>NW_028261385.1:28617974-29217974 GCF_051295495.1 Thamnophis sirtalis | reverse complement strand
CAGCTGGAACTCTGGAGGCAGAGAATAGATGGGGGCGGGGCCAGTCAGAGATGGTATTTACCGGTTCTCTGAACTTCTCAAAATTTCTGCTACCGGTTCTCCAGAACTGATCAGAACCTGCTGAATACCACCTCTGTTTTACTCCCAAAAGACTGAATAGCAGACTTCCTGATGAGTCACTGAAGCTTTAGAGAATGACAGAAAGTCTCACCAATTTCTACTAAATGTTGTGGTTCTTAATGAGTCAGAATACATCAGGAGTGATAGGAACAGAGAGATCAGGAATGGTACAACATGCAATGCTAGCCTGTGCTTATGCATCACAGGAAAGGAGCAGAACAACTGATTTTCCACAGCCAATCTACCAAAATATTCTTCTTGCTTCTACCCAAATTGCTTGGCACATTTTTGGATGCAACTCATCAGCGGATGCAGTAAGAAAGACCTGACACCAGAATATTAATTAAATAGTGATTGACCAATTTATCTGAAAATGCCTATTAAGATTTTTAGTTTTAAACAACTCTGATTAAATTAAGTGGACAATCCAGTATAGGTTTCCAACCCAAAAAATGCACACTGCATCCTGTAATCCAACATCTCAAAACCAATGAAAGTCCTAATCCATTCTAAAAGCACTGTACACTAAAAAAACCATAGTGTTAAAAGGAAGAGTATCATCAGTTATGGTTTAATCATATCACTGAACTACTTTGAACTTCTTAAGATAGGACTTTCATTGGTATAAAAAATGAAGTGCAGAACAGAGCAGATGTGTAGGAATACAAAATGCTTTTATTTATATTCAATTTTAGACTTATTATCAAGGCTTTTAATCTTGTTGACTAGAATTAGGACAGTTAAAGTCATGTACAACTAACAGGCAGTTTATGCTGCCTTACTGAGCTGAACTATTATCTGTTCTTACTGACAGTGACTCTAAAAATTGTTTTAAAAAGTTCATCTACAAAGTTCATCTTTTTAAAATGGCAGAATCTAGAGGAATTTGGAAGCTTCTGTATTGGGGCTGGATAAGGTCTGGATTTAAAGGACAAAATATGATTCATGAGTATCCATGCAGTACCTCTCAAGAACACCTTAAACCAAACTCAAGTTTGCAAAACATCTATATTCAAACTACATGAACCCAAGAAAGGATATAATAACTACCTTGAAGAATAATCTATGTGTTTACTCATGTGACTCTGTCTGGCCTTATTCTGCACAATCAGGCTAGAAGCCCATGTGGGTAATCTAGTTCCATGGGTTAATATCTGTAAAATGTCAGGTACATGCACCTTGCCTTCCTTGGCTATACAGCCACAATAACAAAAGTTGCCATAAAACAAACAAAATAATGCAATATTTTTCTCTATGTTTATACAAACTAATATTGTACTTTAACTTGAAAATATACATATGAGCAGGAATTGGAGCCACTACACAACTCACATTAAATATTCCAATATGTTTCTTGAAATACGTGTCTGATGCAAATTACCATCACTTTCAATTATAAATGCATACTGTGTGTGAAGCATGCAATTGCCTTATAATATAATTTCAAATGTAAATGAATGGATCACAAGCGCTGTTTATTTAATAAGGTAGTTTGGAGAAAGCTGTGCATTGAACTATTTAGTTATCAAATTTGCAGTATATATTTGCCCATCAAAAATAAGGGATTCCAGGTGGCATATAACAAAGCTAAAACATGGTCAAAACATATCCAAAACAATTCTGTGAGAAATGTACAGTTAGATCCTCAGTCTAAGACTGCTGGAAACTAATGATTCAAATCAGAGGTGGTATTCAGCAGTTTTTGACTAGTTTTGGAGAATTGGTAGCAGAAATTTTGAATAGTTCGGAGAACCAGTAAATAACACCTCTGACTGGCCCCGCCCCCATCTATTCTCTGCCTCCTGAGTCCCAGATGATAAGGATAGGGATTTTGCAGTAACCTTCCCCTGGAGTGGGGAGGGAATGAAGATTTTACAGTATCCTTCCCTTGCCACACCCACCAAGCCATGGCCACCAGGGCATGCCACGCCCACCAAGTCGCACCCACAGAACTGATAGTAAACATTTTTTAATCCACCACTGGAGTAAAACCAAGAAATTAAACATCAATAGGCACCATTGAGACACCACTGATTCAAATCCCACGGACCTAGGAACTACCAAGTTTCTAAGAATATAGGCAGTTCAAAGCAGGGTAGATTTTTTTTTTTTTTTGCAAAATCATGCTGTTCAGGTCTGATAAATTCAACTTTCTAGGTATTCAGGAAGTCCATTCTAGATATTGAAGTATCACTTTATTGTTATTGCAGTTAATTGTTTGTCATCAGGATGGTTAGATTGGATTTGGCATTTTTATCCATCTACCAACTTCTTCTCAAGAACCTGGGATGGGTACATGTTTGATGGTATTAGAGATCTCATTGCAGGATGTAAACTGTTTCAAGTAAAACTGCTTTTTGCAATTGACTGATGGTGAATTTGTCAATGCTGATGGTATTTTAAGTGATGCTCCAGTTGTTTTGGGATTGCACCCAAGAATCCTCTACTATTGGCACTACCTTTGGTTTCTTTTGCCACAATCATTCTATTTCTATTTGCTTGTCTTTATATTTTGTTATCTTCTCCAGTTATTTGTCTTTTATTCTGCTCTGTCCAGATGCTGGCATGTCCATTATCCAGATTTTTTTGTCTTTCTTATTAACAATAATTAAGTTTGAGATGTTATGTGGAAGATGCATGTCTGTTTGAATTCTAAAGTCCCAGAGCACTTTAGCTTCATTTATTATCAACATATTAAAAACTATAAAAATAAAGCTAAAAAGAAGAAATAATGGGTGAAGAGATGTTAATAATAATGGAGCATCCTCACTAGAACTATACAGCAATGCTATAGGCATGGTTCATATTATAACTATTATTGTAGGTTATAATGCAACAGGAACACCTTTATTTGAAATCTGTTCCACAGAATAACTCTTTCAAGATTCATATCTTATTTTCATCAGTAGCCTTGGGGTGTATCCATCATCCAATTGTATTCCAGCTGCATTAACAAATCACTTAATGCAGAAGTCTAAAATTGCACAAGAGGACAACAATATGGAACATTCACTTACAATGGCTTTTTGAGAGACAATGCTCAAAATTTTCATGAATTCTGTTCCTATTAAACAATGCAGAAACCATAAAGATGTGCTCGATGCATCAACTATCCCGTTCTGTTCTTTGTTTTCTTTAATTTGATCTCCTTGGCTCTTTGGCTACAACTAGAAGTCTTTCACTTTTTTGTTTCATTGGATAGAATAAACTTTTCCCCTACAAAAATTCATTCCAACTTTAGAAAGCCTACAAGAACTATGTCCTCACCAGGAGATAGCAATAGCAATAGCAATAGCAGTTAGACTTATATACCGCTTCATAGGGCTTTCAGCCCTCTCTAAGCGGTTTACAGAGTCAGCATATTGCCCCCAACAACATTCCGGGTCCTCATTTTACCCACCTCGGAAGGATGGAAGGCTGAGTCAACCCTGAGTCAGTGAGATTTGAACAGCCGAACTGCAGAACTGCAGTCAGCTGAAGTAGCCTGCAGTGCTGCATTTAACCACTGTGCCACCTTGGCTCTTGAACCTGGAGACATTTGAGTATGGGTTTCAGCACTTGCAAAGAGAAAAGAGGCATGAACCGTCTACTTATTACTAGACTCAAGGAACCTGTGGTCCTTTTGGAAGCCTCAAATTTCTATGTAGCTGAGGATATGGAATGATCAGGTTCTAAATCCAAGCAATCAGATAATGGAAGAACAATATTCTTAGGTGTTATTGTTCAAAAGGATACACATAAATATTCTTTTAAATTGGAACTACCATGCAAACTGATTCACATCTACCTTATATGAAACTCAGTTGTCAAGCTGGCAAATCCAGAAAAAGAAACTCCTGGGACATTATTTTATAAACTTTACTGATTAAATTCACATTGGCACAGAAGAAGCCAAGCCAGCACTGGGCTTCCTGTGCAAATGCACACATAGTTCATTTCCTCATGGACCACCCACAATCCATTATATCCACCAATCATTTCTATTAATTTTGTTTTGGGAACCAGCTGACCACATTATGGCATCTACCCTGGGTGTCCTTGAAGGGGGGTGAGCAATGTCTCATGGGCACCAATGATGCTTGGAGGCCATTCACCCCCCTTGCATTCTAATCAACCCCACCCCCATTCTTTGTAAAACTGTGAGCAAAGCAAAATACAGGGGAAAGTTTGATTCAGTTTTGACATATTTCATTTACCAGATGAAAAAAATGGAAATAATGCTTTGCTGATATTTATCTGTAAACATATTAGTGTAAATTATAAGACCCTGCATTCATGTTAGCTGTTTTTGCATTATGAGACTTATCAATAACATGCATACTAATAGGATACACAGTAAAAAAGGAAGTGCATCTCCTGTAGCTGAAAGACAATTTATTGCTGCATAATAAGCAGGTAATGACGAGGCATCAGCAAGAGTTAGTATGCATCTCAATAGCTTATAATCTTCTTCTAAAACAATATGCATATATTAGCCTTCCCTAGGCACTTACAATTATCTGGGATAGTGTACAGGATACAACAACAAGGATAATTGCTAAATATGAATGAGGGGGTACATGTGAGTTTTTAGCCCATACACATATGCTCAAATACACGTTTTAAGTCCTTAATAAGGTGAAATTGAGTTGTGATGGGAAAGTCTTTAGCTGACCTGAAAAAATGGGCTCCCACATTTGGGTCAAAGGGCTTTGAAAGGTATGCTGAGATTTGTACTCAAAACAAGATGTGGGACTTACCTAAATGGGAAAGTTCAGAACAACACCTAAATTTTAACTCTATTACATTTTATTTATTTACTAAAATGTTTCTGGAATAGAATAGAATAGAATTCTTTATAGGTCAAGTGTGATTGGACACATAAGGAATTTGTTATTGGTGCGATTCTTGAAGATTCTTGGAGCTCTCAGAGTACATAAAAAGACAAGATACATTTGTCAAGAATCATAAGGTGCAACACTTAATGATAGTCATAGGGTATAAATAATCAATCAGGAAACAATCAATATCAATATAAATCGTAAGGATGTAAGCAACAAAGTTACAGTCCTGCAGTCATAAGTGGGAGGAGGTGGGTGATAGGAATGATGAGAAGATTAATAGTAATAGTAATGCAGCCTTAGTAAATAGTTTGACAGGGATGAGGGAAATATTTGTTTAGCAGAGTGATGGTGTTCAGGAAAAAACTAAAAAACTAATTATATTGACTTATTGAAATAAGATAGTTTGAGTGCTCCCTGTGAATTAAGGCATTTTATCAATATGGTGGTGACATTTGAAGAGATTCTTGGAGTTCCTTGGAGGTTCTTGTTTAGTCCTGTTCTGAGAGAAGCCTCTGAAGTAAAACCTTACCAATTTATAAGAGCTGGCTTTGCTTAAGACCCCATTAGATGCTTTCATTTGTAGCACTTATTTCAACTGCATATATAAAGAAATTGAACGCCATATATTTAGAATTCTAGCTTCGGAACTCTACCTTCAGATGATTAGGGAGAAGGAGATATTTTTAAAGATGGGCCCACAGCAGCCCATATTAGTAGAAAGGGTATTCTGTAAGATAGGAAGACTAGGTTCCAGCTTTTACATTCTAATGTGTTTGTGTATTTCCAGGAAACAAATATTAATGACTTCCACGACTAATGTGTCAAAGCAGTGAGATGAGAAAACTCATGAAAAATCCAGGCCTCTAAAACTGTAAACCAGTCAATCTGAGTAAAATATTGTCTCTCTTTTTCCAAATAGTAAAAGGAAAAGAATATCAGATGTCATGATCATCACCATTTAAAGACTAGAACAGGAGCTGAAGGACCTACTTCATAATATTAGGAAAACTAGCACTATGCTTGCGAACATTTGCAGAAGCTTGCACGTCAGATCATGCTGTACTTCCTTTTTCTTCTGATAAGTCAATGAATTAGAGACATGTTTACCTGAATCATATCTGAATGTCATCTTATTCTTTGTGGACTTATAAAATGCTTCAGCTCTTTTTCCTTAGGTAACAATTCCCAAATATCTTCACTAAAGTAATTTTCCCTGCTCCATGCAGCTATAAGCAGAACCACTCAAACATCAATCCTTTAAAATACAGGTGTCAAACTTGCAGCGTTACGTTTCCATCACATGATGTTTCATGATATTTTTTTCCATTCGCGGAGCTGGGGTGGACATGGCCTGTGCATGATGCAGCCAGCTCGTGGACTGCCAGTTTCACACCCCTGCTTTAAAAGCAAAGTCATATATAATAAATATCAGATTGTCCCATCGTCAGAGAAGGATGTATTCCAGAAGATGGAAACTAAGATGGAAGCAAACTAAGGTAGATTCAGTACTATTTGAAGACAGTTTGCTTCCGAACAAAGAGAATGATAGCTTCTCCATTCTACTTGTAGGTCACGTAATTCATAAATCCTCCATCAAGGCAGCTACCAGGGCTAAATCATCCAGCATAAGAGGACAAGACATCATTTACTGGACAAACTATATGGTATGTATCATTCTGTCCTTCTATGTTTCCTTATTTCCCTCCTCACCATTTCCTGCTCGAAGCAACCACATCGCTCTACCAAATGGTGAGCTTGGACTGGTCAAATGCAAGAAAGGTAAACGGAAGAATAATCAAGATTAATTAATACAATTGTGAAGAAAGATTAAAATAGAGCTGTGTTTCTCAGTCTTGGAAACTTTAATAAATGTGGATTTCAACTCCCAGAATTCCCCATCTAGCATGAATTCTGGGATTTAAAGTCCAGATGTCTTAAAGTTGCCAAGAAACACTGAAATAGAGTAATTTGCCTTTAACATTTAATATATAAACCTGAAAAGCAGAGATAAACCATACACATATACAGTAGGCTTGCTTACCCAGATCTGTAGCTTAATTCTTTTTTCATTTTTGAAGACTGTTTTCACTTTGAAATCGATCCCAACAGTGCTTACAAAAGCTGAAGTAAAAGAATCATCAGCATAACGGAATAAGAAGGAGGTTTTCCCAACACTGCTGTTACCAATGATGAGAAGTTTGAACATATAATCAAAGTTCTGATCAGACGTTTCCTTTTGGCCATGTCGGGTATCTTGCGCAGATGCCATCTGTAGATTGGAGATGAGGAAAGAGAGAGATATTTTTTTAAAAAAAAATTAAATGTTATGTTTGCTTCATGTAACTCCAAAGTGCTTATCTTTTCACCACCCTTCTCAGGAGTAGGTGCCCAAGTATTTGTGTAGAAATTGAAGGAGATCGTACGATATTCAAATAACACCAATAATCAGAGTGAACATTTTGGTTCCAGAAAATAAGTGGCAACCTTCTCCTCCAAAAGGGAGCAGTGCTAATTAATTCTGTTATCCAAATGGCTAAGATTGTGTATATTCACAGAAGTGTTTTTAAGCATTCCTAAAATAGCAACACAACCATCAAAATCAATTGCTATGAAAAGGAGAATTCTAGTGCCCTGGCCCCAAGAAGACGAAATGACAAAGCAGTTGAAAAAGCAGGGGGAAAAATCTTGCTTAGCTTTTTGAATACAAACATCCCGGGCGCATATCGGGTGAAGCCCCGCCCCTACCTTGGCTACTCAGACCACATCTCTGTTATGCTAATTCCAGCATACAGACCATTCAATAGGTGTTCAAGACCAGTTCAGAAGCAGGTGAGGACCTGGCCAGCAAGAGCCATCTCTGCTCTTCAAGACTGCTTTGAATGCACTGACTGGGACATGTTCAGGGAGTCTGCAACCATTGGTGACTCTATTGACTTGGAGGAATACACATCGTCAGTGACCGGCTACATCAGCAAGTGCATTGATGAGTCACAGTCTCCAAGAAAATTATCTCACACTCCAACCAGAAGCTGTGGATAACTGGAGAGGTGAGTGCTCTACTATAAACCCAAGATTCTGCATTCAGGGCAGTAATAAAGCAGCCCTAAGAATAGCGAGAGCCAATCTGTCCTGGGCCATCAGAAAAGCAAAGCATGCACATGCCCAGAGCATCCACCAACACTTCATGAACAGCGGCGACACACGGAGTATGTGGCAGGCCATCCAAGCCATCACTAATTACAGAATATCACCAAATGTCTGTGAGAGTGATGGTTTACTTCCAGATGTGTTAAACAGCTTTTATGCCCGTTTCAAAACACAGAACGCTATGACAGCGAGGAAGACTACACCTCCTTCCAACGAGCAGATACTTTGTCTCTCCACTACTGACATGAGGAAAGCTCTAAGCAGAGTCAACCCACGGAAAGCTGCGGGACCAGACAATATTCCTGGCAGAGTACTCAGAGGATGTGCAGACCAACTGGCAAATGTTTTCACTAACATCTTCAACATCTCTCTGAGCACCACTGTTGTCCCAAAGTACTTCAAGACAACGACCAACATCCCTGTGCCAAAGAAACCATCAGTGCCTTTCTTAATGACTACCGTCCCATTGCACTTACTCCCATCATCATGAAGTGCTTTGAGAGGCTCGTCATGAGGCATATAAAGACCCTGCTGCCCATAACATTGGATCCACTGCAATTTGCATACCACTCAAATTGCTCTGCCGACGACGCCATCTCCACTAAGCTCCATCTAGCCCTCACTCACCTAGAAAACAAAGACTCATATGTACGAATGCTCTTCATAGACTTTAGTTCAGCATTCAACACTACCATTCCCCAACATCTGATGGGGAAGCTGACCCTGTTGGGCCTGAACACCTCCTTCTGTAACTGGATCCTGGACTTTTTGACTGGAAGACCTCAGACAGTCCGGATCATGGATAACACTTCTAACACCATCATACTGAGCACTGGAGCCCCTCAGGGCTGTGTGCTCAGTCCCCTGCTATTCACCTTGCTGATGCACGAATGTGTAGCAATGCACAGTTCGAATCACATCATAAAGTTTGCTGATGACACGACCGTGGTGGGTCTTATCAGCAGGAACGATGAGACAGCATACAGAGAGGAGGTGGAGAGGTTAACGAATTGGTGTAAAGCCAACAACCTGTCTCTGAATGTAGACAAGAGAAGACTTCAGAAGGATACAACGCGACCACTCCCCGCTGAAGATCAATGGCTTCTCTGTGGAGATTGTAGAGAGAGCACCAAATTCCTTGGTGTTCATCTGGCAGAGAATCTCACCTGGTCCCTCAACACCGGTTTCATAACAAGGAAGGCCCAGCAGCATCTTTACTTTCTTAGGAAACTGAGGAAGACACAGCTTCCACCACACATCCTCACAACCTTCTACAGAGGGACTATCGAGAGCACCCTGAGCAGCTGCATCACCATCTGGTTTGGGAATTGCACCGTTTCGGATTGCAAGACCCTACAGCAAATAGTGAGGACGGAGTTGTTCTTCCCTCTGTCATGGACATATACACTACACGCTGCAGAAACATTGCGGCTGACCACACACACCCTATACACACTCTCTTTACTCTCCTGCCATCTGGAAAAAGATACAGAAGCATTCAGGCCTGCACAAACAGACTGTGTAACAGTTTCTTTCCACAAGCCATCAGACTCCTCAACACTCTCTAAATTCTTAGATTTAGAGCTATATGTAGTTCTGTGTTCTGCTCTTTTTCTTTTTATCTATGCTGTCTGATGTAGCACCTTGGTCCTGGGGAAACATTGTTTCATCTCACTGTGTACTGTACTGTATATTGTTGAAATGACAATAAAACCTACTTGAGTTGACTTGAATTGTCTCCATCTTTTCTTGTTGTATTATAATCTTGCTATATCAAATTGATATCCTGTTTTCCCCTCCAGGAACGTAAAATCGTGTATACATAGCATAATTGGGGGTGGGTGGGCTGGCTTTGAGTAATATAATGGGATTGTAATTTTAAAAGTATGCAAGGACAGGAGGGTGAGCAAATATGGGATAATAGCTGTATATATAGTTTAATTTCAATTGGATTATAATTGCATTTTATTCATCTGCTGTTTTTACTTCTAGTTTATATTCCTTTCTATTTCCAAAGACACAATGGCATATAAATAGAAATAAATGAATAAATAAATAGCACATTATAGGTGTTTCGTTGATACAGGTAGTAAAGATATGAAATGAATTCAAAAGAATTATATTTAGGAAAGCGCAAAAAAAAAAGAATAGTTGTCATCATTAAATGAGGTTTTTTTTAATAGTTCGCCTCTGGCTATTTAGGGTTTAAATTTATGTAAATATGTATAAATACATATTTACATACATCTGCCAGGACAAAAGATTCTGACTTCTAATTTGGCCAGTAGGAATTTCAAAGCATGTATTTTGATGTGAGCTTTCTGAATGTTCACTCAGCTTTGGTTAATTTCTGCCACTGTTGAACGTATATCCTAAATATGTGATTTTCTGCTCTTCTGGGGAAAAAAATCCTAATAATTCTTCACTATAATGAAAATGAATTTGGTTTTATGTTTAAAAAAACAATATAACATTGTGATAAACCTCTAACTGACTGGGAAATTCAGGGAGTTGAAGTCCAGATATCTTAAAGTTGCTAATGAAGGTGGATAGTATGCAGAGTTTCTTGCACTTGCTGTAAGTGTCAGATGTTCTCCTGCCTTATTCATTTTTTTCCAATGATGATCTATATCTTCTTTGGCTTCCCATATATCAATCAATAGTCCTAAGTGAAAACATAATAAGGAACACCTCCCATGGTGCTTTTTCAGTTCAGGAATATGGGAAATCAGGGAATTTCATCTCCATCAAGTGTGTACAAACTAGATTGAATCCGATATGAAATGTCAGTTTGACTTGACAATTCAGAAAGCTGTTTGGAGTTTTGAAGCAGATAGTTTCTTTTCTAAATCAAATGCATCTGCCTTAACATCAGTTATCCAGCTAATATTATACCAAAGGAGAACTGGTATAGCAATACAGGATGATTGCTTTGCCTTGCACAAATGCCAAGACAGACTCAAATAGTGGGGGGCTAGGTAGCAATACCAATAGCAGACTTATATACCGCTTCATAGTGCTTTTACAGCCTTCTCTAAGCGGTTTACAGAGTCAGCATATTGCCCCCAACAATCTGGGTCCTCAGGAAGGATGGAAAGCTGAGTTAACCTTGAGCTGGTGAGATTTGAACCACTGAACTGCAGCTGGCAGTCATCTGAATTAGCCTGCAATGCTGCACTCTAACCACTGTGCCATCTTGGTAATTAAAGGTCTGCCATGGTATGAAAATACAGGCTCATAAAAAATGTTGTGGGCTTTTCAGTGTCTGGGATTTAATCCCAAAGACCTAAGGACCACATTAGAGTGTGAGCATAGCTCCTGTCATCCTGCAGGTGTATCTTTTAGCAGAATCATATGGCAGCTGCTTTAAAGAGTCCTGCAGTGGCCTAGAGGTAGAGCTTTCACCTCACAATCAGGAGGCTGTGAGTTCGATCCTAGATAGGCAGTTATTTCTCTTTCTGGGCACAATGAGTATATATCTGCTGAACAAAACTCTGCATTGTTTACAGGAAGGGCATCCGGCCATTAAACACTCAACTCCAGTTGCCCAGACTCCACCCGCAAGGATTATGGAGTCATTAAAAGATGATGATGATGATATGGCAGCTGCTTTAAAGAGTTTCAGACAGAGGCTACATTGGCTGAATTGAACCTGAAACAGAGCACGTCATAGAAAGCACAGTCTGTTGAAAAGGGTAGGTGGAAATTATGAGTGGCATTTTAGAAAACATTAACCTAAAAATGTTCATATCCTTATTTCTTCCATGTAGCACTAGGAGCCATAGTTTATTCCCTACTCTCATTTTATCTTTGTAACAATGTTGGAAGATGCAACAGACTTAAACTTGCCTACACCAGTGGTGGGTTCCTATCGGTTTGGACCAGTTCAGCTGAACCGGTAGTGGTTTGGTGGCCTGGGTCATTGGAACCAGCAGCAACCCAGGCCTGCCACATCCCCAAACCGGTTCCCCAGTTGGTGCCATTGGGCCCACTATCTAACTTTTCAGTTTTGTGCATGCGCAGAATAATTTTAATTGCACTATGCATGCACGCACAGCGTGCATCAACTGCGTACGCGAATCGCGCATGTGAGCGAACCAGCAGTAGTGCTGGCTGGAACCCACCCCTGACCTACACTATTGAAGATTTGGACCTAGTTCTCTTCATTTCTAGACCAACAGAAAACCAACAGAATATCACAGTAGTTATGGGAATGAATAGCTGATAGTGATAGGAAGGATGTTGTCAGCCTTTATGAGCAGACTTTGAGTTTTCTGCTATTACAATACGAATGCTACAACATAAAGCACAATTTCAAGGTGGTGATATTTTTCAAATGCTATTGAGGCTTTTCAGTCCTTCTACGTGTAATTGATCCCCTCGGCCTCCTTTTTGAAAACAGTTCTTAACTGGTAACATCTGCTTTCACTGTTGCAAAATTGGGGTGCTTGACTTTCATTTTCAGACAAGTGCAAAACACTTTAAAGGACAGGATTTCATTCTCTCTATATATCAAGATTCAGAAATCACTATTGTTATCACTACACTGAAATATACTCATTTCTTTCATGGAATGTAACTACAGTATTCCCTTCTTAAAGGTGTGTGTGGTGTTCACTCACTTTTTGCCAATGATTAACAGCTGTGTTGGGAATATGAGCCGAGGTGGCACAGTGGTTAAATGCAGCACTGCAGGCTACTTCAGCTGACTGCAGTTCTGCAGTTCGGCTGTTCAAATCTCACCGGCTCAGGGTTGACTCAGCCTTCCATCCTTCCGAGGTGGGTAAAATGAGGACCCGTATTGTTGTTGGGGGCAATATGCTGACTCGGTAAACCGCTTAGAGAGGGCTGAAAGCCCTATGAAGCAGTATATAAGTCTAACTGCTATTGCTATTGCTAATATCACGATGGAACTGAGTCATAATAATAAGCATTAACTATCCATGTGCCTGCTTGAATGATGTTTGGCCTTTTATAAGCATGGACAGAAACTGACTACAGAAATATGGATGATTGGATGGTTATCTATAAAGAGGGGTGGGCTTCAAAATTTTTAGCAAGGGTTCTCTGCCCGATTGCTGGGTGGGCATGGCCATTATGGGCATGGCCTAGTCAGCCTCCTGCACCACGGTGGGGTGGGGAGGTGTTTTTGCCCTCCCTGGGCTCCGGAGGCTTTCCTCGAGCCTCTGGGAAGGTGAAAATGGCTTCCCCAGGCTCCGGAGGCCTCTGGAGGCTGGAAATGGGCCTGTTTCCTGCCTTCCTGAACTTCCAGTAGGCCTGTTTTTCATCCTCCCCAAGCCTCTGTGTGCGCCCTGCATCCAAAATGGGCTGCGTGGGGACTCCTGGGAGGGGAGGGGTTGGCAGGGCCAGCCATGAGTGGGATTGGGGGTTTTCCAAACTGCACAGAATCTTAGCTAGAGGTTTCCCCAAATCCCTGTGAACCCTCAGCATTTCATCCTGTGTATAAATCCATTTTTAGGACCTGGAGGCTGAAGTTATAATCAGAATCTAGAAGGGATATTTCAAGATTCCACAAAGAATATTTTTCATTGAGGTAGTTAGAATGTTTTGTCCATTAAGTGACTTACATGATGGATATGACTAGCCATTGAACAAATATTGATCAGAATGGTCAGTTGACAATATTTTCCATTTTTTCTTAGATCCCTGAAATGTTCTATATCTCTCGGCTTCTTTTTCAATGTTGGAAAAGTGGCAATAGTTTGAAAATGGCTATCAATTACTTATTTTGCTTTGGGATTTGTTGAGGACCCAGAAGCTTCCTTGTGAATGCATTGGTCTGCCACGTGCCATGTTCCTGGTTTTTATTTGTAATTAAAATCTTGAAATCTTCTTTCAAAAAAGATTTTTTTTAAAAAAAGATGAGATAAAGGTCTTGAAGAAGATCAAAAAGATGTTCAAATCATCATATTGTCTAATTCTGAAAAAGGAGGTGTTAAGTAGACAAAGAATGATTCCTTGACACTATCACATGTAAGCAGAGGAAGTCATGGTAAAACTAATTTCATAATTAAGTATATTATTTGGCATTATTGTAATCTTCTGCAGTGAGATATTTTCTTGCTTATTGATTGGTTTCCAGTTCGGTTCAGGATGATGAATTAAAACTTTAAAGCTTTGATCTGCATGGTAAGTGATAACAAGGGACAATTTGTCTCATTATCATGTTGCCTGGATGTTAAGTCTGAAAGGGCAATTTCTATACATTCCTGAATTGCTTTTTCTCAGAATATTATGGTTGATCAAGCAGTCAGGGAGATGTTTAGACTGGATTTGGCATTTTTTTGTCCGTCTATCAAGTTCTTGCCAAGGAACAGGAAGGTGTTTTTTGAATAATATTAAAGGTATTGTTACAGGATGTAAGTTATTCCAAGGAAAGCTGCCTTTTGCAATTAACTGGTGGTGATATTACCAATGCCAATAGTGTTAAAGTGGTGCTTTAACACTGTTGTTTTAGGAATGCACCCAAAACAATGGCGTGGCACTTGGCACTTAGACTTATATACTGCTTTACAGTGCTTTACAGCCCTGTCTAAGCGGTTTACAGAGTCAGCCTGTTGCCCCCACCTCAGACGGATGGAAAGCTGAGTCACCCTTGAGCCTTGTGAGATTTGAACTGCTAAATTGCAGGCAGCCAGCAGCCAGAAGAAGTAGCCTGCAGTACTGCACTCTAACCACTGAGCTACTGTGGCTCATTCAATCTAATACTATTGATTCTATCTTTGCTTTCTTTGCCACAGTTGTTCTACTTCTATTTGCAGGTTTTTATATATATTTTTCTGATTCTTTCTTTTCTATTCTGCTATTGTCATGTTCACTATACAGACTTGTTTTTCTTATCCACAATTGTTAAAAATCTGGGATGTTATATGGCAGGTGCCTGTAGGTTGGAATTCTAAGGTTCCAGAGAAATTTAGCTTCTTCATTTTCTATTACTTTCTGTTTTATGGTCATACTGGTCTTGTTTACAAGCAAACGGCATTTCTTACAGATATTTCAATGCGCCATTGTTTCTACTTTGTCAAGTGGCATATGGTAGCCTAATAGTGAAGACACTGGCTTCCCACTCAGAAGGTTGAATGTTCAGTCTCAGATAGCAGCAGAAGTTTTTTCATAGAGCACAAAGAAAAAAATATCTTCTGCAAACTCCACATAGGCATCAGGAAGGACAGTAAATGCTCAGCTCCATCCAGTCACCCTAACTCTACCATGAATTTAGGCTCTATAAGAAAAAAAAAGGGGGGGGGAAATGTTGTACTTGGTCATTCTGTTGTTTGCAGCCAGTCTGAATGATCTTCTTAGAGCAGCTAACTAGGTGGTCCATTATTTCTTCACCTTCTTTGTAGAGATGGCATTTGCTACTTGTCGCTCTCTTCTCAATTCCAGGTTTGTATGCATTTGTTAAGGTTTGGTCTTATGCAACCAGAATTAATCCCTCTTTCTCTTTAATTTCCCTGTTTTTAGCCATTGCCAGATGTTGCTGCTGTTGTTCCCACTAGGGCACTTTGGTATGTTTTGACTTAGATATTCCCCCCCCCCCCCACACACACACACTACTTTCCCCTCGGCAAACATTTGGAGCTCCCTGGTCTTCCTGGATTCCTTTGCATGGATTATACTCTTTGTGTTACAAAACATGGACCCACCCGAGTTTACCTGAGAATAATCCCACAATATTCAGTCAGTATGCTGTGCTTTAGCAGTGATTTCCCCCCCTTAGATTCCTCACTAGAGATTTTTTAATAAAAAAGAAATACTTCATACTTCTATACATCTCTGGACTCTCCTCTAGCATGGAGATCCTATTGCTTAGGCTTCAATTCATATCTATCAGTGGTGAAATTCAAATTTTTTTTTACTACCGGTTCTGTGGGCATGGCTTGGTGGGCATGGCTGGTGAAGGATAGTGCAAAATCTCCATTCCCACCCCACTCTGGGGCCAGCCAGAGTTGGTATTTGCCAGTTCTTCAAACTACTCAAAATTTTGGCTATCGGTTCTCCAGAACCTGTCAGAACCTGCTGAATTTCACCCCTGATATCTATACATTGGAATAAAGTGCCAAATACTGTCATGCATTTGTAACCCATTGTTCTTCCAAACACTTGCACAAATTTGATAACTATTCCATTGCTCTGAACTCTGTAACATAACCAGAGGTTCTTCTATGGCCTAGGACACTCTTCACCATAGGAACAATCTTTTAGTCACATATAACATTCATAAATAAAAGCAGATGGCAAATGTGTAGAGGTTACCTACCACCAGAAACCACCAGAAGTCTGTGTTAATGTTGATAATGCACAAAATATTTGTTGCCGACTTTGCTAAAGAGACAATCTGTATTCATATGACAAATGAGACAGTTGTTCTATCATATTGCCTGTCAGCTTCTATCATACCCTAAGAGGCTAGTGCAAGCATGCTGGCTTATACCAATATTTGCTATCTTCAAAGTGGCCCTTATGAATTAAGGAGGCCACACAGAAGACTATTTATCCATAGTTCATTTTCATTTTTAAAAAATTTCTCTGAATTTTAATAGCTGCATGGTTCATACTGAAGATCTTTGATCTCTGAAAGCCCATAAATTCTCCCCTACATAACCTTCATTATGCAAGAACTAATACTAATTGTGGTGAAATTTCCTGACTCCAAGGAAACTTGTGTGACATCACTGTGACTCCTCATACCAATCATTATTTCTCTTTTCAGGCTGGCAAATACCTAATCAAAAGCAGCTTCCTGTCAGCCTTCCCATGTAAACGAGACAGACATGAAACACAACCAGATGTTCCAACTTTTTACTTTACTGTAAGGCTACATTAACAGAATTTTGTAAGTCTGAAAGTACAAATCTCCTGCCACGCCTGTGACAGCCCAAGATGCTAGCTTCCGCATCTCTGTCCATTATGCAGCTGTGGGCTATGCCATCTCTTATCTGGCCATTCCCTAGGCAGTACTTCCTCACCCCACCTCTCAAAGCCTTTCTCTCATACCATTATACTTCCTGAGTTCCAGCCATCATATTCAATTATTCACAGTATTTCAAGTCTTTTTCTGAATAACAATTCATCTTCAGCTCCTCCTTTTCCAAGCATCAGAAGATTATGAGGACAATGATATCAAATTATTAGAATTATTATTTTTTGTGATGTTGCTTCCCCATATTTCTGGATCCGCTCAAATCCTGACTGAAGATGTTCGAATGAGCCAGGCAACACACAACAGAGAAAAGCCCAGATCATTTCAGTTCTGAGATTCCCTGTGTATTTTGAACAGATAAAATTTCTGATGACGTGGAAAAGAAATATGAATGGAGGCAAATTTACCTAATCAATTCTGAAAGTTTCAGAGTATTATACTGATCTCATTCGTGAAAACTGGGCCTCCCAGATACGGATTTTCCTCATCTGTATTTCTTTAATGAATGTCTGATATGAGCTATTTGAGATAGCTACTGTTTCATCAGAACTAAAGGAAAGAAGTGTGACACACTGATTGGAATCTTAGATACCAGTGGGAAGATTAACCCCATGGCTTTATCCTGTCATGAAGCTGATAGGGTTCAATCACCTATGTTTTCTTGGCCTGGACCTATCTAAAAGGTTTCGTGAAAAAAACATAGGGTGAGGGTGACCATGAAAAATATATCCAATTCTATGGAAGAAGATAGATAATAATTCTATTATCTAAGGAACAGGTCTAAGAAATCCAGGAGAAATCAGCATTTTCGACAAATGTTTATCCAATCTTGGCTGACCTTTAAAAAAATGTACAATGGGATCTGGTTAGTACCTGAATGGAAGAACCAGAGCAGGAGAATTAGGACAACTCAGGATTCTAAATTAAACTGAAAAATAAAATATTGGAAGATGGCAAAGGCTTACCATACATACTGTTGTTAAGAAAACTGTGTAGAAATGTTCATGAAGATGTCAGGCATCTAGCTCAACTCAAATATTTTTATTTTTGTGTTTTAATCTCTAGCCACTTAAAATTTTGGGCAGAAAAGGAAAATTGGGTAATTTGGGGTTCTAGTCTTCTTATAGGCAGTCCTTTATTTGCAATTGTTTACCAACCATTTGAAGTTACAATATTGCTAAAACGTACCTTAGACTGGTCCTCCCAGGGTCATGTGATCAAAATCTGTGCAGTTGCCAAATGTCATATATTACAATGATTACCCAGATTCTGGGCTCATGTGATCACCATTTGGAAATCTTCCCAGCTGACTTCCAACAAGCAAAGTCAATGGGGGTGGGTAATGGGGGGTGGGATTCCAGATTCACTTAATGACCATGTGATTCATTTAATGACCATTGTGATTTGCTTAATGACCACACCAAAATGTCATCATATTGAATGTAGTTCACTTAATGGCTGCCTGATTTAACGACAGAAGTTCCAGTCACAAGTTCTGCATCTGGCAGTAAATTGGCTTAGTGAGGCTAATTTGACAAAATCAAATGAATCCAACCAGCCTTTGATTTTTGTAAAAAAAAAAAAAAAAGGAAAAAAAGATTCTTTTCAGGGGGAAAAAAAGTAATCAGAAACCTACATCCCAACAAAATTCAAACTCATAATACAATCTGGAATAGCTTGAGGCTTGAATAATTATCAACATATTCAGTACGGCTAGACAAATCTTCAATAGAGTGTTTGATAAAACTTCAAATAATACTATCAAAGCAGACTGTCAAATCAAAGTGGATATTTTAATGACCTCTGCACACCTTCTGTGCATGCAGAAAAAAACCTTGTAAAGCAAAGCAAAACAGCTGGCCACATTGATTCAGCTCACCTCTATGCTGTATTTTATTTTGGGACTCTGAGGCAGATTGACTCAATTTTCCAAGTTGTGGGCTAGATAGTCTGGAATTGGATATGTGCTGTTTTGATAGGTCTAATTTTCAGCAGAGGACTGGGAGGAGGGAAAGTATTTGATGCTAATCAGAAGTACTTTGCATGATTGCAATTTTTTTTTGCATCTCTGAGAATCCTTGATACTCTCTAATTATAATTACATACCAGACATGCAAATTTGTATTATTAGTCTCTTTCAATCCTCCGCAGCTTTGCTTTGACAGTTCTGTTGCATCTGGTTTATATAAAATCAGTGCTTGTGCTCCTTTGAGAAGCAGCAAAAACTTTTTTTTTGTGCATAATGCCATGACAGCAAGACGTGTGTGTAGAAGAAAAGGTTCCCCTTCATCAAAACCAACAGATGGATCTTCAAAAACAAAAGAATTGGGTTTTCTGAAAAAGGTTCTCCAATAAGACTGTTGATTCCAATATTGAATATTACTTAGCTATACTATTTAATTTCTAACTAGTGGTGGAAGCCTCAGAAGTAAAATTATTGCAACATCACTGTGATTTCACTTCCTAAACCCTTCTTTGGTTTTCTTTAGTATCCTTTGTTGATCCAATTGTGCTGTAATTAGTGGTCGAAAGCTATCCTGCTCAGTGGAAAAACTCTTCCCTGTTGTTGCTGCCTCTAAATCTTAATTCACTTACGTATTTCCCTTAAAGCAACCTTGGGAATTTTATGATTTGTAGATTTTAGCTCCCAGAATTCCTCAGGCAGTCATTAAGTACATGCTGGCTGAGTAATTCTGGGAATTAAAGTCTACAAGTCATAAAGTTGCAAAGATTGGAGACCTGGCTTTAAAAGACACCTTAAAACTGGGTGTCCCCCCCCCATGGCTTTTGCTTGATAGTCTCATCCTAATACTTACTGTAGCTAAACCAAATTATGAGTAATTTAAATGATAGAATCCTCCTTGACTTAATCTCGTTTGATTCTCCTCCATTTCCAATTAATTTACCTGTGTCTTTTAAGCCTATAGGATATAGAGAGAACAGGGAGCTCTATATATTTAAAGCAATGTTGTTATTGATAATGACACTTGAAACCAATGTTCTTGTTCTGCTTTAATGCCACAATTTTGTTTAGGACCCAAGCTTTAAAAATTTATTCAAAACTAAATAAAAATGTAACAATGTGTTTTCTGAACAAATGCAATTCTTGTAACTGATCCAGAAGCAAAATAAGCCTATAACTTTCACTTTTACTATGAAAATATGTAATATTTTTATTCAGCTGTAGGGTTCTAATTCTTTCTTTTAAAATTGCCTAACAATATGAAGATATATTTGATATATACACATATATTCACTTGTAAAGAGTTCGTATTCTTTTGCATTTAATTCTTGCAGATGGATATATTTATAATTACTTCTGGGGTAAATAGATCTCATCATGTAACATAACACTAGTAATCGATCTGAATACACACCCTACAGAGATGTTATGTAGGGGGACACAGTAAACAAGAAATAATTCTGTTAAAAATTTTGAATTTTGACCTTCGATGAACAATCCCTACAGAATCATTTTTGCAAAATTAAAACCTTGTAAATATTCTGTAGCTGATAATATTTTGTAAATCTGGTTGCAAAATTTCTAATACTAGACAGCAATATTTGTCAATAGATATGATACAACTACTATGGCAAGCTATACACTAAAAATACAGAAATTAACAAAACATCTTTATGCACGTCTACACTCAAGTCCCATTAGGACCAGTGGATTTTACCTCCAAATTGGACTAGATAGAAAGTAGGGTATGTAGTTTACCTTTGGGCTGTCGAAATGCTCAGCCTTGTCAATTTCCAAAGATGGAGCTTTATTTTGTGCTTAAAAGTAAAACAAGACTTTCCTGGGAAGGAGAATCAAACTAATTCTCAATTTTAATAAGCTATTACTTCGACACTCACAGCGCTTCTTTAAAAATAGATATCCTTTTCTTCGTATTTATTATATTTTAATTTTTCCCTTGCTCAATGCAGCTGTGATTAAAGACAATGCTTTGAAAATTTAGTAATTCAAATGCAAAAGTGACTTCTAGGAAGATTTAAGTAGCACAGAGTTGGGCTGCAATATTCAAATGACCACTAGGCAGTAGTAAAGAGATAGTGGAAACTCTTAACACTATTTTTCCATCTAGTGGCCATCCAGAATTTTCCAGCAGCAGATCCATCGCTCATCAAAGATCCATCAATATTTAATGTTATTGAAATATTAAGGTAGCAAGCTATGCTTACCTATAAGACTCATTCAGCACAATTGGATTTCTTTTTGGCTACATGTGACTGCATCTTGCACAATATAGAGTCAGAAATTAGACTTAATATGTTCAAGTGTTACTCCGTAGGCAATGATTTAGGATGGCTACCTAAATTTGGAGGCTTCACGTAGAAAGGGAGAAGGAAAGAAGGAAAAGAAGAAAGGATCCATATACAAAGAATAAGAGTAGAAGCCTCTTTCCTTTATGGTGTTAAAACGCTAATGTTCTGTTCTTGCCCTGAATCAGCCTTTGCAAATGGAGTTGTCAGCTGAAAGACAGTTCTATCAAATTACATGTGGTCCTCAATGCTTTGAATTCCTCAGTAATCTCTGAGTTTAATGCCTTGCTCTCCCCTTAGTCGGCCAAAGAGAACAAATGAAGGGATCAGAATGTTTGAGGAAGACACAAGGGAAAACTGACACACGGTGTTTGCGATGGGAATTAACACGTGATGTTTGCCTGAGTACCGTCCGTCCTTTCCTCTCCCTCCTGTTTGCAAATGAGATCTCCGAATTACTCAACCACAGGTTCCCGTTTTGGGCGCCGCAGCCCTTCCCCTCCTAGCCGCTGGCCCCTGGCCCCGATCATGTGAATCTAGGCGGCCAGGGTCCCTTTTTTAAGGGATATTCCCGGTTCCCCTTTGACGTGCCACTAACCTGCATAGCACCTTCGTGCCTCATTGTCAACCGCACGTCTTTTCTTCCCCTCTCCGCTTTCTTCCACCTCGCGGATTTACTATCGCTAGGATCCAAGCAGCAGATCGAGCCCACAGCCAAGACCGCTCGGCTCAAGGCGGGAGCAACAGCAGCGGACGACGCGCTCAGCCGCTGCTCCGCCAGGGATCCAGAGCAGACCGATCAGCACGGGAGCTGTCCACGGTGTCATTCCTCTCCTCCCCCCCCCACCCGCTTCGCAACGATCTGTGGGAATTGTAGTCAGAACCGACTAAAGGCTGCCCAATCGAAGAGGAACCTTCCATACCCACAACTACGTCTCCCAGACCCGCTCGCGGGCTTTTCGCTTCGCCCTTTCGTTCCCCTCCCCAATGTAATCGCTCCATGATGGAAACGGAAACAAGGGTCTCCTCGGCTTTATAGTTTCCCAGCTGTTGGGCAAGTCTTTGCTTGGGCTGCTGCTGGCTGAACTTTCTGAGGAGGGGGGGGAGCCTTCAACCCCTCCTCCCCCAAAAAACCCCCGGGTTTCTCCATTAAACTAGCCGGAGGTGAAGTGGACCTCGCCCACTCCCCACGTTTTCTAGCCGGATTCAACCTCCATTCCCCAAATGGGTTGCCTTCCATTCTGGCGCCTTCGGGTGGAAGGCGCTTCGTTGGGTAGGAAACCTGCCTCCAGCAGAGATCAGCGCGTTCCTTCGCTTAGCGTGGACCTATCGAGGCATCCCCTTGCTTTGGGGGTGGGGGGGGGAGAGAGAATTCGAGCAGTTTCATCGATGCTGGACTCCCCCCCCCTTTAAAAAAACAGAGGGAAAAGAGCCCTACCTTGCCGTACAGCTCCATCTCGGCCTCGCCAAACGAGAGCCCAGAGCCCAGCGGGCAACTCGTCGTCCTGGTTTTCGCACACAAAAGACCGGCGAAGGCACCGAGCGAGGCTGAGGGAAACTGGGGAGGAGGGGGGAGGGGGGAGAGAAGAGCCAAGGCAGAGCGTGGAACTCTCTCGTCCCTTGGAAGCTGGGATCCAGTGGCGCCTTTTTTGTTTGGAGCCTCGGCCGCCTCAGCTCCGAGCAGAGTTTCCTAGCACCGCTCTTTGGCGCTCGCGCCACCCGGGAGAGCTCCCTTTAGGCACCTTTGGTTTAATTAGCCCCCGAGCAGAAGAAGAGCAGGTGCGGGAGGAGGGGGCGGGAGGGGGCAATCAGAGGCAGCGCGTTGTGGAAACGGCAACCTGCTCAAGAGCAAAACAAAAGAAGTGCCGAAGCCAGGATGACGAGGGAGGTTTGGACCGAGTTAGCTGCTCGTCAAAGGCTAGAGGAAAAGGTTGGGGAGTCTTTCCCCCTGCTCTTAATGCTTTCCAGCTGGATCGGATCCCCTCAATCCTCCCTAGCATCGTTTATTAGCTGTCCGGAGGTTGTATGAACGGAAGTCTAGAATATTTGGAGAGCACGGTTGGAGAAGGAATGGTGGTTTTTTTGTTGATTCATCTATCTGGGATCCAAAGGTTGCAGTTGCCGTTCTGCCTTCCTTAGTGATTTATTTATTCTACACTTTTATCAGTCAGCCACCTTTGAGCAGGTTATAGAAATCTAAAATTACAAACACAGCAAACACATAAAATTATAAAAACAACCCTAAGCCCACCATAGGCTTAATGGCAGTGCCTAAGGCACTGAGCTTGTCGATCAGAAAGGTCTGCAGTTTGGCGGTTCGAATCCCTAGTGCTGCATAATAGAGTGAGCTCCCTTTACTTGTCCCAGCTTCTGCCAACTTAGCAGTTCGAAAGCATGTAAAAAATGCAAGTAGAAAAATAGGAACCACCTTTGGTGGGAAGGTAATAGTGTTCTGTGTGCCTTCAGTGTTTAGTCATGCTGGCCACATGACCACGGAGACATCTTTAGATAGTGCTGGCTCTTCGGCTTTGAAATGGAGATGAGCACTGTCCCCTAGAGTCAGGAACTACTAGCACATATTGGGCTAGGGGAACTTTACCTTTAAGCTGGACACCAATTACATTTAGCTAACCTTGAAAGTCTGATGCAATAACATTTTATTTATAAACTATGAGGACCTGAGCCTCATCTAGTTCTCAAATCAAGAGTTTCAAGTATAGAGGCCATCACAAAGAAGGTCTTTTATCTCCTCCATGCCTCCTCCCTCACTTCAGAGGGATTCTTGACAGCGCTTCCAGAGATGTTTTCATCAGATGGAGAAGTTTAAAAAAAATCCCCACATGAATTGACTATTTACAAGCTGTACCATTAATCAAAAGGAGACTTTATTCTTACTCTTCCAATGTTTTTTTTATGCTTGCAATTTACAAATCTGCTGGAATTGTAAAGAGCACTTTATGCTTCGTTTGCCAACCGTGTTCCATGTGTCTATATTTATGTTTCCTGAAACAAATAAAAGATACAAAGGTGCAGAGACTGTTAATAAAAAGTCATGGAACCCAGAATGGTTGCAGAACTTATGTACATTCCACCTATTTCATGTGTGTGTGTCTGTGTGTGTGTATCTCACATATAAAAAGTGCTTATATAGCAGTGATGGCGAACCTTTTTGGCATTGAGTGCCCAAACCGCAATGCATGTGCATGCGTGTGCATATATGAGCACTGGAAACCCGAAGACCAGCTGGCTGGTGCTCACATGCCTGTTTTTTTTGTTTTTTGTTTTGCCATTTTGGGGCTGTTTTTCCGGCCGTTTTCAGGATGTTTTCAGGCCGTTTTCAGGATATTTTTCAGGCCGTTTTCAGGATATTTTTCAGGCCTTTAGGGGGCAATTTTCAGGCCATTTTTCAAGCTGTTTTTCAAGTCATTTTCAAGCTTGAAAAACAGCCTGCAAACAGTTCGAAAAACAGCCCAAAAATGGCCTGTTTTTTTAAACCAGAAGAGCAGCTGGTGATGGCATGCATGCCCACAGAGAGGGCTCGGTGTGCAACCTCTGGCACTCGTGCCATAGGTTTTTCCATCATGATTATATAGGGTCAACAATTGCTATTATGCACACCTAAAGGTACCCTGGGCTAGCAGCAAAGCTGATAACACAAAGCTACTTTTTCCTTTTGTTTTGTAGTTGCTCTATTTGCTTTTTTGTGTGTGAGGCTTTTTTTCTTTCTGTTTTAAGGATGTATTCATTTGTAACTGAGAATTTCTGAGCCTGGGAAATCATTTGTACTAACCACGCAAGCTAAAAATTGACCTATGTTTTTAAGAGATTGTGGAGATCACTGCAAACCAGAACAAGTGCATGGAGGTATAGATGGGCCATCCAATCTATAATTGCTCTTCTAATAGAAAGATAATGTAATCCATTGCAAATAATTTTGGAAGCCACAAAAAAAAAAAAAGCTGCATGTTATCTAGGAGAATTCCAAGAAGGAGAATCTCTTCTTTTCATTACTTTTTCAGTTTCCTTAGGTACAGATATACCACAATTTTGGAAAAGTTAATCCATATGTTTCTTATTTTAAAATATCTAAACTGAACTAATTAGATTGGTATGTTGGGAGCAGCCTCAACCGTGGCACGACATAACCGTGGTAGACTAAAGCGCGCCGACAACACCGCAGTGCTAAAACCGCAATGTCAAAAGCACGCCCACAACAGCGCGCCCACAACAGCGCGCCCACAACAGCGCGCCGACAGAAGCGTGATTTAACTTAAGGTAAGGTTTAGGGTTAGGTTTTGGGTTAGGTTTAGGGTTAGGTTTAGGGTAGGTTTAGCGTTAGGTTTAGGGTTAGGTTTAGGGTTATTTTTAGGGTTATGTTACAGCGCGCTTCTGTCAGCGCACTGTTGTCGGCGCGCTGTTGTCGCGCGGTTTTGACGGTGCGGTTTTGTCACCGCGCTTTAGTCACACACGCTTTAGTCTACTGCGGTTTTGTGGTGGAACCGCCTCAACATTAGGGGTTGAATCTTATTACTCCTTTTTCAACTGTCTACTTTTCTTCCATACTGGGGAAGCTGGTAGCATCCATTATCACTTATCATGATCTCTTCTTTCACATGTACCACCTTCAGCAAAGTCAGATATGAATAATCCCACACATTATATGCTCAGATAAGTGTGCATTTTAAGTGGAGTGAACTTTAGAAAATCTGCTATTGTCTCCTTTCTGACCAGCCTGCTAACTCTCCAGTGGTGGGTTGCAGATCCCGTTGCAACTGGTACGGTGCAACAGTGCCGGGCATCCACTACATGCACGCACGCAGCACCCACCCAGCATGTGCATGCGTACTTACCACCTGCAATGCTCCAGTTGCTCGGTGAAGCATCGCACAGGCGCCGTACGCTCCGTGCGTGTGTGCTTAAGCCCTGATTGGCTCAAATATAGGTAAGGAGGGTGGGCGGACGGGCCCCCGAGAGCACCGTACCAGAATGGTACCTGGTGCTCCCAGCAGGCACCGCTATGCCTGTACTGGGGTGTGCCGGTCATATCTCACCACTGTAACTCTCCCATCTCAACTGATGGGAAGAGAATGAGAACCAGTTCAGAGTCAGTTCAGAACCAACAAACAGGGAACATTTGCTTCCATTCTGTTCATGGGCTCATATTGCAATAGTGGAATGACTAACTGATTCAAAAATAATTTTGTTATTATCACAGTTTGATAGGTCACCCCATAGAGTTTTATGCTGGAATCATTCCAGGTTGTTTTATACTTACACTTCAGTGGTGATATTCAGCCAGTTCTATCCGGTTTCGGCAAACCGATAGCAACAGCAGCAGGAGGTTCCACTCACCCACCCAGACATCATCACATCCCATTTTTGATACTCTGTGCATGCACAGAAGAACCTGCACATGCGTGGGGGTGGCGGCAGAGCACGCTCACATTTTCGAACCAGTTATGAAGGTAAGTTAATACTAACCCTGTTTCATTTGTTATTTCCAGTCCATTGGCTTGTAAAAGGGTGCAAGAATGTGTTGCGACATCAAAAATGGATGAATACTGTGATATTTTATTTGTCTATTTCAGTGAACAAAAACAGTGACAATTTTGCTATGTTTCTTCCTGGGAATAAAGATGAAATGTTGTTTACAAATTCATCACACATTTTTTTCCCTCTATCTGGTTGAGATGATAGCCCATCATATTGTTATTATCTCTAGCAATGACATGGAAAATAGTTTTAAAATAACAGCTTGGATTCGCTGTAGACTTTCAGATGTACCATAACTTAAAGCTCAGGATTTTGACTGTAAACAAGATATATGTATCTAACACCATGTTGATACTGACTTCCCTTAATTTGAAATATTATATATTGTAAAAATTTATAGGAAACTGAAACATAACAAGATGACTAGTTAAAGCATATCAGAGACAAAGAGAAGGTAGCAAGGGTCCAGATTTCAATGGGGAGATCGTTCCAGAGGGCCGGAGCTGCAACAGAGAAGGTCCTCCCCTGGGGGGTCGCCAGCCCACATTGACTGGCAGATGGAATCAGGAGAAGGCCTAGTCTGTGCGATCGAATCGGTCTTTGGGAGGTAATTGGCAGGAGGCGGTCTCTCAGGTAACCAGGTCCGATGCCATGTAGGGCTTTAAAAGTAACAACTAGCACCTTGAAGCGTGTCCGGAGACCAATGGGCAGCCAGTGCAGCTCGCGGAGGATAGGTGTAACGTGGGTGTACCTAGGTGCACCCACAATCGCTCGCGCGGCTGCGTTCTGGACTAACTGAAGTCTTCGAATGCTCTTCAAGGGCAGCCCCATGTAGAGCGCGTTACAGTAATCCAGTCTTGAGGTGACGAAGGCGTGAGTGACTATCCGAAGGGCTTCCCAGTCCAGGTAGGGTCGCAATTGGTGCACCAGGCGAACCTGGGCAAAGGTCCCCCTGGTCACAGCTGACAAGTGATGTTCTAACGTCAGCTGTGGATCCAGGAGGACTCCCAAATTGTGAATCCTCTCTGAGGGTCAAATGCTTTCACCCCCCAGGCTAAGGGATGGAATAGCTGGACCATTTTTGGGAGGGAGCATCAATAGCCACTCAGTCTTGTCGGGATTGAGTGCAAGCTTGTTCGTTCCCATCCAGATCCTAACAGTCTCCAGGCACTGGCACATCACTTCTACTGCTTCACTGAGTTGGCATGGGGCGGACCGATACAGTTGCGTGTCGTCCGCATATTGGTGGTATTTAATCCCGTGCCGTTGTATGATCTCACCCAGGGGCTTCATGTAGATGTTAAATAGGAGTGGGGACAGGACCGAACCCTGCGGCACCCCGGAAAAGACCGAGTGGCTGTTGTGTTTCCCTCCCAATAATTTGGCTAGTGTTCCATCACTCAGGCTGGGGGGGCAAATATTATACCCCTCAGACAGGGTTCGCAACTTGGGAGTCCTCCTGGACCCACAGCTGACCTTTGATCACCATCTGTTGGCTGTGACCAGGGGGGCATTTGCCCAGGTTCGCCCGGTGCACCAGTTGCGACCCTACCTGAACCGGAAGGCTCTCACAACAGTCACTTGCACCCTTGTGACCTCTAGGCTGGAATACTGCAACGTGCTCTACATGGGGCTGCCCTTGCAGAGCATCCGGTGACTTCAGCTAGTCCAGAATGCGGGCGCGCGAGTGATTGTGGGTGCACTTCGGTTTGCCCACATAACACCTATCCTCCGCGAGCTGCGCTGGCTACCTGTTGATCTCCGGGTGCGTTTCAAGGTGCTACTTACCACCTATAAAGCCCTTCATGGTAGTGGATCTGGGTACTTGAGAGACCGCCTCCTGCCAATTACCTCCTCGCGACCTATTAGATCTCACATATTAGGCCTCCTCCGAGTTCCATCCACCAGTCAGTGTCGACTGGCAACTACGCGGAGGAGAGCCTTTTCAGTAGTAGCTCCGACCCTTTGGAACGATCTCCCCATGGAGATTCGTACCCTCACCACCCTCCAGACCTTCTGCACAGCCCTTAAGATCTGGCTATCCCGTCAGGCCTGGGGTTAAAGATTATAATCCGCCCCCACCCAATGATGAATGTTGTTTCTATTTTTAATTATGTATTGTCTTTATACGTCATTGTGTGCATTCCCTCTCCCCATAAGTTGTAAGCTGCCCTGAGTCCCCTCAGGGAAAAGGGCGGCCTATAAATAAACTTATCAATATCAATATCAATAATTGAGGGGCCTAGGGGTTGACCTCTGCCCTCCAACCAACACCGACTGCAACCTGTCTGAGAGGAAGGAGGAGAACCACCATAGGACGGTGCCTCCCACTCCCACCTCCCGTAACCGTCGCAGAAGGATACCATGGTCGATGGTATCGAAGGCCGCTGCGAGGTCAAGGAGCACTAGGATAGAGGAATGAACCCTATCCCTGGCTCGCCAGAGATCATCGATCAGTGCGACCAAAGTAGTTTCCATGCTGTAACCAGGCCTGAAACTGGACTGAAAGGGATCCAGATAATTGGTTTCATCCAAGGACCGCCGGAGTTGAAAGGCCACCACTTTCTCAACAACCTTCCCTACGAAGGGAGGTTGGAGACTGGACGATAGTTACTTAAAATTGCTGTGTCCAGAGAAGGCTTCTTCAGGAGGGGTCTCACCACTGCATCCTTTAAAAGGAGCGGGAAGGATCCCTCCAGGAGAGAGGTGTTAACTATCCTCTGGATCCAGCCACCTCCCTGCTGGTCCTGTCACCTCCCTGCTGGTCCAGTATACATGTGGAGGCACTCACCGCTCCCATGAATGTCAAAATGAGTTAACTTTGATTTATAAAACAAATATAAATTTGACAGGGAGTGCAGTCCCTCTTAAATCATATGTAGGTTAATCAGGAAGTTTTCACTGGATGTTCTAAGGTTTTGTCAAATTGTCTTCTAGCTCTCTGCAGTAATGTATTTGACACATTTGATTTATGCATCATTCTGAATTAGCCACTTTGCCTTTTAAACATTTAACCCAAAAGGACAGTAAACACAGTCTTTAATTCAAGTTAGAGCTGTTCCATATAGGTTGGAAAATACTTTCAATAAAATTGAAATGCCTCATGTTATTTGAAAAGATGGTTGGATAGAAACCATTATTTAATGTCAATGTTGAATTTAATAAAACACAGATGACCTGTTTTTAAAACAGCTTTTTTTGATTACTGTGTTCTGTACTTGATAGTATAAGGAACAAAAGATTGATTATACTCTGTCAAAATTGTTTTCTAAGTAGATTTGGAATTGATGAAATCATCAGAATTTCCTTTTTGATAATTATCCTAATGCTCTTAACAAAAGCAGCCAGAAATAGGAAATAGATAGCCATATTCAAGGAAATAGGAAATTATATTTAATATGAAAGGCATTCTACATGTATCTATTTATATGTGTACATATATGTTAATTTAAATAGATTAGTGTCTGCAGAGGGGAGCAGGATGTCAAATATGCCAGATGACATGGTTTCATTGTGATGCCTTGTCTGCCATCTTGCAAATTTTAATCATCCCTCAGATATCTATGCTTACATACAGTGGTGGGATCCTACCGGTTTACTGGTTCACTGAGCCTGTGCTTTGCGCTCACTTGCTCACTTCGCTTGCACAAACGCTTGATGAGTGTTATGCGTGCGTACGCAGTTTAGGGAAGACTATCTTCTGGATTACATCTTGGGAAGTAAAACAGCTGAGGCACAGCAATCCACTCTGTCACGTGACTCAGTTGAGAAGATAAAGGTCGGTAAAGTGCTGGGGCGGGCAGGTGGGCCAGTGGTGGGTTTCAATTTTTTTTAGAACCTCTTCTGTAGGTGTGGCCTGCTTTGTGGGAGTGGTTTGCTGACCATGTGACTGGGTGGGAGTGGCTTGCCAGCTATGTGACTGGGTGGGCATGGCCAACTTGTAAAACGTGGTGAAACTCAGTTAACAACGCTCTTGCTCAGCAACCAAAATGTTGGCTCAGGAACTCGGGCATTTGAAGCACGCAAGTCTTAAAACTGTCAAGTTACAAGACCCTTGCACCCCTAACCCTTTAGAAAAAAACCCCAGGGGTGTTCAAACTTGACAGCTTTAAGACTTGTGGACTTCAACTCCCAGAATTCCTCCTCTAGTAATGTTGGCTCAGGAATTCTGGCATTTGAAGCACACAAGTCTTAAAGCTGTCAAGTTACAAGACCCTTGCACCCATAACCCTTTAGAAAAAAAAACCCCCAGGGGTGTTTAAACTTGACAGCTTTAAGACTTGTGGACTTCAACTCCCAGAATTCCTCCTCTAGTCATGTTGGCTCAGGAATTCTGGCATTTGAAGCACACAAGTCTTAAAGCTGTCAAGTTACAAGATCCTTCACCCCTAACCCTTTAGAAAAAAAACCCAGGGGTGTTCAAACTTGACAGCTTTAAGACTTGTGGACTTCAACCCCCAGAATTCCTCCTCTCACTCTTCATCTTGATAAAGTGCAGACGGGCGGGGGGAGGGAGCTGAAACCAGTTCTAAATGGCACTGTAGATTTGTGGAACCTCTTTTATAGAAGAGGTTAGAACTGGCAGGAACCCACCCCTGAGGTGGGCCCACTTGCTCATGGGAGCCAACCAGTTCACTCCCAGCTGATCTTAGGAGCTACCAGTTCATCCGAACCAGCTCAAACCGATAGAATCCCACCCCTGCTTACATATATTCATTCCTTTATGCATCCTGAAATAAACTTTCACAATCTCAAATGATTATCAGGACATCGGCTGTCCGAATTCTTTCAAATTGTTTGAGAAAAACTGAAATGAAAATAGAAAGCTCTTCCAATTGCTCTGTTAAATGAAAAATGAGAAATCTATGGCTCTGCAGAAATTGTGATACCACCTACATTCCCATGTCTGGGTGAATTGGATATTCTGGGTGGATTGATGGATTAAAAGAGGGACTAAAAATGGCTGTACCTTATCTGGAATTTGGTGGTTCAAAGGCAAAACTGTATTTATGTATATGCTTTTTTAAGTTTGAGGAAGAGTCATGGCCTTTTGCTTTAATTTGCTTCTGAAAGAAGACATCCATCACGTCATATTGATGATGGAACTTTGTTACTGAGAAGTAGTCATCTTGAGGTTACTCATCTTTTTTTAAAAAAAAAATAGAATTTTTCATTGAAGGTGATTCACAAATATTGACTAAAGACTTTTTTTTTACTTCTTCATTTAAGGATAGTAATGTTCACATTTTTGACAGAGAAGATAGAAGGTTTGTGAGAGGAGTGGAAAATTCTTCCCTCAACAGATGTGAAGACCTCAGACACAACCTGTCCCCCCCCCCCATATTTTATCCTGTTCTTTCATCAGTCCCCAGGAATTTCAATTTCACAGTTTCACCAGGGAGGCCACACTTAATGACCCCTAAGAATTTTAGTAATTGGTACATTCTAGTGACTCTACCTTTTCAGGTTCTCTTAATCAACTTGTTCAGGTTGAAGAAGCTACTTGGAGAAGCAACAAAACATTTCAAACCAATGAGAAAGTAATTCCAGTTGTCATGACACAACTTCCAGACAATTCTACCTGGATGACTGAGAATCTTCATCAACATATTAGCAATAGCAGTTAGACTTATATACCGCTTCATAGGGCTTTCAGCCCTCTCTAAGCGGTTTACAGAGTCAGCATATTGCCCCCAACAACAATCCAGGTCCTCATTTTACCCACCTCGGAAGGATGGAAGGCTGAGTCAACCCTGAGCCGGTGAGATTTGAACAGCCGAACTGCAGAACTGCAGTCAGCTGAAGTAGCCTGCAGTGCTGCATTTAACCACTGCGCCACCTCGGCTCTTGATTAAAGAGGATACATTCTACTAGAAAGCCACCAAAGTCATTTTCACAGGCCACTTCATTCATCTGAGGGTCTCCTCCCATCTCAAAATTGTATTTCCATAGCATCAAAAGGGCCACCAAAATATCCTTTTTTGCTCCCTTCAGCAACTCCATCTATTTTGATTTTGATCTTTCTCTATACTCTTGTCTTTTTATAACCATCGCAAGCCTGATAAATCTTTTCATCTGCTTCCCCCCACTGATTTTTTTTTGGGGGGGAAGGGCCCCCATCAGCAATTAACCCAATTTTTCAAGTGGTTCCTGAAAACCCCCTTTTTTTTAAAAGTTAAAACTCACTGAGAATATTGGCATAACCCAGTTAGGTCAGGAATGAGTAATTCACAGTCTGCATGAGCTTTGTAGGTTAAGGAATCCATTTCATCTCCCAAGCTCTGTGCTCTATTGATGTCAAGGTATCTCTGATCATATCCTTCTGACTCACAGGAAGGGCGCAAAGGAACAGTAGGCTCTTCTTGAAATCTGTGGCTCAGAATGACATTAGGTCACTTCTCCACAACCATGAGTTCTCTATAGCTGCTGGTATTGCAGCTGTCAACTTTTTCAAGACAGAATTTCTGTATATCCGTCTGTTTCCACATTGCAAAAACTTGTCAAGGTCGTTCCCAGGCTGCCACTTCTGTTCGGCCTCTGTAAGATGTCTTTTCAGTGCTGGCATCTTGAATAAAAGTCAGGCTGATTAAAATTAAATTTCAATTTATTTTTAGAAAGCAGCTAAAATGTTTTTAGTCAGTTGCTTCTAGAAATATCTCATCCACCTACAATATTTATAGGCTATAACGTATAGGCAATTTACATTATATCCCACAATCTGTAGTTGTGTCTATGTTGACACGTGAACATGCGTATCTCTATCTATCTATCTATCTATCTATCTATCTATCTATCTATCTATCTATCTATCTATCTATCATCTATCTATCTATCATCTATCATCTATCATCTATCATCTATCTATCTATCTATCTATCTATCTATCTATCTATCTATCTATCTATCTATCTATCATCGATCTACCTATCGATCTAGTTATATTATGAAACATACAATAGTTTGGTCTAGTGCAGTGATAGCAAACCTTTTCAGCACTGAGTGCCCAACCCGGAATGCGCATGCATGCATGTGCATGTGTGGGGGAGGAGCAATGGAAATCCAAAGATCAGCTGACTAGCATGTACATCCCTGTTCTTTCACTGTTTTGGGCTGCTTTTTGGGCCATTTTCAGACTGTTTTCAGTCTGTTTTTCAGGCTGCTTTCAGTCTGTTTTTCAAGCCATTTTACAGAGCTCTGGGCCAGTGGATGTGTGTGCCAGAAACCAGAATAAAAGCAGGCATGCCCACAGAATGGGCTCTGTGTGCCACTTCTGGTACAGGTGCCATAGGTTCACCATCCCGGGTCTAATGGTTAAGGCAGAAGCTAGAAAGCAGGAGATTGTGAATTCTTGTCCTGCCTTAGCCATGAAAGCCAGCTGGGTGACTTTGGGCCAGTCACTTTCTCTCAATCCACCTCACAGGACTGTTGTTGAGGGGAAAACAAGAGGAAGATGTATTAGATATGTTCACTGCTTTGAGTTATTTGTTAAAAAATATATATAAAGGCAGGATACAAACAGCAAACAAGTAAAAGGAAAGGGCCCTAGAGAAAGGTTATGTAGAGTATACTAGAATTGTTCATCATGAAAGGATGCATTAAAATGTTATAAGCATATAAGCATAACATTAATATAAAAACTACCACCAACCCCATCTCTTTCTTCCTCAAATTTGGAAGTGACTAATTTGCAGGGAAGATTCTCCTGAATTTTGCTGTATAACACAGGGATTCTGAATGTCTTAGTCTATGCATAACTAAGGGGACAGGAACTTCCAAGCAGCATTTTCTATGGATTCCATATCGCTGTGGCCAGACACACAGCTGAGTCATATAAATTATCAGGGCCCCGTGGCCAATGCGAAAAAGCATTGGGATAACTTATAATCATAGCTCTATAGTTGCCATGGCTACTAGGTCAGCATGTTAGAAATTCTCTCCCTCGAAATTCACGTAACAATCTACCATGACAGCTATAAAGGAGAATGTCAGTGGGGGATGCTGGCTGCACATTTTGCTTTTGCCATTGTGATGAATTTCTTGAAGTTGTTTGAGGAATGTTTTTGAAAGGTTTTTTGTGACATTGCCAACAGAGCAGGACCGTAACAATCCAGGGTGTTTTTAACGATGACTTGGTCTACAAAAATTGGCCTGCGAACCTTTTTTATTTTTTTTGGCAACATGGAGATAAATGCTGGCTTGCTCAGTCTTGCAAATGATTGGAGACTCAGCAGCAGGATTTAATAAAATGTGGCAAGCTGGTTTTTATGGAGGAAGAAAAGGCGCCTTTCAAATAATTCCCATAATCTGAGCAGAATGTATTCTGGCTAGAGATGTTTTCCCTTTCTCAATTATTTGAAGATCTTTGTATGGTTTTAACTAATAAGGGTGAGTGTGAATTTGAGAAGAATGCCTTTAAATGGTTTCTTGATGCTGCTTTCAAACAGCAAGTTTCCCCTCTCCATGTGTTCAGCTGTGATTGTTCAAACACAGATTAAGGTTACTTGCAACATAATCAGTTATTACGGTTAAATTGACTGGGTCTATTTATTATTTTAGGGACGCGGTGGCTCAGTGGCTAAGACGCTGAGCTTGCCGATCAGAAGGTCAGCAGTTCAGCAGTTTGAATCCCTAGTGCCGCGTAACGGAGTGAGCTCCTGTTACTTGTCCCAGCTTCTGCCAACCTAGCAGTTAGAAAGCACATTAAAAATGCAAGTAGAAAAATAGGGACCACTTTGGTGGGAAGGTAACAGCACTCCATGCACCTTTGGCATTGAGTCATGCCAGCCACATGATCATGGAGACATCTTCGGACAGCGCTGGCTTTTCAGCTTAGAAACGGAGATGAGCACTGCCCCCTAGAGTTGGGAACGACTAGCATGCATGTGCAGGGGAACATTTACCTTCACCTATTATTATTTTCAGTAAGACTTAATCTTTCCCCGCCTAAGAATGTGATTATCTGCAAAATGTATCAGTTACTATCAGGTCTTTGAATACTTAGGTTACATTCTCAAAGATGACATAATTTCTAGGCACATTAAGTTATTTAATTTTGAGAACAAATAAAAAAACATATAACATGTTTACCTTCTGGTTCCATAAAATAATTCAGTTATACATCCAGCTATGCTGCTACCTAACAGACTTTTTACACTATATAAGCCAGGATTCAAGGTTTATTACTAAAGACACTTGCTAATGTATATTTGTTTTTTCTCTTCATGCATGCAAAGTAAACTAATCTATCTATATAAAAGTGTGTGTGTATGTGTGTGTGTGTGTGTGTGTGTTCCAGCATAACTCTGGAACGCCTCGAACAATCTCAACCAAACTTGGTACCCAGATGACTTACTCTCTGGAAAAAAATACTGTGGGGGTAAAACACTCCTAACACCACTCGGGATGCGTGCTCTGTTACAATACAGCCTGTTGTGTCTTAAAATGGATTCTACTGTATTGCCGTATAATGACTTCTACTGTACAGCGCAGTGGAGTTACCATGGTAACAGCTTCACAGTATTCCACAAGGGGGCTCCCTCTGGTAAGGGGGAAAATCCAACATTAGAAATTACATTTGGTCCAGACATTTTCAACAAAATCAGGGCTTCTCCTGTCCAATACAGAATTAGGATAAATAAATACCCAGGCAACACTGGGTTATCAGCTAGTAAAGGCATAACAACAAACAAACAAACAAGTACTGTATCTCTTTATGTAAATAATTTTAAACCATTAACAGAATACTCAATAATTCCTACGTTATCTGATACAAAGGTTGACAGGAAGTGCAGTGGTCTGTGAAGACCATGGGGAGAATGAGACCCACACAGATGGCCTTTGTGTATTCCTTCCTTAAGCAGTCCTCTCTTTTCTATGCTTAAGTCCAAACATTGCACTGAATCATGATATCTGTCTGGATGAAGAATTTGAGGGCAGGGGAAGGTTGAAATTATCACATCTTAAAGTTGCCAAGGTTGAGAAACACTGACATACCAAACTGTGTGAACTGAGCCCTTATAATGGGTTAATGGGTTTTCAAGCTCAGGCAATAATAATTAATTTAGCCGAGAATGGTTTTTAATAAAAAAAACTATAGTCTAACCAAATCATAGCCCAGAACAATGGGCCATTCTATTCTACGAGTGAAAAGAAGGCTACACAGCTTTCTTATGATGTTTTCACTAAGATATTATTTAAGCCAGATGCATATATTTGCTTTGATCTGAACAGATGTTGTTAATCTGGACTGTCTGCTCTCTGCCTGCTAGGAATTACTGTTGCTATCTGCTTTCTCTGTGGACTTAGATGCCAGGCAGTCCAGATAAGGAATACAGGCAGTCTTGCTTGTGCGGGGGGTTGGACTAGATGACCTACAAGGTCCCTTCCAACTCTGTTAATCTGTTATCTGTTATCCTACTTTGCAGTCCTCAATTTACAACTGTAATAAAGACTGCCCATTATGGTTACACATTATAATGGGGATAAAATGGGTCAGCCACGTGACTGACCTGATTTTACAATATTTTTTGTTGTGGTTGTTAAGGTGATTACCACATTCGCTAAGCGATTGCCACAGTCATCAAACCAACTGTACATTTTGGGCATGGTTTTACTGAAAATCAGGAGTAAGTGCTAATTTTTGGCAAACCCATTATAAAACATCACTGTGGGACACTACAAATGACAGTAAATGAAGCTATGTTGCCAACTGCAACAAAGTTTGCTCATGTGACCACAGAGGGGGGCTCGACCATCGGCGCTTTGAATCCAGGTCATGTTCCCTTTTAGAGATTGGTCGTAGGTTAAAATAATACTACAGGATCGGTCATAAGTCAAGGATTGCCTGTATAAATGAAAGACTTTCATCATCTTGGTTTTATGCCACTCAGCTAAGAGCTAATGGTTATCCCTATATTTATTTAGTTTGTCGAACATGTAAAAGATAACAGGTATAAGGATAAACATTGACATGAACAAAGGAAATGAGTACAAATAAATGGGGACTGTAGGACAGTGGTGATAGGCACGCTGGTCTGCTTCTGCACGCCCCCTTTATGGACCTCTTAGGAATGGGGTGATGTCAACAGTAGACAGTTTAAGGTTAAAGTTTTGGGGGGTTTGAGGATGTAACAACAGAGTCAGGAAGTGCATTCCAGGCATTGACCACTCTGTTGCTGAAGTTGTATTTTCTGCAATCAAATTTGAAGCAGTTTACCTTGAGTTTGAATCTATTGTATGCTCGTGTATTATTGCGGTTGAAGCTGAAATAGTCGTTGACAGGTAGGACGTTGTAGCAGAAAATTTTGTGTCAGACTGTAGGCAGCATAGTTCTAGGTTGTCCAAGCCCAAAATTTCCAGCTTTGCTACCCTTATTTTTTTGAAAATACATTCTTATCCACATTTATTAAGAAGGTTGGAAACAACTTGACATTAAAAAAGAAAGAAAGGGATAGCCAATAATGTATCCATCTCAGAAGTCTAAATTTGTGTTGAATAATGTTTCTGAGATTGAATGAGGGTCACTATTTCTTTTGAGGGGAATGTTTCTCATCATTAATAGCTACATAATAGACCAATGTATGTCACACAACCAAGATAATATACCTGGGAAAAAATAAATATAGTCAACAGAAAATGACATAAGACGTTGACAAGATTATAGATATGACTTGTCAAGATGACTGAATGGGCACTACTGATATTAGGAGAACTTTTCCAAACAGATCTGAGGAAATGATCAACCGATCTGTCTTTTGCTTTCCGGTGAGTGCAAAGCTTATTTTCCATTTGCTTGCTCTGTGGAAGCCAGGCATTTATGTTCCTTCTCTAGGTAAAAGCATTGTGTAAGCTCTCCTGTGTCCCAATCTCTCTCTCTCTCTCTCTCTCTCTCTCTCTCTCTCTCTCTCTCTCTCTCTCTCTCTCTCTCTCTCTCTCTCTCTCTCTCTCTCTCTCTCTCTCTCTCTCTCTCTCACACACACACACACACACACACACACACACACACACACACACACACACTGTTTACCTTGTCTTTTGAAGCTCTTGCAAAGCATTTCATAAGGGATTTGTGGCATCCATATGACTCCCTAGAATGCTAAGTGCAGAAAATACACAGAAATCCCTATGTACCTCTAAGGAAAGGTAACCTTTCACGGCTGTGTTGGATCTTACACAACCCATTATACAACTTGTTGATTTGGGGGGGTGGGGAAGGAATCACACGTCAAAGTAGAAACTTAATCCTTCATTGGCTCTTCTGCAGTACAAGCCTCTGCATGTTTACTGAGAAGTAATTCCATGGGGATCAAGCAATTATGTCTAGGGGCCCAATGTCTTTTTAATGAATTAGAAAATAACTTATCATTTTTTTAGAAATAAGCAGTGATTCTTGCTGAATTCCTATATTCCAATATTGTTTATATTCTAATAATTATTGGTGCTTGGGGCACAATCCAATAGCTTTATCGCCTGCAGACAACGAATCTGCAAATCACTAGTAAGACTTCACTCTTTGCATTAAAGGTCATTATGAAAATTGCAGAATATCTAGACCATATTGAGGTTAATATAGGGAGGATGACTTATTATGAACATGTCCTACTGTTTTCTTTATATTTATTTGAATTTTTGTATCAGTTTTATATATTTAACATGGTCAATTGACTTAATAATATATATATATCTCCCTCCCTCCCTCTCTCTCTCTCTGTTTCTTTCTCATAGGACCCAAGTGTTCTGACTAGGCTTCCCCAAAAAGCATGAGGTAGATCCCAGGTCCCAACAAAGCCCCTTTTATTAAACAAATGTGAATTCCTCTCATTCACATTCAGCAAAGGGCTGGTAAACAGTCTTTCAAAGGTGAATTTATGACCACAGACCTTATCTAGCTTGGAAAGCTGTTATGTAAATATTTTCCAAATGCAGTGCTGTGCAAGGGAAGACTTGGCAAAGAGTCTCTGAGATTCATGGACAGATCTTCACACTCCTGAAACAAACGAATGAACAAACAAATTGTTTCCTGCAAAAGCCCACTCCCCTTTCACTCCTCTTTTATTTCCTATGGGAGGGGCCATTCACCGTCCGCCTGTAACTTTATTCCCAAGTCGACCCTGATTTCTTAGCTGTTCTTTTCTTCTGGCAGCTCTGCACATGTGCACACTGCTCCAGCTGTTCCTCTGCCTCACTTCTATCTAGCTCCGAAGGCAGCTGAGAACTGTCAAATGGCCTTGGCCCCCACCTCTGCCTCTGACGCAGACCCCGAGCCCGAGCCTTCCTCAGTCTCCAGGACTGACCCATGTTCCTCCCCAACCTCCTCACTGTTCGATTCTGTTGCCAGCTCCACTGGTGGGCCACCACACCAAGGAAACTTTCTACCTCAAGTTATCAACACAAGGGCACTACTTACCAAGTCTGGATTCTTTTAGGAGGAGAGATGATTTGAGACTTGTACATGATTTTGTCTATTTGCAAACATACAAATAGAATGTAACTGGAGGAGGAAAACAACACCAACAGCTTTTAATATTGTTATTAAAGAAGGGTTGTCACCGGGCGTTTTTAAAGCATAGGGCAACCTAATTCATTTATATCTTAATATTGCCTTTTTTTCCTTCTTACGTTTTAAATGTGTCTTTCTCTCTTTGCTGCTCCAAGAGTCTATCATCTGTCTTCTTTTCCCAGAGAGATCCAGCATGGCTTTTTCCATCTCACATTTCTGAGCTAAGTGTTTCCCTGTGTACTTAGCACATTTTGCTGAAACTTAAGTTCTGCCTCAAACATACCCACAGAAACTCCATTAACTAGGAGGAACATGGTTGCGGTGTGGATACATCAGGATATAAAAACCTTTTCAGAAATCAGATATGAATAAGTTCTGCAACCCAGCACAGTACGATTACAAGTGCATAGATATAACAATAGATGAAAGCTGAGTTCTCTTCATCAGGAAGATTGACGTTAGCCAAACATACCTGGATAAATCCACTAGGACAGTGATGGCAAACCTTTTTGGCACCGAGTGCCAAACTGGAATGTATGTGTATGTACATGTATGTGTAAGTGCCGGAGCACCAGTAACCCGAAGACCAGGTGGCCCGAAGACCAGGTGCACACATGCTTATTTTTTGGCTGTCTTTTGGGCCATTTTCCGGACTATTTTCCAGCTGTTTTCTGGTGCTATGGCCTGAAAAACAGCCTGAAACAACTCAAAAAATGGTCTGAAAACGGCCTAAAAATGGCCTGCTTTTTGGCTGCTTTTGGCTCTTTTGGGCCATTTTCAGGCTGTTTTCCAGCGTTCTAGCCCCCAGAAAGACCACCTGGCCAGGGCACATGCCCACAGAGAAGGCTCTGTATGCCATCTCTGGCACACGTGCCATAGGTTCACCATCACAGAACTAGGAATTACCAAGGACATAGGATAGACTGGGAGGTTGAAAGAAAAAAAAAATATCTAAGAAGAATCAATGGTAATGCAATTCTATAATACCAGCAACAAAATTGTATGGGGCACAAGCAAAAAGAGTCCTCATTTGTACATTTTTCTTTCACTGCAATGCAAACTGATCTTGGGAGAAGGTGGCCTTTGCTGACAACTTCAGGATTAATGTGATGAGCTGCATGAATCCTGAAGACAACACTGCAATGTGGGGATCTAGAGCATGGCTAAGAATAACTAACAAGTATACCTGCTCCAAATGATGGATCATTGAATAAACCAACCCCAATTTTCACTCAAGGCGATACAATGACCAAGCTCAAATTCCCCTACTTAAGACACATAATGCAAAGATTTGGCTCTCTGGAGGAGGCTGTTCTGCTGGGGAAGGTGAAACAAAAGACATGAAGAGGAGAACCAGTAACAAGGTGGATAGACTCAGTTACAGGGATGATAACTACATCATCAAAAGGCATGAATGACCAGGTTAGGGATCAACCCGAGCATCTCCATAGATTGAAAAAAATGTATCTCTGTGGTTGCTGGGAGTTGAAAACAACTTGATGTCATATCTATATCTATATCTATATCTATATCTATATCTATATCTATATCTATATCTATATCTATATCTATATCTATATCTATATCTATATCTATATCTATATCTATATCTATATCTATATCTATATCTATATCTATATCTATATCTATATCTATATCTATATCTATATCTATATCTATATCTATATCTACCTATATCATCTATATAGATATGTGTGTGTGTGTGTGTGTGTGTGTGTGTGTGTGTGTGTGTGTGTGTTCCAGCAAAACTCTGGAACGCCTCGAGCAATTTCAACCAAACCTGGTACACAGATGACTTACTCTCTGGAAACAAATACTGTGGGGGGGTAAGACATCCCTAACACCACTCAGGGTATGTGTTCTATTATGATACAGCCTTCAAATGACTTCTACTGCACTGCCATAAAATGGCTTCTATTGTACAGTGCAGTGATTTGCCATGGTAGCGGCTTCACAGTACTCCACAAGGAGATTCCCTCTGGTAAAGGGAAAAATCCAACATTAGAAATTACATTTGGTCCAGACATTTCCCCTCTATAAATAAATACCCGGACAATGCCAAGTTATCAGCTAGTAAAAAATAAAGTCACCAGTCAATCCCTACCCTTTCTCTTCCTTAATGCTCTTTCTTATTGATATTTGGATTCCTATTTTGTACTTAGGACTAGTTAGAGAGTTTTTACTATTTGACTAGGTCAGGCCAACCCCTTCCATTTAGGATGATTAGCATGAGAGTACCATATTTTTTGAGTATAAGATGCACCTTTTCCCTCAAAAAAGAGGCTGAAAATCTAGGTGCGTCTTATACACTGAATACAGGATTTTTTTTGCCTCCTGAAATTCTGCCCCCTTCACCAAAATGGCCATGCAGAGCCTTTAGGAAACTTATAGAGTGCTCCTGGAGGCTGGGGAGAGCAGAAATGAGTGAAAACTGGGCCATTTTTTTTCTCTTTTTTGCCCCTCTCCAACCCCCGGGAGCACTTTATAAACGTCCTAAAGGCTCTGCATGCCCTTTTTTTGGACAAAAAATGGGCCAGTTTTTGCTCATTTTTGTCCCCTCCCCAGGAGCATTCTACAAGCCTCCTAAAGGCTATTCATGCCCTTTTTTTAAAAAAGAGCCCATTTTTGCAAAAACGGGCCATTTTTGGGAGGTCTGCAGAGTGCAAAAACTTTTTTAAAAATTTGCCTCTTCAAAATCTTCGTGCGTCTTATACTCCGGTGCATCTTATACTCCGAAAAATATAGTAATTTTTTACATTGACACCAACACCAGGGATTTCTTCACAAAAGAAAGATATGTACACAGGAAAAAATTAGGGAAATGAAAAAATGGTTTGCTGCCATAGAAAGCAGCTTTTATTCAACTATTTCTTGAAATAGGATTAATTTGGCTAGACCAGACCATGGGATCAAGACTATTTCTTAGGTGTTCTCTATGGTTGCTTGGAAAGAACAATGATCTAATAGTGTTCTGCCCACCAAAATGACATTTTTCATTGCCATGGGGTCAATGGCAATGAAGGGTTGCCATAGGGTTGTGATAATAAATATATTGAAGCTATAATAGAAAGACTCAATTTTTTAATGAGTGGTACCTGGAAAGAATTTGGCAAACAGTTTCCTCTCCACCAAAGAGAACATAAACATCTTAACCCAAGTTCTCTATGCCTTTAAGAATGTAAATCACTTGAACTGTTACACATTGAAGTGTAGTGAAATATTTTTCACTAATTTCCTCTATGGTGAAGAGGTACTCTTGATTACTTCCAATTCTCTTGGCTGCTTTAATTCTTATTACTTTGTTCAATCTAGATCTGGTTTTGATCTCTCATTCTTTGTGGGGTGAATTGGGTGAGTCTTTGCCAGTTTCTTGTGGTTTATCTGTAGTCAACTTTTCTTGACTGAATTTGGGATTATTGCTCTTCCTGTGCCACTTGGTCATTTTGGTTTGTTCTCATAAATAATACTCCAGTAAAGTTCAGATTGAGATTAGGACAGACCAGTAAATCTCAGATTAACAGAGTTGGAAGGGACCTTGTAGATAATCTAGTCCAATCCCCCACCCAAGCAGGAGACCCTACACCATTTCTGACAAATAGCAGTCCAATCTCTTCTTGAAAGCTTCCAGTGATGAAGCTCCCACAACATCTGAAGGCAAGATGTTCCATTGGTTGATTGTTCTCACTGTCAGAAAATTTCTCCTTATTTCTAGGTTGATCAATTTCCATCCTTTATTCCTTGTCTGGCCTTCAGATGTCTTTGAAAATAGCTTGACCTCTTCCTTTCTGTGGCAGCCCCTCAAATATTGGAACACTGCTATCATGTCTCCCCTGGTCCTTCTCTTCACTAGACTAGCCATGCCCAGTTTCTGTAACTGTTCTTCATATGTTCTAATCACCAGTCCCCTAATAATCCTGGTTCAAATTGAGGCAGCTGTCAAAAGATATATTGACATCAATGTTGTCCTATCACTTCCAGGAACTAGCTGCATCTTGGTTAAGCACATTGGTTAACTGTATTATTCATTAATCACATCTTTTCTTCCAGTGAGTCCCTTAGGAGGCTATTCATGGATTAATAAGGTCCTCAAGGATCACACTGTTTACCAGGGAGATACAATTCAGAAATGTGTGTAGATCACTTCAGAATAGTTTTTATTCACATCCTTGGATGTACACACCTGTTTCCCTACAAAATAATCAGCCAAATGAATAGCCCTTAGGAGGCTTGTAGAGTGCTGGAGAGGGGAGAATTGAGCAAATGTTTTTGTCCCAAAAAGGGCATGGATAGCTTTTAGGAAGCTTATAGAGTGCTCCTGAGGGCTGAGGGGGAGGAACTGAGCTTTTTTGCTCATTTCTGCCCTCCCCAGACCCCACGAGCTCTCTGAAAGTCTTCTACAAGCTATGTACAGCCATTTTGGTGAAAGGGGCAGGGTTTCAGGAGGCAAAAGTGCTGTATTCAGTGTATAAGACGCACCCAGATTTTCAGCTTCTTTTTTGAGGGAAAAAGGTGCATTTTATACTCCGAAAAATACGGTACTATTTTTCTTCTTTACAAGTCTAGCTTGTAGTTTTTCTAGCAGCAGTATAGAAGTAGATCAGGACAGTCTTCTTTGAAGACTTTTTTTAACTTCCCAGGCTAGCCTCCAGCCTGGAGTTTTCTTGTTGATTCCATTCCAGAATTCAACAGATCTAATCCAGAACAGAGATCACCAGCGAATGAAAACTAGGTGCTGTCATCCATCCAGGGAGAAATTTTCAACTAAGGACCAAGATCAAATACTCCTGCTTTCTAAATTCAGGGCACCAGTGCTTCTGAAGCCTAACACTAACCTGAGGTTGCACCTTGTATCCCAAAGTTCTCCAAGCCGCTGAAATTATTGGAATCCGAATGTTACCAACTCAGCTTGAATCTGAATTGACAATGCTCATGTAGAAAAAAGATCTCAAGCAGGGGTGGGCTGCTTGGGGTTTGCAGGGGTTCAGGAGAACCTCTAGCTAAGATTCTGTGCAGTTCGGAGAACCCCCAAATCCCACTCTTGGCTGGCCCTTTCCACCCCTCCCTTCCCAGGAGTCCCCATGCGGCCTGTTTGGATGTAGGTAAGTGCAGGGTTTGTGCAGAGGTTCGGGGAGGGTGAAAAATGGGCTTACTAGAAGTTCGGGGAGGCCGGAAACCGGCCTTCAGAGGGCCTCCAGAGCCTGGGGAGGCCATTTTTGCCCTCCCGGAGGGTCGAAAAAGACCTCCAGAGCCTGCGGAGGACAAAAATGCCCCACCTACTGTGATGCAGGAGGCTGACTAGGCCATACCCAGCATGGCCATGTGTCAGCCTCTGCTTTGCTGCTGCTTCGGCTGCCATTGAAACGGGGAGGGGGGCATGGTATTTGGGAGGGGAATACTAATTGTGCTGGAGGAAGATCCTGGAGTTTGCTGCGCATGCGGAGGAGGTTTCCCGCCAAGGTCAACGGCAGCGACATTCCATCTGGGTGATGCCTTTCGAAGTTATCTCACACCTGACACTTGGGGGAATTATGATTGGACTGTAACTGGGATGCCAAGGGGAGGGGAATGGGTTATTCTATATATCATTTGTTTCGCGCCTAAATAATCAGTCTTTCGCTTTGCTACGCTTCTAATCATTTATAATTAGTAAAAGTACACTTGATTTCTATCAATGGAGTCTCGTGGTTTTCTTTCCTAATTATTCAATGGAGGAGTGCTGACACCATGCCTGCCCAGCAACCGGGCAGAGAACCCCTTGCTAAAATTTTCGAAGCCCACCCCTGATCTCAAGTAAAATGAAATAATGAAGTGAGTTTTATTACCTACAATTTTCCAAATGTCAGTTTCTTTAATTACAGACTACAGGGATTGTAAAAAAAAAAAAAAGCATGTTATCTTTTCAAAGCCAGAGAGCGCTCTCTGTGGGCAGCATTCTTTTCGTTAAATTGTTATTCTATGAATTTGGAATATGGTGAAATGGATTTGATACGGTGAAATGAAACGTTTCTATCACTGTGATAGGAATACGCAATAGAGGACGCAGCACAGAATAGCGCACCTATATAAATATCAATATGTCTCTATACATGTATCTAATTCCAAAGTTGTGGGCTAGACTTGAAATTAGAATAAAAAAACTTTTAACCTGAAGAAAGCAAAGGCAAAGTACTTCTGTTTCGGATATGGCATAGTTCTGACATATGGCTGGCACGGATGTGACATTCTGCTTGCCCTGTAGATGACGGAGATTAACCCACAGCCAGTCTTTTTTTAATTTCTATGTATGGATTAATCGGTATCTTCTTTTCTTTTGCTTCAGGTAACAAAATGTCTTGGCATGTCAAACTTGAGATCTTTGGGCTGGATGTGTCATGCACTAGCCATGCCCACCCCTTTTTTAGTGAAGGGGGGAAAAGTTGCAATTCATCATGTGATGACAATGTGCCATCACGAGTTTGACACCCCTGAGCTAAATTTCATCCATTTTCTCCAGCTTCTAATTCTGTAACGTTGCCAAAAAACCTGTAGTCACCAACAGCCGAATATTACCTTTTATGCAAGTATGGATGTCCCAGATGACTTTGAAAAAGCTGCACTGAATAAAAGCCAGAATAAAATGATTACTAATTCTGGGCCATACAGACGTAACCTAAAGTCAACATTGCATGATATTGATGCATGTGAGCTGATATACAGTACGTACATGTAATTTAAAAAAATACTGCAATTTAAATAACAAAGAAATGCATCCTAGCATAATGCAGATGTTACCTGATATATTTATTTTTGGCTGTTGGGGCATCATCAAGTTCAGGAAGCTGAAGGAGGGAGAATTAGTCAACTCCCCTCACTGTACCAGATCTGCAGGGATAGATTAGTACATTGCACATCCATTGATATAACAATGCAGATCAGATTAGGACATTGTCAGAAGTGGGCTGCTATGGGTTTGTCCGGGTTCGGGGAAAAACATAGCTAATGTTATGTCCACTTCAGAGAACCTCCAAATCCCACCCCATGGCTAGCCCCTCCCACCGCACCCCTCCCAGAAGTCTCCACATGGGCCATTTTGGATGCGAGGTAAGTGAAGGATCCTCATAGAGGGGGGAAAACAGGCCTTCCAGAAGACCTCTGGAGCCCGGGAGAGGCAGTTTTCACCTTCCCAGGGGCTTGAGGAAAGCCTCACAGCCTGAGGAAGGTGAAAACTCCCCCCCCCCTGTGGTGCAGGAGGCCAACTAGGCCACACTCACCATGGCCACGCCCACCCAGCAACTGGGCAGAGAACCCATTGCTGGTTTTTTTGAATTTTTTTAAATTTCAATTGAACAAAAACACACACAAAAAAGAATCATCCTTCATTACATCTTGTAGAAAGCATGTTGATTGGTTACAGATAACTTTCGTGCATTTCTTCCACAGTCATTACTTATAGTTCATATTAGATTATACACTTTAAGTCAAAAATCTTTGTATATCTTACTATAAATGTACCACAATTCTCATTTGACTACAATTATTTGAACATGCTTTTACCTCAAATCATTCATACTTAAAGACACAACCACATAATGACATTCAAAATTTGTTTATAGGCCACAGTTTCCACTCCTGAGTTCTCATTCATCCATGTGTATCTGAACCGTAAAAATGAGGACAAGTGCATTGATTGCTGGCTTCTCTCAGCAGGGCATGTAGAAAAGCATGAGGACTGGACAGCCTCTTTAATTAAAGCCTGTGCTGCCTTTCGACTAAGCTCAAAAAGAAGTTCAGGTCCATTCAACTGTATTATTGTACTGCCGTTGTATCTATTACGCCCCAACATTTTAAAAAATTGCCTTATCTGTTTGAGCTGTAGAAAATAATCGTGACCCGTCAAAACCGCGCTCGACTAAACTGCGCCCGATTAAACTGCGTCGCTGACGTCATCAACAGGGCAACAACAGCCAGCGCGGAGAAAGAAGGGCGCTTTAAATAGCGTTTTGAAAGCAAGCTGATTCAACTTAAGGTAAGGGTTAGGTTTAGGGTTAGCTTTAGGGTTAGCTTTAGGGTTAGGTTAAGGGTTAGGGTTAGGGTTAGGTTAAGGGTTAGGATTAGGTTTAGGGTTAGGTTAACGGTTAGGTTTAGGGTTAGGTTTAGGGTTAGGTTAAGGGTTAGGTTTAGGGTTAGGTTTAGGATTAGGTTTAGGGGGTTAGGTTTAGCTTTAGGGGTTAATTTTAGGTTTAGGGTTTACAGTGTGCTTCTGTCTCTGCGCTGTTGTCGCCCTGTTGATGACGTCAGCGACGCGGTTTAGTTGAGCGCGGTTTAGTCGAGCGTGGTTTTGTGGGTGAACCGAAAATAATTGCCTTTCTTTAAAGTTACAGAGGCTTTGTATAAAATGCAGGTTTGTAAACGGCCTCTCCAAAGCAGCAGAGAGCAAAGGATATTAAGAGAAGCACAATTTTCAGGGGACACGTATATGAAATGCAGATTCAGTGATGCTACTGTAGTTGGAGCCACCAGTGGCTAAATGCCCTTACACAGAGAGCATACATTAATGGCTCCACTTCGCCTTTAAGCAGGGCGGGGGAGGGGGGTGTTTCCACAATTTGTTGTAAAAAAAATATTGATGGCCATGACTGGGTGATCAACATCCTGTCTTTTTATTTATATATGCATGGGACATAAGATGCACATAAAAATGGGTGGAGCTGCAATCACACCAATAATAGCCACCATCTTACCTGTTTAACCAGATCCTGCAGAATATTTTCATTGTTATGAAGCAGGGGTGTCAAACTCAGTTTCATTGAGGGCCATATGGGGGTTGTGTTTGACCTGAGGGGGGTGGGGGAGGCGTGGCCAGGGTGGGGGTGGTCATCTCAATGTCACTCGTGTCGGGGCATCTGTGTTGGCCCAGGTGCTCTGCCAGCGAAAATGGAACTCAGGAAGGCCCCACACGGCCCTCCCGAGCTCCGTTTTCTCTGGCAGAGGGTGCAGGAAGCCCTCCCGAGCTCCGTTTTTGCTGGTAGGAGCACTGCAGGCTGGTCCTTCGCTGTTCTCAGGGTGGTCCTGCAGGTCAGATCTAAATACCGCGCAGGCCAAATCTGGGCCATGTGCCTTGAGTTTGACACCCCTATTCTGTAGGGAAATCTCAAATAAAGTGCCCCAGACTCTTGCTGATCAACATTTCTTTCTTTCCAGATCATTCCTTTGTTTCCTGTTTATTTCCGCTCAGATTGACGCATCTGCTCCGTTTTCTTTTCCGCAAGAAGAAAACGACCAGCTTGAGGAAGGTTGCTGCTCTTTGTTCCTACCTGTTGGCGCAAAGAAGCAGCTTCAGAGCTGGTCTGGCTACAGGTCACTGACAGCATTCAATGAAACCTGAAAGCCACCCTAGATGAGGCTGCCATTGGTGGACCAAGATAGTATACTCAGAAGTGGTACATCCATCTTGCTATCAGTGGTGGGTTACTGCCAGTTTAACAACCGGTTAATGTGTGCACGCACGCTTCATGCGCGCCTAAAGCTCTTGCACACAGCGCTGAAATGGAGCATTTATTTTTTTTTTTAATTATTATTTTTATTTTTTTGTTACATAGACAACAATGGGAAAGGGAGAGGATGGAGAAAGAAAGAAAAAAAAAAGGGGGGGGGAGGGAAAACCCATCTTCACATACAATATGTCGTTTAATCACAGGTGCATCCCTACTAAATTTATACATCCCGTATCTCTCTATTGTATATTTAATAAGCACCACAATAAGCTAGGGTTTAAAAAACAAAAAACAACAAAGTAGAACAAGGGAAAGAGGAAGAAGAAGAAAGAAAGAAAGAAAAAAAAAGGGGGGGTGGGGGAAGGGGGGGGAGGCCAAAAAGGACAAAAAAGAGAAGAAAAAAAAAGTTCAAAAAGAGAAGGGGAAAAGAAAAAAAAAAGGGTGGGGGGAGGGGGGAAGACCAAAAAGGACAAAAAAGGTCCAAAAAGGAAGGGGGGAAAAAAAAAAAAAAAAAAAAACAAAAACAAAAACAAAAACAAAAAAAGAAAAAGAAAAAAAACCATCGTCACATGCAGCATGTCGTTTGATTACGGTTGTTTTAACATCTACATCTTCAAGTAATGTTTACCATCTCAGATATTTCCTCTAATGTAACTAAAGGTCTCATTTTCCTTCTACCATATATATTCAGTTAACATTAACATTGTTTTCCCCCAGAGAATATACTTCTATTCATTGTTAACCTTGCATTTCATACCTTCAAACAGAGATCTTATTCCTTCATTGTTCAACAAGGCATCGCTGCCTATATATACCAGTTTTCATTTGTTCCCCTACTAGAATTACCTTATCAGCAGCGAGATATCATTATAATAAATTCTTAACCTTATACATTATATCACCAGACCTTATATTAGTACTTCCTTATATCATTGTTGAATTATTTCACAGCATAATTATATCATCATTTACTTTTTCCAATTAAAGCATAAGTATATCATTTTTCATTTCCAAAATTTTGTTCTTTTTCCCTTAGCCATTGATAAAACAGGTCCCATATCTTATAAAATTGTTCATCCTCTTGCTCTCTAATTTCAAATGTCAATTTACTCATTTCGGCACAGTCCATTATTTTTCGAATAATTTCTTCCTCTTTTGGTATTGTTTCATTTTTCCAGTTTTTTGCAAATACAATTCTGGCTGCTGTTACAACATTTACAATCAAATATTTTAAGTCTTTGTTATAGGTTTCTGGTAAAATTCCCAATAAAAAGACCTCTGGTTTAAAGTCTATTTGTTTATGTATCATTTTCTCCAACCACATGTGGATTTTAGTCCAGTATCTTTTAGCTTCAGTGCAAGTCCACCACATGTGGTAGTATGAGCCAGGTATCTGGTGACATTTCCAACACTTTTCTGATTTATTCTTAAACATTCTTGCGATTCTGGTCGGGGGTAGATGCCACCTATAAAACATCTTATACAAGTTTTCTCTATATGCAGTAGACATTGTCATTTTGTAATTTTGAGACCACAATTTCTGCCAATTCTCTAAATCAATCCCATACTTAAAGTTTTTCCCCCAAGCAATCATAGTTTCTTTAACTTGTTCTTCATGCAATTTAAACTCCAATAAATATCCATATAGTTTTTTAATTACTTTTTCATCAGTACCTGTTAGAATTTTATCTAGCTCAGTCATTTTATTATATAGACCTTTAGTTTTTCTATCTTCATTATATCTAGATTGTATCTGTACATATGAATACCAGTTCATTTCCATCCCTTCTTGCTTCAATTCTTGACTAGATTTGAGCTCACCCTCTGCATTCAATAATTCTATATATCTAACTGTTTGTTCCTTTTTATATATTATCGGATACGAGAATGCTTCAATTGTTGATGTCCAGACTGGAATTTAAATAATGTAATTTTTTAATCTTTTCCCAATTTAACAACAATGCCTCCCTTATATAATGTCTTCTAAAGTAACCATGTGGTTTAGTTCCCTTATACCATAAGAAGGCATGCCATCCCAACAGCAAATCATGACCTTCTACGTTCAATAATCTAGAGTTTTTTAATGATATCCACTCCTTAATCCACATCAGGTTTGCTGCCTGATAGTATAGCTCCCAATCGGGTAAACCAAAACCTCCTCTTGATCTAACATCTTGTAGTAATTTAAGCTTTATTCTAGCTTTTTTCCCTTGCCAAATAAATTTCAAAACTATTTTATTTAAGTCTAGAAAAAAATCCTTACCCAGTCTAATTGGAATTGTCTGAAACAGATATAAAATTCTAGGTAGAATGTTCATTTTAATTGTAGAAATTCTTCCCATCATTGATAAATGCAAGTTTCCCCATTTCTCCAAATCGATTGCTATTTGTCGTTTTAATCTGGTATAATTATCCTCTTTAAGAGTGCTACATCTAGGTGATAAATGTATCCCCAAATATTTAATTTTACTTGTGTTTTGAATCTGCAACATTTCTGACAACTGATCCTTTTGTGTAGCTGGGATATTCTTTGTCATGATCTTTGTTTTATCTTTGTTTATTTTCAAGCCTGCTACTTCTCCATATTCCTCTATTCTTTCTAACAATTTGGGTGCAGTTTCTAATGGGTCTTCAAGAATGAAAACTAAGTCGTCTGCGAACGCTTGCAGTTTATACTCTTCTCTCTTAATTTTCATTCCTCTTATTTCTTCTTCTTCTCTAATCTTTCTATTTAAGACCTCTAGTGTTAGGACAAAGAGTAGCGGAGATAATGGGCAGCCTTGTCTTGTACCTCTCTTTATTTCAATCGGTTCTGTTAGTTCTCCATTTACCATTATCTTTGCTGCTTGTTTCTGGTATATCGTTCGTATACTTTGAGTGAATTTCTTGCCAAAGTTCATCTGCTCCAGTTGCAAAAACATAAACTGCCAATTCACATTATCAAAGGCCTTCTGCGCATCAAGGAACATCAGTGCCAATTGTTTTTCTGGATGGGCCTCATAGTATTCCAAGGTATTCAAAATTATTCTCATATTGTCTTTGATTTGTCTTTTAGGTAAAAAGCCATTTTGATCTGAATGGATGAAGCCATTTAAGTATTTTTTAAGTCTCTCAGCTAGTATGGATGCAAATAGCTTGTAGTCTGAGTTTAATAAAGAGATTGGTCTATAATTCTTGATTTGTGTTAAATCAGTCTCTTCCTTGGGTAGTAATGTGATATACGCTTCTGACCATGACTTCGGTATTTGGTTCTCAGTCATCACTTCATTCATGACTTGTAGGAGTGGGAGGGTCAATATTTCTTCAAATGTTCTGTAGAATTCCACGGGTAGACCATCTGGTCCTGGGGCTCTCCCATTATTTTGTTTTTTAAGTGCCTCTGTTAGCTCCATCATTGTTATTTTACTTTCTAACATTGTTCTAGTTTCATCTGGTACCTGGGGGAGATTAGCATCTTGTAGATACTTTTTGACTCGTCCCTCCTCCACCTTCTCTTGTTCATAAAGTTTAACGTAGTAATCATGTATAATTTTTTTCTTTTCGGTATTTCCATATTGAATTTCTCCTTGTTTGTCTCTTAGTTGTAATATTTTCTTTGCTTCTCTCTCTTTTTTCATCTTATATGCTAACCACCTGCCTGGTTTGTTCGCATTTTCAAAGTAATTCTGTTTGGCACCTCTAATTTTTTGTGCCAGTTCTTCCTTTTCTAATAAGTCCATTTTGTGTTTAATTATGTCCATCTTTATTTTAACATCTTTTTTTTGTGGTGCTCTCTGTAAATCTCTTTCAAGTATTTTATAGTCATTGTCTAAAGCTTTATACATTTGTCTTTTTTTGGAGTTTCTCTTCCTTGTGTAGTCTATTGTCAAACCTCTAATAACAGCCTTCATTGTGTCCCAGAGATTCTGGGATGACGTATCTTCTTTCCTATTTTCTTTAAAAAAAAGGACTAACTCTTTTTCCATTTTTTGTACAAACTCTTTTTCTTTCAATATAGTGTTATTTAGTGTCCATCTAGATCTTACCCTTTGTCCTTTCCATTTAATTAAAATTGGATTATGGTCCGCCCAGGTGCTAGCTTCGATCTCAATTTCTTTTATGTTGGAGCTCAGGTCCGCTGAAACCCATATCATATCTATTCTGGAGAGTGAAGAATGTCTATTTGAGTAGAAGGTATATTGTTCTTTTTTAACGTTTCTTTCTCTCCATATATCTTTTAAATTTAGTTCATCTGTCATCCTAAAGAAAGATTTTGGCAGAGGCTTCCTGTTTAATTTTTTTGTTTTATGTGTTTTATAGTCCATATTTGGATTCACAATGCCATTAAAGTCTCCCATCATACAAATATCAGCATAGTCTAGTTCCAAAACTTTTTTGTGTAGTTTTTTGTAGAATTCATCTTGTTTTTCATTAGGGGCATAGATTCCAATTAGAAGTGTCTTTTTAGTGTCCATAATTTCCACCATCAAAATTCTTCCCTCTTCCTCTGCGTATACTACTTTTGTTGGGATGTTGCCTTTAATATAAAAGACCACTCCTCTTTTCTTACAATTTGCCAATGATGAGAACATTTTCCCAAGCTTTGGTTGAGTTAGTAAATGTTCATATTTCTTTTGGATATGTACTTCTTGCAGACAGATTATGTCAAGTTGTAACTTCTCTAATTTATGAAATACTTTCTTCCTTTTAGCTACCGAATTGAGTCCATTAATGTTAATTGTAATCATTTTTCTTTCTTCCATGTTTATACTTTATATACAGGATTTATTGCTCTAGTGGATCTAGGTTCTCGTTTTTCTTTGCAGCTCCCATTCCCTATCTCCCCTTCTTTCTCACTTCCACCTACTGCTCCTTCTATTTTTTCGGTCATGGTTACAGGTGGTTCCAGTATTTGTATCACTGCATCGTCTTTCCCAACTTTCTCCACTGTTTCTCTGAAGTATTCTTCATAGAAAGCTTCTGCCTTCTCAGTTGTATCTATCCTGTGTCTTTGTCCTTGCCAAGTACATAATAAACCTTCCGGTATGAGCCATCTGTAGTTAACACCTTTTTTTATCAATACTTTGGTCAGAAATTGATATTCTCTTCTCCTCTCTCTCACCTCTCTTGGGATTTGTTTAAGTACTACAATCTCCTTCCCTTTATATTCTAATTTTCTGTCTCTCATTTTCTGTAGGATTTGTGATTTAATTGTTTTCTTAGTAAATCTTACATGGACTTCCCTTGGAAGAGCATTTCTCATTGCATACCTTGTATATACTCTAAAAGTCTCATCAATTGTTTCTTTTATTTGGTCCTGGGACATCCCCAGAACATCTATCAAAATATTTGAAATTATCTGAACTAAGTCCTCTCCTTTTTCTTCTTCTATATTTTGGAATCTTAAAAAAAATTCAGATCTGTCCATCTCCCATCTTAATATTCCACTGCTCTCTCTTTCTACATCTCTTAGTCTAATCTCTAGCTTTTCAGTTTTCTTCTCTCCTTCTTGAATCTTATTTTCAACTTTTTGAATCCTATTTTCATATTTCAGCATCCAGTTGTGTATACTTTCTACTTTTCCTTCCATATTATCAACCTTTTGAACAATACTTTGATTTTGTAATTCCATTGCCTCCATTTTTTTTACAAGGGTATCGTTTCCTGCTTGCATTTTCTGCATCATTTGTATGAGTGTTTCAAAGTTGGCTTCCTTCTCTTTTTCCTGATGAGACGTCATCTGTGTTGTCCTCTGGCCTCCCGCAGGTGAGGGGGCAGGGGTTGATGTAAAGCCAAGGGCAACTGCTTTTCTACTCATAGCCAATTAGTATTAGAGGATAGAGGGTTATAAGTATAGTAGATTAAGTACGTAAAGTACACAGAAGAGGGGAAGGGGAAATAAGAAAAGGGGGGAGGGAAAAAAGGAAGAAAGAGAGAGAAGGGAAAGAAAAGGAAGGAAAGGAGAGGAGGCTTTTTTTTGTTTTTGTTTCAAGGATGAAATGCAGTAGAGTGCAATAAAGTATATATATATAAGAGAGTATGAAATAGTAATTAAAAAAATAATAATAATAAAAAAAAGGAAGGTACCCCCCCTCCAAAAAGGGGAGAAGGGGTGCTTCAGTTACAAGTGAGAAAAGAAAGAAACAGAAAAAATGTAGATAGTCAAGAGGTGATCTAGAAGTTGAGAAAAAAAGAAATCAAAACAAAAAGGAAAAAAAAATGTAAAAAATCAAAAGGTCGATGGTAATGATCAAAAAAGAAAAACTTGGTGTCAATATCTCCACAGCCGGTAATATGAGAATGATGTTGGGGGATGAAAGGATGCCAACAGGCTAAAACAAATGATTTTCCCGGACTCTTTTTATCCCCCCCTAAGATAAGAGTCTCTTCAAGGTCACGGTCAGCTTTGCTGTTTTATCTCAGTTTGCCAGCTGCATAAACACGTGAATCAAATACATTACAGGGGGGATTTTAATAACAAAGTTCAAGTCCACAAGATGGCAGTGTTGGCTTGTAGTTTGTAATTTACAGCTTGTTTTAGTCCATTCCGTTTGTTAATTACTAATTGTGAGGAAAAAAAAGACAAACCTCGAAAGGGGTAAAAGGCACCGAAGAAAAGCAAGCCAAAGGAAAAAAAAAAGCCAATCTTCAAAGCACTTTAAGTTTAAGATTTAGTGCCCCAATAAATTCAAAGTTAAAGGTGTCGACAACAAGAAAAAGGAATGCGAAAAGCCGATTCAAATTACAGGAAAGTCCAGCCCGGCTTAGGAATTAGAAAAAAGGAACAGAAAAATAAACTTCCAAATGGCAAACATTTATCTCCGCCGCTTTTCTCACTTCTCAGCCTTATTTTAAACTAAGTTTCCAAATTTAGGGTGCTCTCTTTCCAACAAAAAAAAGGATTTAAGACTCACATCAAACGGCCTGCTCGTATTCTGCTCTCTCTCTGGGTCTTCGCAGTTGCAGTCGGCATTGTTTAGCCGATCCGGAAGCCACTGGATTGGGAAGGCTTTCCTTAGGTTCCCAGAGGTTTTGCGGATACCTCTGGGACCATGGAGTTCCGCCCCACGTCACTGTCTCTTCGGGACAGCTTAGATTCAAAAGAATCCTCCAAAAAAGACTCCGGTGTAGATGGTCATTCAGGAAGTGCCTGAAAGTCCGTCTTCTCACTGCTAAGCCCCGCCTTCTTCCCCTGAAATGGAGCATTTAGAAGCTCAGCTGCTTGCCTTCCAAGTCAGCAACGGTAAGTAGAACAGCAAGGAAAGGGAGGGGGGAGAAATCAGCTGTGCTGCGTAATTGAGATAAACTAGAAAGCAGGAAATAAAGGGCTGAACCCATCCGAACCGGCTGAATCCTACCTCTGCTTGCTATGCATCTTTGTTGCTTGTAATTCCTTAACTTCCCCCTTGCTTCTCCAGGAGACCCTCAGCCTCTTTCTCTTCTCCTCAGGATTTGCCTTGTCCCAGCAGCCTTTCCAGCATTAGTTACATATTTATTTATGTATTTATATGTGAGACTTATATAGCTGCCTATCTTATATACAATATTTATGGGCAGGTCAGCACTATCCCCTTGGTATCCTTTTTGCTTACTGTAGTGATCTTCTCTATTCCCAAGATCATCTTGATTTTCCAAGTTCCAATATTCTTGCGATGCCTGGAGCCAGAAAGCTGCATTATGAGATGGGGCAGAATGTCCAAGCTTAATTGAAGAAGGCCTGGGGCAGGTTTTCCCAATGCCTCCCCTGGGTGGCCCTGAAGCACATTTAACATTCGAAAGAATTGCTCAGGTAAAAGAGCATCCAAACCTCAAGCTGATTGTGACAGGTTTGTCAATACACAATAAATTGATTCTTATTCCAAAAAGACCACAGTGTAATCTCACAGCACATTCATCTTCTAATGTACTTGCAGTGTATTTTAGAGTGTGTGTGTTTGTGTGTATGTGTGTGTGTGTGTGTGTTCCAGCAAAACTCTGCAACACCTAGAGCAATTTCAACCAAACTTGATACACAGATGACTTACTCTCTGGAAATAAATATGCTGGGGGTAGGACACCCCTAACACTCCTCGGGGGGGGGGGTGTTCTGTTAAGATACAGCCTGTTGTGCCTTAAAATGACTTCTACCGTACTGCTGTAAAATGGCTTCTACTGTACAGCGCAGTGGAGTTGCCATGGTAACGGATTCACAGTACTCCATAAGGGGGCTCACTCTGATAAGGGGGGAAATCCAACATTAGAAGTTACATTTGGTCCGGACACTTTCAACCAGGCTTTGATTATTTTTGAGGACAATTTGGTTTTTCGGGGGCACAGGGAAAACATTTGTAACTAATTTAATTGTTGCCAAAATCAGGGCTTTTCCTGTCTAATACAGGATTAGGATCAATAAATACCCAGATAATCAGTTATCAGTTAGTTGGAGAATAAGCCTCTCTCTTGCCAGAGCCCTTTGCTCTTCCGCATATGAACATACAGCAACACCAGTACTATGTTGACCAATCTAATGAAGGGGAATTCAGTGGAGAAAGCTGTTGGGAACAGTTAGCAATAAAAGGAAACCAGGCCACCAAAGAACATGATAGCTGGACTCCATCAAAGCTGACACCGATCAAAGTATAGAAAAACTCAAAGAAGCAGTTTAAGATCAGAGGACGTGGAAGAGACCTGGCCTATGGAATCTCCAAGAATCAGAAACAATGGAATTATAACCCCATCATTTTGCTGACCATATTAGTGTGGTTGGCTTATGGCCCCTGTGTGTAGCCATTCAATAGTCCTTTTCATTTGGACGGAGGAGAAAGCCAAATTCTACACTCTATTGTGTCCAGAACTGCTATTACCATAGGTAATAAATATTAATAAGTATTGAAATATTTAGCTCAACTTAGCCAGAGCTTCGTACGACATTAAAACAGTGCTTTCCTAGTTTGCAAGTAACAGGAAAATAAAGTTGGCATACTAGTAAGATTTGACTTGTTTATTCATACACATTTTTTAAAAAATTGTTTTATCCTGCCTCAGGGTATATCTAATACTCCTTCCTTCTCCTATTTCCCCCACAACAACAACAACGTGGGGCAGTAATGGTATCCTATTATCTACGCTATTGGTTCAGTAGCGGGACCATGCACGTCTGGGCATGCACAGAACTTTTTGCGCATGCGCAGAAGGTCCATGATGATGTCTAGGTGGGTGGGTGGAGCCTCTGCCACTACAGGTTCGCCCGAACCGGTGTGAACCGACAGCATACCACCTCTGTTGTGAGGTGAGCTGGGCTGAGAGAGAGTGACTGGTCCAAAGTCACACAGCTGGCTTTCACACCTAAGGCAGGACTAGAATTCATGGTCTCCCTTTAGCTACAACTATCTGGCAGTGTAAATAATGGACAGCAATCTCATTGGGCTATTGCATCAAAAAACAAGATGCAAATGCTAAACAAATGAAAAATGCTAAATTAATTATAAAGATACACACACACAAACACACACACACACCATTTCCACCTAAACTCAGCGAAGCAGAGTAGGTCTGCATGGGGTTTTGCTGTAAGCATATTAATCCAACATGAAATAACTAATTTACTTACTTTTGAGGAAAAAAGTCAAAATTGCATTCAGGTGAAGTTAAATTTAGAGGGAAGGACAGATTGCAATCATTATATATCAAACACAATCCTGGATTTGTTATTTTCACTACAGCCATGCTGAAAAAGAGGCATTATGTCATTTTACCACAAGAGGGTGCTACAATACAGATTATAAATGATTCTGTTATAATACAAGTTTTTTGTTTTGTTTTTATTAAGGAAAAGTGAGAGAGAAAGCAAAAAGTTGGGGCTGGTTATTTTGTTGAGCAGGGTGAGGTGTTTACAGTATCTCCCAGAATGAGAGAAGGAATGAAGCAATACAGTTGTTTTTGAATAATATGTTACCATCTGCTGTACAATTTTGCCCCCCCTCTCTTCCCCCCCCCCCCCCCGGTGAAATAGCTGCCTCTCTTTCTACCTATTTCTCAGGAAATAAAAGGACTTTCCAATTTCTCTTGGGTGTGTTTTGTATCTTATTTTAGTATTGGAGGGGCTTCTGCTGGCATTGTTTTGTGCTGCCTCTGTTTTCATCAGCCTAGAGCCATGATGGCAAACCTATGGCACGCAGAGCCCTCTCTGTGGGCATGTGAGCCATCGCCCCAGCTCAGCGCATGCGCACGCGCCTCGTGCCAGCCAGCTGATTTTTGGGTCTCTGCCATGCATGCGTGGGAGGCGGGGTGCATGCAGGAGATGTACACTCATGCATGGGGGTGGGGGTCACACATGCTTGCGCGGGAAGCGGGGGAGCGCGGGGGCCCCCATGGTCCATTTTTGGTCCCAGACATATCTTTGAGACATAGATATAATTTTGATCCTTTTACCCATGAAAAAATTACATTGAGGATCATTATTTGAAATATCACCAAAACCTGGGGCTGAATTGTGGCAGCGTGGTTTTTCTTTTTCTTTTTTCTTTTGCAACAGCAATAAAATTTGAGTGTTGAGCCTTTTATATGCTTAAAACCATTTTCCCCCCACATAATACATTCCCCTCTATAAGTTTTTGTAAAGGTTAACTGATTGTTGTGATTGAGACCATAACACCTTTACTCCCCTTTGCACTGACTATTTATTGATGCTTTCAAAATGTAGCTAATTAGAATTGTTGCATTAATGATATACTGGTTTTGATGGTTGCATGTAGGTATCAATACTTCAGTCTGGACTGCATGAAGCAGAAACCGTAAATCAGTAAATGCAATTTATTTCATTTCCATTCTGGCTTTGCTGAGTTTGATTTAAAACCGGATTGAATCAGATGCATTAATGCATCTGTCGGTTCTTATACATCAGTCCCTGAGCTTATTGGAGTTAGTGCATATGTAGCAGGCAGTGTCAAAAATATCTTTTTCATCTATAAGATAGCACTAATGTACTTAGTAAGAGAGTTACGCATGATTTAGTGGCTAATGCGGAACTGTGAGTGTGGCTTACAGCTTAACACGTGACGTTTGATATAGGTTATCCTTGACATATGAACATAGTGAAGCCTACCCATTACAGTTGTGCCTGTCTATTATGGTTGCATGTTGTGGCAGTTGCTAAACAATTTTATGACCTCTTTTGCAACAGTCATTAACCAAAAGCCGCAATCGTTAAGTGCTGGTTTTCAACAAAACCTTCATAAAATACACATAAAATATGTGACCCTTGGGAAACTGCAAACAGCCATAAATGCAGCTATGTTGCCAAGCACTCAAAGTTTGGCCACATGACCACAAGGGGGCCTGATGGTCAGAACTTCAGAACTGATTTCATTCAAAGTAGTTCATTCACAACTTTTAACGGTTGGGAAGTGTTTGATCATAGATTGGGGATTACCTGTACTTCAGTGGAAGTATTGTAGAAGCTGCCATATTTCTTAGTAAATGCATATTTGCAAACTGATTGTGCTATTCCCTTTAAAAACCACTACGCAACCACTGCGCTGTGGTGGCCCGGTGGTTAGAATGCAGTATTGCAGGCTAATTCTGCCGACTGCCAGGAGTGTGACTCTGACCTGATCAAGGTTGACACAGCCTTCCATCTTTCCGAGGTCGGTAAAATGAGGACCCAGATTTTTGGGGTCAATAGGTTGAGTCTGTAAACCGCTTAGGGATGGCTGGAAAGCACTTTGAAACAGTCAGTGGTGGGTTGCAGGCGGTACGCCCCAGTACGGGTGTACTGGATCCTGCCCGGAGCACCGAGTATCCTCCCAGTACGGTGCTCCACAGGGCCCATCCACCTACCCACGCTACTTATCATGTTTTAAAGCTGTCAGCACTTCCGCACATGCGCATGGCACATACAGCGAATGTGTGATGCTCCACTGAGCAGCTGGAGCATCGCAGAGGCTTGCAGAAGCATCCTTTGATGCTACAATGCATGCGCGCGCCGCACACATGCATGTGGGTGATGCCGGAACCCACCACTGGAAGCAGCATACAAGTCTAAGTGCTATTGTTTCTGCTAAAGATAAGGAGCGAAGTGCAGCAAAACAATATGGATACCCTTTTTGTCATTCTAGTCCCGCTCCCTCAAATAAAAAGGGAAGATTTGTTGTTGCTTTGATCATTTTTATGTGTTTGTTGTTGAATACTGGCTTGCGGGCGGAGCCGGTTCAATGTCTTCCCTGATTGGCCGAGACACTCGACGCCCCATTGGCTCTCTGCTCAAACCCGGGGGTATAAATGTTTGGCGCGAACCACGCCAGGTTAATCATAGTTTACTCTGCTAGAATAAAGGTTGCTGTTTTACTACCTTCTTGTCGCGTCCTCCTCCTTCCGCTCCAAGATGCAAAACTGGCGACGAAGGTGGGATGAGATTCCCGTGATCACAGAGAAGAACAAACCAGCTTGCCTCCGCGTTTGAATCATACTTTTCAGGTTAGGAACGCCGGCAGCGAACAAAATCTTCTCTGTTTCTTCTTTCCTTTCCCTGGCTTTTGCATCAGAATGGCAACAGCGCTTCCTCCTTTCGCGCCGTTTGGGTCTGCGGGAGAATCCTGGGACGGCTTCATGGAGCGTTTTGAATGCTATTTAATCGCGTCAAAGAACAGGGCACAGACTGACGAGGAGAAGTGCAGCTTTTTCCTGTCTTGCTGCGAGCCCTCTATGTTTGCTTCTGCGAGAGCCCTGGCCGCTCCGAGGCCAGCTTACAAACTTGGGTGGGACGAACTAATGTCCAGGTTGAGGGACCATTACGCCCCCTCACCTTCTTTGATTGCTCGTCGGTTTACTTTTCGCCGCCGAGTGCAGAAGCCCAGCGAATCTATCAGTCAGTTCCTCGAGGCATTGCGCACAGTGGCCGCCCAATGCGATTTTGCAGACCTAGAGGAGAATCTTGTGGAGCAGTTTGTATGCGGGGTCCGCGACGTACAATTGCGCAGCCGTATGTTCCGGAACCACAAGATTACTTTGGCGCAAGCTGTGGAGACTGCGCGAGCAGCAGAACTTTCTGAACAATCCACGGCCGACATGGAACGCCTTCAGCTGAAACCTTTCACGCAAACCGCTGCGGGGCCTTCCAATCAGACGAACCTCGTTGACGACCTCTCCCCCACGGAAGACGAGGAGGAGGAAACCGTCGGACAGATGAGGACGCAGCCGAAGCAGAGGCCACACCAGCAACCACCGACGTCCGTTCAGCCAGCTTCAAACATGCCTTGCCGTGGATGCGGCGGCCGCCACAGCCGCGTATCTTGCCCGTTTCGTTCCGCTGTCTGCCGCCGTTGCCGAGGAGAAGGACACCTCGCCAAGGTTTGTCGGGCTCTCTTGCCAGCCCCATCGTTCATGCAGCCCAGCAACCAGCGTCAGACATTGCAACGCCGCCAACAACCACGTCCAGCGAGGCGAGCTGAGGACTGCTATTCAACCCACCAGCTCCCTAGTGCTGAGTGCGTAGTCTATCAGGCTTCCCACGTCCCTGCCGGCGGTCGCAAAATTAGCACCGTCGTTCGTCTTGAAGGTCAGCCTTGCCGAATGGAGGTGGACTCCGGGTCTTCCCGTTCCCTTTTATCTTGGGCTTTGTTTTCCCGCCTTTGCCCTAGGGTTCCTCAGAGTAAATTGCGCCCTGCCGGGGTCTCCCTCTTAGATTACCAGGGAAATGGGATTCCCACGGCAGGAATATTCCACATCCGGGTGGAATACGGAGATTTTAAAGGGAAACTTCCAGTTTTAATTGTTAAGGATAACCTGCCCGCTCTTCTGGGGTTAGATTGGTTCCCCGTTTTGGGCCTCACTATAGAAGGGGTGCATAGGGTAGTTCCCCGTGCCGTAGATAGCGTTTTGGATGAGTTCGCAGATGTGTTCGATGGGAAATTAGGTTGTTATAAGGGCACCCCCATTTCCCTTTGCCTCAATCCCCAGGTCGCGCCTATTAGGCTGAAGGCACGTAGGGTTCCTTTTGCATTGAGAGCAAAGGTAGATGCTGAATTGGATAAGCTTATAGAGCAGGGGGTAATAGAGCCCGTAGATCATGCCCTTTGGGAAACCCCTATAGTCCTCCCGGTCAAACCCGACGGATCGGTGAGGATATGTGCCGACTATAAGTCGACCATCAACTTGGCCCTGCAGGCAAATCCATATCCTGTTCCTGTAGTGCAACATCTACTTCACTCTTTGGGGCAAGGCCGCATTTTCGCCAAGCTGGATATGGCACAGGCCTATCAGCAGCTTCCCGTAGACGATGATGCGGCTACAGCCCAGACCATTGTTACCCATCGCGGGGCTTTCCGTTGCCGCCGCCTCCAATTTGGCGTTTCGGTTGCCCCAGGGATATTTCAGAGCCTCATGGAGCGGTTGCTCCATGGGATCCCAGGCGTCGTTCCTTATTTTGACGACGTCCTGGTTGCAGCCCCTAGCCACCTGGAACTCCTAAAAACACTGCGGGAGGTTCTTACACGTTTTAGGGAGGCTGGATTGAAGTTAAAGCGCAGCAAGTGCGAAATTGCTGTTCCCCAAGTAGAGTTTTTGGGATTCCTTATTGATGCACAGGGCATCCACCCCACTCCCTCGAAAGTTGCGGCCATAAAAAAAACGCTCCTGCACCCACCTCGAGGGCGGAATTGCAGGCGTTCCTGGGGCTTTTAAACTTTTATGCCCCTTTTATTCCCCACAAGGCGTCGTTAGCTGAACCATTACATCGATTGCTTGACCGGTCAGCGGCCTGGAAATGGGGTAGCCGTGAAGCGCAGGCGTTCGCGGCTATAAAGGACATTTTAACCTCGTCAGCAGTCCTAATTCAATATAGCGACAGGATGCCCCTAGTTTTAACGTGTGACGCCTCTCCCTATGGCATAGGGGCGGTCCTGAGCCATGTCCTCCCGAACGGCTCAGAGGCTCCTATAGCTTTCTACTCCCGGACGCTCTCGTCAACGGAGCGAAATTATAGCCAAATTGACAAAGAAGCTCTAGCTGCAGTGTCCGGTATTAAGCGTTTTCATGACTACCTTTACGGTAGGAATTTCACCCTTGTTACGGATCACAAGCCGCTTTTAGGCCTATTGGCGGGCGATAAGCCAACCCCCCCCATTTTGTCTCCCCGCATGACACGTTGGACTGAGTTTTTAGCGGCGTATTCATATGCGCTGGTATACCGTCCGGGTAAGCAGCTAGGGCACGCAGACGCCCTGAGTCGTTGCCCTTTGCCACAGACGGACACAGCCCTCGTGCCTTCTCTCTCCATTTTGTCTATTGCTGAATCCGATCTCCCCGTTTCAGCCGCGGATGTTGCAGCTTGCACAAAGGCTGACCCCATTTTGTCCCAAGTAGCTTCATGGGTGTTGAGGGGGTGGCCCGAAAAAAAGGTAGCGGAAGAATTTCGACCGTTTAAGGCACGACAAGCCGAACTTGCCCTTCACGGGGGTTGCCTTGTTTGGGGGGATAGGGTAGTGATCCCCAAAGTTCTACGGGCACGAATCCTGCCCGCGCTCCATAAAAATCACCCAGGTATAGCGCGAATGAAAGCTTTAGCCCGTAGTTATGTGTGGTGGCCCTTGTTAGACTCGGAAATCGCAGATTATGTAGGTCGATGTAGAATATGCCAAAATTCTAGGCCGAATCCCCCCACAGCCGCCCCTCGTGAGTGGGAAATCCCTAGAGGCCCATGGTCCCGTTTACACATTGATTTTGCCGGTCCCTTTCACGGCCGAAACTTTATGATAGTGGTTGATGCTTACTCTAAGTGGGTGGAGTTGGTAATCATGACCTCCACTACGGCAGAGAGTACCGTGAGGGCTCTTCGTAAGATGTTCGCCACACACGGGCTACCAGATGTGATAGTTTCAGACAACGGGCCCCAGTTTACCTCCACTATGTTCCAAGAATTTTTGGCAGAGCAAGGGATTAGACACGCGGCCACAGCCCCGTATCATCCAGCTAGTAACGGTAGGGCGGAGCGCGCAGTTCGCTCAGCTAAAGAAGCTTTGGGCCGCATGGACCAGGGTGACTGGCAGGAGAGAGTGGCGGCCTATCTCTTGAGCCAGCACTCTACACCCTGTCCAACAACTAATAAAAGTCCTGCGGAGCTCTTGATGGGTAGGAGATTGCGAACCCCCCTAGATAGGCTCCATCCACTTTATGCAGGGGATTTACCGAGCAACTTGGGGGCCCTTCCGTCCCATACGTTTAAGTTAGGGGATCCCGTTTGGGCTCGTTCCTTTTCAGGGGATCCACGGTGGGTTCCCGCAACAATCACAGCTTTGACTGGCCCCTGTTCCTTCAGGGCCGGTCTGGCCGACGGAACGCAATGGAGGCGCCACCTGGACCAGTTAAGGCGCCGCCTCCCTGCGGAAATAGACGGCCCGGGCCCCCCAGACATTCGCCCTCAGCGTGAGCTACCCTTGATGACCTTATCCCCAACGGACTGCCTTTCCTCGGGGAACGGGGGACAAGCTGATACGAACTTTTCGGACAGACGTGCCTCATTTGGCCATTCTTTCCCTCAAAGCCTTTATCGAGACTCTGACCATATATTCCAACCAGATTGTACGGGTCCATCGTCGGATACTCCGGCTGTTGCGGAGATACCATCTCAGACAATTGGAGCGCCATCTCTCGGGGCCGCATCACAGGATCACCGTTCCGCCACAGACTTGCCTCTGTTGGCGATTCCCCCCCCGACGACAGCTGCCGGGGAGCTACGAAGGTCGGGACGAGAGCGGCACCGTCCCACCTATCTACAGGACTATGTTTGCCCTTCGTGAGGGTACTTGACTAGGGGGGGAGGGGTGTTGAATACTGGCTTGCGGGCGGAGCCGGTTCAATGTCTTCCCTGATTGGCCGAGACACTCGACGCCCCATTGGCTCTCTGCTCAAACCCGGGGGTATAAATGTTTGGCGCGAACCACGCCAGGTTAATCATAGTTTACTCTGCTAGAATAAAGGTTGCTGTTTTACTACCTTCTTGTCGCGTCCTCCTCCTTCCGCTCCAAGATGCAAAATTTGTCAATTTCAGTCACCCCCCTTCCTTCAGGGGATGGGAGATAGATAATTACTCAACCATAAGTCAGTTGTAGTTTTCTCCGGCTCTATAGCGACTATCTACTTGAACAATCTCTTTTCCATGGCAATTTATGCTTTGATGGCTTTCCATGTTTTTGTATGTGGTGTTATTTTAACTTGGGAGTTGTTCAAATGGGGTGTGGAAACCAGGAAGACAAATCAACCTAGAAACGTTCAGGCAGAGTCTGAAATCAGGTCCATCCTATTTCTGCTGCAGGGCTCCGACTGGGGAGGAGTCTTTCTCCTCTGGCTGGTGACAAGGAACACAAAAACAAAGCTACAGAGGGAAGCCAATCACATTCTCTGTAATGAATTATCTACTTCAGAGGCCTTCAAACTTGGCAACTTTAAGACTTGTGGACTTCAACTCCCAGAATTCTCCAGCATGCTGGCTATGCTGGCTATGCTAGCTATGCTGGCTATGCTGGCTGGAGAATTCTGGGAGTTGAAGTCCACAAGTCTTAAAGTTGCCAAGTTTGAAGACCTCTGCTCTACTCACTCACAAATCAGGACCACAACAAGTTGTCAGGACCACAACAAGCTATGCTGGCTGGAGAATTCTGGGAGTTGAAGTCCACAAGTCTTAAAGTTGCCAAGTTTGAAGACCTCTGCTCTACTCACTCACAAATCAGGATCACAACAAGTTGTCAGGACCACAACAAGCTATGCTGGCTGGAGAATTCTGGGAGTTGAAGTCTACAAGTCTTAAAGTTGCCAAGTTTGGGGACCTCTGCTCTACTCACTCACAAATCAGGACTACAACAAGTTGTGAGGGATGCAGAATATGTAGACCCAAAATAGGTCAGTTAAGAATTGATAATGCGGACTTCAGATTAGATACCAGCATTATTGTGTGCTGATTCAAGGATGAATAAGATCTCACATGTAACACTCTCCATTTCTCTTCCAGGCTTCTGATTCTTCCTTTTCCACTGACTTTCTGCAGCACTTTTGATCACCAGACTTTCCTTTCTTCTGAATCAGTGGTGGGTTTCAAAATTTTTTTGAACTACTCTGTGGGTGTGGCCTCCTTTGGGCCTCTGTGGGTGTGGCTTGCCGGCCATGTGTTCTCTCTCTCTCTCTCTCTCTCTCTCTCTCTCTCTCTCTCTCTTTCCTTCCTTTTGTCTCTCTGTCCCTTTTTCCTTTTTTTTCTTTCATTTCTCTCTCTGTATTTCTTTCTTTTTTCTTTTTTCTTTATTTCTTTTTTCCTTTCTTTCTTTTTCTCTTTCTCTCTCTGTGTGAGTCTCTCTCTCTCTCTCTCTCTCTCTCTGTGTGTGTGTGTGTGTCAATGGTGGGTTTCAAAAAATTTTGGAACCTCTTCTGTAGGTGTGGCCTGCTTTCCAGGTCCACTGGTGGAACCTCTTCTAACCGGTTCAGTAGATTTGACAAACCAGTTCTACCGAACTGGTGCGAACTGGTAGGAACCCACCTCTGGACTGAATCCTTATGAGGTTTTTGAATGCACTATGTTACATTTAATCTGGGGATTAATTGTTTTTCAAATATGAATTTCTTGGTAGATTTTTGTAAAACTTAAAATCATATATGCTATTTGCAAATGCATTCAATTGTAGAGGTGTGGGAAGTTATCATCCAGCCCTCTCCCAGAAAAATGAAATATCCTAGGAAATATTGAAAAGGCAGAATATTTCTCTGGATGTGAAAAGAAACATGTTTCAAAAGACAGAATAGTTGCCTATAGCTTTCTGCCCATCCCCAGCTAATGGGCCATTAAGATGGCCAGGCTAGCCCACTTTACATAATAAAGACTTCTCCTCACTGCAGCTGTAGGGGGAAGGGATATTACTCAACTGACCACAAGGCATCTGAGAACTCATCACAGCCTAGAGAGTAGCCCCCTGCATGGCACCATGGGAGTCTGACAACCAGTCAGAATACATTTCTTACACAGGAACAGGAAACAGAGAGGTGGGACTAAACAGGGTATAAAAATCCTAGCAAGCCCCTTCCTCACCCTTCTCTCTTCTTCTCCATCAACATTGAAACATGTGATCACCTTTTCTGTACAGGGCTCAAGCCATGTGGCCCTGTCCAACAATAAACCATCTTTCCAAGCAGCCTCCATGTCTCCAGTGTCTTCTTCCCCACTTGGAGCTGAACCCAAAAGGATATTTCTTTCAACAGAGGAAAAGAACACTCTTGCTCCCACCTTGATGCTACTATGTCAACACATTTGTATGGCAAAAAACATGTACCCTAGCATGACATATTAGACAGCAAGGCAGGGAACTCAAACACTACAGGCAAAATGATTGACAATGGCACAAGTGGGCAGCACTTAAATATAGTAAGCAGTTAGTATAATTCAGGTTTTCGGGTCGGTCAGATAGGTTTGCAAAATCAATTTCTCTTTGCCAAGTCATCCAGCGTAGGTTTATCAACTGCATTGAAGAAATGAGAACATTGCTTTAAGAAAAAATACAAAGGAAAAAATGTATTCTAACAAGATTTAGAGCAAAAAGGACACAATTTTCATGCCATAACAATTTGGACCCTTGGCTGTGCCAGTCTCTTAGAATATACCTGTGACGACGAACCTATGGCACACGTGCCGGAAGTTGCACGCAGAGCCATCTCTCCAGGCATGTCAGCTGCCGCCTGTTGCTCTTCCAGGTTCCGGCATGCACATGCATGCCTGCCAGCTGGTCTTCATGCATGCATGCATGCATGTGCGGCGACCAGCAAGTCTTTGTGTGTGCATGCGTGGCAGTAACCAGTAGACCATGTGATTGACACGCATGCGCACAGCGCCTGCCCGGGAACTGCTCTTTGGGTTTCCGGCACTCCCCACCCGCCCGCGGGCTCTGGTTTCAACATTCGGTGCCAAACAGGTTCACCAACACTGGAATATATCATTCTATTTGGCAAGGTTTGTTTAACCTGTAGTATTAAAATATACCACAAGGGGCCGCTCCTGTTTCTTTTAACTCTACAAAGGAATAATTCCTAGTTACTTTAGCAACAGTAAGTATCCTACTTAGCAACAGTTAGATTCTTAGGCTCCAAGCAGCTGATTGGCAGGATTTCTCCAACCAAGAGAAGACATTCAGAAGATCAATCAGTAGGATTTTACAGAGGAGGAGGAAACAGTGTTTCTGGCAAACCTAGTTTCTAGGCCATCCCAATAAGTGGTTCTTTTATTATGACCCTTTAGTTTCTCCTTCTGCAGTTTCCTTCTCCGGATTCCTCCTGCTCAGCTTTATTATATGGTGCTTTAATATAATGGCAAGTTTTTCAATCAATGCTAAGCAGCTCTTCAGTTTCTTCGAAAGTGATGCCAACTCCAAAGAAAAATTGCAGCTGCCACAATTGAAGATGTAATGGAGAGACAGTTACAGTATATGTTTATTAGCATGTTAGGTTATAACCAATTTTATCCAAGAGAATTTGCAGAACCAATTGAAGAGTGTGAACTTCAGTATTCATCATCATCATTTCATCACCATTCTATCCATTGTCTATATCCACTGCAGGATGAAAGCCTCTTCTGAATGTTCCCAACCAATATGATCCTGAGCTTTCTTTTGCCAATTGGGCCCACAATACTTGATGATGTCATTGGCCTATTTTGAGTAGGTCTCTTCCGTGGACGCTTTTTATCAAATTGGATCCATTCTATGACTGCCTTGGTCCACCCGCCATCAGTTCTTCTTGCTATTTAAGTATTAGGAATGCAAATATTATGAATAAACTGCTTCTGGTTTAAGGAGGTTGGATGTGTGCACCTAAATCAGTGTTTCTCAACCTTGGCAACTTGAAGATGTCTGGACTTCAACTCCCAGAATTCCCCAGCCAGCGAATGCTTGAAAGTTTGAAAGTTTAAATTATTGTCGTTTGAACCAGTGGTGGGTTTCCATTTTTTTTTTACTATCGGTTTGCTCGAATGCGTACGTGATGCTTCTGTGCATGGACAGCTTTTGTGCATGCGTGGAAGCGTCCGGGTGGGTGGGCGGAGCCTCCAGTCGCCGCTACTGGTTCACCCAATCTGGCCTGAACCAGCAGAAAACCATCTCTGGTTTGAACCTTTCTCACTCCTCAAAGGCTTAGATCAATGGTTCCCAACATGGGGCCCACGCCCCACAGGAGGGCAATTTGATTTTTAATGGGAGCAATTTGAACCTTGTTTAAACCAAGTTATAGGCCTTTTAGGCTTCCTCTGCATGAGTAGAGTTCACTTTTTGAGTAAAGTAAGAATTATATTGGGGGGAGGGGAATGAGGATTTTAGGGATGCTTAGAACCACTGACTTAGATGGATTGTTTATTTATGAATATCTATCTTATTGCCTGGTTCGGTTGGAACGATTGGGAATATAGGGGGAAGTTGAAAGCCTGGACTGGAAGCAAATCCCGCAGGGTTCAAGCAGCGAACACCATCGGGCTGGAACAGGGGCTTTGTTGTCAAACCCAGCCAAGCTCTCTTGTTCGACCTCGGAGCCCCCAACGCCAGCCCCCCCCCCCTCGCGGATCGTTCCGCCCGCCGCGGCGCAACACGGCAACTCCGAGCTGGAGTCCAGCCCAGCCCGCGCAAGAACTTCACCTGGGTGGGAGGGGACGGAGTGACAAGTAGGGTTTGTGACGTCAGCGCCTGGGCGGGACCTGCCGTTTGCCTTATAAAAAGGGATGCCGAACCGCCGAACGCTTCGCGCAGCTATCGGGGAGAGCGGAGACGGCAGACGAGAAGGAGAGAAGAAGGAGAAGAAGGAGAAGAAGGAGCGAGCGGGCTTGTTGGGGGGTTGCTGGGTGAAGGTCCAGCCGAAAGGAGCCATGGATTTACTGAGGACTATCGCTTATCAGCCGGGCAGCACAGCCTCTGGCGGAGGTGGAAGCGGCGGCAGTAAGATGGGGGAGCAGCAGCAGGCGCTGGGCAAAGCCTGCGGTGGGGAGTCGCGGAGAAAGAAGGCGGCGGAGTCGTCCGAAAGCCACCACCACCACCACCACCACTCGCATTCGGCTCCCGAGATTTCTCGGATTATTACAGACTCGACCACGGGAAGGAGATATTGCCGCGGGAAAGTGCTGGGAAAGGTAAATGCCCGGCGGCACTTTTGAGAGAGAAGGCGGCTTGGAAGCCTGGCTGGGCTTTGGACTAGTCGGGAGACACACGGAGAGGCGGTTGCAGAGGATGAGCTACGGCAGCTCCTGCCTCCTCCCGACCCTCCCCCCCCCCCAAAAAAAAAACAAGCACCCCACGTCCGTTCCCAAATGTGATCGCCGTTTGGGGCATTTGAATACTTCTCCTTTTTCTCTTTTTGTGAAGGTCTTGCACAGTTCTCTCCTCGCCTCGAAGCGCTCGATCGAATGACGTCCCCGTTTCTTCCTTCTTTGTGCAGGCTTTTTCCTCCCTCCTTCTTCCTCCCCCTTTTCTTTCTCGCCTTTATTTCTCTCGTGGCTTTTAGGAGGGGCGAGAAAAAAAAAGAAGGATGAACAAACGGGGGGGGGGGATAAAATAGATATTAAAGGCGTATTCGCTCCTTTGTGACTCCTGGATTTGCTTCTCTTTTCTCTCCCTCCCTCCCTCCCTCCCTCCCTCCCTTCTTTCTTGTGTCGCCTGGCTCAGGGGTCACCAACCTTTCGGACCTCAGCGATCATTAATTCCTAATTTTCAACCCCACAGACCACTTATACATTAAAAAAAAAGATAAATAGTATTTAGTGCAATATAAAAAATGCAATTGATTTTTGTGCGGACCACCAAAATTTTCTCCTAGACCACCAGTGGTCCGCGGACCACCAGTTGGTGACAGCTGGCCTGGCTCACTTGAAGCACTACCCCCCCCCCCAAAAAAAAACTCCAGGCTGTTGCCATTAGGGATCTTGTGACACACATAAGCCGCCTGTCTGGAGAGGTGGTTTCACAAAAGGATGTGAAAAACTCCTACACAGAGTGTGGCTTCCATGTAGGGTGAGGGCATAGAACGTGTTATGTGCCATTATGGAGAGAAAGCAGATGCAATAGGCATTTCACAAAGCAGGAATCCAAACATCTGGATTTTTCTCCTCCCCCCCCCATCCCCTTTTCTTTTTGTCAGCATATAGATACAATAGAGAACTGTGACCTTCTTTTGTGTGTCTGTGTGTAGAGAAATTGCGGATTCCTGCACGGTGAGGTTGGGAATGCACAGGAAAGGAGATCTGTTGCCTTGCTGTAAAAGGGAATGTTGTCAATTTCCCTTTGTGTGATGGTTTGTTTGGAGCGGAGTAAATTGGCTTCATTTTTAAATACTAGGAGAAAGATGTTCTTAGGTTGCCTGTGGTGAAAATTTAGGTCAGATTTGGGGGGGGGGACGACCCCCAAACCTCATCAACAACTTGGGCTCGTGGTGGGCGATCTGTTGTTCATAATTACACGTCTCTTGTTCTTTTGAGATTACCCAGTTGATTTGGACTCCTCAAAGGAGGGAAGGGGAAATATCTTGCTTTCTCACCCTAATGTGCTTTCTCCTCTGCTTTGTCTCTGTAGGGTGGCTTTGCAAAATGTTACGAGATGACGGATCTGACCACAAACAAAGTCTACGCTGCAAAGATCATTCCTCACAGCCGAGTGGCCAAACCCCATCAAAGGGAAAAGGTGTGTGTTGAAGGTGACTCTCCTTTCAGGAATCTCTTCGGAGGCTTGGGTGGCCCTTCCCTTTTCCTGCAATGGCTTGCTCACGTGTAAACCCTTTCTTCCCATGGATGGCAGGAAGCAAGGCTAATAATCCTTTTGTTTGCCTCCCCTCCTTTTCAGATTGATAAAGAGATCGAATTGCACAGAATGCTCAACCATCGGCATATCGTCCAGTTCTTCCACTACTTTGAAGACAAGGAGAACATTTACATCCTCCTAGAATACTGCAGCCGAAGGGTGAGCATCCCAGTGGGCGAAATCCACTATTCACTTACATGGAAACAGCAGCTAATGTAAAAAAATAAAAAAATAAAATGTAAAAGGTATCTTCCAGAGCAGAGTTTCTCAACCTTGGCAACTTGAAGATGTCTGGACTTCAACTCCCAGAATTCCCCAGCCAGCGAATGCTGGCTGGGGAATTCTGGGAATTGAAGTCCAGACATCTTCAAGTTGCCAAGGTTGAGAAACACTGTTCCAGAGGCAGCCTTTATCCCTTGCTCTAATGCTAGTATTTTTGTTTACATATGTTCTGGCTTCCTGTGTGATTTCAGGAATGTAACTTTCTCTGTCTTTTATATTTTATTTTCCCTTTCCTGTTAGTCGATGGCACACATCTTGAAAGCAAGAAAGGTATTGACGGCACCAGAAGTGCGATACTATCTAAGGCAGATTGTATCGGGACTGAAATACCTTCACGAACAAGAGATTTTGCATAGAGACTTGAAGCTAGGTAAGCTGACATTCTCTCCCATGCCTGGCTTGTATTGGATATTGGAAGAACAGGGTGGTTTCCTCCCGCTCCCCCTTATGCATTGTTTTACTTCTGTGTTTATATTGCACTCCCAGAGATTAATAGATACAATCGGCTCCTTTGCTAAGAGAGCCTTGGAATGCTTGAGTAATAGCATTAAGTAGTCATTCATAAAGAAAAGTTGGCTAGCTATTTGCTGACCTCCTCTAGACACAAGCCAGCACTTGTCCAATATGTTAATCAACTGGTGCTCAACTGTCTTTTTCCCCCCCACTCTTGATCTGTAGGTAATTTCTTCATTAATGATGCCATGGAATTGAAAGTGGGTGACTTTGGCCTGGCTGCCAGGCTTGAACCATTGGAACATAGGAGAAGGTAAGGCTTTTTTAAAGAAAGAGGACAATTATTTGGGTTCAGTGTCTTCTCTTGCCTAGCTTTGAAGTCTTGGGTTTCACAGTAGGAGAGATTGAAGGCTTCCATAGTATGCAAAGATTGGCCTTTAAGACATGGCATCTGATGACTGCCACAGTCATCAGATACTCACTCATTCCACTTATATAATTTACTTTGGATGTGAATGGGCCTTTTAGGTACTGATGCATTTCTCAGCATCTCACAACACCAGCCACATGATCTGAGGCTGTTAGCCATGATAATGACTAACAATGCAGAGGTCACAAGTTTCTCATCTCTTGGGGTCAACTCATGCTGTCTTTTATCTGAACAATTCCAGAATATTACAGGATACAGATGGATGTAGGAAAGTTAACTAAGTGAATTGTCTTAAGGATAGCAGTTACTGAGTCTTATGCAGTAATAACAAAACTATTTGAAACCATAGTGAATTTATATATAGCCTATTTTATGGAGTATATTATAGCCAAGGATAGCTTGGAGAAGTTTGAATAAAGAAGTAGAAAAGGGGTTAACAGTGAACCTTCCCAGTATGGAAGTAACAGCCAAACTAATAAAAGTAAAAATTCCTTTAAGTTCAAGACTCAATGACCACGGAGATGCTTCACATAGTTTCTTTGGCAATAAATAAAGATGGCTTGCATTGCCTTCAGATGTGCTGTTCAACTTCGTAGTCTGGCCTATGCGCTTAGGTTTCCTGGGGATCTCATCCAAGTCCTAACCCAATCTAACACTGCTTAGCTTGTTTCAGATGGGCCAGGCCTTTGGGTGGTAGGAAGGACTTGGACTTAGACAATAGTTTATTCTTCTGAACTGATAAGATTCTAAATTTTGATTTTACTCTTATTTCAGAACGATCTGTGGCACACCAAATTACCTTTCCCCAGAAGTCCTTAACAAACAAGGGCATGGCTGTGAATCTGACATATGGGCCTTGGGCTGTGTCATGTGAGTATTTATTGAGAATGTTAAGGTGGATTTTCAAACCAGTGCTTGAAATAATGGGAAACTGGTTGTGTTTTATTAGAATCACACCACATGGGCACTTGTTGTGTTATATTGGTACAAAGTAATGTGTGATGTGTTTTCTATAATTTTGACCTCTGGGATCTCTGTATTTTCATAAAGAGAATTGCTCTTCTTTTTAATTTGGGAGATAACGAAAGTCCTGTGTTTGTCTTCTGACAGGTATACAATGTTATTGGGAAGGCCTCCATTTGAAACAACCAACTTAAAGGAGACTTATCGATGCATAAGAGAAGCAAAATATTCTTTACCATCGTCTTTGTTGCCTCCTGCAAAACATTTGATTGCAAGCATGCTGTCCAAAAATCCAGAAGACCGCCCCAGCTTAGATGACATTGTTCGGCATGACTTCTTCTTGGTGAGTAGTAGTATTTTTGCTGGGAGGAGTAGTATTTTTGCATTTGAAGTTTCTTCTTTCAGTAATGACACTGGCTGCTGACAATTGATTGCATGTACTCTATATATATGTATGTTCTCTTTGTACAGGGTTTCACTCCAGACAGGCTTCCACCTAGCTGTTGTCACACAATTCCTGACTTCAATTTGTCAAGTCCAGCTAAGAATTTCTTCAAAAAGGCTGCTGCAGCTCTCTTTGGGGGCAAGAAGGAAAAAGCAAGATACTTCGACACACACAGTATGTATCCATTTATATCTGGGGGGTCTTTACTGAAAATGCTTTTTTTTAAAAAGAAAAACCTGGTTGCATCTTTGCAATACGATTTTTGCATGCTTAGCTTCCCTCTGTTCATAAGTGATGGATACTTAGTAATCAACTAGCCATATTCCGAAATAATTGGCATGCTGGGATATAGAAACAACTAAGATTTTAGATTCTGCTAATAGCAATAGCACTTAGACTTATATACCGCTTTACAGTGCTTTACAGCCCTCTCTAAGCAGTTTACATAGTCAGCATATTGCTCACAACAATTCTGGGTCCTCATTTTACCCACCTCGAAAAGTTGGAAGGCTGAGTCAACCTTAAGCCTGGTGAGATTTGAACTACCAGATTGCAGGCAGCAGAAGTAGCTTGCAGTACTGCACTCTAACCACTCTAACCATCGAGGCTCATAATAAACAGTAGTGCCAGTCACTGAGTTAATTATTGGCTGGAAAGTGCAGTTTGTGCTATGCCACTCTTGGTAATAATTTAGACTGAAAGGCAAATCATGACAAGTTTCTACAGCTAATAAGCTTGCCCAACAGATACACAGTAGTGTTCTTTAGATTTAAGTATCAAATTTAATGGATCTGTTGTTGTATTTTTTTTAATTTCCCAGATCGATTGGTCAAGGAAGATGAAGAAATATATAAACTTAGGCATGACTTAAAGAAGACCTCAATAACTCAGCAGGCTCTGAAACACAGACCCGAAGAGGTAAGCAGAAATTACCCATTATGACTCCATCCTTCTGAGAGTTTGAACATTTCTAAACCTAATTAGAAGGGACTTGCAAGCAATTGGAGCATCAACAGCTTGAGCACAATATTGTGAGCAAGATGTAACCTTTAACAATTGAGTGCAAGAACTCCACATTTCTGTTTGTTCCATACCTCAATAGTACAAATGAACCACCATCTGTGTTTCTTTGCTCTTTGCAATCCTTAAAGATTGCTGAACTCCATCTGTGATTCAAAGCTTCTCTCCACTCATAATTTATTTGCATTCTCAAACTAAAACATGTATTGTAGGAGCTAAATCTGGTGAGAGTTGGGTGGAGTAAAGACAGTTCAGTGATTATTGAGTAAAATATGAAATGGAAGCAATGTTCCAGGATTAAATGTCCAAAGACAGGTTTTTGTGATTCCTTTGGGATATTTTTAGCAGCTTGCAAACTTTTTAAAATGCAGTGCAAATTTATGACTTTCTGGAGTTTTTGAAGGCATTGCAAAATTTAGGAGTTAAGTAATTTGAAGGACTGTTTACTTGTCTATTCATCTGGGATTAGACACGTAAATGTGGATCAAACAAAATTCTCCCTGTCCTTTTCATGAAAATGACGCTGTGTCTTTCATCTCTGATATTCGATGAACTCCGCCTTTACTGATAGAAAAACATTGTGTGCGTTTTAAGTACTTTGTAAGGTTCCTTTCATGGTTGTCCCAAAGGTGCTTTTTTCTCCCCAAGAGGCAAATGGACTTTCTGGTTTTTCTTTGAAGACATATCGCTTCTCATCCAAGAAGCTTCTTCAGCTCTGAGTGGATGGTTGGAGAATGGAAGCCAGAGCTGAAGAATCTTCTTGGATGAGAAGCGGTATGTCTTCAAAGAAAAACCAGAAAGTCCAGTTGCCTCTTGGGGGAAAAAAAAACACCTTTGGGACAACCATGACCTGGATGACTGAGAATCTCCATAGACTTCCTGTCATGGGCATCTTTTGCTATGCACTTTCATAAATGGAGTAGCAATAGGTATATTGGATTCACCTAAAAATACTCTTTTTCCCCTCCCAGGAGATCCAGCCTTCCAGCACCACTGTAGCAAAACCTAGTGCTCTAGCAGAAACCAAGCAAATAGATGCAATCCGGATGATTGTTCGAGGAACTCTGGGAAGCTGCAGTAGCAGTAGTGAATGTAAGTTGTGGCATAAGGGCTTTGTAGTGTCAAACAGGCGGGGTAGGGATTTCAATCAGGAATGCTAAAAGAATAGTGTAAAATATGGTCTTTGGAAAGTGTTCTTTCTTCTCTCTTACACCCATGGGACTATGGCTAGTCTAGTGAAGAGAAGGACCAGGGGACACATGATAGCAGCGTTCTAGTATTTAAGGGGCTGCCACAGAGAGGAAGGGGTCAAGCTATTTTCCAAGGCACCCAAAGGCCAAACAAGGAATAATGGATGGAAATTGATCAAGGAGAGATTCAACCTAGAAATAAGGAGAATTTTTCTGACAGTGAGAGCAATCAACCAATGAAACAACTTGCCTTCAGAAGTTGTGGGGGCTTCATCACTTGAGACTTCCAAGAAAAGATTGGACTGCCATTTGTCAGAAATGGTGTAGGGTCTCCTGCTTGAGCTGGGGGTTGGACTAGGTGACTTATAAACTCCCTTCCAACTCTGTTAATTTGTTAATCTAAATAAAATAATAAATCTGATAGAAAACTCAGCAGTTAATAAGATATATCTTTTTCTAAACATCACAAAGTGGTCAGGGTTTGGGGGAGTGCTGAGATTCTGATGGATCTCTTAATTGTCCCTTTCCCTTTATAGGTAGGAAGTGTGGTTCTAGCTGTGTATTAAAGCAATTTATGTTATATTTCTCTAAGCAATTTGGTAGAGCAAGTCATTGTGTATTGAGGTGGCCTTTTTTTTTGTCAATTTCACTACTGGACGCATTATTCATGAGCCCCTTTGTCTCTTGCTAGGTCTTGAAGACAGCACAATGGGAAGTGTGGCTGATACCGTCGCAAGGGTATTGCGTGGATGTTTACAGAACATGCCGGAATCTGATCATATTCCCAAAGAACAGCTGGCTGTCTCTTTCCAGTGGGTCACAAAGTGGGTAGACTACTCCAACAAATACGGCTTTGGTTATCAGCTGTCTGACCACACTGTGGGTGTTCTCTTCAACAATGGTGCACACATGAGCCTTCTTCCGGACAAAAAGTGAGTAGCTGTCTGATTATAAATCCAGCTGTTGCATAGTTTCTATTCTATTATCTGCTTGAGCTTAACACCTTTGCCTTTGCTTCTCCAGAACAGTCCATTACTATGCAGAACTTGGCCAGTGTTCAGTTTTCTCCTCTACTGATGCCCCGGAACAATTCATCAGTCAAGTCACTGTCTTGAAATACTTTTCTCATTACATGGAGGAAAACCTCATGGATGTAAGTTGGAATGAAAGAAGTGGGTAAGGTGGCTTAAATGGTAGCTTATATAACAAGCTCTGTTCTAACTTTGCTATGTGCTTGTTTTTAGGGTGGGGATCTTCCCAGTGTCACAGATGTCCGCAGACCAAGACTTTACCTCCTGCAGTGGCTGAAATCTGATAAGGCGTTGATGATGCTTTTCAATGATGGCACATTTCAGGTAGGTGGAGTAGCAATGTTTTCTCTAAGCTTATTCAAGATTCTGTAGGACCGTGTTGGTGAACCTATGGAACACATGCCGGAAGCGGCACGCAGAGCCGTCCTGGGCGGGACACGTGGCCTCGCTAGCTCCATGTTCCTGTGACCGCATGCACGCTGGCCAGCTGGCCGTTGCCTGCACAGGAGCACCAAAACTTGGAAGAGCAGCATTCCACCGCACATGTGCGTGTCGGCACCCAAACATCTGGTTTTCTAGCAAGCGCATGCATGATGGCCAGCTATTCATTGCATGCGCACATGTGCCGGAACACCAGAAGTTTGGATGCTGGCACACGCATGCCTGGTGGAATGCTTCTCTTCCAGGTTTCAGCACTCCTGCACACATGAAGGCCAGTGAGGCTGCGTGTTCCAGGCGGGATGGTTCTGCATGCCATTTCCAGCACGCAGGTCAGCGCGCGGTGATGTAAAGTTTATCCTTCACTGCTGTAGGATGTTCCCTTAGTATATTAATGGCAGAAGACTCATGAAAATAGGATTTTATGTGCTTGTCAAGCAACCTAAGGACATTGCTTTAATTTCCTTTTGCAGCAAGTAACATAAAAGATGCATAAAATATGAGCTATTGTTTGGGGCTTAATAACCAAAAGCGGGCATTTCCAAATTAAGGGTGTCAGTCATAACTATTAAAGAGAAACTGAAATCAAAATTTCTTGTCATCAAAGGTATGCAGAAAAGATATAATGTAGAATAATATCAAAAGTGCCAGTTTACTGAAATGGAGCACTATGGATAATAATAGTGCCATGCATGGTCTAGTAGGGGTTTTAAGTATTGCCAACATTTCTATGAATTGTTTATTTGGTCTGGGCCTTTATAATGATCCTAGGAAAAGATACAGTGGCTTTAAAGAGTTCTGAACAGGTGCTAGGTGAGCACTTCTTTGCCCCTAAAGAAGTGCCCCTATTACCTTCTGCAAAGTTTTCAGTTTACATCAATATTTCTCAAGTCATAGAAAGTGTTCCAGAATGCTGTAGCTATGCACAGTTGACTTTGTACTGTATTTACAGATCTAAACCCTACTATATACAATAAAAGTAAAAGGGCATTTTGCTGCTATAGTTAGAGGAATTAATTGTTGCTTAAGCAGGTAGATTCTGCAATGCACGACCAGAATTTTTATTTTAATTCCTCATGTCAGTAAAAATCAATGTGGTTTTTAAGAGTAATAATCAGTATGCAGAGACATTCAGGGACTATACTGGGCATTTTCCAAGAGACCCATTTCAATCAATCTCACCTGAATGAGACCCAACATGGCAGGCATTTAGCTAATAAGTTGCTGAGTATGTCCAAATATCACTAATATCATAAATATTATTAAGTGTCTTTGTATAGGGTGGTTGGAACAAACACATTAAGTTTCAATTCTTGATTCTTTTCAGGTGAACTTCTACCATGATCACACAAAAATAATTATTTGCAACCAAAATGAGGAATATCTTCTTACCTATATTAATGAAGATAGGTTATCTACAACATTTCGTTTGACGACTCTTCTGATGTCTGGATGTTCTCTGGAACTCAAGCATCGAATGGAATATGCACTGAACATGCTGTTGCAAAGATGTAATTAAAAGAACTCTTCTAAAACCAAAAAGGACTTATCTCACTGAAGTCTACAGTGAAGGCAGTTGGATTAAAAAAAAAAAACCTAGCATGTTGATGGATGTGTGAGGAGTAGGGACTGGTACGATGAAATGTCTCATCTTATGTACTGGGCTGGGACCAGACATGAAGCTTGTAGTCTTTGTTGGATTAATGATGTGGTGGCCAGGAATCCTTTGGAATGTAGCTTTCCTTGGTTCACTCCTTTTGAAAGAGTTGAGTTGGAAGACATTTCTGCAGCAAACTATTGGAGGACTTGAAACTGTGAATAACACTTGAGGAATTGGGAGGGAGGGAGATCTCGATGTTGTGGAATATCTGTAAGAGGCACCTCATGGCTGCTTAAACTGTGAACTATGGCCATATTTTTTTTTCCTTTTCTTTTCTTAATTCTTCCAAGAACTGATCACACTTGTGGCTGGCAAAGTGCATTCCTTGTTAATAATCTTTTTTTTATTTATTACAGCCCAAAGCAAAGTATTTATTACATACATTTTTTTGTAATTGTGATTTTTAAATATACATTTGTTGGCAATAAAGAGTGGAAAAAACCTGAACTGATGGTTTCCATATGATTTTTCCTCCTGTATGTACTGCGTTCCAAGAAAAAGCAAAAGGCAATGCTCACAGGGAAATGTCTGATTGCTGTTTCTTCCCTTTCCCAGTTAGCAATCAGTCTGCCTTATGAGTGTGTGAAGACCAAGCTTTCCTGTCTGAAGTTTTGCTTGCTTAATAGACCTTCTTTATATCACTCATATAGTAGTGTGGCTGTGGGAATTAAATAATCCTTTTAACATAATTTCTTTTAAGTTTATGAAAGCTGGGGGGTGGTCCTCAATGCCCTTTCCCATTAGGAGACTTGGAGAAAAATTCACTTTGCACTTTTTCATACAGATGAGAACAAGCTAGGCACCTCTTTATGGAATGTCATGCTGCAGTTTTCAGTGGAGAAGTTGGCTCAAAATATAAATTACAAAGAAATGGACTTTTTAAAAATGTTTGATGTAACTGAATGCAACATTTTAATATGACTCATCCACCATAATGTTTAATGACTAGGAAAGAAAACATATGCCCAAAAGAATACTGTGTACTTAATATCAGAAAGAGTTTGGATGGGATGTGGATACCCTTTTGATAGACTTATTCTTTTTTTTTTTGACTATTTTGAGAATTGTAATTGCAGATTATTACAAGAGAATGCTAGTATTGATCCTGTTCTTATGAATCCATAAAGATTTGACAATTGAGTAATTGAGTAGCATTAACAGGTAATGTTCCACTTTTCTACTGACAGCTTTATACAATGCATGAAAACAAGGCATCATCTTAATTTATTTCTTGGATATTTCTTTTTGTTTAATTACCTCTATCATGGACCTGATGTATTGTGCAGGAATGTAGAATTTGGCAGATTAATCTTACTAAAGGAAAAAAAATGTTGGGGATTTCCTACTTAACTCGCGCAAATAAAATGATTCAACAGTTATTCTTGCCTGAGGGATAATAGCCACAATAGAGAATTCAAAGCAATATTAAAGGCACATACCATTCTGCACTGTATTAACAATTAGTTTGGCTGTTGCCAACATAAACAAAATCTAGCTAGAGAAAAGTAGATTTGATGGAGGTTAACCACAGCTTCCGTGATGGGAGTTGCAGTTATCTTAAATAAAGCTTTTGCAGAGACAGCTACTGGCATGCATGTGTCCCTTTAACAATGCTCCTCATTGCAACTACAGTAAACATTTGAACAGCCTGATAGATAGTGCAACTTATATTAACCACGTAGACCTCTTTGCCTTCTAAACATAAAACTGATGTGCAGTTGTTCACAGAACCTAGTATGAAAGAAAGATTTCCAAGTTTTGTCTGCTATTTGAACAGTGCAGAGGTGTTATATTTAGGAAAGCAGGCTTATTTTAATCACAACAGTTATTGATTGTTGTTTTTAGATTCAGGAAAGCTTTCTGTCCACAATGCTATTGTTCGGACAGTTATATTACTTCTACTGCACCCTCAACAGTGTTAGAGAACACCACAATAACTCGATTTAATAGTAAGAGATTAAATGTTTAGGAAAAGTAGGAATGGTCATATCCTGTCATATTCTTGACATAAAATCTTACTCTGAAGGCATCGAAAGCAAAACAAAAACCTTTGTAATAACTCTCAAAAAATGACACCATTGTCTTCTTTGTCCTATAATGAAAATCAAAAGATGGCTGCTCCTTCATCTTGGTCTACTCCTTAATATTCTGTTATAAGGAAATCCTCTGTATTTTAGAAAGCAAAATCTTGCCACTGATGTTACTGCAGTTCTCACTGAGCTGCAGATTGATGAATCATCTTTGGGGTGTTTTGTCAATATTTAATTATTGTAAATCTCAATTTACACCATAGAATGGGGCTTATTTAGACAGAAAACTCATTAAAAGCCTTACCTTGGGTGCACATTTCTTTAAACATAGGTATGTTTATTTCCAATTTTGACCAATGTACATGGTTTCTCAAAAGAGTCCCCTACAAATATAGGTTACTTTTCATAAATACATGCATTTTTTAAAAAATTTCTCCTTGGCACTTTTTGTAACTAGAAAGAAGAAAGTTGTAGGTAAAGCTAGTTCAGGCATGTTTATTCATAGTTTTGATTGGTGAACTTTCTTTCTTCAGAACAGAAGTTGGGCATTTAGTACACTTTTCATGAAAACATCATTTTTGTATCTCTTTCCCCCTAGCCTACGTTTTTAATAAGAAACTGAAAGGTGTAGTTACCTTAATTCTGCAATGCACATATCACTAAATGTTAGCACATGTATTGGCTGCAAAATATAAATTAAAATGCCATTAAGAAATACATATAATTTATCCCTATCCCCACTGCCCTTTGTTACCTGGAGATATCAGGACCTGCAATGACAGAATAGAGAAGTGTGGGAAATTAAATACCACCCCAATAGGAAAAACATGATGACTTGCTCATAGGTCTACAACTATACTTCATTCTTTATATGACAAATTGGAGGGTGTTGGTATGGATTTATTTGTCCCATGCTTAAGATGCTTAAAATTTGGGGTATTCTGCTGACTATCGGCTGCCTGCAATTTGGCAGTTCAAATCCCACCAGGCTCAAGGTTGACAGCCTTCCATACTTCCAAGGTGGGTAAAATAAGGACCCAGATTGTCGGGAAAAATATACTGACTCTGTAAACTGCTTAGAGAATGTTGTAAAGTGGTATATAAGTCTAAGTGCTATTCAGGGGTGGGTTCCGGAGTCTCTACTGCTGGTTCGCTTGTGGACATGCTGCGCACTTCGCGTGCATTCCCAGAGCAGTAAAAATTGCTCTGCGCATGTGCAGAAGCAAAAAACAAGATAGGTGCCACCAGGAGAAATGGTTTGAGGGCATGGTAGGCCTGGAGCCACTACCTGTTCAGCTGAACAGGAACTCACCACTAGTGCTATTGCTATTGCTATACCTTCATTGGGACATCGTGGTGCTGGTATAAAGTTACAGTATTACCTCTCTTGTACACTTCCAGAAGGTAGCCTTCTAGAAAAGCTACCAATTTTTGTAATTTGTGTCCACGTGTTATAGCTACTGATTTGCCTGTGGTATTCTTTTCTTGAGACAGGTAATATAATACAGAGACCTTAGAGGGAAAATACCCCTTAATTTAAAAGTTTATGTGAATAGTGTAATGCAAATATACAGGGTGGGGCATAACCTTTTCCTAGGGGGTCACAGCAACACTTGTAATAACAACACAAATAATTCATACACCATTCGAAAGCCCATCAAAAACTGAGTTTATTGACACGATTTAATAGTCAGTATGACCACCATTAGCCCTTCGAACAGCATTCAAACGAGGTGGATAAGAACACAACAAATCTTCAAACAGTTCCGTTCGATTTTCCAGATTTTTCAACACAGTTTCCAAATTCATTCTCAAAGTTTCAACCGAATATCGATTTTGACCTTGCTCCTGAATCATCAGAGCTTCCACTTCATCCTTAATTATGGCCCCAAGGTTCTCTGCCGGATTGAGATCTGGCGAATTTCCCGGCCAGACGTCATTGCCCCAAAATTCGACATTGTTTTCCTTTAACAATTGCTGAGTCGCATTTGCACGCATGCAAGGAACTTTGTCATGAAGAAAGCCTCACCAACCACCAAGACATTGTCTGGATCACTGAGAAATGGAATGACATTCTCCAATAAAATTTTCTCACGGAAATAACTGCCATCCCAGGATTCCCCTTTATCCTTCAAAACCCAATGCAGTTTCTTGGCTGTGAAAATGACGAAAATCCCGATGCAAGTCGGATTGCGAATGATTTGTCGATATCGTTCATGTTTGGCGATGTCGTCGACGTCTTTAGCCCAAATTCGATCGTTCTGGAAATTCGGTTTTCGAATGGCATAAACAAAGAATTCGTCAGATGGCGCCAAATGAAGAAAATCTTCCTCGGTCCATTCAGACAACCAATCGCACAACCAAAGCCGATCTTGAACGTGTGTTTGAGTTTTCAATGGTTTGCAAATGATGTGGAATGGCTTCAAACCTTCTCGTTCTCGATATCGGCCGATTGTCCTTTGATCAACTCGTTTTCCACGAATTTGAAGGATTTCTTGGGCCACTTTTCGGTTTCCTTTTCGTTGTTTGCGACTGCCAGTTGCAATGATGGCTTTGCTTTCTTGGGACAGTTGCAGAGGACGCCCTTCTCCAAATTTTGTGAAACATTCTTGGGCTGTTTTGTTCCAATTATCAGTAACCCAATCCGGATGACGTTTCAATTTGTTTGCAATCCATTTTCGATTGATAAACGTCGCTCCAGCATCGCGAGCCTCTCGAAAGGCAATGCATTTTATTCTGTCAATGATCCTTTGTTCTTCCAAATCGAATTTTCCAGCCATTCTTAAAGCAAATTTAACATTTAATAGCTCATTCAATTCAGTTTTTTATGGGCTTTAAAATGAGGTGTCGCGGAAGTTGTAAACTGCTGTCGATCTTGCTGTGACCCCCTAGGAAAAGGTTATGCCCCGCCCTGTAGATAAGCCCCTTCCACATGCAAGGTTTTTTTTAAACCAATCATCATATGTCCCTAATCCCCACCATGCTTTTGCAGCTATAATCTTTACATTCAAAATGAATTGACTCCACCACTATTTCAAAGGAGACATTTTGCCTCATTTCTTTTAAAATTGTGGAAGTTGTAGTTGCCCTTTGCTGATAAGATAAGCTCATTCTTATCTTCTCTCACTCTTTTCTCGCTTATCTCTCTCTCTCCCTCCCTCCCTCCATCTCCCTCTCTCTCTCCCTCTCCCTCTCCCACTCTCTCTTCAAAGAGCTAAGAAGATGACATGATGTCTTCAAATTATATCTTCATCTTTCTTGTTTAATCTAAGGGACAAATCTGCACAATGGCTATTTTCCCCCTTGCTACTAAACAAATGGAGTCAAACAGTGTTGGGTTTCAAATTATTTTAGAACCTCTTCTGTAGGTGTGGCCTGCTTGGTGGAAGTGGCTTGTCAGCCATGTGACTGGGTGGGCGTGGCCAACTTGTAAAATGTGGTGAAACTCACTTAACAACGCTCTTGCTTAGCAACCAAAATGTTGGCTCAGGAACTCTGGCATTTGAAGCATGCAAGCCTTAAAGCTGTCAAGTTACAAGATCCTTGCACCCCTAACCTTTAGAAAAAAAAATACCCAGGGGTGTTCAAACTTGACAGCTTTAAGATTTGTGGATTTCAACTCCCAGAATTCCTCCTCTCGCTCTTCATCTTGATGATCTGTGGACAGGCGGGGGGAGGGAGCTGGAACTGGTTCTAAACGGCACGGTAGATTTGTGGAACCTCTTCTATAGAAGAGATTAGATCTGGCAGGAACCCACCCCTAGAGTCAAATGATGAAGAGGAATTGGAGAGAGAGATAAACAGTATTTCAGGGAATGTTCCCAATAAGAGAAAGAAGTAGATTCATCTTTTGGAAGGTAGGGCCATATATTTTCCTTGAACAGAGTGTTGGAGAAACACACATGTTTTTGACACCCAAATGGTGCCTTTTCAAGAGGCAATTGGACTTTCTTGTTTTTCTTTGAAGACATTTCACACCTCATCTAAGAAGATTATTCAGCTCTGACTTGATGGTGGGGAATGGAAGGATTTATATTCCTTGCAGACAGCTGGTCATTTGCATTTTTTTTTTAGGAAGTCATTGAGGCAACCTGGAGGTTTATCTGTGTCCTCATGGTCACCTGAGTAGTGCAAATGGGACAACTATGACCTGCATGTCTGTGAATCTCCATAGATATTTTTGAGAGCCATCAGTTTGCCTTTTAAAAAAAAAAACATTTGTGACTGGCTATGACCATTCTACCTTGTCATTTTCTGAATAAGGCTGCAGTAATACTGTGATATATAGATTTGAGAATGATTGATATAATAAATATCTACATTCCAAACCTGCATTTTGTGCTGCATGAGAACTTACAACTTCGATGAACTCTTAGATGAATGAAGACCTTCCACCCAAGTTTGTAAAGGATTGGTAGTGTTGACTGAAAGATGAATATGGTCTTGATACAGATTATGAATGATGAGTGAGTTTCTAGGAAACCTCATATTGTACTTCACTATTTTAGGCATGGTTTCTTTTTGTATCTCAGTGAATATAGGTATTGATTGACGTTTGTCATTTCAAAACTTAAAAACGTCTCTTAAACCAAGCATTTGAATATCTAAATTCAGGACGTTTTTCAGCATAAATTATTAAATGTTATACCATTTAATTAAAATGTAGAATATCCTACAGCATCCTTTTCCCACATTAGTCATAAAACATAAAACAGTTTTTCCAAAATGATTTTATTTTATACTTAGTGATTCATTTTATTTATTGTGAAAACTCAGTTTTCACTGTGAATAAAATGAATCACAATCAATAAATTCAATCTCAATAAATTAAATGAATCACAATAAAGAAATCCAGTGAAACTTTGCCTAATCTGCTACTATCAGGTGTGTTAATACTGTCCTTGAGATTAATGGGAATTATAGTCCAAAGTATGTAGTAAACACTAAAGTGCGGAAAGGTGTGTCTAGAATGTATTTATCTATAAAATTTATTGGCCACCCATCTTATCACAAGGTAACTCTGGGCAGCTTATGATAATAAAAGAATGCCTTTGGATGATCCATTTTAATTTACATTAAAATGTTTTCAGGTTGAAATTAGGGGTCCTTTTTGAGCACCAAGGACCCTTCATTTCAACCCTGAGCTATAAATATTTTCCTTTACTGATGTAATGCTTTTGTATGGAAAGTGGGAACCATTTCTGCATAAAAATCGGAGTAGAACGAATCTGCCCCTTTGAATGAATGACTGTTGTGTAAACATTTTAATGTAAATTAAAATGGAACATTGGTGCACTGATGATGTTATCTAGTTTGGTAATGAGATGCCTGCAAGAAAATAATCAAGCTCTGGGAGCACCAAGAACCCTTCAACTGCATTACATGTAGTCCTTGACTTACAACAGTTCACTTAGTGACCGTTCGAAGTTACAACGGCACTGAAAAAAGTGACTTATGACCATTTTTCATGCAACCATTGCAGCACTCGTCTGATCACATGATCAAGATTCAGATGCTTAGCAACTGGGCTCATGTTTATGACCGCTGTCATTTCCCAGGGTTATATGATCATCTTTTGTGACCTTCTGACAGGCAAAGTCAATGGGGAAGCCAGACTCCACTTAACAACTGTGTTACTAACTTAACAAATGCAGTCATTCACTAAACAACTGTGGCAAGAAAGGTCATAAAAAGGGGCAAAATTCATCTTACAGATGCCTCACTTAACCACAAAAATGTTGGTCTCAACTATAGTCACAAGTCGAGGACTACCTGTATAAGATTTCTGTCTCACAGTGCTAACTCATATAAACAAGCTGCACTGAATTCAATGAAAGCTGACTACTAGAAAGTATTGTGGGAATTAGGTTTATTCATTACATCATTATTATACCTTTCCCTTGAAATCCTATGACTTTCCATAATTGGTCCTAACAGCAATAATCCTGAAATAGGATGAGGAGAGAGAGCGGGAGGGAGAGAGGAGGGAGGCAAGGAGGTAGAGAGAGGGAGGGAGAGAGAGGGAGGGAGGGATATATGGAAGTAGTGATCTTCCTCCCATATTTGGGCATACCGGGGGTTGTAACTCTAAATAGATACCTTTCACCCTGGCTTGGCTGATAAGGAGTCGAACTCTGTGGCTTGGTGGTTAACACATCTGCCTAAGATGCAATACAGCACAGGTTCGATTCCCAGTAAGGGTATGGCTAGCTGATGAGAGCTAAATAGCTTGAAATAGATCTATACTAGTCTCCCTTTATTTATTTATCAGCACAAATGCAACAAATATATATATCAGCTGGCTCAAAGCAATCCCTGATTTACTAGGTCACTAGGGATTTGAACTTGGGTCTATTCCACTTAAGTATATTATCTTAGCCCCTACATCAGGCTACATCAGAACTGAAGAAGCTTCTTGGATGAGAAGCAAAACATTTTCAAGGGAAAAAAATGCAGTCCTTTTGGATTTGCCTTTTGGAAAAGAACCTCTGGGATGTTCACGCTGAACGATACCATGAACTGGTTAGCAACAATTTGAGTAGTCCAGAAAGGCCTCAAAAAGATGTATAATATTGTCATGCAAGAATAAATGTGAGATGGCAAGGTTATAGTTGGACACTGACCTTGGTAACAAAATGCTTGCAATTGCAATGCAAAGTAGGTCCTATTAAGCTCGTTAAAAATGTGTCTGTATGTCTGTCTGTGTGTTTCATTTTACTTTTATTGAATATCATTACATCAATAGATGATATTTCAGATCTTTCTGCAATCCACAACAGTTTATAATTCTATATGTTACAAATGTGCAAGCAGAAATCTCTTGAAACGGAAAGCTGTGTTATATTAGTATCATGTCCACTGAGGTGCAACTCTATTCTATTTAATTGGTTTATTAATCAAAAACTGGAATGAAAGAACCAATGGCAAATGGCAAGCAATATTTATTTCCTGTTCAGACAAGCTTTAGAACATCTACAAATGTACTGTAAATGCCTGAAGCCCATCGGAAACTTTAAGCTAAATGGGTAGTTATAAAATCCAATTTGAAATTCTCTGGCTCTCTACAAATGTAAACTTGTGCTCATAACCTGTAGCTTCCTGTCTGCTTCCCTGCTTTTTATGCCTTATTAAGTTCTGTGATGGCAAACATCCCTTTGATTGAATTGCTAGTGCTTAATTAGACCAATACATTCAAATTAAGATTTTAAATGCCATTTAAATATACGGTGTTGAAATCTAATATCATGGTTCATCAATGTTTGGAATTTTCTTTAATAGAACATAAGGATCTGGCCTCTGGGGTTTATTCTTTTTAATTTTATTTTCAGTATGAAATCTCCCCCAACAGCTCTAATGAAACCAAGCATGTCAAACATCAGCATTTAAATGCATCCCTGTTCATCCCAGTAAGTAGATATAGTCATGGGAGGGGAAATTGTACTTTTGTGGAACAGAATGGCTTCCTATGATGGTTTACCGGAGTGCTAAAGAATGAGACTGAATGCAGAAAAAGGAAGAATGTGATGGGCATATCTGAAGCTCAGGAAGGAATGCTTGGAAGAGAAAGCATGACTCACCCCCTTAGCTATGTCTTTAATGCTTCTGAGATTTTGAGGCACTGGTTCAAATCAGGTCAGTAACTGACAGAGGGCTGTTCCCTTTCTTGACAGGTCATTTGTAAAGAAGGTGGATTACTGGGCACAATATTAAGTGGTTTAATCTTAACTGAATAAAAAGCTTGTGCACTAAAGAGCGACTTGTTGGCTGATTGCAAAGCACTGCACAAATTGTACAATACTTCACAACGGTCATGCTGTCTGAAGGATGCTGGTAATTAATGTCCACTTATCTGGATGCTCTCAAACTGGAGAAGAATATAGAACCGTGACGGCGAACCTATGGCATGCGTGCCACAGGTGGCAAGCGGAGCAGTATTTGCAGGCCTGGCAGCCCTCGGCAGCTGTCAGCTCTGGTGCGCACCAGCCAGCTGATTTTCGGCCTTCTGGAAGGCTGAGGAAGGCCATTTTCACTGTCCACAGGCTTTAGGAAAACCCCCGGAACCTAGAGAGGGTGAAAAACAGGTCCAACGGCCCAACCGGAAGTTCGGGAATGAACTTCCGGTTGGCCCGTTGGGCCTGTTTTTCACCCTCCCCAGGCTCCAGAGACATTCCTGAAGCCTAGGAAGGGCGAAAATGGCTTGCCCTGCCCACCCCAGAGGCTGCTATTTTTGCCTACTCCAGGCTTCAGGAAAGCCTCCGGAGCCTGGGGAAAGCAAAAATCCCCCTGTGTGGGGGTCACTTGCACATGTTGGGGGGGGGGAGGTGTCACTCATGCATGCACAGGGCACACATGCATGTGCAACAGCACATGTGCACACAGTTTTGGCACACCTTTAGAAAAAGGTTAGCCATCACTGATATAGAATCATATAAAATATAGCACCAGGATAGAAACCATGATACTATGTGTTCCATTTCTACCTGAGGCATGAAAGCTGGCTAGATGATTTTGGGCCAGTCGCTCTCTCTCACCCAACCTACCTCATGGGGTGTGTGGGAAAAACAGGAGGAAGAAGTATAGAACGTAGAGCATACAATAATAGAGTAGGAAGGGAGCTTGGAAGCCTTCCAGACCAATCCTGTGCTTGAGCAGGAAACCCTGTACCATTTTGGGTAAATGGTCGTCCAGTTTCTTTTTGAAAGCCTCCACTGATGGAGCACCTACAACTTCTGAAGGCAACTTCTGTTCCATTGACACATCGCTCTCACAGTTAGGAAATTTCTCCTTAGTACGTTTGCTGCCTTTAGTTATTTATAAAAATAATAATAAAGTTGAGATATAAATAAATAAATGAATAAAGCTTAACTACCTAATTACATTACAATATAAACACTGCATCAACATTTTACTATGTTTTTATCCTTTACACATTTGGAAAGATAATTGCTTGCTTATGTCTTTTATTTCTAAGAAGTAGAAAAGTTTGAGGAAATTTAAGAAGAGTGCCACTCTTATGTGTTTATTTATTCAATTTATATCCTGCCCCTCTCACTGTCAAGCAATCTATGAGGTAACTGACAGGGGCATATGTCTTTCACTGTACAAACACTTCTCATAAAAGCTGCAACTTTTATTGTGTCTCCCCCCCCCCCACCAGGCTGGGAAGCATGGGCTTCCATGAAGAATAGGGTGGTGACACCTGTGTAAGCTTCAAAAGCCAACAACACTGCCCTGAAACAACTCATGAAGTAAAAATAATAACAATGGAAGCCGCTTTTTGCAAGGGAAGAAAATATTTCGTTAAGCAGAGGACAAATTTTGGCCCACTATTATTTTCCATGCCTCATGAGAATGATCCGGATTACCTTGACAGATTGCTCAACAGAAACCCGGTCTAAACCTACTAGATGATTTCTGAACACACTTGTTCCTTGATAGCTGTGGAATGTGCTATTTTGTTAGGCTTTGGCAGCTCATTGGATAAACATAGAGTAACTGCCAAGTTTCAATTCAAATTGCAGCTCTATGTTTAACCAGCAGATAATGTTTAAAAGTAGTTTAAAGACACAGAGAATATGAAAACATTTATGGATATTTTAGTCGTATGGGAAAAAATGCTTTCAGTATTCCCAGCTTCAGTTTGTGTAAACAGGGTAAATAGGATGCAGCCAATGGATATCAAACCTAATTTATAATGTAAAACTTTTAGAGCCATTCACTCATTGATGATTCTAAAGGTAATTCAATGGTAAGGTGCATATTTTACCTTGTAGAAGTTTTATGTTCGATGACTGGAATTCCCAGATAGATCTGAGTAAAGATTCTTGCCTCAAATATTGTCAATTGTAGCCAGTCAGGGATATTCTATGAAATGAATGAATTCGCCTTGACTCAATATAAGGTAGTACCTTCCTATGATTCTTAAGTCATCCTAGCCATTCCACTTAATGACAAGTGTTGTCCTCCCCTAAAGTTGAATCCCTCTAACTATTTCTTATGGCCTACAAATGGCATTGACGAAGATTCACATCTTTAATATGACCAGAATTTATGTGGGTTGGTAAGGTACGCTGATGGTTCATCATCTCTGAAATTGTTTGCAGCATCAATTTAAAAATAAAATAGCCCCTGTGGTATTGGTATGTCACTGAAGATGTATAGTTATCTATTGGGAGTTTGATACTTATACCACCAGCTTGATTGAAACTCCAGAGCATTCTGTATTGTTGTTGTTAGTTGCGAAGTCGTGTCTGACCTATCACGACCCCATGGATAACATTCCTCCAGGCTTTCCTGTCCTCTACCATCCTCTGGAGTCCATTTAAGCTCACACCTACTGCTTCGATGGCTCCATCCAGCCACCTCATTCTCTGTCGTCTTCTTCTTCTTTTGCATTCAGTCTTTCCCAGCATGAGGCTCTTCTCCAGTGAGTCCTTCCTTCTCATTAGGTGGCCAAAGTATTTGAGTTTCATCTTCAGGATCTGGCCTTTTAAAGAGCAGTCAGGGTTGATCTCCTCTAGGACTGACCAGTTTGATTGCCTTGCAGTCCAAGGGACTGGCAGGAGTCTCCTCCAGCACCATAGTTCAAAGGCCTCAATTCTTTGGTGCTCAGCTTTTCTTATGGTCCAACTTTCACAGCCATACATTGCAACTGGGAAAACTATAGCCTTGACTATACACACTTTTGCTGGCATATTTCTGTATTACTGAATCTCAACTGGAATGATTAAAAGAAGTGCCCAGCTGCTCATAATCCTATAGGAATGTTTTTGCAATGTTAAGAACATAAAACCTATGTCAACAAGACATCAATTTTAAGCAGACAAAACTTTACCTTCAGACATTATAGAAAGGGTCCATAATATTAGCCTACATGGAGGATATCTATTGCCCTTTGTGTTTAAAGCTGATTAAGTGCTGTAAACAAAGAAGATGACTAGGGATGTGTATGGCAAATCAATTCCATCTTATTGTTTCGCCTTCTGTGTGCATAGTTTCTGAATGAATTTTAAACCATGTTAAGCCAAATTAATGTTTCATGATAGAGGAATCTCTCTATTATAGACTATCACCCTTTACATGTAGAGGGCAAAAGGACAGAGATACTGGGATCATTACAATCTGAAGAACAATTTATAATATTATCTAATGTAAAGATCAGATAGTTAGGTATCTATTTGAAGATGTCCTGATTTCCTAGGATCCTAATGTCAGTCACATGGGAGATGGCTTTTTCTTATGCTGTTCCCAAGCAATGGAAGGCACTAGATTTGTCCCACTCTTTCTACTTTCAAGAAAATTGTCAATTTTTTTCCTGTTTAGCACGATCTTTTCAGTTTGACATCAAACATCATAGAATTTTTTTTTCTCCTATGGTGAGATAAGTAGAATAAAAAATGTAAAAACAAATGTAAATAAATAAAACGTGGGCCTAGAGAGAAGGCTACTCTAGAAATGTTTGATGTCTTAGGGAGATAAGTCAAGGCCCTTCTGAGTACACGAATAGAGAAACTCAATAGCTCCAACCACATTAAGCAATTTGAGGAACAGAGACAGAAAAATCACTCCCATTCTCTGCAGCAAAAGCACAGTGATAATCTGTTAGGTGAACAATCTACCCTTAGCATGTTTTGTTATCCCTAATTTCAAGAGGACAACTATAGAATAGCCTCCTGAATTACATTTCACGGCTCCAGGCATATATTTTATACATATATACAGTAGTAGTGGGATTCAATTTTTTTTACTCCTGGTTCTGTGGGCGTGGCTTGGTGGGCATGGCTTGATGGGCATGGCAGGGGAAGGATGGTGTAAAATCTCCATTCCCACCCCAATCCAGGGGAAAGTTACTGTCCATTTCCTCCTGATCAGCTGGGATTCGGGAGGGAGATAATAGATGGGGACGGGGCCAGCCAGAAGTGGTATTTACTGATTCTCCAAACTACTCAAAATTTCTGCTACCGATTCTCCATAACTGGTCAAAACCTGCTGAATACCACCTCTGATATACAGATACACGTACACAGCATTCTGGATCATCTTGCTCATTTAATGAACATAATGTAAGGAAACTTATGCTAGATGAAACCAAAGCCTACGAAAGTAGTTAACTAGGCAAGGACCTCACATTGTCTTCTCTCAGTGTATGGGCTTGTTTTAATAGACACTCTGACAACATTCATTGACATCTCCAAAATAAGATATAGATAGACACAAATGGGAACTCTTGTTATCTAATTGTTTATCTTATTATTGTTGTTTGTCATACACTCAGTCACATGTTCAGACTTTGGATTTGGCATTTTTATTGGTCTATGAAGTCCTTCCCAAAGATCTGGGATAGGCAGATATGGATGTTTGATAGTGTTACAAATATTGTTGCAGTATGTAAGCTGTTCTGAGTAAAGTTGCCTTTTGCAATTGACTGATGATGAATTTTTCAATTCCAATGATGTTCAAGTAGTGCTGAGATTGTTTTAGGATTGCATTCAAGGCATTTATGATTATTGGTACTACATTTGCTTGCTTTTGACATAATTGTCCTATTTTTTTTTACTAGAACTGTATTCTATTATTGTTAGGTGTCATAATCAAATATTTTTCCCCAAGTTTTTTATTTTTTTACAAATATATCAAATCAATGCATGAACAGAGTGCTACCTGGGTGTCATACATTCTAATACAAGTAAAACTGATAAAGTAAATCATAATTATTACATTCAATCAACTTATGTTTATTTAATAATAATACACTTTTATATTAGATTGCAATCTATTGTTATTCAATTATTCCATGTTTTTTCCTGTTGTTACTTTTATTTTATTATATAAAAATGAATTGTTCTATTTCTATTTGCAGGTCTTTATGCAGTATTTTATTATCTTATCCAATTCCTTCTCTTCTATTCTTTTTTGTCTTTCTTATCAACAATTGTTAAGTCTGAGGTGTTATGTGGCAGGTGCATGTCTGTTTGAAACCTAAGTCCCAGAGCACCTTAGCCTACGGAGATTCTGTGATCCAAGTTTCCTCAAGCAAAATGTCTTCAAAGAAAAAAACAAGAGAGTCCTGTTTCCTCCTGAAAAAGCACCTTTGGGACAAAGCATCTTAATGTGTAAATATGGTTTTATAACCATATTGTTGTAAATTTTTGTGTTTTAATCCTTACGTGGGGACTGCTTGGGGGAGTGTATGAGTATGCGTGATTCGGAGGACCTGCCGGGAGTTGCGGGGGCCACGGGGGTGGTTGAGGGGACCAGAGACACGGGAGAGGGTCGGGGTATTGCGGTCGTAACAGGGAGGGGCAGATACGGCGGGGACTTTAGGGCAGGCCATTACCGGGGAAGGAGGGTTCGCTACATTACAGAGATCCCTCCTTCCGGCCCTAGGAGTCCCACTCCAAGACCAGATGGCGCAAGTAGTCAGGACCCTGGTCTCAGGCTGTTGTCGCTAAATGCCAGGTCTGTTGTTAATAAAGCTCCTCTCGTCCAGGACTTAATTTTAGACGAGAGGGCAGACCTGGCATGTATTACTGAAACCTGGCTGGGCCCAGAGGGAGGAGTCCCCCTTGTAGAGCTGTGCCCAGAAGGATTTCAGGTGTTGCATCAGCCGAGAGCCCAGGGAAGGGGTGGGGGTGTGGCCGCTGTTATCCGGGAGTCGTTAGTTCCTCGTAGGGTCCCTGCTCCGGAGATTGTCGGGTGTGAGTCTTTGCTGTTAAAGTTGGACCTCAAGGGTCAAGTGGGTTTGCTGCTAACGTACCTGCCTCCCAACAGCGTTGCAGCGGCCCTCCCCTCGCTCCTCGAGTCGGTAGCCGAGCTGGCAATTGAGTTCCCTAGGTTGATGGTCCTGGGGGACTTTAATTTGCCGTCGCTCGGTGAAAACTCTGATGGGGCGCAGGAGTTCATGGCTTCCATGACAGCCATGGGCTTGACCCAAGTAATTCGAGGCCCAACCCATTCAGCGGGACACACGCTTGACCTCGTATTTCTCTCGGAGCAGTGGATTTGTGATCTTGGTCTGAGGGGGAGTGACATCATACCCCTGTCGTGGTCAGACCACTGCCTACTGAGGCTCGACTTCCGGAGGCCAAACCCCCACTGTAGGGAGGAGGAGCCGACCAGGTGGTTCCGCCCCAGGCGTCTTATGGAGCCGTCAAGGTTCCAGACAGAGCTTGGGGTTATTCCTGACACTTTCGCCCACAGTCCGGTGGAGACTCTGGCTGCTGCGTGGCACTCAGCAGCGTCGGAGGCCCTCGACCGGATTGCGCCACTGCGGCTCCTCCGAGGCGGCGGATCCCGGAGACCCCCTTGGTTCACCGAGGAGCTCCGGGAGATGAAGCGCCGGAGGAGATGCCTAGAGCACCGTTGGAGGTCCGATAAGTCCGAATCGAACCGAGCAATGGTAACCACCTGCACCAGGGAATACACCAGGGCACTTAGGGCAGCAAAAAGATCACACATAGCCACCCTGGTTGCATCCGCTGAGTCTCGCCCAGCCGCCCTGTTTAGGATAACCCGCTCCCTATTGAACAAAAGGGAGGCGGGGGAACCCTTGCAGGGCAGAGCTGAAGAATATGCCCAATTCTTAGCGGACAAAATTGCTCGGTTTCGGTCGGACTTGGACTCCACACCCGCAGTTCCAGCCGAGGCACAGGGGGACCAAGTAGAACAGCTCTGGGTTGAGTTTCAGGATGTTACCCCCGGGGATGTGGACAAGGCCATGAGAGCTGTAAGTACCTCCACCTGTGTTCTGGATCCGTGTCCCTCATGGCTGGTTACTAACTGCAGTGAGGTGACACGAGGCTGGATCCAGGCGGTAGTAACCGCCTCCCTTCGGGAGGGGAACTTCCCCGCCGCACTGAAAGCGGCGGTGGTGAGACCCCTCCTGAAGAAACCATCCTTGGATCCAGCTGTTCTTAATAGCTATCGTCCAGTCTCCAACCTTCCCTTTCTGGGGAAGGTTGTTGAGAAGGTGGTGGCCTTCCAGCTCCAACGGTCCTTGGAGGAAGCAAACTACCTAGACCCCTTCCAGTCAGGCTTCAGACCCGGTTACAGCACAGAAACCGCTTTGGTCGCATTGACTGATGATCTCTGGAGAGCCAGGGATGAAGGACATTCCTCCATCCTGGTCCTCCTTGACCTCTCAGCGGCTTTCGATACCATCGACCATGGTATCCTTCTGCGACGACTGCGGGAGGTGGGAGTGGGAGGCACCGTCCTACGGTGGTTCTCCTCCTACCTCTCGGACAGGTCGCAGTCGGTGTTAGTGGGGGGGCAGAGGTCGTCCCCTAGGCCCCTAAATTTTGGGGTGCCTCAGGGTTCGGTCTTATCCCCCCTACTATTCAACATCTACATGAAACCGCTGGGAGAGATCATCCGCAGGCACGGGATTAGATACCATCAATATGCGGACGATACTCAATTGTATCTGTCCGCCCCGTGCCAACTCAATGAAGCGGTAGACGTGATGAGCCGGGGTCTTGAGGCCGTTATGGACTGGATGAGGGTCAACAAGCTTGTGCTCAACCCGGAAAAGACCGAGTGGCTGTTGTGTTTTCCTCCCAAAGATTTGACTAGTATTCCACCACTCAGGCTGGGGGGTCAAATTTTATACCCCTCAGAGAGGGTTCGCAACTTGGGAGTCCTCCTGGATCCACAGCTGACATTCGACCACCACTTAACAGCTGTGACCAGGGGGGCATTCGCCCAGGTTCGCCTGGTGCGCCAGTTGCGACCCTACCTGAATCGGGAGGCTCTCACAACAGTCACTCGGGCCCTTGTGACCTCTAGGCTGGAATACTGCAATGTGCTCTACATGGGGCTGCCCTTGAAGAGCATCCGGCGACTTCAGCTAGTGCAGAACGCAGCCGCGCGAGTGATTGCGGGTGCACCTCGATTCACCCGCATAACACCTATCCTCCGCGAGCTGCGCTGGCTACCTGTCGATCTCCGGATGCGCTTCAAGGTGCTATTAGTCACCCATAAAGCCCTACATGGCAGTGGATCTGGATACTTGAGAGACCGCCTTCTGCCAATTACATCCCTGCGACCAATAAGATCCCATAGATTAGGCCTCCTCCGCATTCCATCAGCCAGCCAGTGTCGGCTGGCAACTACAAGGAGGAGGGCCTTCTCAGCAGTTGCCCCGACCCTTTGGAACGAGCTCCCCGTGGAGATTCGTACCCTCTCCACCGTCCAAGCCTTCCGCATAGCCTTGAAGAACTGGCTCGCCCGTCAGGCCTGGGGATAAGGATAGCTACCCCTCCCGAATGATGAATGTATGTTGCCTACTATTTTATTATATGTTGTATCTTAATGTCTGTATTCCCCCTTCCCGGTTTCGTGTGAGCCGCCCTGAGTCCCCTCAGGGAAAAGGGCGGCCTACAAATTCTAATAAAACCAAAAAAACCAAAACCAATGTCATCACTTTCTGTTACTTTAGGATTCTGCAAACCAGAGGCTGAGGAGTTCTGGAAGTTGAAGTCTACACATTTCAAAGATTCCAGGATTGAAAACCACTGCCGTTATCAAAACATCATAATTTAAAAGGCCTCTCTTTTGTAATGAGCTGCTTCCCTTCACCAATGGGGTCATCCTAGGGAGTAGTACTGAAGATGACCCAAAAGATTCTGTAATGGTACGTAGAAATGACTGGTGGATAAGGGGAAGAGATAATGACTGTTTAATGTCTGGTTTACTGGACTGACTGAGTCCTAAAGGAGGACACCTGTATCAGAAAGGACCATTCCTATTTTTTTTTAAAGAAAGCAGTCTCCTATCAAGATTTCAGAAGCACGGACTCTCTTTTAAATCTCACTTAAAATGGGGAAGCCAGCTTAGACCAAACCTCTTAAGAATAAGAGCAATTCCACAGTGGAAACAGTTCCCTGGCAGGGATGGGCTCCTCTTCGCTATACAGCCATCTGTTTGGCATGCTATAAACTGTATTTTGGCACAGAATGGGGCTTTGAACTTGTGGCCTAAGCGGCTTCTTACAACTCTGTGATTTTTAGTGAAGAATTCCAGGTGTTCAACAGCTGTGGGAATGCCATTTTTAATAAAAAAATCTTTCATTTCTTGCCTATCATGACCCCAAAGCAAAAAAAAAAAAAAAAAAGGTATTTTGGCACTGTCCAAAATTAACACATTTGTTATTGCATACATTTTTGTGACCCTGAATTTATTTCATCAGATGCATGAAATGTTATCCCAAGTTGGCAAGTATGTGTACACAAAGGCAGAGAGAAAGAGACATAAACAGTCGGATCAAAGGAGAATACAATATAATAAATAAAGATTGTGACGATTATCTTAAAGCTTAAATATTGATATTAACCAAAACAGAAAAGATGGAAATGAAAATAGCTTCTAATGTTTCAAGGACTTAGCTCACCGTTACAGTCATCAGTATTCATGTTGTGGTTGTAATATTTCTAACATAAAGGTAAAGGTTCCCTTTTCACATATGTGCTAGTCATTCCCAACTCTAGGGGGCGGTGCCAGGGGTGGGTTCCTGAACTGGTTAATACCAGTTCGCTGCACATGCACATTTGACTAAAAATTGCTCTGCGCATGCGCAGAACCATGCCAGCAACGGCAGAAGACACCAGAGAACTGGTTCCAGGACACGTCAGGTCTGGGTCACTGCTGGTTCTCTGACCTAGGCCTGAATTCCACAGCAACCCACCTCTGGGCGGTGCTTATCTCCGTTTCAAAGCTGAAGAGCCAGTGCTGTCCAAAGACGTCTCCATAGTCATGTGGTTAGCATGACTAAATGCTGAAGGCACATGGAACGCTGTTACCTTCCCACCAAAGGTGGTTCCTATTTTCCTTGCATTTTTACATGCTTTGGAAATGCTAGGTTGGCAGAAGCTGGGACAAGTAACGGGAGCTCACCCTGTTACATTGTGCTAGGGATTTGAACTGCTGAACTGTCGACCTTTCTGATCAACAAGCTCAGTGTCTAAGCCACAGAGCCACCACGTCCCTCCTATTTTTAACATAGAAGAGATATTTACAAGTCCATTTTCAGTGGATTATTTTACAGTCTTTAAAAGTCTCTGTCTCTCCCCACGCAATGATCAAAGTGTGATGAGATAAAATATTTTTTGCGACCACAATTGTTTGCAGAATTTTAGCTCTGTTAAACTTGCTCTAAAAATATTTAAAACTTTTCAAAAGGATTGTTGAAAGGTGGAATTCTGGTCGAACAAAGTAATATAGCGTATAATCCAAGAAAGCATTTAAAATAATGGCAAATATTGTATTATAATTTTTTTATGGAGGGAATAAAACATGGGAGATTCAGATTCAAGTCTACTCTCAGGCATGAGGCTCACTCAAATACTTTGGAACTTGATAAGTCAAGCCTAACTCAAAGGGTTGCTGCTGTGGAAAAAAAATGGGAGGGGATCAGGATGAAATGCTACCAGTTCAGACCAGTTCGCCCGAACTGGTAGTAAAAAAAATGCTACTGGTTAGGGCGAACCAGTATTTACCATGATCAGCTGTGACGTGCAATTGATATTAGCTAGAATTGTCGGATTTCCTGCTTTCTAGCTAATCTAAATCTAGTGACACAGCAGATTGCCCCCCCCCTCGCAGTTCTACTTACCTTTGCAGACACACTCAGTAGCAAGCTCCGCCCACCTGCCTAGACATCATCACATCCCGTTTTTGATTCTCTGCACATGCAAAGGTAAATTGAAGAAAAGGTAAAGGTATGCATTGCTTAAGATCCTGAAGAAAAGTCAAGATAAACATCTAACAAATAAAATAAAATAATAATTGAAATAAGATCATGAGCACAGTTAGGGTTTCACTTAGCAACCACTTCACCTAATGACCAGGTTGCTGGTCCCAATTGTAGTCACTAAATGGGGACTACCTGTAGGTGACTGTCATTCTAACACAGAGAGACCTAATACCATCCCTTCACGATACAGAGATGAAATTAGTGAGTTTTAGGGCAATTTAAAGCATTTACACGTAATTCTTTTATTCCTTCCTTGCTGGGCCAGTAAAGCAATTCACTAGTGACATTTTTTTCCAAATGCAAAAGTTCAAGAAAGGATTTTAGGGGATTTGTATGTAATTTTCTTCCTCTAGGCTTTCACTTCCCAGCAAGGAGAGCAACTTGTAACAAACAGTCCAGAAATACCTTTGAAATGCCATTTGCCTGTAATAAGGAAGTGAGAGTGGGCCAAGAGAGAAAGTTGGCACATTCGTTTGGTGTTGAACTGCCACATAATTTATCTGTTGACTTTGCCTTATGCAATATCCTTGCAATGGTGTCAAATGGCCCACCTTCATGTCAGCGCATGGCAAGGCAGCAAGTTAAAGTTATGTCCTATCCATGTTTTCATTTTATTCATTCCTTCAAGTTCACTCTCTTGTCATTTATGAAACCCTGAAAAGTGTGTTTTGTTACTGATCTCACTCAGAGGTCAAGGGAGGATAGCTGTGTATGAAAGCAACTTTGTTCACAATAGTTTATCCCCATAAAAGAAAGAAATAGTTGCACGTCAATAGAGTGGGCTTGTTCACACAAGAGATCTTAGCTGTCATTCAGGGACCTCAGCTGTAGTGTAAAGACAAGATGGAGCCTTTAATCATACAATCATGCCTGCCAGCTTGATTTTTTTGGACATTTGTTAGGATGCCTCAAAAGTCAACTCTGAAGGGTAAGGATTTGATGTATCAGAAAATGACGAGGGATTTTTTCTTATTTAAAAAAGTCAAATGAGCATAATAAGATTAAAAAATCAGAATAATATGTGGAATAATCATATTTCCTTTTCCTTCTTGCTCTCTGTAGAGGAATGTTAAGAGTGAGAGTGGAAACTTTACTCTTCACCATCACTCATCACCGGCTATGTCATGTCTTCATAAAGTTAAATTAAATAAAAGGCAGGAGAATAATGCTTTCTACTTCTATGGAAACAGAGGAAAGGGAAAAAATGATGCTAATTCTAGTCCAATCCCTTCTAGCAGGAGAACCCTCCCTCAGCTGAGCATTCCTTCTCCTCCTTTTCTATACCACAAAGAGACAGTAAAGGGCCTGTTGAAAATTGCTAAGAAGAGGCTCTGAAAAACCTTTACCTTCCAAGGTACATTATTATTAGCTATATTTTGTACTGCAATTATATTGGCTGCAGTGACGTGCAGTGAGGTTTATAGCTGGTGAGGCACTGACACAGGGGTTTCAAATTTTTTTTAGACTTGTGGACTTCAACTCCCAGAATTCCACAGCCAGGCATGCTCAGTTCCGATTTAAAGCGACAGCATTTTCCCCCCTTGCAAAATAAGTTTTTCTTCATTCTTTTTCTTCTCCCTCCTCCTCCTTCCTTCCTCTCTCCCTCCCTCCCCCCTCTCTCAAACAGACACAAGCACACAGAGAAGTTGGATCCCTCTCTCACTCACTCTCTCTCAAACAAACACAAACACAGAAGTTGGATTGGATATATTTTCCAATGGCTTGAAAGCAGCTCCTCTGCCATACCTCCCCTTCCCCTGTTGCCTTCCGATCCGAGCCTTTGATTGCAGGTGGAGCCACATTGCCTTTTCAAACTTGTAATCAGTGAAGCTGGGCTTATATACTTTTATCCAGCTGTGTGTGTGTGTGTGTGTGTGTGTGTGTTTGAAAAGGCAACATGGCTCTGCATGCAATCAAACTTTTTGAATTCCTCCCCCTCCCCACACATGCACCTTTTCCAGCTGTTTCAGAGAGGATTTCAACTCTGCTCTTGCCTGCCATCATAAAAAGAAAAAAAATGTAAAAGGATAAAGGCATGAGCTCTGAGGTCAGACTGAGATAGTTGATCCCAGAGAACTCTAAAAAGCCTCTAAAAACGCCCTCTACAGGAGGCAAGAGAACCACGTGCCTCCTTTGCATAAGGAATTTTTCGCCTTTTAACCCTTGCTTAACTCTGCTCAAGTGATTATAAAGATAGAGTAAAGGAGGCATGTGGTTCTCTCGCCTCCACCTGCAGTTAAGCACTAAGCAGAGTCATTCACTGTGACTCTGGCAGCAACTACCTCAGCCTTTTTCCTTTTACATTTGTTTTTCTTTTTCATGATGACAATGGTGAGGCCGTGCCTCCCCTGCCTCGCATGCCTGCACGTCCCTGATCGGCTGTTTGAAAGACTATGCATGACTTCCTGACAGTGAGAACAATTATGGTAATCTGTAGAATGGCTTCCCTTCAGAATTTATGGATGGTCCATTACTAGAGGTTTTTAAGAAGAGATTCGACAACCACTTGACTGGGAAGTCTCATTTTGGGCATGGGATTGAATAAGACCTCCATGGTGCCTTCCAACTTTGTTATTCTGTATTTGGCAGGCCCATCTTTTATATAGATAGCCCTCAATTTATGACTGGTTGCTTATGACTTGATTCTGAAGTTCCAACAGCCGTTCCACCATAGTCATTTTGTTTGCTTAGCAATTGCCCCATATCAATGGCCATTTGCTGCGTCTTGCAGTTATGTGACCATAATCACGACATTTTTGCCAAAACGTTATTTCTGGTTTGGGCAAAGAATGATTTCACTTAATAACTGCAGTGTTTGCTTAATGACTACAGAATTGCTTGATGACTGCAGCAAAAAAAAATGGCCATAAAATCGCTCATGTGGGTGATCTGCTGAACAAACATCACAGCTTATGACTATAATGAGCAAACTGCATTAGAGTTGCAAAATGAGGACTACCTGGAACCAAATACATGCCCTCCCCTACCTTCATGCTCCTTTGCAATAATATTTGGGAAATGTTCTGGGAAGTTCATGAGGGGTCTGGTAGCCTAGTCATGAAGACGCTCACCTCCCACTCAAAAAGTTGAGAATTCAATCCTGTGTAGTGGCAGACGTTTCTTTTCTAGGGCACAAACATAAAATAACCCCTGCAAACTCCATGAGGTGTCAGGAAGGACATCTGGCCAGTAAATGCTCAGGGCCATCCAGTCCCTACTCCAAATTAACAGATTATAGGGCTATAAAAAGGGAGATATTCTGTGAAAGCTCATATCTGGCATTTATCCAGCCTTTGCCTAGATTGAACAGAGGTTAAAATATAATATAAGCAGGGGTGGGCTGCTGTGGGTTCGCAGGGGTTCGGGAGAACCTCTAGCTGAGATTGTGTGCGGTTCGGAGGCTTGCAGAGGGCAAAAAACAGGCCTACCGGAAGTTTGGGAAGGCCAGAAACAGGCCCATTTCTGGCCTCCAGACGGTCTCTGGAGCCTGTAGGGGACAATTTTGCCCACCCAGAGGCTCAAGGAAGGCCTCCGGTACCCAGGGAGGGCGAAAACGGCCCTCCCCGCCGTGGTGCAGAGGGCTGACAAGGCCATGGCCACCATGGCCACACCCACCCAGCAAATGGACAGAGACCCCCTTTGCTAAAATTTTTGAAGCCCACCCATGAATATAAGGAATATAAGGAGATATTTTGATAGCATGCAGCATCCGGTTTCCTTTTCCCTCACTCGCCTTTGCACCCTCCCCCTTGGTGACATTTGAAGGAAGGGATAAGAAAAGGCAGCACATAAAACCCAAAAAACATGTGTAACAACATTAGGGCAGCAAACCTTTCTGCAAAATCTTATGGAAAGGATACAGTGGAGAGGTTACAGACCTAAAGTATACATAACCTAGTTTCCACTGGTACTATGCAACTCCTAGGAGGGGGAAGAGAGTGGAGCTACTCAATTATCTAGATACAGTCGATAGAAAGAGCATATCAGCAGCAGAGGCACACAAGTCAATAGGGTGGTTGAAGTCAGACTGACAATTTCCCATTTCTGATTAAAGTGCATTATGAACACAACACATAAACAAAACCTGTTTTGAATGGAAATAGGACTGCCAACTTGGCTTTTTGTTTTATCCTCCCTGCGAACAAACCTGAGTCTGTTCATTATAACCTGGTCATAGTTACATGAATGCTCAGTGAAAAGAAAACAAAGTGACTGAATAGTGATGAGTACAATCATTATAGGAGCCATGTGGCACAGTGGTTGGAGTGCAGTATTGCAGGCTATTTCTGCCAACTGCCAGCATTTCGATTCTCACCCGTTTAAGGTAGACTCAGCCTTCCATCCTTCCGAGGTCGGTAAAAAGAGTACCCAGATTATTGGGGAAAATATGCAGACTCTATAAACTGCTTAGATAAGACTGTAAAATGATATGTAAATCTAAGTGCTAATCATACTGTAAAATGTGATTGGTTGCTGTTTTCCTCAATCGGCCATAAGAGGGAGCCAGAATGACTGTTAGCTCTCTGTTTGTTAGATGCTGGGCTGATCTGATCTGAGTGTTTTGGAAGCTGGCTGTTAGAAAGTGCCATGAGCTATTGTAAGTTTTGCAACTGCTAGTAAACTTCGAGTACCGGACTATTTGTATGATTATGGACTATGTTATTTGGATTATCCCTTGACTGAAAGACGTTGATGTCTTATCCTTCTATGACTTGGACTGTTTGATGGACTCTGACACCTCCATTTCCACGAAAGTAAAAGCCTATTTAAACTGCAGTGTCTCTATATGCTGGTTTGTGTGTTCTCCAACACAACTGTCACGATGCTTCTCTGAATGTACTCACTCTCCCAACGGGGAGCTTACCTAACAAGTGCCATTGCCACAGTCTGCTTATGACAGAAGCAGTGTGAAAATATTTCCAGCAATATTTCTTTGTACTTACTCCTCTTCAGGATATTGGTCAGCCATTATTCTTAATCAGGATATTGTTTTTGCACATGATGCATAGTGGTGTCTTAGGGGAGGGATGGAGGGAGAATCTATATTTACTTGCTATGATTGCATTTTATTGCTCATGAGTTTGAATGAATGCAAAAAAACAGAAAAATGCAACCCAGATTGTGTGCCATGAATATGTTCCTGTCCTCCATGAGTCTGGGCCAGGATTAAAGATGCTGCCATAAAACATGGTGTCAGCCTGAAATTATGACTATATTCAACCCCCAGAAGGGAAATCAGGAGCTGTGAGACATAAATTACTGCACTGTCATGCAGTTAGTAGGTATTCTAGGGCAGTGTTTCTCAACCTTGGCGACTTTAAGTCCTGTGGACTTCAACTCCCAGAATCCCCCAGCCAGCTCTTGCTGGCTGGGGGATTCTGGGAGTTGAAGTCCACAGGACTTAAAGTCGCCAAGGTTGAGAAATACTGTTCTAGGGTATGTGTACATTCAAGCCTCAAAGATTTTCTCCCAAATGCAGAAAAAAATGTCATCTCTTGCAATCAACAAACAGGGCTGTCCTTAACTTTAAGTAAAGGTAAGGACTACGTCAGCTTCAACTGCAATAATACACGGGCAAACAATAGATACAAACTCAAAGTAAACCACTCCAAACTCAATTGCAGAAAATATGACTTCAGCAACAGAGTGGTTAATGCCTGGAATGCACTACCTGACTGTTATTGCATCCTTGAACCCTCAAAACTTTAACCTTAAACTGTCTACCATGGAACTCACCCCATTCTTAAGAGGTCTGTAAAGGGGGCATGCATAAGTGCACCAGCGTGCTTACCATCCCTGTCCTTCTGTCCTCATTTATTTGTACTCATTTCTTATGTATATATGTACACCTGCTTATACTTATATGTTTATATGTTATATTCACACTTATACTTGTTTTCTCATACATGCTTGACAAACCAAATAAAATAAAGAAATAAAAAAGAAAGTGCCCCATCGGCTTCAGGCAGCAGGTTTTTACTTATCTTTAAATGTTAGCAAATTGTTAACTATTTAGTTTGTGATGACTTCTATTAAAAGTTGGATATGGAAAAATGTGTAGTTTTAAAGTGTCAGATAATTTTAAATGTTCTGTTTCCTGATTGGCATAGGGGAATATTTTGCTCTGTTTTAGGTACAAATGTGTCAAGCTGTTAATATCTCTGCTTTGAAAAAAAGTGCCAGGTACTTTCTACTTACACTGGGGGAAAATATGCAGCATATTACTCATAGTTAGCTTGGGAATTTATTATGTGGACTTTGAACTGGAGGAATTGCCTTTGAAGTTACGATTCAAACAGGCGGTGAACAGTGTAAACTTAGCAATGACACTACTTTAGCATTATTTCCCATGATGCTTTGCTATATGATGGACATTAATAAAGATGATTCAAAATGCAGTTTAGTATGTAGAATTGATACCCATGACAACATGCCACAGGACTATGTCTCCTATCTCTCTACCTACCTACCTACCTACCTACCTACCTACCTACCTACCTACTTACCTACCAACCAATCTACCAATCTACCTACCTACCTACCTACCTACCTACCTACCTACCTACCTACCTACCTACCTACCTACCTACCTACCTACCTACCTACTTATCTATCTATCTATCTATCTATCTATCTATCTATCTATCTATCTATCTATCTATCTATCTATCTATCTATCTATCTATCTCCATCTATCTACTCATTCATCCATCCTTTCCCCACACTCATTAATTGATTGACTGTCAGATAGACTCATAACAACATTATACTAGGATTAGGCCAAAGATCTCTCTAAACCAGTGTTTCTTAACTGTGACAACTCATTCGTTCACACATGTGGAAATTGCCACAATTAGGAAACATTGCTGTAAATAAGCCTCCCCTGTCCTCTAGTGATCCCTGTGATGTGTTCAGGATATACTATATTCCATCGTAGCTGTCTTCTCCTGTTCTTCTCAATCCCCTGAATGCCAACTTTGGAACAGGAAACTTTTAGTTGCCCTGAAGTCCTACACTGTGGAAAAGGATCAACTTATTTATATGTATAGTTTAATGGCATCTACTATTATAGATAGATAGATATAGATGATATAGATGATATAGATATAGATATAGATATAGATATAGATATAGATATAGATATAGATATAGATATAGATATAGATATAGATATAGATATAGATATAGATATAGATATAGATATAGATATAGATATAGATATAGATATAGATATAGATATAGATATAGATATAGATATAGATATAGATATAGATATAGATATAGATATAGATATAGATATAGATATAGATATATAGATATACCATCTTTATTTACTTTTTCACTAAACTAAAAGGCCCCAATGACTATAGTCTTTCTACAAAAGCGAGTTACTGTTATTCTCCTCCTTGTTCTGGTTATTCCCTCAACCCCTCTTTTCCAGCAATAAAAAATGCATTTTGAGATTGGTGATCAGAAATATGCACCATACTTTACTAGGGATCACAAAAGAAAAATATGGCAAAGGTGGACTATATTTAACGCTGCATATTTTAATGGCGGCAAGACTGGTTTTTGCACAAAAATGGAAAATAAGGAGACTCCCTCGGAACAAGAAATAATAAATAAGATACTGACGTGCACAGAGATGGACAGACTGACTCTAGAGCTCAAAGACAAGGGTAAGACAGAATATCACAAAATCTGGGACAAATGGTACCGATGGTTAGAAATGAGGGAAAAAGGCCGGGACAGAAAAACACAGACAAATTAACAATTGGAAAATATGGTATTAAGAATATGTGATAGGTAGGAATTGGACATGTATTTGTATGATTAGTAATTATATAAAGAAAAGGATCAACGGACAGATAATATGACTGACTACATACACCTATGTAATGGATATAAAATGTAATTGTTGTAAGATCTGCTCATTGTATGGAAACATTTATGCCAGAAATATCGCACTATATCCAATGTTTTTAATGTCTATCTAATAAAAAAAATTAAGAAAAGAAATATCCACTGTATTCCAACCGTGATCTCACTATTGATTAATAGAAGAACATTGTGATAAATTGCAGATAATATGATGGCATTAGCAATTTGACTATCTCTTGGTTTATCCATTTCTCAACATATGCTAATAAATTTAAACATACAACTCCCAACATCAGAGTCTGCACACCCCATTTCACACATCCCTCTATTATAAATTATAATATTCAAATTGCCTGTTCATTCCTATTTTTTCTAGTTCTTTAAAATAATCCAAGTGAAAGCAAAGAGAACCACTGAAAACTTACAACAGCTTTATAACAGAGTGTTGTTACTGAGAATGGAGACAAATTCTTAATAAGCTTCATGAAACTGTTCTTTGGTTGATGGAAGATTGGTCTTCCTCTAGCCATGCTACAAAAACAGAAAAGAGTGACTCTTGGATCCATAACATAGTGGGACACAGTGAAACATGCCTGGCCAAAATATATATGTTTTATTTAAAGAATATGATTCCCATGAGTGTTTTCTTCATTCTTTTTATGTGAAAATGCACATGTACTGAAGCAGCCACTGAAGCATGATACAAACAATACAGCCTCTAAACCATCAGAAAACTTTGGTAAGACTGAGAAAATATTAGACATCACATTGCCCTTTTAATGTTCATGCCAAAATAACTTCTGTATCTGCCAGTGTTTAATGAAACATTACACTGATGCAAACAATTCGTGTTGTATCACACGTTTCTTGAACAGATAACACATTTGACAGTCCCACTGAGTCAAAATAATGACAGCATGAATAATGCAGTGGATCTCACTGAGCTAATTCTCTCCTTTGCAATCAACATTTTCCCCCTACTTCTCTTGTCTTACATATCATTGCCACTCTCTTGTGTTATGATACAATCATGGACTGCAGTCAGCTTAGGCAATATATGTCACAAACAGAACAGACTGTTTAATATTTCATGCTTTAGAGAAGGAAAAAGGAAAGAGCCTAACATACAGCCTATATTCTGTTGTCTATGGAATGACCACTTATTTTTAATATATAAGTCTTAAATTATGACTAATTGCAAAATAAGATGGCTGGCCATTCAGGTGCTTACTTAAAACTGGCACATATCTCTTATTAAAAATAAATTTTAGTATCTTTATGGAAATTGTGCAATGAATTTACCCAGGAGGACTTTTCTACCTAAACTCAGCCTAATAAACGATTTGGCACTATATTTCTAAGATTAAAAGGCTTTATGCATTGTACAAACCAGTTCTAGAGAAACCAGATAGGAAATTACCACAGATGTGGGAACTATTAACAGGAAATAAAGTAAAATGGATTGTGTGGATGTCTGAACCTTATAAAACCCTACACATCAAATTTGCACAAAGGCCTAAGTAAGTAGCCAGTAGACTTCAGGAATTGGTGGGGGGGGGGGAGCACAAGTAAATCTTTAAGTCAATGTTTCTCAATCTCAGCAATGTTAAGATGTATGGATTTCAACTCTCAGAATTCCTTAGCCAGTATGGCTTGCTGGCTGGGGAATTCTGGGCATTGAAGACATCTTAAAGTTGCTGAGTTTCAGAAACACTGCTCTAAATCTTCTGAAAGCCTGGGAATAATGACAATGGAAGAACTATGTTGAAAATGTTCAATCTGTAATTTTTTTCCTCTAGGGAAGGATGAGGATGGGAAGAGGAGATTTCTCAGAGGTGATCTGTTGCTGTTTCCACTTTTACTCCACTAATTCCAAAACCAGACTGAAAAGGCTTTGATGGTGGAGGTTTGTTCCTCATGCTTGTGGATTAGTTTCTGAATGTTTCGTTACCAGGCTAGGTAACATCTTTAGCAGAATTTAGGGGACATCGGTATTGGTGTTCTGTTTGTAAGGGCTTCGAATGTGGTTAGTAGATCTTGTGATGGGGAGGTCATGTCAGGTGAAGGTCTTGTAATGGGTCAGGTGTGGGTTGCATCAAGTGAGGATCTTGTGATGGGGAAGTCATATTAGGGGGTGTGTTTCTTCAATTTGGGAGCAAATGATGATGACGAAGATGTTATCAGTAATGGAATTGTGTTGCTAAAATTGCTATTTTATTTCCCCAAAGTTGTTTAATTGTCTGTTCTCTCTCTCTCTTCATATGTTGATATATGTATTGAATTGGTTTTCACAGATTTCAAATGAATTGTGACTAAGTTAGAGTTCGAGTGCTGTATTATGACAAATAAATGTTTCACGGAATAAAATTAATGGATAAAGTTGTTTTTATCATAGGCAATGCATGTGATATATGTGCCCCTTCTCATCTCCTCCTGCCAACTTTTGTTATCTAATTAATGGTAGGAAACAGTAACAGAGGACAAGTCAAGCAGATGTAATAAATCTGCAAATGAATTTTCTCCTTCTTTTATTTGTTTCTTTTGCACAGTTAGTATGAAAGCATCTGACTGCGCACAAACTTTATCTCTACTAAGCACCATAGCAAAAGGATTTGGTTTAAAGTGGCAAAGTCTTAGTTTAGAAAAATTGCCTGGGAGGATTTCATTTCACTTGCATTCATTAATTCCAGGCTAATGAGTCCTCAGTCATGTTTTAAAGTATAATGATATATATGCTAATACATTATTTGTTCTAGCCACAAGTAATTGAACATCTCATTGCTGAGCATCAGGGCTGATGCAGTATGAATGCATAATGGGGGCTGCTCCAAATGTTGAACTTTTTTTTATTTTCCAAAACTATTTCTTGTATTATGACTTATTTCTGTTATTTGTATTTAAAATAAAAACAACAATAAACAACAAGGGCCACCTGAAAAACCTTTGAATGGCTATCAGGCTAATCAGGACACACACACACACACACACACACACACACACACACACACACACACACACACACATTCATAGATTTTGATGGGTGTAGGTATGCTGGTCTTGTTGTATTTGGGTCTTTTCCCATGTAAGATTAAGATTGTCTTGGTGACATTTCGACGAGGTCCAAGACAATCTCAATCATACACGGGAAAAGACCCGAATATAACAAGACAAGCATATATATATATATATGCTGCACAGATCAACTCTTCATAGTTCAACACAACTCTGCCCAGATCAACTCTGTAGCCAAGACTCTCATCTCCAGAACCAAACAACAAAAACCACCTGAAAACTGAATTACACACTCTCACAAACGTATTAATCTCCAACGGATTCCAAAGAAAAACAATTACCAACCTAATCCAAAGGGAGACTCCCCCCCAAAACCGAACAGGACAACGGCATCGCCCTCCTCCCTTACATCAAAGGTACCACAGATAAAATCAGCAAAATTCTCCACAAACACAATATCAAGACAGCCTTCAACACTTACCAAAAAATAGCCAACTTCTTAAGAATCCTCAAAGACAAAATCCAGCTAGAAAACCAAGGAATCTGTGAAATACCATGTAAAATCTGCCCTGCAACATACATAGGAAAAACGAACAGGAGAATAAATGCACGCATTGCAGAACACAAGAACGCAGTAAGAAAAAAAAGAAAAAACTTCCTCCCTTTTCCAAAACCTTAAAGCTACAGGACATGAAATTAATTTTGAAGGAACCAGGTTAATTTCCAAAACTGAACACTTCAACAAGAGAATAATTATGGAACCTATCGAAATAGAGAAACACCCCCACAACATAATAAACATGACGATACCTCCCACCTACCAGACATCTGGAAACCATCCCTAGTCAACAAATGAGCCCCACCCACCACTCAGGCCGTTACAACACAAAACAAGAACAGACACACAGCCAGCACCAATCAGCACCAATCTACCAATCATGATACAACCACACAACCAATCATTCCACTTACTGAAACAAAGCCAGCACTCCACACCCACCCACCAAGATTTATAGAAAGACGGCAGCTCCGACCACGCTTTAAGCCCAAAACTGAGCCTGAAGATGGTGAATGAGATCTCGCCAAAATATTGCCAAGACAATCTCAATCTTACATGGGAAAAGACCCAAATACAACAAGACCAGCATACCTACATATGTCTCCAGGAGAAAGTCTGTCTGTCTGACTCAACAAGGTTCTCAATCCTGATGGAGATGATGGGAAAAAATATTTTTCCTGCATCAGACAGCTGAATCCAAATCAACAGGCTCAGATTACCCAGAAGAACATTTCACACACACATTCAGAAGACTTTCTTGACAGGGTGAGACTGGAACATATTGTCTTTAAACATGGGGGAGATTGCCTTCCTTAAGGATTTTTGGGATTCTGTAACAGAGCAAATTCATATTGGCAGAGAGAGTAGGTCAAGTGCTCTTTGATAGATATCAATCTCTATGGTTATACTCCCATAGGGGTCTCAAACTAAGGCCCAGGGGCCGCATCCACCCTATGGGGTAATTAGATTTGGCCCACCCTGGAAACAGAGAGGGACCGGCTCACAGTGCCTCTGCCAGTGAAAATGGAGCTCGACTTCTCAATCTCCGTTTTTGCTGGCAGAGGGTTGCAGGGAGCTGTTTCAGCCAAAAGAGAGCTCAGAAGCCCCTTTTCGCTGGCAGAGCACTGAGGCTACCACAGACACGAGTGATGTCAAGCTGGCCATACCCATCCTGGCCACGCCCCCTGGCTCCCCAAGGTCAAACACAACCCTGATGCGTCCCTCAATGAAGTCAAGTTTGACACCCCCATACTACCATATGAAACAGCTACTTACAATGTGAAATCCAGTATGTCTGGAAAGAGTAATTGATCTATAACTTCAACAACCATGCTAAAATCTTCCCCTCCAAACCAACGGAGAATACTGCTAAGCAATATATACTTGATAGTTTCCAGTTTCATCTGTGCTGGAAGCTCTAAATTGTGATCAAACCACATTTGAAACTTAAATAAGTTAACCTACTGACATGCACAACAATGAAGGCAAGTTCTCACATTCCTTAGTAATAAATGAATTGAGTCTCTCTTAGAAATGAAATTAGCATAAGGACATTTTTAGCTGTTTAATGTTGCATTATAGAAATATCTAATACAAAATTCATCTGATATGTATCAGTTTATCTGCATTCTGGCTAGAAATGAATGTTCAAAGGCCCAAGGCAATTCCACTTACAAAAGAAATTTACTTAGCTCAAAGCTAGGATTGGTGTTAACTTTTTAACGCTCTATGAGCATTGATATAGTTTTGTGATTTCTACAAAGATAAATCCCTATGTTTCTAGGTCATCTCTGTGAACTCATTCCAGTTCAAATATTGGAGAATTTCTTAAGTTGAAAACATATGTTGCAAGACGGTAACGTTTAAGGCAGTTTGACTTAATTATAAATTCTCACTGCTGAAATTCCCTTGAATCTGCTTTTCTAGTGAAACAAAAACAAATGGCAAAATCTAAAATGAACTACAGCGGGGAAAAATACTATGGTAGCTTCAGCACACTGCATTGAATGTTAGGCCCCTCACGAGTAAAACAGATTGAAATTGGGAGTCATTCATTTTGAGAAATCAGGCACCAGCTTACAACAATCAGTTATCAATAAAACATATTGGAATATGTCATATCCTATTGAAAACTACTTATGGATGAAGGCTTATAATTAAATTCATATTTTCACTCAAATTATAAGATTCCCAACTGTTTTAATGGATGCTTAATTTATTTATTCATGGGGAAAATATTATCTATGGGGTTGCTAATAATCACCCAAAATTAAACCAAAATTAAATTAAACCAAACCCATTATTTAATAACATGCAATCAATCAATTATACACTGAATCAATGCGATTGGGGAGAGATTGTGGCAACCTATTCTGCCTGTACCTTTGTACAATCAGCATATGGCTAGAAAAATATATAGGTTTTACTAGAGTATGTAGTCAATGTATGTTCAGCACAACTAATTTTGTTCACATTTAACATTTGTTAAATCTGTAGTCCTTGACATAGAACAGTTCATTTATTGACTGTTCAGAGTTACAACAGCACTGAAAAATGTGTCTTATCCCCATGATCAAAATTAAGATGCATTTGTGATCATTGCTGTGTCCCAGGCTCATGTGATCCCCTTTTGTGATCTTCTGACAAGCAAAGTCAGTGGGGAAGTCAAATTCACAACTTATCAACTGCAGTGATTCACTTAACAACTGTGGCAAAAATTTTGTAAAATAGGGCAAAACTCATGTAACCATGTCTCACGTAACAACATAAGTTTTGGGCTCAATTCTGGTCATGTCGAGGACTACCTGTACATGCTCTCCTATTAAATTCTGTGTCTTATTTTCTTCAGGTTTTACTCATCAGTTAATTTTTTTTTAAAAAAAATCTCATCTTTATATACACTCCATTAGAAAATCTTGGTGGTTAAATAATAGATAGTGATAGATTGCATTTAGCCACTGGTAGCACAGTGGTTAGAATGCAGTATTGTAGGCTAATTCTGTTAATTGCCAGCAGTTTGAGCCTGACCTGCTCATTGACTCAACCTTCCTTCCATCAGAGGTTGGTAAAATGGGGACCCAGTTTGTTGCGGGCAATATGCTGATTCTGCAAACCAGTCGAGAGTGCTACAAAGCACTGTGAAGTGATATATATATATAGGTTCGATTCCCAGCAAGGGTATGGCTAGCTGATGAGAGCTAAATAGCTTGAAATAGATCTATACTAGTCTCCCTTTATTTATTTATTTATCAGCACAAATATAACATATATATATATATATATATATATATATATATATATATGTATATGTATATGTATATGTATATGTATATGTATATGTATATGTATATGTATATGTATATGTATATGTATATGTATATGTATATGTATATGTATATGTATATGTATATGTATATGTATATGTATATGTATATGTATATGTATATGTATATGTATATGTATATGTATATATATAAGAGCCAAGGTGGCGCAGTGGTTAAAAGCAGCACTGCAGGCTACTGCTAGATCAGCAGGTCAGCGGTTCAAATCTCACCGGCTCAGGGTTGACTCAGCCTTCCATCCTTCCGAGGTGGGTAAAATGAGGACCCAGATTGTTGGGGCAATATGCTGACTCTCTGTAAACCGCTTAGAGAGGCCTGAAAGGCCTATGAAGCGGTATATAAGTCTACTGCTATTGCTATATGTATATGTATATGTATATGTATATGTATGTGTATATGTATATGTATATGTATATGTATATGTATATGTATATGTATATGTATATGTATATGTATATGTATATGTATATGTATATGTATATGTATATGTATATGTATATGTATATGTATATGTATATGTATATGTATATGTATATGTATATGTATATGTATATGTATATGTATATGTATATGTATATGTATATGTATATGTATATGTATGTATGTGTGTGTATATATATATATATATATATATATATATATATATATATATATATATATATATATATATATATATATATACACACTATATATATACACACACTATATATATATATAGTGTAAGTGCTATTGCAATTGCAATAAAGAACAAAGGGAGAAAGGCAGTGAAACAGGAGAAAAAGGAAGGGGAGGGGAAAGGAGAGGATATCAGTTAAGGTAAAAGAGGAAACCAGAAGATGAAATGCTTTTCTTAGTTTTCAAAACTGCATTAGAATCCTTTGTTTCTAGAATCCTTTGTATCTAGCATAACAAGCTTTTTTTTAAAAAAAATCTCTTATTACTATATGATCTTATGTTAGGAGTTCATTCTCATATAGACTGAACTTGGAATGAAAAAAAAAGTAATTCTCAACCACATTTATTGGCATTTTATTTACACTTCAAAAGACTAATGTACATCCATTAACTTGCAAATACCGTTTAAAAATCCCAGTGGAATACAAATGATGTTGTACAGGGGGACCAAATGAATGTATGCACCTCTTAATCCTGCTTGTGCAGACATTATAAGTCTGGTTCTCATAATATAAACAGCGCAAGAGGAAGGGAACTTGTTTCTGGGCTTTATCTCTGTATGAATAGAAGCCTCATGAAAATGTGCTATGTAAGTTACATCTGCTCCATATGCACAGAAAATGGGCCTTTCCAAAGACGAGATCCGAGATGGTCATCCTAAGGCATACAATTTGATACCCCTGAGCTGGATAGAAAGAACTACTCCAACTAAAAAGGAATATGTAGCAGATAGTGACAAGGCATGGCTGCTTCTGCTATTTCCACTTGTTGAATTGTTGTTCTTACTTGAAGAAAAGCAGTTGCCGTGTACAGATTATAACTTATCACATCATTGTTACAAATAAGAGTTTAAAGACTCTTGGTACTCTTAAAGTATCTTGGTTGTTGTTCCTTTTCCCCCCACCATTTTTTTTTTTTTGCTTATTAGAGAGTCTCAAGCACTGATAAATTTTATCCACTTATTTCTACTGTCTGACACTTCCACCTCAGTGGTGGGTTCTGGATTTCGTCCAACCGGTATGGTTGGAACGGCCCCGGAGTTACCCACATGCACATGCGCGGTCCATGCATGCATTCTAGCATCAAATGATGCTTCCGCAAGCCTCCATGATGCTCCAGCTGCTCCGTGGAGCGTCGAGCAGGCGCCATACGCGCCATGCACGTGCGCGGATGCACCAACAGCATAAAGCACCGGTAAGGAGTGCGGGTGGGCAGGTGGGCCCTCTGGAGCACCATACCGGAATGTTACCCAGTGCTCCAGCCAGGATCCGGTAAGCCTGTACCGGGGCGCACCGCCTGCAACCCACCACTGTTCCACCTAACAAATTGGTTAGGGTTATCAAACAATGGTTCTGTGAATTAATGTACCCATGGCATAATTACCACAAGGCTGTTACATCAATCAGTTATGACTAGATGGGCAAAAACTTTTCAGACATGAGATTTTAAAACTAGTGGTGGGCCAAACAGGAACAAGGGACTCCCTTTTCACCATCTTGCCTAGTTTGGTTTCCAAGGTGATTATTTGATTGGGCTCAGAGAATATACTCATCTCTGACATTCTTTCTCTCCATTTAGACGTTTTATATATACTTTATATTTGTTTGCATTTGTTTTATCTTTTTTATAAAAAAAAAATACTAAAAATCATGTATAAAAATATTCCCGTCTCACTCTTATGGCTGTTATGTGTCTTCCCCACTCTTGGTTATTCTACTGGGAGTTTGAGAGCTCTGTGTAGGACCTTAGCTGTTCCTAACACTGCACTGGACAGAGACTTCTGATGTCGTTCCTGGGATCTGTTAGAGCTGCTCTCCCAGCTTAGGAGTCATAGCCCTGAGTGCCACTACCAGCATTGGTACCTCTTTAGCCTTTACTTCCCACATCCCCTCCAGTTCCTTTTTAAGGCCTTGTATCTTCTCATACTTCTTCTTCCTGGTACATCTGTCACCTGGCAGGGCTACATCTATTGCCACTGCTGAGTTTTGGTCCTTGTCTCAGCACTGTCCTTCCTTATGGGAGTTTGCTGCTAGCAACTGGTTCATTTGTGCTGCTAGACATTCATGCACTGTACTGCTGGTTTTTTTAGACAGCAAGTGTGGGTCTTGTCTGGGCCAGGTACTATCCAGCTCGTCATGTTCTTGACCCACTGCTGGATGTCAGCTACTGTGATTGTGGCTGGTTTTTATTCTGGGAGTTTGCTGTGATCTGTTTTCAGGTCCTGCAGTCACTTTGCACGAGAGGTGGGTTTCAACCGGTTCGTGGCGGTCCCCGTGAACCGGTTGGTCGGCGAACCCGGAAGTAAGTAACTTCCGGGAATGGCGAAGGGCCCACCTGCCCGCCCGCGCTACTTACCGGTCTTTGAAGGCTTCTGCGCTTCCATGCAGGTGCATGGCACATACAGCGCCTGCGCAATTCTCCGCGAGCAGCTGGATGGCACATACAGTGCCTGCACGAGTCTCCGCGAGCAGCTGGAGCATTGCGCAGGCGCTAAGACGCATGCGTGAACTGCGCGCGTGCATGAGGACGCCGCCGGCCCCATTCCAACCGAACTGGTTGGAACGGGATTAGCAACCCACCCCTGCTTTGCACCCGATGTTATGTGTTTTGTCTTTCTCCCATATGTTCTCCAAGTACTGTTCAGTTTCTGAAGATGGTGACCAGTGGTGATGTTCATTTTTTTTTACTACCAGTTCTGAGGTTGTGGCTTGGTGAGCGCGGCAGGGGAAGGATACTGCAAAATCTCCATTCCCACCCCACTCTGGGGCCAGTCAGAGGTGATATTTGCTATCTCCAAACTACTCAAAATTTCCAGCACTGGTTCTCCAGAATCTGTCAGAACCTGCTGAATTTCATCCATCCCTGATGGTGACTCTATTGTATGATTGTACTGCCATTGGAAGTACATCTTGGATGGTTGTTTGGAGAACACAACATTTATCTTCTTTGTGTCTGCTTCTCTCATGCAACGGTCCCCAACCTTCCATGAAACCGGCACCAGGGAGCGATTCCGTGGAAGACAATATTTCTAAGGAATCGAATGGGGCATGATTTCGGTGTCATTATGTGGCCTGGTTTCTAACAGGTCACAGTACTGTTTCATGGTCCGGAGATTTGGGATTGGGTACCCCTGCTCTAATGCAGTGGTTTCCAACCTTGGCAACTTTAAGACCTGTGGACTTTAACTCTCAGAGCTTTGCTGGCTGAGGAACTCTGGGAGTTGAAGTCCACAAGTCTTAAAGTTGCCAAGGTTGGAGACCACTACTCTAATGTATCTCCTTAGCCTCGTAGCAAGTGCTGTGAGCCTTTGTGAGGTTTGACCGGCTGGGAAATTTGGGGAGTTGAAGTCCACACACTTTAAAGTTTCCAAAGCTGAGAAATACTGTTCTTATCCTTTCTATGGTGCGCATGGTTAACAGAAAGAGACAGTAACACAGAGAGAACTATTTTAACCTATGAAGTACTGCCTTTACCATCCAGGATCAATTCACCCCAATTCCAAAGAAATCTCTCACTTGTACCCCAATTCACCAGCCTTATGGAATTGCTTTCATTTCATACAATTATCTGGAATTCTTTAAGTTAGAGTTCTCCTACAGCAGAGGTGAAAAACTCAAGGCCCATGGGCAGGATGTGGCTCGTGGGCTGGATGCAGCTCACGAGGTGCTTAAATCTGGTCCATGGGGCCAGTCTGGAGATACTGAAGGACCGGCCCACAGTGCCACTGACAGCGCCATTTTCGGCCTGGATGGCCTCCTGCAGCACTTTGCCAGCACCGTGCTTCATTTTGGCTGGCAGGGTGCTACGGGAGGCGTCTGTCCCATCTCCATCCCTGGCCCATGGAGGAGAACTCCAATGCTGATCCATCCCTCAAAGAAATGCATTTTGACACTTCTGTCCAGGAGGGCATCTAATTGTTAACATTTTGTTGCCATCTAACATTTGTTATTTTGGTTACCATTTACTCCATTACTATTAATTCTACTGCATGGAGTGTTTTACAATATTTCTTTTATACTAATAATTATGACATTATCATGAATATTTTAATTGTTGGTTTAAGATTCAAGACTCATATCTGAAACAAGCAGGTAGGGAAGTCTTGTTGCTCTTGGAAATCTATTGGTCACTAGTGCATGACCCATAATTCAAATCCTGAAGGATAATACCAAATATAATACAGCCTCCACCTGTATTCTGTATCCAGAATACAGCCTCCACCTGTATTCTGGACCCGTGTCCCTCCTGGCTGGTTGCCAACAGCAGGGAGGTGACACATGGCTGGATCCAGGCGGTCGTGACCGCCTCCCTTCGGGAGGGGCACTTCCCCGCCGTACTTAAAACGGCGGTGGTGAGACCCCTCCTGAAGAAACCATCCTTGGATCCAGCCATTTTAAACAACTTTCGTCCTGTCTCCAACCTCCCCTTTATCGGGAAGGTTGTTGAGAAGGTGGTGGCCTTCCAGCTTCAACGGGCCTTGGAGGAAGCTAGTTATCTTGACCCCTTCCAGTCCGGCTTCAGACCTGGTTACAGCACAGAAACCGCTTTGGTCGCATTGACCGATGATCTCTGGAGGGCCAGAGATGGAGGCTATGCATCCATCCTGGTTCTCCTTGACCTCTCAGCGGCTTTCGATACCATCGACCATGGTATCCTTCTGCGACGACTGCGGGAGGTGGGAGTGGGAGGCACTGTTTTACAGTGGTTCTCCTCCTACCTCTCGGACAGGTCGCAGTCGGTGTTGGTCGGGGGGCAGAGATCGTCCCTGAGGCCCCTAACATGTGGGGTGCCACAGGGTTCGGTCTTATCCCCCCTACTATTTAACATTTACATGAAACCGCTGGGCGAGATCATTCGGAGGCACGGGATAAAATACCATCAATATGCGGACGATACGCAACTGTATCTGTCCGCCCCGTGCCAACTCAATGAAGCGGTGGACGTGATGAACCAGGGTCTAGAGGCCGTTAGGAACTGGATGAGCGCTAACAAACTGGTACTCAACCCGGACAAGACCGAGTGGCTGTTGTGCTTCCCTCCCAATAATTTGGCGAATGTACCAACACTTAGGCTGGGGGGTCAAATTTTACACCCCTCAGATAGGGTCCGCAACTTAGGAGTCCTCCTGGACCCACAGCTGACTTTTGACCACCAGCTGTCAGCTGTGACCAGGGGGGCATTTGCCCAGGTTCGCCTGGTCCGCCAGTTGCGGCCCTACCTAGACCGGGAGGCTCTCACAACAGTCACTCGAGCCCTTGTGATCTCTAGGCTGGAATACTGCAATGGGCTCTACATGGGGTTGCCCTTGAAGTGCATCCGGCGACTACAGTTAGTCCAGAATGCAGCCGCGCGAGTGATAGTGGGCGCACCGCGGTTCGCCCACGTTACACCTGTCCTCCGCGAGCTGCACTGGCTACCTGTTGGTCTCCGGGTGCGCTTCAGGGTACTGATGACCACCTTTAAAGCACTCCATGGTAGTGGATCTGGGTACTTGAGAGACCGCCTCCTGCCGATTACCTCCCTTCGACCAATTCGATCGCACAGACTGGGCCTCCTCCGAATCCCATCTGCCAGTCAATGCCGACTGGCGACCACACGGAGGAGAGCCTTTTCTGTTGCAGCTCCGACCCTGTGGAACGATCTCCCCGCTGAGATCCGTACCCTCACCACCGTCCAGACCTTCCGCGCAGCCCTCAAGATCTGGCTCTCCCAGCAGGCCTGGGGATAGGTTCCTAATTCACCCGCCCGAGTGTTTGATTGTTGAACGAAAGTTGTGTTTTACTATTTTTTCTTTGTTCACATTTTGTTTTGTTTTTGATGTTGCACTTCCCTCCCTTGTGATTGTGAGCCGCCCTGAGTCCCCTCAGGGAAAAGGGCGGCCTATAAATTTTAATAAATTCTAAATTCTAAATTCTAAATTCTATAAATTGCCTTTTTAACTCAATTAGTAGAGGAGACACAAGACAGAAATACACTTATAGTTGCTACAAGGCTCTCAAGCTTTAAGCTTGGTTGCTCCTTCTAGGACAGCATAGGCATGTTGACCTTAACAATCTGGGTAATGTTTCCAGAAAATACACGTCACACATTGACAGAGGAGCCGACATGTCGGATGTTCTGTAAAATAAATATTCCCTAGAGTGATAAAAGTCTGATGCCAATTTATCCTTTTCCATTGTGAAATTTTCACAGGTCCCTGCTAGCTGTCCATATCTGCTCTTGTAAACTAAATTAGTCAGTTCTATACATTATAATAACTCAAGCATGTACAAAGATTATGTTGGCTGATACATCCCGTTTAATATCACAACGGATGTCTGGGCATGCCCTGCATGAGTTGTTGCAAAACCACAGTCCAAGATAAAGTTTCTGAACAGGAAATTTAAGCTTTCAATCAGGAGTTAGTGACATCAACCAAATCCTTGCCTGGCAAGAGAAGTGTGGCCTTATGCCATTTTCAAATGCGGGTAGCTCTCACTGAATGATTGCCCTGCTTAATGATCTTTCAAACTTATGACAGCACTGAAAAAGTAGCTTCATGACCTATCCTAGAACTTATCATACTCACAGCATGCACAGCACAGCAAGCACATGCAAATGATTGTCATTTGCGTACTTCACGATTGACGTCCGAACAAGCAAAATCAATGGAGAAACTGGCAGTAAATTACAAACGACATTGTGCTTAACAACCATGGTTGATTTGATTAATGACTGCAGCAAAAGTGATGTAAGTCCAGCGTGGTCTTATGTTTTGCATCATTTAATAATAGAGGTGCTAGTCTCATTGGTGGTCATTAAGTAGGGACTACCAATACTACTTCTGCATCATTGACCTTTATTGAATTTTTTTAGTAGTTTGGAACTTTTACAAATGAGAGAGTTTCTTTTCCATTGTTTATATTGTTTAACTCCATCATTTATATAATTAGGGGACTGGAGATTAAAACATATGAAGAACAGTTACTGGAACTGGACATGGCTAATCTAGTGAAGAGAAGGACCAGGGGAGACATGATAGCAGCGGTCCAATATTTTAGGGGCTGCCACAGAGAGGAGGGAATTAAGCTATTTTCCAAGGCACCTGAAGGCCAGATAAGGAATAATGGATGGAAACTGATCAAGGAGAGATTCAATCTAGAAATAAGGAGAAATTTTCTGACAGTGAGAACAATCAACCAATGGAACAGAAGTTGCCTTCGGAAGTTGTGGGAGCTTTATCACTGGAAGCTTTCAAGAAGAGATTGGACTGCCATCTGTCAATAATGGTGTAGGGTCTCCTGCTTTGACAGGAGATTGGACTAGATGATCTACAAGGTCCCTTCCAACTATGTTAATCTGTTAAATTTATTGCAATTTCTGAGATCTTTATGATCAGGAACTTGTTTTCCCCAGCCAGTCTACAAATCATGTCTACTGGGAAGGGGCATTACACTCAAAATGCTCTGCTCTACTGAAACACCTGCACTCATTATGGCTAGACATCTATATTATGTACTAGACTCAGTAAATTATCACAGCTGCGATTCTGGTGGTTTCCTTTCCGCATGGAGATGATAATTTAGGAACTTTTCTGATGAAAATCAACCAAACAGAAGCATAGCGAAAGGGAGGTAGATGCAGGTTAGATTAGGGGGAATTTCCTGATGGTTGAGTACTGTCAACCCGTGAAACAGGCTGTCTTATGTTCCTCTTCACTGGAAGTCTTCAAAGAGAGGTTGGAGAGACGTCAGTCATAAATGCTTTAGCAAATCCTGCCCCAAGTAGGGAGTTGCAGCAGATGACCTCTGTGTACACTTGCAAACCTATGATTCTATGAAACACAAAATAGACAATAGAAATCATAGGTTTTTTATAATAGGGGTCACCAAATCAATCAATCCTGACAGTTCTTTGGAAGGACAGATACTGACACTCAAATACTTTGGCCACCTAATGAGAAGAGAGGACTGATTGGAAAAAGGCCCTGATGTTGGGAAAGATTGAAGGCAAAAGGAGAAGAGAACAGCAGAGGATGAGATGGTTAGATAATGTCATTGATGCAATGAATATCAATTTGGGCAAACCTTTGGCGATAGTAGAGGAGAGGTGTTATGGGATGTTATACGTCAGGAAGAATTGAACATGACTCAGGGACTGAACAACAGTCCTCAATTTACAATCATTGTTTAGCAACTGTTCAGAATTACAATAGGACTCTAAAAAGTGGCTTAAAATCAGTCCTCACACTTATAACTGTTGAAGCATCCCCATGGTCATGTGATCACCATTTGCAACCTTCTCAGCCAGTTTCTGACAAGCGAAATAATCAATGGCAGAAGATGGATTCTTTTAACATCTGCCACAATAAAGGTCATAAAGTTGGGCATTACTCACAACACCCACTTTGCTTAGCAACAGAAATTCTGGCCCTAATTGTGGTTGTAAGTCAAGGACTACCTGGTTATACTTTAAGCGGCATTCATTAGGACTGTTTCATCCTTGCATCATAGAGACATGGAAGGAATTTGGTATCAGGTATTATTATTAATAATAATCACTAATTGAAGATCTCCTTCATATTTGGAAATCATCAAAACACAATTTCAGATGGGAATATATCCCAGAAACAGCAGCCGTGTCTATATTTCACAGGTGTAGTCATCATCCCTGTGAGTTTTTGGGCCTACTACAACTTCTTTTTGACCTGTTGCCATGATCTTAGTTTTAAAAACAAAGCAAAACAAAAATGAGCAGAAGACTGGCATTTGCCCTCTTTTTTGTTCTTTCACCTTCAACAATACTGTAAATTCATGGGTGGGATTCAGCTGGTTCGTACCAGTTCAGGAGAACCAGATGCTAATACTGGTTTGGCAAACCAGTAGTTGTAAGGACTGGCTGGCCCCACCCACCCCTCCCAGGAGTCTCCATGCAGCCCATTCATCATGCCAGGCAAGTGCAGAGCCCACGTGGAGACTCTGGGAGGGTGAAAAATGGGCCTACCGGAAGTTTCAGAAGTCCGGAAATGGGCCCGTTTCTGGAGCCCAGAGGAAGCCATTTTTGCCCTCTTGTAGACTTGGGGAAAGCCTCCAGCGCCTGGGGAAAGCTGTTTTCACTGCCCGGAGGCTTAAGGAAAACCTCCAGAGCCTAGGGATGGAGAAAACTTCCCACCAACACCGTGAGGAGGCCGAGGAGGCCATGCCCCCTGGCCACGCCCACCCAGCAACCAGCCAGAACCAGTTGCTAAAATTTTTCAATTCCAACCCCTCCTTAAATTGTCCTCATTTTCAGTCATCAAGGTGGTAAAATGACATAGCTCACACTGCTAAAGAAGGTTTTTTTTTTTTTTAAAAAAATAGTGTTAATCCCAGTTACTGCTCTTTCCCAAATCTGAATTGTTTAGTTCCTTCTCTGTTCTTCCTGAGCCGAGGCAGCACAGTGGTTAAATGCAAGCTACTTCAGCTGACTGCAGTTCTGCAGTTCGGCTGTTCAAATCTCACTGGCTCAGGGTTGACTCAGCCTTCCATCCTTCCGAGGTGGGTAAAATGAGGAGCCGGATTGTTGTTGGGGGCAATATGCTGACTCTGTAAACCGCTTAGAGAGGGCTGACAGCCCTATGAAGTGGTATATAAGTCTAACTACTATTGCTATTGCTATTCCTGATTGATACACATCCTTCAATAGGCAAAGGAAATGACCCATATCCCCTGATTTTTCAGGACTATCTACAATTTGTTGCGATATTCACCATCAAAAACTTTAGCTAATCAATGAAGCAATAATAGATTTTTTTTTAAATCTAGAGATTTAAATATAGATAATGTACAAATCTAAAAAAAAAATCACCTTGCTTTTTCCATTATCTATTAGGTGTCATCTGTATGCTTTTTTGTTCCTTACATTGTTGGATTCAGGAACATAGTTGTTTGATCATTTGAACATTCTTTTCAGCATTGAGCATTCTTTAGCATGCCTGTTTTTGATATTTGAATATACATTGATCTTTTCCAGGTCCTTGGCCACTGCTGTGTTTTTCATACCAGCTTCCAAATCATGTATAATGTTTGAACTGCATCATGTTGTAAGATTTTAAACAGCCGCCCTGGTAATTTATCAACTCCTGAAGTTTTGTTAGCAATGTTTTCTGCATCCTGTTTAACTTCACTTTCTAGATAATGATAACATTTTTGCTATATATCAAAGAAGGTTGAGATATTATCTTGTATGTTCATTTCACCTTTTCTTTATATCTCCCCCTCGCACCCCCACCCTGGAGGATTTTTGTCTTTTTTCATGTCTATTGTTGTATAGAAGTTTCATTTGGTTTCTGTAATTGTCTTAAAGAAATCTCTTGTTCTTCCTATTCAATTGTTATCCTAACATGTTTGCATTTTCTCTAAGTTCAGTATGTAGCAATGTTTGTCTCTCATACCATTTGCTTTCTATTTTTCATCATTTTTTAATGTAGCAAACTGTCCACTTTGAAATAAGATAGTAGACAAATCATGATCATGATCATGATCATGATCATGATCATGATCATGATCATGATCATGATCATGATCATCATCATCATCATCATCATCATCATCATCAAACTATTTGGCTTTCTTTTGCTTTTATCATCTTGGGAAATTTTTGTTTGTTTTATCTTTAATTCATTAATTTTAGTTCAGATTTGTAGCACTCTATTTATCATATCTAATCTTTTGAAATAAATCTTTACCTTGACCATGAAATCTGCTGTATTTATTGCTCTGATGCTTTCACTTGTTTTCTTTACTTTAAATCATACATTTTCAAAAAGGGTGAGAAGCCTCAGTCAGTACCTCATTACTTTTTGTTTACTGAATAAAGTTCAATTTTTTAAAATGTTTTATAGATTGCCCAGGGTTTTTATTGCCTCACAGAGTCCATTGGAATTGAGCAGTTAATAAATTCATACAAACAAACAAATAAATTTTGCTTACATGTTGTATAGGACATTGATTTTGGTGTTAACCATCCAGTGATGTCCATGTGTCCATCTTTTAAGCATTATCTTTTAAGATGCTGGAAAAGTTATTTGATATAAAATTAAATTTTCTATTGTCTTCCTTCCTGCTTTGTTTTGCTTATTTGCGCCATATTTTCCCATTATTCTGGAATTCCAACTTTTAGCATTCTAGTCTCCAATAATTGGCATGTGAGTTTTGGGGTATATTTATCTACTTTTGATGTTGTGTCTACAACGTGTTGCAAGTCACTACAAAACTATTACCTTCTACTTCCTCTGTGTTGCCTTGCTTTGGACTTAAACTGAATTATTTTTTTGAATTGTAACAAAGTGATGGATAAAATAAGAGTCATATCCAAATTATGGATACTCTATTCGTATCAGGTTTTTTTTTCTGCTGTAGAAGATCTGATGATCCCCTGATGTGAAAGAACTATTCCATCCCATTTCAGTTTGCTGATGCCTCAACAACATCAAATAGGTTCATGCTTAGTCATGCCATGATTTAGTCATTCGATATAACACATAGTATACATATTTCTGCAGTAGCAAGCTTTCCTTTTGTCTTTGCTATATCGGCATTTATGGGTTGTGATTCAGCCATTTCAAAAACACTCGTGTTACTTGTATTTGATTTCTATTTGATTACCATTTGACTGGAAGAGTTGTATCTCTGAACATGTTGTAACATGTTGACATTAGGCAGAAGATGTTTATAGAGGGCAGCCATATAGTCTCTGAACTAATTTGATGTCTTAAGGTGTTAGAACATTGTTCCTTTTCTTCAACTAAAATCAGACTTATTCAGATTTAGTGAATTCCAGTTCAGCCACCATTTTAACACATAAAATTGGGTGGGGAGATGCCATCTTATTCTGCATTTTGGGCTCCCAAATGTCTTGAAGCAGCTGTGACTGGAACACCCACAGAAATGGGTTTCTCCCATTTAGGCAGTTTACAAAACCATAAGCATTAATTTCTGACCTTCTATCGTACGCCTTCAGAAAACATAATGTCTGTAAGACATAAGAGCCAAGGTGGCGCAGTGGTTAAATGCAGCACTGCAGGCTGACTGCTAGATCAGCAGTTCAGTGGTTCAAATCTCACCGGCTCAGGGTTGACTCAGCCTTCCATCCTTCCGAGGTGGGTAAAATGAGGACCCGGATTGTTGTTGGGGGCAATATGCTGACTCTGTAAACCGCTTAGAGAGGGCTGAAAACCCTATGAAGCGGTATATAAAAATCTGCTATTGCTATCTACTATTGTTCCCCTTATTCACACTGTATCTTCCTTAATTCAAGCTGGAACACTTGCTTCAGCTTGAGTATATGGTTTCCATGTCCTGCAAAGGCTCCAGAGGAGCTGATCTGATGATGAGGATTCAGAGGAAGGGAGGCTAATCTTACACTAGAATTTATGTCTCTTAGATTCCACGGTATCTTTCTGATCTTTATGGCAGAAGAAAAGTTTTTGTGTTGCATAAATTTCATATTCGGAGACAAGCACCAATGGGGTGTGCTCCCTCCTACATATCTTAGCTTTGAACTGTGAGCTTTGAAGTTCAATAGTGCAATTCAGCAAATTCAGTTTGTCTACAGAGCTCAGCTACATTCCAAATGGTATTAATAGTCCTCCAACTATGCCATTGTTTTTCCCCAAGTGAAAAGAGTCAGTCACACCCTTCTTGATGACAAAGGCCCTGCTTGGGCTTGGGCTTCGTTGAGTTTCAGCACTTTTACTTTCTTCCCACAGTATGTATGCATGTATATGCATGTGTATTTGTATCTTTGTCTGTCATTCATTTTATGCATATGAGCCTAATGTCCAGTACCTACAGATTTACTACCACAAGAATATGCAGCTGAAGGCTAAGGGGGGAAAAGCTGCCCTGCAATTAGGTACAGAATAGTTATTTTCTTCTACATCATTTATTCGGTTCCACCACAAAACTAAAGCGCGTGTGACTAAAGCGCGGTGACAAAACCGCACCGTCAAAACCGCGCGACAGCAGCGCGCCGACAACAGTGCGCTGACAGAAGCGCGCTGTAACATAACCCTAAAAATAACCCTAAACCTAACCCTAAACCTAACGCTAAACCTACCCTAAACCTACCCTAAACCTAACCCTAAACCTAACCCTAAACCTAACCCTAAACCTTACCTTAAGTTAAACCGCGCTTCTGTCGGCGCGCTGTTGTCGGCGCGTTGTTGTGGGCGTGCTTTTGACATCGCGGAGGAGAGCCTTCTCAGTTGTAGCTCCGACATTATGGAACAACCTCCCCGTGGAGATCCGTACCCTCACCACAGTCCAGGCCTTCCGCACAGCCCTTAAGAACTGGCTATCCCGTCAGGCCTGGGGATAGGATTACTCTAACCCCGCCCGAATGTTGAGTGAATGTTGTATTTTTATGATCAATTTTCTTTTAATCACGATTCTTTCTTTTTAAGTCTTGTCTTGCACTCCCTTCCCTTCATTGTTGTAAGCCGCCCTGAGTCCCCTTAGGGAAAAGGGCGGCATATAAATTTCCAATAAAATCATAAAAAAATCGCGGTTTTAGCACCGCGGTGTTGTCAGCGCGCTTTTGACGTTCGCGGTTATGTCGTGCCATGCATTTATCCAGGGCTTTCCTTCCTATGCTGAGTTAGGAAGCTATCCATCCTTTCTGAAACTGCAAAAAAAAAAAACATATTTGGCATGAAATTTGTTGTCCCTCCATCAATTTTAGTCTTACGTCTATTGCATAAATTCAGCTTCAGTACTGTTTGGTACTCTTCTGATTTTACAAACCCAACATGTGATACATAAAGTGACTAGATTATGCTTGTAGCTTTGTAGTCCTCTTTCTTTTGCACATCACCAACTGATGGGGAAAAATATCCTTTAATCATGGACCATGGCGGGAATGGGGCACATCTGCAGGAGTCTGGATTTTTAGGCTTCTTCTTTTAATTTTTTCTCCAGATGAATATTGCGTTTCCCTGAAAATAAGACAGTATTTTATTTTATTTTTTTTGACTCCTGAAATAAGCACTTGGCCTTATTTTGGGGCAGGTCTTATTAGTTTTGAGGTGCAGGAGGTGGTGAGCATGGTCATCTCATGGCTGCTGCTGTGTTGAAATATTTTCGCGAAGGGCTTATTTTCGGGGAGGGCTTATTTTAGTGCATGTACTGAAAAGCCCGATTGGGCTTATTATCCAGGGAGGTCTTGTTTTTGAGGAAACAGGGTACATTAAAATAAAAAGAACAGAATCACAGATAGAGCTATCTGTGTAACTTCTTCATATAGGCAATACACAGGCTTCTAGATTCTTCCATATTCTGTCCGGAAAGTAATGGTGTGTGTCTGAGGAAAGTCATTCCATTGTTTCACTATTTTAGAATGGAGTGAACTGGTAAAGGCCACAAGGTTTAAGGGCATCTGAACAGTCTAACGTAGTTGTGCAGTTCTGATATAAAGCACTGTTGTATTCAGCTCTTTAGGAAAACAACAGCAGAATTCTGGCAGATGAGGCTGGCCAAGGACCAAGGGAAGGGGGGCATGCCAACATGAGCCTGAAATTGCCAAGCAGCACCACTCCGATCCCACCCACTACTGACCCCTAATATTGCCACCAACATAGTCATTGGTGAGGCACATGAGATTTAATGTGTCTGGTAGTTGTCTTTGGTGAGTGTCAGAATAACAAGGAAAACAGTATTTTAAGGAATACTGCTAAGGATGACTTAATATCCGTATCTCACTCATGGAGTCAAAGCAAAAGCATGGATCAATATCATGGTGTAATGGCAAGTAAAAGATATCGCCAGGCACATTTATAAAACTGAATAAATCTGCACTGTCTTGTATTCAGGGAAGTTTACACCTAAGATGGCTGAAGAAAACGCTGTTCAGACTGAGATGATTGTTAACAACTTGGAAAGGATTTTGTTCAGACTACAAGATACAATATCTTCCCATTGGACAATTTGTCTTACTTTCTCTTCCAGGAGGGCAGTGGCCCATCACTTTCCTTTCTATGGGAAAATATTACTGCACATCCTGCGTATATGGTATGCAGGCAAAATAAACAGTTTTAAAATGCCTTTCTTGTATTTGCAAAGCATTTCTTCAAGAAGACTTTTTGCTCATGTTGATATTATAATATCATCTGAGCCGTATAATGGCTAGAACACTTGTTTCCTCATATAGTACACCTTCAGTTCAAAACAAAAGAGGTATGACGGTCTCTGTGTGTTTGTGTGTGTGTTATTTCTAATTATTTAATTAAAAATACTTTTGTTTCCCCAGTTGCATTGTGGCAACCAGACAGCGTGGACAAGGACCTTCATTCAATTATCACATAAAATTGAAAGAGAACACTCAAATTGACCGAAACATAATGTGTGCAAAACCAGGCTCCTTAAATGATGAGGGATTTTAAAAGCAAATCCTTTAAAAAGAAGGATAGCAATATGAATTGTGTAGAGAACAAAAAGAAAAAAGAACGTACATATGTAAAGTTGTGTGAGATGTGGCCAAAGTGAATGTAGTAGTAGTTTGTGTCCTCCTTTTGGATTATTAGGTCTTCAGTTAAGTCAAAGAGAAGATTCAGATAAACAAAGGAAATTTTGTTTCACAGATGTGGCAAATGATTGTGTCTATTTCATTTCCTTTCTTGAGAGCAAAGGGCAGAAATAAAAGACATGGGGAACAGTTTTAAAAGGCTAGAAAACAGGGAGGAAATCCAGAGTCTTCCAGGTCAGGAGAACTAGCTATCTGACACACAATTGCTCTTTGCTGGCACAAGAGGTTGAGTGACTTGGCCAGGAAAAAAAGATGTCTTAAAGATGTGTGGATTTCAACCCCCAGAATTTCTTGGCCAGCATTAAGAACAATGGCTTTATCTTTATCTTTGCAAATAAAAAAGGGGCAGGGCCTTGATCATAGACACCAACTCAACTTTTTTGGACTCTGCCCACCAAGAACCTTGACTAGGTCCCTATTTTAATTCCCATTCTACAGGCAGATATAATGAAACCGAGCAAAAAATGTCATCAGAAACAATATGTGAATAGATGACAAGTTATTGGCTTTAAAAATACTTTACTTTGAGCAAGGTTGTCCAACCTTAGCAACTTTAACACCTGTGAGTCCACAAGTCTTAAAGTTTCCAAGGTTTTGACATTTCTGGCTTTGAGCCCTAGATCTACACATACTTCCTAACCTTTCTGAAACCTGAGACACTGTAGAGTTGAATATTTGCTTTATAGAGGTGACAATTCTCATCTGATTTTTAAAATGAGAAGCTCTGACATGCCACAAAAACACTTCCTTCTACAATGAAAAAGATTACTGCCAAATTCCCACACCTGTACCTCACCTAATACATCTTGCAAGCTCTGTTAAATGCATTATTAACAGGAACTGTTGCCAAACTTGGCTTAATATAATTATTGACAAGTTATGAAACTGCAGATATGTCAAGAAGCTACATTTTGGTGTTCAAAATGTACAGAACATGGTATACTTTGAATGGTATTCTAATTCTTTCATCAATAATATGTTTAAAAAGGCTATCTTATCCTCAGTTTGGAGACTTTCCCTCCTTTTTTCAAAAGACCCCATTGTAATTGGCATATCTCCTGAAGATGGTTTGTCACAACAAAAAAACCCATGTAAACTTGAGCTCTGAGGCAAAATAAGGTAAAGGAAGCCTCATCCAACTCTGACATGGCATCTACAACAATTGGGGGGAAATTCCCTTTGCACATTGATTAAGTACAGTATAAATATCTGACTAAGCAACTAAATATAGATCAATCTAGAAGCCCTATTCCATGTATGCTGAATGCTTGGCAGAAGTGGTTCTCTGTGGTGCTCATAGTACATGAAAGTCCCATCACGCAGAAAGGAAATATGTATAATCCTACTGACATTTGCTACATAGGAATTAAGATTTAATTAACAGGGAGAGGAAAAGGAGGAAAGAACAAAAGGAACATTCAGATGACTAACCAAAATTAAGCAAAGATTTAAATTACCCATTAGGGGACAAGAATTCGATAATTAGTTCAGAATGGTAGTGGACAATATGTATAGAAATTACAGGTGCATCTTTGCTAAGGCCTCGGCCTGTATATTATCTTTGATGGCAGGGGTGAGTTCCTGCCGGTTCTAACCGGTTCGCTAGAATAGGTTCCACAAATCTAGCGTGCTGTTTAGAACCGGTTCCAGTGGTGGAATGCCTCCTTGCTCGTTCACCCCCAGGTCCTGTCCATCCAGTCACCGCTGGTCTGTTTGCTCCCCCCCATCCGCACCACACCTCTAAAAGCCCTATAGAGAGCCCTTGGCTCTCTATTGCTGCCTGCCAAGGAGGTACGTAAGCTCTTTGCTGGTGCAGTGGCTTTTGGGGCTAATGGGGTTTGGGTTTTCAGCCTGACAGCCCCTGCCCCTTCTGGACATCTATTGCAGTTGCAAGGAGCTGGGGAGAGCATAGAGAAGAGCACAAAGGTTCTTGGCGCTCCGGGAAGCTTCTTCAGCTCTGAGGAAGCTCTTGGAGAAGCTGAAGAAGCTTCTTGGAGGAGAAGTGAAAGGTCTTCACAGAAAAAGCAGAAAGTCCCTGCTGCCTCTTGGGGAAAAAAGCATCTTTGAGACATCCTGGATGACCAAGAATCCTCATAGACATCCCTCATCACAGCCTTCCTTTCTGATGCCTCCTAGCCTCGCTTGCCTTCCATCCCTTGTCATGGCCACTCTCTAAAGCCCATGATAGTTGAGCATCAATAAGTCCTCTTGTAGTATCAATGGTGGCTGAGGGTTCAGAGGTGGCACACACCCATGGTTTCCTGATTGCCAGGGCTATTTGGGAAATCTAAGCTGGAGAGACCTGGTCTGTCCTGAACTTTTGAAGCTGGTGGGCTCTGGTTAAAGATCAAAATCTGAGCTTGATACTGACCTAGAGGTTTTTGTTGAAATCCTGGTTTAAGTTTTGGAGAAAGACTTATTTCACCCTAAACTTGTGACTTCTTTCATCAAACCTTAGAGTGATTTAGAAATAAAGAGAGAGAGAAAGAGGAAAAGAAAGAAAGAGACAGTGAAAGAGAGAAAGAATGAGAGAAAGAAAGAAGGAAGGAAGGAGGGAGGGAGGGAGGGAAGAGAGAAAGAAAGAAAGTGGGAGACATACACACAAGAAAGGAAGGAAGGAATGGAGGGAGAGGGAGAGAAAAAAAGAGAGAAAGAGAGAAAGAGAAAGAGAGAAAGAAAGAGAAAGAAGGAAAGAGAAAGAAAGAAAGAAAGAAAGAAAGAAAGAAAGAAAGAAAGAAAGAAAGAAAGAAAGAGAGAGAGAGAGAGAGAACTTATGACCACAATTTAGGCCAAAATTTTGGTTGCTAAGCAGGAGCATCATTAAGTAAGTTTCACCACATTTTCCAAGTTGGCCATGCCTATCCGGTCACATGACCACCAAGCCACTCCCACAAAACAGGCCACACCCACAGAAGAGGTTCTAAAAAATTTTGAAACCCACCACTGTTTGATGGGGACTTTGGGTGCTACATTCCAAAAAGTAACCTAGGTCAGGACAACAAAGTGGGCAGGGGCAGCACAAAACCTAAATTTCCTTATCTTTTAGTTTGAAAATATCATTACTTTTTAAATGCTTTTTACTTTTCAATCCATCAGCATTTTTGATGTGGCCCTGGGAATCACAGTCATGGATTTTGTGGGCCTCAGGCAGCCTCAGGATTTACATACTTGAATTGGATGAATCACAGTGTTGTTAGTCTGTGTATTTGTTTTGGCTGCCCAAAACATTCCAGCTGCTCCTCCTGCTATCCTATTTTAACCTCTTTTGTCAGAATCCATAGAATTAATCCGATCTCTTTCCCACTATATTTTCTAGGCCCAAGACCTACACTGTACAGGATTAAATATGCATTGCCATAAAATATGGGGTTTTGGACTTCCCCTTGAACTGAAATATGTAAACCAAGGTTCACACAACACAAACTTAGAATAGAATAGAATAACAGAGTTGGAAGGGTCCTTGGAGATCTTCTGATCCAACCCCCTGCTTAGGCAGGAAATCCTACACCACTTCAGACAAATGGTTATCCAACACCTTCTTAAAAGCTTCCAGTGTAGAGCATTCACAACTTCTGGAGGCAATCAGTTCCACTGATTAATTGTTCTAGCTGTCAGGAAATTTCTCCTCAGTTCTAAATTGCTTCTCTCCTTGATTAGTTTCCACCCATTGCTTCTTGTTCTACCCTCAGGTGCCTTGGGGAATAGTTTTACTCCCTCTTCTTTGTGGCAACCCCTGAGATATTGGAACACTGCTATCATGTCTCCCCTAGTCCTTCTTTCTATTAAACTAGACATACCCAGTTCCTGCAACCGTTCTTCATATGTTGTAGTCTTCAGTCCCCTAATCATCTTTGTTGCTCTTCTCTGCACTCTTTCTAGAGTCTCTGCATCTTTTCTACATTGTGGCAACCAAAACTGAATGCAATATTCCAAGTGTGGCCTTACCAAGACATTATATAGTGGTATTAACACTTCATTAACACTAATTGTTCTAACTGTCAGGGAATTTCTCCTTAGTTCTAAGTTGCTTCTCTGCTTGATTAGTTTCTACATTTATATTTGAATATATGTAAGAATCTTTGTACAGACCCAGTTTGGTGTAGTGGTTATAGCATCTGGCTAAAAACTGTTTTAGTCCCACCTTAGCATAGAGCTAGGCTGGTGACCTTGGATCATTCCTCTCTCTCAACTCTAGGAAGGAGGCAAGACCAAATGACTCCCAAAGACTTTGTCATGACTGCAGGTTCAATCAAGGCATGCAAGAGTCAATGCTGGCTCAACGGCACAGATAAATGGTTCTGTGTCTGTTTGTGAAGTGCACAACCAGTGCAAAGATGCCTTTGGCTGATAGGTGTATTTCCCCCCTCTGCTTCCTGTAGACCGGTCATCCAGGAACTCTGGTGGAAGGGAAGAGAAGGGCACAAACAAAAGGAAAAGACAAATGAGAGAGGGGGGTCTAGGACTGTTCTCGTACACTTTGCTGCCCCTTTTTCGCCCCCAGGTTTCCTCCCCCAGTCATTAGCCTCTGCCATCTCGCCTACGCTGTTAGGACCCTAGCTGTTTGTGCCAGCCAATGGGACCCAGTATCTTTAGTCCCAGGCCCTTCCTCATGGGCTTTTGGGAGAAACACTGTTCATTCCATGAGAGAGGGTGCAAGTACCTGACCAATTATTTTAAGTACTTTACTTAGATACCTGAGAATGCCTAACTTATGCACAATAAAAATTATCAGTTAAAACTTATAAAAACAAGCAATACAGGAAAAAAAAGAACCTCTGTTTGAGACACACGCATTAACTTGTATTTGACTACTGAGCAATGCACATTTTATGGATCATTGAGAATAGTGTTATTTTGATAAGGTGGGTCTTTCTGTAATTTCTACTTTCAATTGACATTATTTGTACAAAACTAGTTTCCTATATTATGTGTCATTAGCTTCCTAATCAAACAGGAAAGTAAGATATGTACACCTTAAGTAACTGGCTTAATAATCACAAAAATGACAATAGCAAAAGTTTGCCAACTTGAAAATGTTTGTCCACAAGCAAAAGTCATTGAAGGACTATGTCCTTTTCCTACATGATAGCTGTTTAAGGCAAGCAATGTAACCAAAGGGTTTTAGATTCCATGTTAATTTCTTCCTTTAAATAGCTAGTTGATGATGATGTTCATCCATCGTGTGCAAAGAGGATCTTGACATCTAACAGGTTGTGGACTGTCCACGATGTGTCCACAGGTGTTTGGTATGGCCTATGCGGGCACGAAATGTTCTGTCACATGTCGGAAAGACATGTGGGCACCATTGTTGCAGCATTTGCAGCTCTGGCTTGGCGGAGTGCTCGCTTCTCTTGTACTACAGTTGTTCTCCTGTCTCAGATATCTGGCAGCCTTGGTGGATCAGTGTGTGCCATGTCGATCGATCTTGTGCCAGGGTTTCCCAGGAGGTGGTGTCAATATACAGAGACTTGAAGGAGGCTTTCGATATGTCTTTGTATCGCTTCCTGTATCGCTTCCAAATAGCTAGTTGCTAGAAATATGAACAGTGTATTTTCTGTTTTATTTCCCAATACTGTGCTTTCCCAATATTGTGCCTCATCATTGATCACACCAAATACTGAAAAACTGCAAAGTAATTTCAATGCCTCCCTTCCCAGCCATTTTTGTCAATTCTTTGATTGACTGTAAGCAATTAGTGACCATCCAGGACCTTGCTATAAAAAGAAAAATACCAAGACAAAGAGCAAAAGACTGTACGTATTGCCAATTTATAGATATAGATGCAAGATTAGAAACAATTCTTATCCTCTAAATAGAAAAAACAAGGAAGGGGAAGACTATGGCAAGGTAACTGATATCTATGGAAGTCAAAAGCCAAACATCTGAAAACTGGCTGTTGAATATGATTCAAAGGTCAATGCAATGTTTTGGGCCCAGGAATGCATGCAATCAGTGGTGGGATCCTGCCGGTTTAACCACCGGTTTGGTGATTGTGTTATCCGCGCATGTGCACAGTTTTAACAAACTTACCTTCTGTGTTACTTCTGGGGAGTAACAAGGTGTGACAATCTGCTCTGCCACGCAAATCAGCTGAGAGGATATAGGTAAGTAAAGTGCAGGGGTGGGCAGGCGGGCCACCTGATCGTCGGAGCAAACCTGTTCACTTCCCACCTGATCGTTGTAGCTACCGGTTTGCCAGAACCAGTCTGAACTGGTTGAATCCCATCCCTGCATGCAATCTCAAAAATATCTCCCAAATAATTGCTAATTGATTTTTATATGTTGGATAAATGAACAAGCACTATTCACACCAACTATACTTGGATAGTTGTTAAGATAAAATTAAATCCTATCCGTTTGTGACTGACCCCACTTTTTTGTTCTGGCTCAGTTCGCAGGTTCTCAAGGAGATGTCCTATAATAGCAGCCCCCAACCTTTTGGGTACCAATACAGGTTTTTCTGTGGACTAGAGGAGTCATGGTTTTGCATGTTGCCTGCATCCCGCGGAGGGGCCTTCACCTCTTTGCGCAGCCCGAATTCTAGCATGCTGGGCCCCAGTGCCAGTTCATGGACCAGGGGTTGGAGAGCCCTGTTCTATAAAGACAGCTAAAGAAAAGTTGCAATTTTGATCTATAGAAAAAATTAGAGATACAATTTCTGTGTTGAAGTACATGGAAAGTACCAAAATGGTCACGGACTACATTCCATTTCCATAGAAATAATGGAGGTCAGTTGCAACTACCTAGGTTTGATTTAAATAAAGGAAAAAAATGTCCTGACAGAAGATGGAATGTCTGTGCAGGTCGTAAGGTCTCCAACTTGGAGAGTTTTAAGAATTGGTTTGATAACCATGTCTCAAAAGCAGTTTACAAGAAAGAAACAAAAAATAGAAGTGAAATCAAACCATTTCTTCTTCTTCTTCTGCCATATGTATCAGAATTCGAATGTGATGGAATACAAGAGGGAAAATTGCATCATGAATAATACATACTGCACACTTTTTATTGGGAATATTAGTCACATAGAGACATTCTTCCATGTACCATCAGCTAGGGCAGCAAATAATCAGCTAACAAAGCCTTCTTATTGATATTTCTAAATAGTGACACTCTTTTATAGGGAAATTCTCTTGGCGTGAATGCTTCGACAATGTGCTCTGTTATATCAAAGTTCTAATTATCTGAAGTATTTTTGGGGGGTGGGAGTGGCAACAGCATTAATCCCAAAATCTCACAAGGCAAATCAAAAGCATATCATTACTGGAATGGGATTAAAATGCTCCAGATTGTATTTGGTGACATTTTTTGGACCCAGCTTAACTACTTAAAAGCTTTAAGTACAAAGATATTTGCTAGAGCCAGGTTACGGCAACTTGTCTTTCCAATGACTTTTAATGATAGTGTACATAATCTCCAGTCTCTTTAAATCTGCTAAAAATAAACCTTTTGAGCAAACTTGTTCCACAGGTTCATGTAACATTACCTAGATTAGGAAAACTCTCAGATGCTACGTATTCAGCTAATGTTACAAGCTGTAGAAAAAGTATTAAAACATGTATAAAATAGGATGCTGTACTGATGAATCTAATGTCAAGCAGGTGATTTTGCTTGACTTGGCGAGAATAAAAGTACAGTTTTCTCCAACTCTTGTCTTCCAAAAATCTTGGACTGCAGTCACCACCTTCTTAACCAAATACCTTTAGATATACCTCCTGCTTCTTGTCCTCAGTTCCAAAGAATTGGACTTGAATTGAATGTGCAAATATACAGTCATACAGTCATTCCTGAATTATGACTGTACTTCAAACTGCAGGTGGGAGATTGCATATTTGGATTCTCTTCCATATGCATGTGCCTTTTAATATGTCACCGAGAATGAACTATGCTAGCCTTCATTCCTAAATCTTTATTTATTAAGAGTTTAAAATGCTGCAGATATTCTTTGCAGAGGCCATAGTTTGAAATTTCGAAAGAGAAAGATTCTGTTTATCAGTATGAATAAGAGAAGAAAGTCAGCAATCTGTTTTAACATTTAAAACAACCAAACGTAAGTTATAGAAAATTGACTACTCATATTCTTATAGCTTTTCCTTTTAAAAGTCTATTTTTAAAAATTGTTTGAAAGAGTTCAAGACCAGCTCAGCCTTCCTGTGTATGTTTTATCTAGCCTGCTATTTAACTGAAATGCAAAATTAAATCCCAACAGTGAGATTAAATTGGTTCAAGAAGAGAAAGGATAGGATAAGGAGATTTAGTCTGGATTTTGAACAGAGTTGCTAGAACATCTCCCTTGGATATCCTGGCTTCTCCTATCTTATCAAGCTGTCAGCCTGCACAATTTAATTTCATGAGTTAGCCCTAAACCTTATGCTCCAGGAATGCACCTTTTGATATTGGATTTCGAGGCATCTACCAGTCCCAGATCAATCCTTGATACTCCTTAACAACCAACACCAAATTAAAGATTAGCCTTCTCTGCTGATTTATGCAAAAGGCTCTTACAAGCCTTCTCTAATCAGTGGAATAGGAGGCTATTTAAAAACAAAGGGAACTGCTATGACTGCCTCATTACTCAGAGCATGTAAGGAGTAAATTCAGTACAGTGTGGCTGTGTGTCTTTGGGTTGGGGTGTTCTAAAATAGCTTCTGGAAATGGTTGTTTATGAGCAAAGAAATGTGGGGGTTAACTCTGTCTTGAAGCTGCTTTTCAGGAAGTGGTGCTTGGCTCAATGCTCCCTAACATTTTCATAAATTACTTAGGTGAGGAGATAGGAAGTACCCTCATCAAATCTGCAATCCCTCATGCAAAACTGGAAGGGATTCCTAACATCTCAGAAAATAGAGTCAAAGTTCAAAAAGGTTCTTAATAGTCTTGAACACTGATCTCTAGCCAATAGAATAGGATAGGATAGGATAGGATAGATAGGATAGGATAGGATAGGATAGACTAGAATTCTTTATTGGCAAAGTTCAGTTCAGTTCAGTTTATTACATTTATATGCTGCCCTTTTCCCCCGAAGGGGACTCAGGGCGGCTCACAACTCAACCAGGGAAGGGGAGTACAGACAAGAAAATTTAAAAAACAAAGCATAACAATGCATAATTTAAAAACATACAACAGTCATACCATTCGAGACGGGGGCAACAGCTCTTTAGCCCCAGGTCTGTCAGAACAACCAGGTTTTAAGGGCCTTGTGGAAGGCCTGGAGGGTGGTGAGGGTTCGAATCTCCACAGGGAGTTCGTTCCAGAGGGTCGGAGCGGCCACAGAGAAGGCTCTCCTCCGAGTAGTCGCCAGTCGACACTGGCCGGCGGATGGAATTCGGAGGAGGCCTAATCTGTGGGATCTGATTGGTCTAGTGGAGGTAATTGGCAGCAGGCGGTCTCTCAAGTACCCAGGTCGTGATAGGACACACAAAGTGTGATTGGACACACAAAGAATTTGTCTTTGCTGCATATGTTCTCAGTGTACATAAAAAGGCAAGGTACATTCATCAAGAATCATAAGGTACAACCTTAATGATAGTCATACAGTATAAATAAGCAATCAAATCATACTAGGAAACAATCAATATAAATCATAAGGATACAAGCAACAAAGTTATAGTACTACAGTCATAGGTGGGAGGAGAAGGGTGATAAAATGCAATTTAATGGCAAGAAATGTAGGTAATTGCATTTAGGTGGGAAAAATCAAGTGCACAAGCACAAGAGAGATGGCATCTGGTTTGGTGGTACTATTTGTGAGAAGGTTTGTGTCATTGTAGGCCACATGTTAAGCATGAACTGTAGCACCAAAAGAGTGAATGTGGTTTTGGGCTGCATTAAGACATATGAAAGGTATAGTGACAGGTGTAGTGGCAAAATTACAGAAAACGATAGTACAAGTAGCCCTTTATTTACAACAGTTCATTTAGTGTCCGTTCGACACTGAATGGCACTGAAAAAAGTGACATGATCATTTTTCACACTTACGTTGTAGCATCCACAAGCAACATTTGGATGCTTAACAACTGGTTCATTTTTATGACGGTTGCAGGTCATGGGATCACCTTTTGCAACCTTCTGATGAACAAAATCAATGGGGAAGCAAAGATTCACTTTTCAATCCTGTTACTAGCTTAACAATGGCAGTGATTCCCTTAACCAACATGGCAAGAAAACTTGTAAAATAGGGCAAAGCTCACTTAACAACTTTCTCACTTAGCAACATAAATTTTGGGATCAACTGTGGTCGTACGTGTACTAGTCTGTGCTGTACTGGTCAGACCTGGAATGCAGTGTCCATTTCTGGTTACCCTACCACAGAAAGAACCTGAGAAATGGGAAAGGGTGCAGAAAATGGTGAAAAGCTTGGAGGCTAAAAATAGTGAAGAACATTTAAACAAGCTGGGTGATCTTAGTCTAGAACAGAAAAGACTAAGGGAGCAGTCTAAATACTGGAAAGGCTACAATTTTATTCTCCAGAGCTTCTGAGGACAAGATAAGAACCAAAAGATAACAGTTTTACAGAGGAAGATTCAAACTTGAAAAGAGAAATTACCAAACTGAGGACAATTTAGCAATGGATGAGCCTGCCCCTTCTAGTCATGCATGCTTCATTGACAATGGTCAATGTCAACTTCAACATTCTTCTCACATACAACAGCATACAACCAGCTAGCATCATATTAGAGTTCTTCATGTGATTTCTTCTTCTTCCCGACTGAAGAACTTTGCATCTACAGTACCTCTATGAGGTTTCATTTTGTTATTTTCTGTTTCTCAAATCCATCGATTTTGATTTGAATTTTGTTTCTATTGCTTGGGCAAAAACCTCTATGTCCCTGCATGGCCTTTTCAAACAAAGATTAGACAGCTATTTGCCTAATTGAGGATTCTTACCCTGGGCAAGTGTTGGACTAAAAGCCATCTCATTCTGGGATATTTATTTATTTATTTAAATCTATATGCTGCCCAACTCTCAGTGAATCTAGAGTTGCTTATCTGAGAAATTGAATAAATGATAATTTAGAGTTAAAATTAATATTTGTTCAGGGCTTATTGGCTATTGTGGTTTTCAGCTTGTAAGTTGCTCAGAGTTACTGTGAGTTGGGTGACCATATAAATTTTCTTAATAAATAAATAAAATAACACTATTTAATTGAAGAAATCTGGAGTGTGACAACCTTGCCATCTTGTAATGGCTGGAAAAGTTAGTTCTAATAGGTGAGCTTGAAAATTTACAGCAAAAAAGACCACTTCTTCTTTAGATAACTGGTCCACTACAGATCTGTTTTTATTGTTAGATTTTTTTTCTTACTAGTAATCTATAATCTGCAATTTTATCATTTATGATCATTATTTCAAGTTGTGTACATTAGAGAACAGCGCTGATATTCTTCTAGCCCTGGCTTCATTTAACCCAGCAGGCAAGACGTGAGTTCTAGTTCCACTTTGACCATGAAAGGCAGATGGGTAACTTTGGATCAGACACTGTCTCAACCCCACTCACCTCACAGGGTTATTGTTGGGAAAAATAGAAGGAGAAAGTATTGGATATGTTGTCCTCCTGCAGTTATCTGTAAAAATAATAAAGGTGGAATGTTGTTAGTTGCGAAGTCATGTCCGACCCATCACAACCCCATGGACAACATTCCTCTAGGCCTATCTGTCTTCTACCACCCCCTGGAGTCCATTTAAGCTCAGACCTACTGCTTCGGTGACTCCATCCAGCCACCTCATTCTCTGTTGTCCCATTCTTCTTTTGCTATCAATCTTTCCCAGTATTAGGCTCTTCTCCAGTGAGTCCTTCCTTCTCATTAGGTGGCCAAAGTACTTGAATTTCATCTTCAGGATCTGGCCTTCTAAAAAGGAGTCAGGGTTGATCTCCTTTAGGATTGACCAGTTTGATCGTCTTGCAGTCAGCACCATAGTTCAAAGGCCTCAATTCTTTGGCGCTCAGCCTTTCTTAGGGTCCAACTTTCACAGCCATACAATGCAACTGGGAAAACCATAGCCTTGACTATACACACTTTTATTGGCAGGTGATGTCTCTGCTTTTTAGTATGCTGTCTAGATTTGCCATAACTTTCCACCCCAGGAGCACGCGTATTTTAATTTCTTGGCTGCAGTTCCCATCTGCAGTAATCTTGGAGCCCAGGAAAATATTATCTGTCACAACCTTCGTTTCTTAAAGGTCGGGTATAAATAAATAAGTAAGTAAGTAAGTAAGTAAGTAAGTAAGTAAGTAAGTAAGTAAGTAAGTAAGTAAGTAAGTAAGTAAGTAAGTAAATATTCCATCCTAAAATATCTTTTATCAAGGCTAAATAATCTTTTTTTTCTTTTAAGTCTTTATTTCCAGCTCTTTCTCAATGTCCTTCCTTGCATCTGTTTCTAATTTGTCTAACTCTCTCAAAGTGACAGGACAGAATATGACACAGCGCTTAGGTGTGGTTTGACCTGTGCAAATATCGTTGACCAATTATGGCGGGTGATATGGAAACAGTTTCTATTTGCTGATTTAGATGCCATGACACAGTGCTGAGTCATATTGATGTTGATCCGTTTCAACTCCAAATTCCTTTTCACGTACAACAGCATCCAATTAGCTAGCACCATCTTATAGACTAGTTACGCATGTGATTTCTTCTCCCTGGAAAAAATTGCATCTGCTTCTATCAAGTTTCACTTTGTTATTTTCTGTTTTTCAAACCTATCAACATTGATTTGAATGTTCTTTCTATTGCTTGGACAAATGCCTCTATACTCCTTAATGTCATGCCTTTTTGAAGTGATACCTGCTAGGAATCATGGGGACCAGAGTGAGTTGCAGACTCTGTAGCAAACTGATAAAACAGGGGAGTTTTGTTTGTCTGGAGTGCTCTATCCCCTCCAAAAAAATCCTTAAAGAAACATGTCTCTTTGTTAAGAACAGAGGACTTTCAGAATAACTTAGTCAAGAGTTTATCATAGATAGCTTAGTATATTCCCAAGATGTAGACACTAGTTTTCCATATTGAGTCATTTTCTTCTCCATTTTCATCTTGCTTGACAGCATGTTGTACCCATGTTCACCCATTATCTGGCCATTATGAATAGCTTTCCATTCAGGGCAAAAGAGTCAGACCAACTGAGACTTATGGTCATAGATTACTCCATCAATGAAAGTATTTTTTTTTTCAAAGACCAAGGGACATGTTTATTGCCACTCTTGTTCTGCAGACCTTATTTGAAATGTAATATTTGGTGCTTCTTTTGTATTGATTCCAACCCCTTTCCCCCTCTGAACTGTACTTAAAAGTTCAGGTCAGGGTGAGAGCTGTCTTAAATATGCAGTGCACAACATGGAGCATTCATTGATGCCGAGAAAAATCTGCACTCACATGCCTCAATTAAGGGCAACATTGCTGAAGCATTATTCTCTCTCCATCTGAGGCAAGTCCAGACACAAATTGAAATATCTGAACTATGCCAGCTTTTATTAAGCATTTCAGCCAAGGGAGGCCTTTTCATTTCTTTCTGTGCTTTCCAAATCCCAAGTATGGAAGGCTTTTCTCTATTGTGTAGAAAGAATGCAGCCAAGTTTCTACGCAGACTGTGTAACTGCAGGCACAGTTTATTGACTCTATCCTCTGTACTCGGTGTAGTTTAACTCCAAAATCTGAATATTCATTGCAAAACCTCCTAAAGGAAAGAGTATAGATTAATGGCTAAGCCGGAATATAGAACTTTGATATGGAAAGTTGCAACTTCAAAAGCTACCTGCAAAACATCACGTCAAACTGTAAACAGGGATGCCCTCAAACACCAAGGTAAGAGGAACATCTGCACTTCCTCTGCTGTTGCCACAACCATACACCTTCCCACACTATGCTGCCTCGTGTGAACTCTTCCCTGCCACAGCAATGTCTGTCCTTTTATTTTCACAATTGGCTGCCTAGCTACACCACTATTTTGCAGTAACTCTGTGCACCTCATTTAACTTGGTTGATGCAGGGTAAGTGAATATCATATAACTCAAGTAGCAGGGGAGCACAAGGTTAATTTCAGTTCTGATTTATTTTGGGTTAAACTGCCTTCATCTGATCAGCGGGGTTTATGAATACCATGACCCAGTCGAAACTCAGGCGGTTTGCACACTTCCTCAGTTCTTTTATGAAAAAGAGTTGGAGATATGGAATGTCCAGTAAAGGAAGCCTTTTCACTAGGCCTGGCAGTATAGACTCTACCTCTCAAATGTTAATTGGTTACAACAGTGGTTAGCTGTTATTAATGGCTGCTTGACCAATTGGATAGAGATGTAAGGAAGCCTTAGCAATGTTCTCCTGGTGCAAAAGCTCATGGGATACCCCTAGGAATTTTCTGGAAAAACAAGTTATGATTTTGTATTTCCTAATGATGATTGGTGATATGCATCTGTGCTATAGAGCCACTGGTGATCCGGTTGTTTTGGCTCTGGATAACTTTGTCTTATAAAAGGAGCCTGTGCACCACTCAGAAAAAGTTCCTTATAGTGCTCCAGAAGGCAGTACAGAATAGGGGGGAGCGTGTCCTGTTGTGCTACAGTCAATTGGGTCACAAAGAATCAGACACAACTTAGTGATTGAACAATAAATGCTTCTACTGTGGTCACAGTCAATCTCAGAGAGCTGTATCCCATAAAGTCAGGTGTGAAAGATCAAGTCCATATGTGAAGGTACAATTAAATTGCTAATCATGCCTTTGCACAGAACCCTTCTCTTCTTGATTAATGATTATAGTTTGCTTAGAGTTAGAGAAAAGTCCATGGAATTCAAGGGAGATTGGACTTAGTTTGCTTGTGACAAGGTAGGGATTCTAGGCTGATCTCTCTTTTGACTCTGCCCCCAGCTTCTGCCACTCCTTCTACACATAAACAATAGCTGATCTCACTAGCTGATTTTGGAGACAAATTGAGAGCTCAAAGGGAGGAGAGCTTGACCTCAATTTATTATTGAACTGACTGCCAATTGAAGCCTTACTTTGCTGATAGTTCCCACTCTTCACTTTTGGAGCACCATTTGGTTGCATGGAGCACCATTCTTGGATGTATGGAGTAAGTCCTTCTAATCTACTTTGATATCATTAAAATACAATAGAACATACGGGTCATACATCAACTGATGTAGATATAATATAAATATAACCTTGGCACCCTGTAATTCCTTGATTCCACTGAAAAAACATTATTGTTATTATAAATGGAAAATTAGAGCCTTTTTCTTTCTTCCTTAATGCTAATAGTTTTGTCTTTTGGCTTCTCTGTATTTATATAAAAAACAAAATAGGGTCTTATCCAGTGGTGGGATTCAAATAATTTAACAACCGGTTCTCTGCCCTAATGACCAGCTGGGTAGGCGGGGCTCAGTGGTCATGTGACTGGGTGGGTGTAGCCAATTCAATGTCACTCACGTCGATGGGCACTTCATCTTAGCTGTTAGAATGTAATATGGGTTAACCGGAGAGGCAGTTTCTGTAAGCAAGGCAATAAAAATTACTCTAGAAACAACACCAGAATGTTTCCTTCCTGCCTTCCTTACAGGATTAGCCTTGTAAAGTGGAAAAAAACAAAATAAAATTTCTTCCAACAACCAGTTCTCCAAACTGCTTAGAAAGTTAAAAACCGGTTCTCCCGAATAGATGCGATCTAGCTGAATCCCACCACTGGTCTTATCCTTCTCTCTGTGCTGCAGTGATTTTTTTCTCTAAGCATATGAGCTACATTTGAGGCCTTTTGCATCAGGATTATAGAAGAAAAATGTTTCTTCTAAATGTCTGTGGAGAAGGTTGACTGGGGCATTTTTAAAAAAAGAATCTAGCTAGATTCATACCTCTTTTCTTTATTAATGGGAGACGATGCAGCAAAAATTGGAGAGCTAAGTTCATGAAATGGCTTGCAAACTGCCCACCTTTGAACTAAAGATAAAACATAGGGCTCATTAATGCACAGAAGCACTTAAAATATAGGAATAAATATACTAAGAAAATGTTGCATTCTTTACACAGAAGCTTTATTTAAAAAAAAATGTGTGTTGGAAGCTAAGGCTTTGGGGATATATACTAGTTTTGCTACAGACCTCAGCTCAGTGCATTGTATGATAAATAAAAACAGACTCTGTGTTATGACATTCAAATTCCCCCATAATTGGGATCAAGCTATTTGAAAGATTCCATTCTCCCATTATGTCTTTGTCCTTGCTTGTATGTCCTAGGAGGGGACCCCTAGTTGTGCCATTAAACAGCACAAGAAATAGCCTCCAGCAGTTCCTTGCACCAGGAATAAGAAATAAGTTGTTCATTATGGATTTGTTGCTGTAGTTTTAATAACAAGGACTGAGAGAACCACTTTTATGGGTTCCTCTTTCAAGAGTCAATGTACTAGCGATGATCTTTGGAATTGCACAGTTTGATATGGGGTTCCACAGTGGTTCCAGAAAGTACCACTTACTGCCAGGCCCAACAGGGCAGCAAAATATCAGAAATTCCATAAACCCTTACTTTTCTGTCTTTCTGCTATCAAAAAAGGAGAATTTGTACACCGCTTAGACTTAGAGAGCGCTGTAAAGCCCTATGGAGCTGTATATAAGTTTGCTATTGCTATTTATGCATTAAAGCTGATTTATCTGCTGAAATCAATTTAGCTAGTTAAGGTGTTTAGCTTTTTAGTTTAGCTTTCCCCTGAGGTTTAGTTTTTCCTCAAGTTTAGCTTTTCCCCCAAGGTGTTTGAATTGATTTGTTGCTATAGTTTAATTGTAATTCTATTTTATATTTATTGCTGTTAGCTGCTATGAAAACTATTAAAAGCCTTGGAATGAAAAGGAAAAAAGCTAGGCATTCATGTGTACTCACCTATACAGAGCAGGCTTCTATTTATCCTTTGCCTTGGTAGCAAAATATCATGGGCCATCCCAGTGGTGGGTTTCAAAATTTTCTAGAACCTCTTCTGTAGATGTGGCCTGCTTTGTGGGAGTGGCTTGCCAGCCATGTGACAGGGTGAGGGTGGCTTGCCAGCCATGTGACAGGGTGGGCATGGCCAACTTGTAAAATGTGGTGAATCTCACTTAACAATGCTCTTGCTTAGCAACCAAAATGTTGGCTCAGAAACTCTGGCATTTGAAGCATGCAAGTCTTAAAGCTGCCAAGTTACAAGACCTCTGCACCCCTAACCTTTTAGGGAAAAAAAAACCAAGGGGTTTTCAAACTTGATAGCTTTAAGACTTGTGGACTTCAACTCCCAGAATCCCTCCTCCTGTTATGTTGGCTCAGGAACTCTGGCATTGAAGTGTGCAAGTCTTAAAGCTGTCAAGTTACAAGACCCTTGCACCCCTAACCCTTTAGAAAAAAACCCCCAGGGATGTTCAAACTTGACAGCTTTAAGACTTTAAGGTTTAGATAGGACTCTTAGAGGTGGGTGGGGTGATTAGTGAACCAGCCAATCAGTGACTAGTGGGCAGGGCAAGTGTGGTGCAGATGGGCGAGGGGAGGGAGCTGGAACCGGTTCTAAACAGCACTGTAGATTTGTGGAACCTCTTCTATAGAAGAGGTTAGAACTGGCCGGAACCCACCCCTGACCATTCCCAAAGAAACTACCATACTGGCTGTCACCTACTCCTACTGGCACACACCTACTCCCTTCTCTTAATATTTAGATTCTGGGTAGGCCATTTCACTTTAATTGCCACATCTGTCAACTTGAAGGATTCTGTTTTTTAAGCAACAAACCAAAAACCTCTGTTTGAATTTTCATTAGAGAGCATTCAGATTAGAAAGTTTATACAGATTCTAGTGGAACCAGATTTCACTCTTCTGTGAGATGTTTCGATTAGGCAAAAATCTATATCCTAGGTCAACGGCTTCAGGCAAAAATTCTTTACTTCCTTGAGCTGGGTTTTCACTCCCATCATGCTGATAATGTATACTGATGATTTTGAATGGCATTTTCCCCTTCCTTATTAACAGGAGTCCTAAAGTGAGAAGGAATGATGGTGTACTAAAATTAAAAAGCATCGTGGACTCTGTCATAAAACACTGGTTTTGAGCACAAGCAATCCTTTGTCTCCCTATGAAAATAGGTAGCTAAGAAAACAGGACAAAGATCGCCATCTTTCCTGCTGCCATCTGATAATTCTCTATTTCACACACAGACACATGACTGGTCACTTAGTGACTGTTCAAAATTATGAGGCACCTTTCTGGGGGGTACTTGGAGCCCCATAGTTACATGACCACACTTTGGGCGCTGAGAAACCAGCCCACCTTTAGGGCTGTTTGCAGCGTTCTATGGTGAAAAGACCTTGTCAATCAGAAAGTAGGCAGTTCAGCAGTTCGAATCCCTAGCGTTGCGTAACAGAGTCAGCTCCCATTATTTTTCCCAGCTTCTGCCAACCTAGCAGTTCGAAAGCACATAAAAATGTAAGTAGAAAAATAGGGACCACTTTGGTGGGAAGGTAAGAGCACTCCATGTCCCTTTGGCATTTGGTCATGCTGGCCATATGACTATGGAGATGTCTTCGGACAGCACTGGCTCTTTGGCTTTGAAACGGAGATGAACACCACCCCCTAGAGTCAGGAATGACTAGCACGCATGTGCAGGGGAACCTTTACCTTTATGGTGACAAGGTTATGTTTTATGATTTTTGCCAAAGACTGGCATTTTCTTCTGGTTCTGCAAATAAACGCCCCACAGCAAACCACTGGTTGACTTAATGATCACAGCATTTGCTTAATGACTACGGTGATTGCTTTATGGCATTTGCTTAACAACTGCTACAAAAAAAGGTTGCAAAAACAGATCTAATTATGTGATGAACAATTTTACAATTGTCATGAGTTCGACTGCAATGGTTGTAAATCCATTATGGCCACAACTTAAGGATTTCTTGTATACCAGAAATCCAACAAAGCAGCCATTTCTCTCTCTTTCTCTCTCTTTTGCATTAAAATAATATCAAAATGAATCAAGTGCAACTGTTTGTCCATATCAGTTTGTTTTCATCTGCCGAATTATTATTAAATGAAAAGCAAACCTGAGATTCGGGATTTTTTTCTTGTTTTGTCAATATATTTGAGGAATGAAAAACACAGAGTTGCAGACTGGTGTGCAAATTCCACAAGCGAGACTATATTGCCAAAATTTTGGTATTGTTTATGTATTCATTTTACAAATGTAAATGTTAATCATTCCCAAATGATTCCATTTGGCTCACGCTAGAATTATATAAACATTAAAGATATGAATAAACATTTAATACCCTCCCCAACAGCTCTGAAACCTGGGTAAAATCTGTAATAAGGAGGCAGTTGTCTCAACTGAGACATTTTTATTTGAATCTTTTTGAGACTCTCCTTATCTTTTTGCAGAGGGTTGAAAAATGTGGACACCCCCCCCAAATATATGAAAGTACAATAATATAAACTTTATAATTGCATCAATGGGCATCAGCTGTACATTGGGCTAACCTTGAAAGGGCATTCTAATAGCTTGATTATTCAGAAGCTATAGCTGGCACAGAGTGCAGCAGCAGTTCTTAGGGTTCCCATGGGACCCATGTTACATCACTGCTACACGACCTGCACTTGTTGCCAGTGTGCTTCCAAATGCAATTGTAAAGGTAGAGGTTCCCCTCGCACAAAGTGTGCTAGTCGTTCCTGACTCTAGGTGGCGGTGCTCATCTCCGTTTCAAAGCTGAAGAGGCAACACTGTCTGAAGACGTCTCCGTGCTCATGTGGCCGGCATGACTAAATGCCAAAGGCGCACAGAATACTGTTACCTTCCCACCATAGGTGGTTTCTATTTTTTCTACTTGCATTTTTACATGCTTTTGAACTGCTAGGTTGGCAAAAGCTGGGACAAGTGATGAGAGCTCACTCCGTTATGTGGTGCTAGGGATTCGAACTGCCAAACTGTTGACCTTTCTGATAGACTAGCTCAGCATCTTAGCCACAGTGTCCCTAATGCAATTGTAGATGTTGGTTATTACTTTTAAAGCACTGTATGGCATAGGTTCAGGTTACCTGTGGAATTGTCTACCCTGATGGGACTGGCCCACCCAATCTACACAGCCAGAGGGGAGAAACTTTGGATCCTGTCAGTCAAGGAATATCAGCTTGCAGGGTCCAGATGGTCTTCTCTACCATGGCTCCTGCCCTTTGGAATATCCACCCTCCCGACTTTCTGTATGAGCCTTAAGACCTGCTTCTGCCAGATGTATTAGATTCCAATGGGGGAGCTTCACACAGGATGTGGTTGATTATTAACAGCTAATCTCACCTCTCTCCTCCCCCCGACCTGCCCCGGTGCCTCTGGCTCCTTCTTTTCCATCCTGTGTAGTGATTTTATTTTGTTTGTATTATCATTTTATACTTTTATGATTTTTTTTTATGCTGCAAGCCACCCAGAGTTACTTTGAAACCAGATGGATGGCAAATAAATTTAATTAATTAAATTAGTGATGTGAAACCACCCACTTCTCGCCACTTCTGGCTCAAAAGGTCTACAAGTTATAATTATGTCCCAGTTACGGCTAAGGAAGCTGCATTAAAAAAAAAATTACAGGCACTTTGGAAACTTGAATACTGTATGATATGAATACTGTATGAAAAAAAAACCTGATGTGATAGAATTATATGTGAAAATCGCAAAATTGACATGGAATTGAATTATATTGTCCTCATATTGATATTGTGCAGCAGTTATTCCCAAGAAAGCTCCTGAAATTTTTGTCCATCCAAACAGCATTTCTGTTAAATGGCAGGAGAGAAAATTTTTATGGCAAGTGTGAAAATTGATCTGTTAGGTCTGTTTCCATTTTGCCTTCAGGCTTCTGCTGAGTTAGCAAAAAAAACAAACTGAGAAATGCAAAGAACCTTTATTTTTGGCTTCCTCTTAGAGATATAACATATTTCCAGTCATGCCTATACCACTGAGAAAGGCTTCAGCATGTACACCTTCACTACCACTTAAAGGTGAAAAGAAACTAGGAATTAGTGAAGGATTTGATTAAAAAATAGAATATTGATTCAACCGAAGAATCATATGAGAAATGAAATGAAGGCCGCTTTTTGCAAAATTTTCTGAGCAGTATCCATATGGAGAGATAAAAAAGTCAAGATGTTAACCACGATAGAGCAAAGAAGATTACCATGCTAATTACCATATTAATTAATAATGAAAAATTAATTGCCATATTACAGAGCCAGTTTGGTCTAGTAGTTAAACTGCTGGCTTAGAAACCAGGAGACCATGCGTTCTAGCTCTGTCATAGCCATGAAAGTGGACTGGGTGACTTTGAGCCACTCAAAGTCACTCTCTTTCAGACCAGAGCTGTGTCTGTGAGGAAAAGAGGAAGAGGAGGGAGTATTGTGTGTGTTCGCCACTTTGAGTTATTTACAAAAATAATAAAGGCAGGGTAGCAATAAATAAATAAATATCCAAGCCTTGCCCCTTTTGAATGTGTATCAATATCACACAGATGGGGAAGCGGACAGGGTTTCAATCAACCTGCCATGACCTCTATCTTGATACTTCAGACCACCCACCACCACCCAAGGTACTGTCAATTTCAATTATTCTGTGAATTTCAAGTCAATAATCAAAGGGCTATGCGATAAAAACAGTATGTATTGGTTCAGTATGTATTTGTTGCAGAGGTGGTATTCTACCAGTTAGGACTGGTTCATCCAAACTGGTAGTGGAAATCGTGGGTGGCCCTGGCCACTTGTCCCAGCTCTACAGCATCCTATTTAGACCCTTGTTTCACCAAAAGCGCATGCACGGAAGCAGTGGTGGGTTTCAAATTTTTTTAGAACCTCTTCTGTAGGTGTGGCCTGCTTTGTGGAAGTGGCTTGCCAGCCATGTGACTGGGTGGGAGTGGCTTGCTGACCATGTGAGCAGGTGGGAGTGGCTTGCCAGCCATGTGACTGGGTGGGCGTAGCCAACTTGTAAAATGTGGTGAAACTCACTTAACAACGCTCTTGCTTAGCAACCAAAATGTTGGCTCAGAAACTCTGGTATTTGAAGACTTAAAGCTGTCAAGTTACAAGACCCTTGCACCCTAACACTTTAGAAAAAAAAACTCCAGGGGTGTTCAAAATTGACATCTTTAAGACTTGTGGACTTCAACTCCCAGAATTCCTTCTGTCGCTCTTCATCTTGATGATGTGCGGACGGGCAGGGGGAAGGAGCTGGAACCGGTTCTAAACGGCACGGTAGATTTGTGGAACCTCTTCTATAGAAGAGGTTAGAACTGGCAGGAACCCACTTCTGCGTGGAAGGCTGTGCTCATGTGCTAAGGTGGCTCGTGCGAAACGAGTGAAGTGAGCATGCAAGCACACACACTCACATTGGCGAATTGGTAGGGAAGGGAAGTCAATTCCACCCCTGATTTGTTATTGTATGTATTTGTTTTTTAGTGCTGATTTACAACTAGGAATATATGATGCCAAAATCTCCGTTTGTTCTGAATTGATTTTTACATAGATGCCACATAGTCATGTTGCAACAATGATTCATTATGACTGGATATGATTCTTATTAAATGTTCTATAGAATTATACTTGTGTAGGCTTTCACAGCTAGTACTTGTGGGGCTTCAGATTTTAGTGACCATGGTCTAGACAACAGATTTTTTGATGTTTCAGCAACAAGTGTAGTTGGCATCTTTAGCGGGAAGCTGGTCTGATACATGAAACTGTAGGAAATCTGTTGTGTAGACCAGGGATTCTCAACCCCCGGACTGTGGATGGACACTGGTCTGTAGTCCACCAGGAACAAGGCCATGCAAATGAGCAAAGCCACATCTGTGTATGTATAGGATCCAGGCAGCACATAAATCCATGCCCCACACAGTCCACAGAAAAACCTCCCTCCACAAAAATTGAGTTCTGGCATCTAAAAGGTTGGGGACCACTGATCTAGACCATGGCCACTAAACTAGAAGCCCTACACTGTCTTGTAGAACTGTTGCCTCATGAGTTCTTTTCTTGAGTTTCAAATGCAGAAAGCCATGAAAGCGGCAGAATGTTGGGGAGGAAATTCATAGAGCATTCACACACATGCACACATACACACAAGTCACATTACAAGCATATCATTCAAATAAATGAGTATTGGAGAGAGAAAAAATGCAGAATTTTAAAGTACAACACTAATTCGAAACATATTTCTGGACTCAAAGTTCATTAATTCTTAGCGTACAACTTTATGTCTCTTGTGATTGTTGAATCCCATTGTTTTGATGAAGGAAAAGAAGGAATTCTTGCTGAAGTTCATGCAAGGTTGAATCCCTTTGTAATTTGCAGTAGAACTGTTGGAAGAAATATCCTTCTGGGTTCAGTTCCAAGTGGGGAAAAAGACACTGGGTTCATGGAAGTTGCTTGGAAAGAAGGTTTATTGATGAACAGGATCACATGCCTTGAGAGGCTAGGGGAAAAAGGGGAAGAGATGCTGAGAGTGCCTGGGTTTTATGCCCTCTCTGGGCTTTTGAATTTGAGCTTGTATTCTGATTGGTTGTCACACTCCCATGTGGCCATGTAGGGGCAACTCTGTAGGCTGTCCTGAGTCCCAGGCTTGGTTGACTCTTGCTGGGTGATGATGTAATGAAAGGGCTTTGGGATTCCTATTATGGCTCTGCCTGAAGGAGGTAGATCTTTGTTATGTAGAATAGACTGGCTCAGGCCTTAATTGCACATTGACAAAGGTGGGGGGAGATGAGTTTCTGCCTCCCTTTTAGGAGAAATATTCTGTCCTTTTAATATTTCCTAAAATATTTCATTTTTTTTTTTGGAGAGGGGTGGGTGTTAACTTCCTACAGAACAAAGGGACGAGGGTAGTTTCAAAAGTTTGTGGAAAAAATGAATTCAGTAGATGTGCCTGTTCAAAAGGCCCTGCCTTAAGCATGAAGCAGCACCAGCCAACCATATGAGGAAAAGAGGAAAGAATTTGTTAGTAGATTATTTCCTTGTAAAAAGAAAAGGCACAATTGTTGTTTCTTTATTTTGGAACCGACTGCCTGTATGCACAGGAAGCTCAGGAAAGCAGAAGAGAATGAGAAACGAACTGCCAGAGCATTAAAATCCCAGTTAGATTCATAGCAGAAGGGAGAACACATTAATACATGTTGTGGCACATGAAGAATGACCTCCTCCAATGTCCCATCACTACCACCCTCACTGTATCTCCTGGGAATCTGCCCAGGGCAATGACTGAAATTCTTTTGTTAGAAGAATAATTTGGGATTTCACGAGCTGGGATGGTGCAAGAACAAATAAAAAAAATGAAATCATGACATACTGTGCAAAGGAGATTTTATTCTCAAGAATAAAAGGCTAGACTACAAAGATACTGAAGTGCAGGGACTTGGTTTTATAGAGGGACTAGATTTTTTATTTTATTTTTGCTGTGAGCAGGGAGTGTATATATTGGTTTCACCATGTTCTTCCTATGCAGTTTGGGATACTCCTACTTTGGGCTTTGATCCTGTGTGAAATTCAGAATAGATAGATTGCACTTGCCCTCAGATATGCAGATTCCACCTTTGGCATCTCCCTTCATCCTGAGGGAATTCCTGTCTCCCCATGAAATCAGTGAAGTGCCAAAAGGTGTGGGATCAGAAGCTTTTTAACTACTAACAATTTTAGTTTTTATAAGAATGCCTGGTAGGCCTTTCAGCACAAATGCAACACACACACACACACACACACACACACACACACACACACACACACACACACACACACAGGCTTTTAGCCTGAAGGTTTTTAATTATATATACTGTTTTATTGACCAAATTTTGTACTTTGTTCATTTTAACTGCTTCTTTTAAAGTTTGCTTGAATAAATAAACAGGACATAACTCTAAAGCTATATTCATATTTTCTTCCCATGTGGGGTTTTGGGTGAACTCAATAAAGAGAAATATATTTGGAGACACATTGGGAGATCAGAATAGAGCCAGTGGAGAAAACTCCCTTCCTGGGCTATTTTCCCTCTCTGAACTGTGGCTTCCGAACTCTGCTTTTTAAAGTAATTTAGATGAATTAAGGCTTCTTTGTGCCTTTGAGTCCTCTACAGTAAGAGGGGCTCCTTAGGAAGATGCAGCCATGTGGAATGTGTTCTCTAAAGGCAAAATATTTAAAGACCACTCTTAATGTGGCTTATTGAAAAGGACAAAGGTAATATAATGCAAACACATTTTTTAAAAAAAGCTAAGAAGGACTTAAAAATGTTTCAAAGAGGATACGATGCATTGTTCTGTCTACTTTGGTATTTTATCTGGACCATCTGAACTGGCACACACAGGTATTAGCAGAAGAGCAAACAGCAGGAATGTTGAAAAGCCAATGGATGAGGAGAAAGATCAGCAGTAATGGCATGTAAAGAATGATCCACGTGTGGAAAAATCTGTGGGTTTTGTTTTTTGCCCTTGAAAGTCATTCTGAGATAACAATAACTGTGATATAATAAAGAGTGGAGTAGCTGAGAAAAGGTAAGGAGATATCTGAAAAAGAAGGAGAAATAATTCAATGCTACATTATATCTTGTATAGATCTAGTTCAGGGGTGTCAAAGTCAAGGCCTGTGGGTGGGATCTGGCCCACGGGGTACTTAAATCTGGTCCATAGGGCTGGCCTGGAAATAGCAAAGGACCGGTCCACGGTGCTTCTGGCAGCCAAAATGGGACATGGGGGGGGTGTTGCCCAATTTTGGCCAGCAGGGTGCTGTAGGAGGCCGCCCAGGCCAAAAACAGGGCCCTGTTTTGGCCATTAGGGTGCTGCAGTAGGCATCTGTCCCATCTCCCCACCCCCAGCCATCCCACGGAGGAGAACTACAATCCGGCCCCTCGAAGAAATCCAGTTTGACACCTCTAATCTAGTTGGTCTCTGGCAATTTATTTAAAGGGCTAATCAAAATGAATGCAAAGATCAAAAATTCCACAGAAGTATCTACACTTAACTATGGTAAATTTTCATTATATAATCATGCAGGACTGCTGAAAAACCAGAAAGACCAAATTAAAGATAGGTCATCATAGAGAAAATCTGTGTGGTCACTAGGAGTTGATACAAACTTGATGGCATAGAATCTATCAGTCAATCATGTAGGAGAAAATCTTTCTTTATATTCATCTTTAAATCTTTATCTTTCTTTATATTAATTAGATTCAACTTGAGATTCCCAAAGGGTTTAAGAACAATTATTTACTAAGTTCATACCCTGTTTCCCTGAAAATAAGATATCCCCGGATAATAAGCCCAATCGGGCTTTTCAGCGCATGCGCTAAAATAAGCCCTCCCCCCAAAATAAGCCCTTCCTGAAAATATTGCAACACAGCAGCAGCCATGAGGTGACCATGCTCGCTGCCTCCTGCACCTCAAAAATAATCAGACCTCCCTGAAAATAAGGCCAAACACTTATTTCGGAGGTCTAAAGAAAATAAGACCTCTTAATGAAGAGGCATTTATGGGAAAATTAAAAACAAAATGTGAGCATTGGCCATGCAGTTGAAGCATTGTCATATCACTTTGAAGTCTGCTATGGAAGTTGAAAGAGACCTTATGTTAAACTTGTGCCAGTAATTTCTTTGCACAAAGTTTGTTCTGCATGTCCTAGGGAGAATCCAGCGGGGCATTGTTGGAAGATATTGGCTTTTGTGACCCACCAGCGACCAGCAAAGCTGGCAGCAGTTTCGGACAGTGAGGAGGTTGTGGTTAGGGTTAGGGGGCCAGTCCTGAAGTCTGGGGAAGACTCTGATAAGGGCTCTATGTCGGAGGCAGAGAGCGGGCCAAAGCTGTATGCCAGTTATCAACTGTCTTCAGAGTCAGACATCAGTGAGGCAGAGAAACAGCTGGATCCTGTTCCCAGTGTGCACATGTGCAGAGTTGCCAAACGAAGGGAACAGCTAAAGAACAGGGGATGAGTTGGGAGTAAGGCCACATGTGAATGATGGATGGCCCCTCTCAGAGGAAACAAAAGAGGAGTGAAAGGGGAGTGGAGTTTGCAGGAGACAATTAGTTTGCTTAATTGGTTCGTGACTCTCCAAGACTCCTTGCCAAGTTCTGCAGATATTGGCCTGTTAGCTCTCCAAGCCAGATAAGGTCTGTGATTGTAAATCCTCCGCTGAAAGATTTTGCTGGCTGTGGATGAACAAAATTCACAGCAAATTAATAAAAGGGTTTTTTGTCAGGACAAAGAGTTTGCTTCAGGCTCTTGGGAAGCCTAGGTCAGAACAGAACAGTGCACAAGACCTTTTTTACAAAGAGGTCTCATTGGAATGGAATTGCAGTCTTGGGCAAGGAAGAAATGCTATGCTTACTCTCCACAATGTTCTCATTCAGAGTGATTTAAAAATAATGTTTGACTCTCCTTGAGTGCTGTGAAAGATGAGATATGGTAAACTGCTGACAGATCTCTCCAATAAGTAGGCAGGGGTCAAAATCAATATCCAAGTCAGCAGTATTGCTGCTAACTATGAGGTAGAAGGATTGGGGCAGCAGGGTGGGGAAGACATCACTAGTTTTTCTTGGAGAGGTTTTTACCACCATTCCTGATGCAGTGCTGATACTTCTTTGCCGCACGTAATAGAGCACTAGAGGAACAACAAAGTTTAAACCTACTTTTGCCATTGATTTTCTTCTTGATAGAACTATGCTTCCAAAATTCTGGCATTACTGAATTGGGAAGGCTCTTTAAATTTATGTCCTACTTGAATTGACAACCTATAACTTATTGTTCTTCTCCTTCTTTTCTTGCTTCCATCTTGAAACCTATCCAAGAGGTTAACAGGAATTTGGAAACTGATCTGAGAACTGCCATCCAATTATTGAAAGTACAAGCTTGCTGATGATGATTTCTTTGACTGTTGAAGGCGGGACCTGCTCAGCCAAAAGGAGACAAATGCTAATGGTTTGCAGGAGAAAGAATAGCAATAGCAATAGCACTTAGACTTATATACCGCTTCACAGTGCTTTACAGCCCTCTCTCTCTAAATGGTTTACAGAGTCAGCCTATTGACCCCAACTATCTGGGTCCTCATTTTACCAACCTTGGAAGGATGGAAGGCTGAGTCAACCTTGAGCCTGGTGACATTCGAACTGCTGAACTGTAGCAGCTGGTAGGCAGTAGAAGTAGCTTGCATCCTAACCACTGTACCACCACAGCTCAGTTAAAATCAAATCCTCAATACAATTATAATTGCTTTCTTCAATAAGATTTTTCTTTTCAATTTTGAGGTGTTTGGCCCACCTTGAGAAAAGATGCTTACTAATAAGCAGCAAATAAATTCAGGTTTCAAAATGTAAAGTCTATCTCGTTACAAGGCTACATTAAAATGTTATGTTTCAACAATTAAACAACCTGTGAAAGAGCTAAATAGGCACAACCGTTCAAGCTCAAATTATTCTACTTTGGGCACATTATACAAAGTCCTTGCTCTCTAGAGAGGGCCAAAGATGGGCTTCACATAATTTAACAACCAGTTTGCCTAGTGCAGAACCAAAAATGTGAGCATGTGGGGCTTCAAACATACGGCGATTTCATGTGCGTGGCTTCCAGCACACCTTCTCGGGCAGCCGAGGTGAGTAGAGTGGGCGAGGCATGGAAATCAGCTGGGCTGCGTGGGCAGGGCAAGCGAGCCAGAGAGTGAGATATATAGGACTGGATAGCATCAGGCCAGGTGGGCAGGCCCAGCCAGTGGTTGAAACTACTGGTTCGCCCAAACCTGTCTGAATCGGCAGCAGCCCATCTCTGGAGAAGGCTCTGGTGCTTGAAAAGTTGGAAGGAAAGAAAAGAGGATGACCAGCAGAAACAGTGGTGGGTTCCTACTGGTTCGGATTGGTTCAGCCAAACTGGTAGTGGTTTGGTGGCCTAGGTCCCTGGAACAGGCAGCAATCCAGGCCTGCCATGCCCCCGAACTGGTTCCTTAGGTGGCGCCTTAGGCAGCGCCGTCTTGTTTTTCAGTTCTGTGCATGCACGAACAATTCTATGCGCATGCAGCGCATATTAAGAATGCGCACACACACAAGTGAACTGGCAGTAGTGCCTGCTGGAACTCACCCCTGAGCAGAAGGTGGATTAATTCAGTTACAGCAGCAGTTTCATTCAAAGCAGAAGAGTTTGGATTTGTTTTTAATCCTATTTACCTTGGCCTTTGAGTGAGGTTTTTATAAATGTTCTTAAACATACTAATTTTGTTCTCACCTTACCAGCATCCCTGCTACAATTTAAAGAGACTGTTGGGGAAGTTATTTTCCCATTAACAGAAAAAGAAATTCAAGACAGTAAAAAGAAAGAAAGAAAAATTGAAATGCGCTTTGTGCAGAAGAAGAAAAACTTTCAGTTTAAGAAAAGTTCAAAGCAGGTTTGTCATAAAAATCTTGAAAGGGCTATTTAAGTACTAACAATTGGAATTGGAATTGGAATTTATTGCACTTATATGCCACCCTTTTCCCGGAGGGGACTCAGGGCGGCTCACAATCCAAGTCAGGGAAGGGGATACAGATAAGGGATAAAAAGACAAACAAAACAATACACAATTTAAAAGCACACAACAATCATACCATTCGAGGGGGGGGGGGGCAAAAGCTCTTTAGCCCCAGGCCTGTCGGAACAGCCAGGTTTTAAGGGCTTTGCAAAAGGCCTGGAGGGTGGTGAGGGTTTGAATCTCCACGGGGAGCTTGTTCCAGAGGGTCGGAGCAGCCACAGAGAAGGCTCTCCTCCGGGTAGTCGCCAGCCGGCATTGGCCGGCGGATGAAATTCGGAGGAGGCCTAATCTGTGGGATCTAATCGGTCTATTGGAGGTAATTGGCAGCAGGCGGTCTCTCAAGTACCCAGGTCCAAACTGCAGTCATTTCTTTTCTCTTTCTAAGAGAATCGTGGTCATGTTTATTAATATTAAAAGGAAAATAATAAAATAGTAGTTTGGCAAATCTCTAATATTATTAAATTTTGAACTAATATCTTCCTTCGGTATGGTTGGAATTCTAATGATCTCCCCAAAATACTGAGCTGCATTCAGTATTAATTGACTATATTTGTAGATATTTTAAAATGTAAAGTATCAATTGAGAAGGCTCTTGACAGCATGAAGAACTACTCTCCGCAGCTGCTTTCATATGCCATGAAAGGTTAGCAAATTGATCGTTATAGATTTGTTTACTGTAGTTTTTCCAAAAGCTGGAAAAGCTATTTGTGTGAGTCCCTTCTCCTTTCTGGGACACAATATCATGGCTGTTCTTGGTTGGTTACATCCTGTCTCTGCTATTAGTTGAATTAACAGAAACTGAAGCTAATTCTCTCTCTGAAACTTGAAAATTGATCTCTGGTCCTCCGATGTGAGGATACAACTCTCATTAGAAATTCTGGGGAAGGCTTCTTAGGAGCCACATCCGAGGTGGCGCAGTAGTTAAATGCAGCACTGCAGGCTACTTCAGCTGATTGCAGTTCTGCAGTTCAGCTGTTCAAATCTCACCGGCTCAGGGTTGACTCAGCCTTCCATCCTTCTGAGGTGGGTAAAATGAGGACCCGGATTGTTGTTGGGGGCAATATGCTGACTCTGTAAACCACTTAGAGAGGGCTGAAAGCCCTATGAAGCGGTATATAAGTCTAACTGCTATTGCTATATTCTGTAGTGGCTACCCTGTGGTGGATTCCGGATCCCGTTGCAACCAGTACAGTTGCAATGGTACGCGGCGCACGCACATGTATCTTACCATTCAGTGATGCCTCTGCAAGCTGCCGTGACTCCAGCTGCCTGGCAGAGCATTGCGCAAGTGCTGCATGTGCCATGCGCATGCGCGGAAGCGCCAAAGGGTTTAAAAACAGGTAACGAGCGCGGGCGAGCAGGTGGGCCCTCTGGAGCACTGTAACGGAATGGTACCCAGTGCTCCTGGCAGGCTCCGGTATGCAGTGACGTGCGGTGACGGTTACCGTTGGTGAGGCAAGACCGCAGCAGCGGCGAGAAGCAACGTCCCCGGCACTGTGTCCGACAGGCGTCTCGCATTTATGGTGGACATAAACGCGAGATGCCTGTCGGACACAGTGGCAGGGGTGTTGCTTCTTGCCGCCGTCGCACTCCACTGCCTTGCGCCCCGCCTCCTCCAATGAACAATCCTGCTGCCTCGGCCTGCAGCCAGCCCACCCACCCCTCGCCCGACCTGCTCCCTGGGTGTCCCGGCTCCATCTGAGATGCTTCTCGCCACCGTCGCGCTCCACCGCCTTGCCCCCGCCTCCTCCGACAAACAATCCTGATGCCCCAGCCTGCAGCCAGCCCAGGACCGAGCCTGGACTCACTGCTCTTCTCCTCCTCCTCCTCCTCGTCCCCGCTCGGTGCTGGGCTGGCTGCAGGCCAGGGCATCATCATTGTTTGTCGGAGGAGGCAGGGGCAAGGCGGTGAAGCGCGACGGTGGCGAGAAGTATCTCAGATGGAGCCAGGACACCCGGAAGACAAGCAGGCACTTCGGCATGCCTTTAAGTGCCGGCTTGTCTTCCGGGTGTCCCGGCTCCATCTGAGATGCTTCTTGCCGCCGTCGCGTTCCACCGCCTTGCCCCCGCCCCCGTCTCCTCATATGGACAGTCACAATCCTGCAGCCAGCCGGCCCGAACTGCTCCCTGCCTGGACTCACCGCTCTCCTCCTCCCCGCTCGGTGCTGGGCTTTAAAGGGGTCTCCCCTCCCCAGCCAGCCAGCCCACCCAGCCAATTCCTCCCCCCACCACCACTGTGTCCAACAGGCCAGGTGTCTCACGTTTATGGCGGACATAAATGCGAGACGCCTGGCCTGTTGAAACACAGCGGCGAGAACGTCCCTGCCGCTTCCGTGCTCCGCCGCCTCTCCCCCCTGCCTCCTCCGACCCCACCGCTGTGAAGAAAGAAAGAAAAACACACACACAAACCTCACAATAAAAAAATATTTTTTTTATTAAAGTACAAATTACAAATTAAATTACAATAAATTTGAACCCCCCCTCCCTCTGTCTGATCCACCTTTTCCAGCTGTGGAAACTCTCTCAACTCTCCTCTTGTCCACCCAACATAAGCGTGCTAACGTAAGCTCATAAGGCATGATTCGCTGCTCCCCAATCAGGAGGCGGGAGAATCAATGCCTCTTTTGCATATGAAAGTGTTTGCTTGTTAACTCCGCCTTAACTTTTAAAAGGCAAACATTCCTTAGGCAAAAGAGGCTCCGAGTTCTCTGGCCTCCTCCCATAGTTAACACTGAGAGCAGACACCAAGCCACTGTGACTTTGAATCTGGTAGCAACTACCCTGGCTTTAATTATTTAAAAAAAAATTATTTAAAATTCTTCCTTTCCCTCAGGAGACTGGTGAGGCCCCGCCTCCCCTGCCTCTAGTGACTGCACGTCCCTGCCAGTATGCCTGTACCAGGGCGTACTGCGTGCAACCCACCACTGTAGTAGAATACACTGGGTAGAATATGAATCTTTTTCGTCTGCCCTTAGTACTGCTTTCTCCAAAATATCAGTATCAGTGTTGCAGTGGTGTCGTCTGTAGCTTGTGCAGGTTTCTGTCCATATTTCCACATGATCTTTTTTCAGCAGAACTTTCCCCCAAATAATATAGAATAAGAAAGAGGTGGAGAGGTAGTTGTGTTGGCTAAGGCGATGGACTAGGATGGAAGAGAGCCAGGTTCAATCCAGCCTCAACTACAGAAACTTTCTGGGCAATCTGATCCAGTCACTTTCTCAGTCAAATCTCCCTCAAAGCTGGTTGTTATGTGGATAAAATGAAGGGAGACCTCCACATAAGCTGCCTGGAGAAAAATCTGGATCCATACTGACAAATATGTTACAGTAACGGCAATGACATGAAACTGGCTTCTTAATTTAATTTTCTGATTGCTTTAGAGTGTCTTTAGAATTCCCTTTGATTATAGGACATGGGGAGACATGATAGCAGTGTTCCAATATCTCAGGGGTTCCCACAAAAAAGAGGGGGGTCAAGCTATTCTCCAAAGCACATGAGGGCAGAACAAGAAGCAATGGGTAGAAACTAATCAAGGAGAGAAGCAACTTAGAACTGAGGAGAAATTTCCTGACAGTTAGAACAATTAATCAGTGGAATATCTTGCCTCCAGAAGTTATGAATGCTCCAACACTGGATGTTTTTAAAAACATGTTTGTCTGAAATGGTATAGGGTTTCCTGCCTAGGCAGGGGGTTGGAGTAGAAGACCTCCAAGGTCCCTTCCAACTCTGTTATTCTATGCTTTTAGGTTGACTTTATTTTTGAGCCTACCTCATCATTGCAGGTTGTGGAATTCTGTTTTGTTATTACTCATCTGCTGCATTCTTAGAATTTCTCAAGATGCCATCTTTAACTTCAATCATTGAAACCAGAAAGGATACTGACCACTGAAGAGCTAATAAATATAATGAAAACCATGACTTGACATAATATAATAATATAGTGATGTAAATGAAGAATAACATTATGATTTATCATCTTGCATTTAAGGTAAGTGCATGAGGCTCAAAAGTCAGACTTATTGCCTTTAAAGAAATGTAATACAATTTATTTTCCATCTAATTGCAAGAGTGTGGTAGAAAAAGAAGTTCTCTGAATGAATACTTGTTAAATTAACAATCTTCAAAGTGGGCAATTTAAAAGTAATAATTTGGCTCTTTCTTATAATCTGATGTTATCAGGTGTTCCACCCCCCTCAAAAACTGAAAACCAGGAACAACTAGACGTCATCAAGCCGGAAGAGAGAGACAGTTTGATCTAGATTTCTGGTGATTAAGGCACTACGCTGGAAACTAGGAGACTTGTGAGTTCTAGTCCTGTTTTAGGCTAGTTGATTTTGGACCAGTCACTCTAGCCCAATTTGCCTCATAGGATTGTTATTGTGGAGAAAATAGGAGGAAGGTGTATGGGTTGTGTTTGCTATCTTGAGTGTATTTGTAAAATAAAAATAGAAGCAGGATACAATGAATAAAAATAAAGATAGGACAAATGCATTGCCCCTCGTGAGATATGGGGAGCCCTTTTTATTTGGTATCTGTTTCTCACAAATAACATAACACTCTTCAGACATTTGCAAAGTGTGTAAGCTTGACAAAGAGAGGAAGGATGAACACAATGTCTCCATTTTCTTTTCACTGCCTTCCAGTGGGAGATACCAACTCTGCAGTGTGTACACGCACATGCCCAATTCTATGTTTCTATGAATGGAAGCTGGTTCTGAGGTTTAGAATCCTGGGCATTAAAAGCCTGCACTCTGTCATAAACACTCTTTCAGACTCTGAAAACTCAGAGTGAAGTCACAGTTTTGTTTCACAACAACTGATTCTGCAAACTGGATCCAGATTTATCTCATTTGCAAACATTCTGTCAGAGACCAAGTCCATCTGAGAACATTCAACCACACTTCCTTCCTGTGAAATTGGAACAAATAGCAACTTGGGGCAGAAGAAGGAGTGGGGTGGTGATGGTGGATATGCTTGGGAGAAAGTTAAAACCTGTCATATGGTTAAAGATGCATTTGCTTTGAACTATAGGTGATTATGTTCACTACTGTACTATGCTCTACTACCATAATTTCCTCCAGGTTCTGGAACTGTCTTTTCCTTGCCTTTTGTTCTACTATCATTTCTTTGCCTTGCTGGTGAAACATCTGGACTTAATCACCTCACTGATCATACTAAATTGTCACTTCACAAACCACTACGGAGCAAATTTCCATACAGCATTTCAGTATCAGAGAAGAACACATAACATTGTTGTTCTGGATGCAAAAATGACTTTGTTATCAGACTATTATATTTACATTATTTCTGGAAATAGCTAAACAGTTTATTCTTCTATGATTCAAGGGGGAAGGGAGCTGTTCTCTATAAAAAGTAAAATTTAAACTTCATGTTTGTTCTTTGTATTTCTGTGAAGAATTAAAGCTGAAAACCAAAGTATATTGGATAATACTAACATGCCTACATAGCTTTCTTTGGACTCTGAATCATGATAGGTTTCATCAAATTGATAGTGCATTTTAGTGTATTTTTCCCCAGGAGCAGTTTTCCTTTTATGAAATCTCTGTGTCTATGAAACATTCACCTCCCCCCGCATCAAATATTCAACAGTTCTTTTGGAGTTAAATTAGATTCATCAAAAAATATAGACCATTAATCATATTCTATGGCCCTTTGTGTCTCTCCACCAGGTGAACATCAAAGCATCTATTGAATCTCTTTTACAACATTATATTTATTTGCTGACTTTTGTTTATCTTGATGTTTCACAAATTGAGCACATATGGTTTAAGCTTTCTTCTAAAGTGTGTCTCTAAAATGGACTTATATTTTAAATCACATAAAACAAAAAGTTGCATGTTTCTATTGGGCAATAGAAAAGGCCATAATCGTAATGTACTTTCAGTTAGGTGTCTTTTTTTAAAGTTTTAAAATATTCTGATCCTTGATCATTCTCTGAAAAGTAACTCAGCAATTCTTAACATGCTTTCATCTAGGTCAGCTCATAAAATCACAGAGCAAAAAATACATAAATATTTGCTATTAGCAGAACAAATTGGTTGGTTCGAACCAGTGATGGGATTCAAATAATTTAACAACCGGTTCTCTGCCCTAACGACCAGGTGAGTAGGCAGGGCTCAGTGGTCTTGTGACTTGGTGGACGTGGCCAACTTAGCGTCACTCAGGTTGATGGGCACTTTGCCTTAGCTGTTACAATGTAATAAGGGTTAACTGGAGAGGCTGTTTCTGTAAGCAGTGAAATAAAGATTAGGCTAGAAAAAACACCAGAATGTTTCCTTCCTGCCTTCCTTACAGGATTAGCCCTGTAAAGTGGGAAAAAACAAAATGAGATTTCTTCCAACAACCGGTTTTCCGAACTGCTTAGAAAGTTAACAACTGGTTCTCCCGAAAAGGTGTGAACTGGCTGAATCCCATCACTGGTTTGAATGTTTGAATGTTTATTTTATTTATATGCCGCCCTTTTCCCCCGAAGGGGACTCAGGGCGGCTCACAACTCAAACCAGGGAAGGGGGGATACAGACAAAATTAAAAACGACACAAAACAATGCATGATTTAAAACACACAACAGTCATACCATTTGAGATGGGGGCAACGGTTCCTTAGCCCCAGGCCTGTCGGAACAGCCAGGTTTTAAGGGCTTTGCGGAAGGCCTGGAGGGTGGTGAATTGGTTCAAAAATGCAGATCCCACGGAGAATCTGGGTACAAAGCAGGCAATACCAATTTTTAACAAACAAGTTGAATAAAAACAGAATAATGTACAGATGGCTGGTACCAGAAGGGGTTCTGGTATCTTGGCAAGGAAAAAGATATAAGATAGAGAATTTAGAAAAAGCACACAAATTCTATGAAGAACACTGTAATAGGGAAGGAAAACGAGGAAGCAAAGAGGAATTAGTATACAGAGGTCAAGTGGAAGAAACTTCAGAAGACAGTGAAAGAAGCAGGAGACAAGAACAGAGGCAAGAAAGAGAAAGAGCAGAGAAGGAAGGCGCGAGAGGGAAAAATCAGATACAAACTAGAAGTAAAAGAAACAGTCTCAACTAAAGATGGATCAAGAAATAACAATTATGTCGATAAACTTGAATGGACTGAACTCACAAAAAAAAAGAGCCCAGATGTTTAATATTCCTAAGAAATTGAAAGTAGACCAGATATGGGTTAATTGGTATAGATGGATGGAGCAAAGAAATAAAAAGCAATAGAACAACTCTCAAAAATAATAATTATGAGTAAAACAAGGGGGTCATGATTGGTGAAATCAAATCAGGATGATAGCTGGCATATAGACTGTAGAATGATAGCGAAAAAGGGAAATAATATGAAAAAAAATGGACTTGTGGAAATAACACCTTCAAGAAAACATAAACTGGATCTGAAAGAGACACCTATAACAATAGAAAAAGAAAGAAAGGGAAGAAGGAAGGAAAGGAGGGGAGGAAGGAAGTAGAGAATGGAGGGATGAAGGAAAGGAAAGAAGTGGAGGGTGGGAGAGAGGGAGAGAGAAGGAGAGATAGTAGGAGAGGAAGAAGAAGTGTGGAGGAGAGGTAAGGGAAGAAGAAAGAAGTAAGGAGAGGTGGGTGGAAAGGAGAGAAAGAGAAGGAGAGCAGGGGGGAAGAGAGAAAAAGAGAAGGAGAAAGGGTAGGAAGGAGAAGAAAGAGGGTAGAAGTAGGGGAGAAGGAAGGGAAGGAAGAAAGGGAAGGCGAGGAGGAAGGAAGTAGAGAAGGAAGGGAGGGAGAAAAGAAAAGAAAGAGAAAATAAGGTGAGATGTGGAGGAGAGGTAGGGGAAGAAGAAAGACGTAAGGAGAAATGGGTGGGAGGGAGAGAAAGAGGAGAGGAGGGAGGAAGAGAGAAAAAGAGTCAGAGAGGGTAGGAAGGAGAAGACAGAGGGTAAGAGTAGGGGAGAAGTAAGGGAAGGAAGAAGGAGAAGGAAAGGAGGAAGGAAGGAAGTAGAGAAGGAAGGGAGGGAGAAAAGAAAAGAAAGAGAAAATAAGGTGGTGTCAAAGCAGGTGTGAAGGATGGTAAATAATACATTCCAAATTATACCTTATACCCCTTTTAAATGGAATAATAATAATATAAGAATGGCAAAGAAAAAGAATAACTATGTGAATGTATACCTATAACCGCATGTAAGAGAATAGATGATAGTAAAAATATAAAGCACAATATAGGTAAATAATACTTGATCATAAGTAGCTAAGTATAAATAAATAAAGAAATGTATATAAAAATGGATAATGAGTAATGAGATTACGAACGCAAGATAGAAATGTATAGAAAGGAAAACACTAACTGCAAAGAAACCGATTCGGAACTGCTGTATGATATATGATGGAACTTATTGTTCCTATGTTGTTTTTAAGTTATGTAGTTATTTTTGTTAATGTGTTCATGTGTTCTGTTGATGTGCTTATGTCTATAAAATTAAAAAAGAAAAAGAAAAAAAAAGAAAAAATGCATACTTTTTCAGGGAAAATAAAGGCCTAAAGTTAAAAAGAATTGAACTTGATTTAAATGTGTGTCTAATGTCTATACAGCAATAGCAATAACATTTGGACTTATATACCGCTTTACAGCACTCTCTAAGCGGTTTTACAGAGTTAGTATATTGCTCCCAACAATTTGGGTTCTCATTTTACTGGCCTTGGAAGGATGGAAGGCTGAGTCAGGTGAGATTTGAACTGCCAAACTTCAGGCAGAAGTAGCCTACAATACTGCACTCTAACCACTGCACCACCATGGCTCATATACCAATCCATCTCTGAAAAGGACCTGCAAGTTTCAGAATCACCAAGTTGGAGCAATCCATTTAGGACTGAATCCAACCTCTTTTGAATGCATATTTCGGAATAACGTATTTTGTTTTCTCACAGATATTGTTCAAATAAATCAACATAGAACTCAATGGAAGCTGAAGCCTTCCATTTGCGGATTTCAAAATTATGAGAACTCTTCCAGTTATTATCTATGGTCCAAGAACTCTAGCTCAGGGCTGAGCACATGCTTCACATGCACAAGATCCAACTCTTATCTTCTTCAGAGAAGGCTGGGAAAGACTGTAGCCTAAACCTTCGAGAACTGCTCTTTATCAATATAAACAATACTGAGCTATATCCACCAGCAGCTCATTATAAGACTGGTTTATGTATAAAAGTTAATAGAACTCAAAAAGTCCTGAACAAACTTGTCTTTCAATTTTGAATAACCTCTGGGATATACTTGGAAGAAGGATGTGCGTAGTTGTTGAGAGACACACAAAGAAACCTTTTATTAAAATTCTTCCATCACTAAAGAGAGGATATGGGGATTTCCCCACATTTAGTGGCATGTCTTTATCCCTGGAAATAGTTCAGTCATGCCTGATAATGTAACAACTTATCTTAAAGACATTAAAAGCACATTTTTCTTCTCTTCTTTCAAGATATTTTTTTCCCCCTCCTGAACTCTATTATGACAGAGGTTCTGTTATTGATGCGATATTCATGCAGAAGAATCACCCACCCAAATACTGTGAGATCCCTATTTCCCTTGTTTTCAGTCTAGGAGAAGTGAAGACTTCAGACAGGCTGGCATATAACTCTTGCCTAAGAATTTTCCTTCTGATTTCCAGCAGAATGGTTTCAGTTCCGTGTTCTTTCGCCAATAAAAATATCCTTAGATAAAGACTGAGGACAAAGAAGATAGACAGGGCTGTCATGTTTGATCCCAACATTTTATAATCTAGACAAGATTGCTTCTGACTCTGGATGTTCAAACCTGAGCTATAGCAAAATGAATGGACTTACCTTCCTTTAGGCAGAGGCTAAAATATTTGGAAACAATACACTTGTATACAAAGTTAAGGAGTACATTGTGCAAGATATGCAAGCTTGCGCACACATTGTTAATCTCATTGTTACATCAGCACAGATTCCAATGCCTATAAATGGGGAAAATTGGTCTACTGATCAAACATGGATGAAAGACCTGATGCTTCCCTGCTGCTTTCTGACTTTGGGATTTTGTTTTGTTAATTTAAAAGCGGGACTTGAGAGTACAGCAGCTGTGCAGGTTGCTTTTCCACACACAAAAACACTGTTCTGGAGAATGGATTGTGCCAATTTCCTTTGAAAATATTAGCAACATGTCCCAGCAATAATATGCTTCCATTGCCATTAAAATGTGGGAATGGGGAATTCCCACTACTGTTTACCTGGTGCAGATTTCCTTCCTCCTGTTGCTTTCAGTTGGGAAAAAAACCAGATGACTATTGTAGTGGAAAACAACTTATCCAGAAAACATTATAGTGCTGTCTGTGCATATGAATAGACTCCATATGCTTGTAAGCATATAAATCTCATACAGACAGTCCTTGACTTACAACTACAACTGGGACCGGAATGTATATTGCTAAGCAAGGAGGTCATTAAGTGAGTTGCAACCAATTTTATGACTGTTTTTTTGCCATGGTCATTAATTAAATCACTCAGTTGTTAAGTGAATAATGTGGTCATTAAGAGAATCTGGCTTTCCCCATTGACTTTGCTTGCTGGAAGCCAGCTGGGAAGGTCACAAATAAAGGTTCCCCCGCACCTGTGTGCTAGTTGTTCCTGACTCTAGGGGGCGCTGCTCATCTCCATTTCAAAGCCAAAGAGCCAGCGCTGTCCAAAGACATCTCCGTGGTCATGTGGTCAGCATGACTAAACACCAAAGGTGCACGGAACACTGTTACCTTCCCAAAAAAGGTGGTTCCTATTTTTCTATTTGCATTTTTTATGTGCTTTCAAACTGCTGGGTTGGCAGAAGCTCACCCCGTTACGCGGCGCTAGGGATTCGAACCGCTGAACTGCCAACCTTCTGATCGATGCCACCGGATTCCCCAAATGGTGCTTATATGACCCTAAAATGTTACAACATCCTAAATATATGCCAGTTGGCAAGCACCAAAATTTTGATTATGTGACCATGAAGATGTTGTGTCAACCTGTAAATGTGAGGACCAATCATAAGTCACATTTTTTGATTCTGTTGCAACTTTGGAAGGTTGCTAAACAATTGGCTGAAAATCAAGGGCTACCTATATATATTTGGAAGACATCCAATTTTGCTCATATGTTATTCCTATGCATGCAATTTGATTACCTCTCCAACAGTCTGTGAATGCATGTTTCATTTCTCATTTATAGCTGGACAATATTTGAATAATTGGGAGAGGGAGAGAAGGAGGGGAAGAGGGAGAGAGGGAAGAGGAGAGAGAGAGAGAGGTGGTATTCAGCAGGTTCTGACCAGTTCTGGAAAACCGGTAATGAAAATTTCGTGCAGTTCAGAGATACCACCTCTGACTGGCCCGCCCCCATCTATTATCTGCCTCCAGAGTCCCAGCTGATTGGTAGAAAATGGGGATTTTGCAGTAACCTTCCCCTGAAATTAGGAGTGAATGGAGATTTTACAGTATCCTTCCCCTGCCATTTCCATGAAGCCACGCCACGCCCACAGAACTGGTAGTAAAAAAAATTGAATCCTACCACTGGAGAGAGATGACAGTAGAATCAAGTTAGACATTTTCTGAATGGTTGATACACCCAGCTCGAAAGGATTGCAGTCTCAAATTAGGGTGCATATTTGGTCAATATTGGTGCTTCAAGCAATATTTGAAGTGATCTCACACACACAAAAATCTAACATAAAGAGATTCCAAATATGAAGTGCAAAAAGTAAACACAAAGACTAGATGACAATTAAAATTTTCTGTATGTCTTTGCTGCTATCTACTAGTGATCTAGATTTTTGCAGCCTATACTGGTAGTCCTAACATTATACAGTTCAAGTTGGCTGAATCACGTTTGGATTATGGAGATGGAAGAGGTCTGAAACAGAACGCAATGTTTTGAAGACAGTGGACAATTGGATGATTGGAAAACAGCCTAGCTTTAAAAAAAATGAACGCCAAAGCAAATGTAGAGTTTTGTCATGAATAATGCAGACTAGTCAGAGGACAGTTTATTTTTAGTAGCAGAACTCTCATTTATTTCATTTAACAACACTAACCCTTTTAAACATGACACTTTTAATCCTATTTATTTTAATAACTCTATTCTAAGCATGTCAAGATCTAAACCTTCTATTCTTCCTTTTAAAGAGATATGATTGTCAGCAGCAGCAACAACAAAAAGATGTTCAAAGCAACTAAAATACTAAATGACATTTAACTACAAGATTTCTTAGGTTCCTCTGTAACTCTACTTGAAACCATTATCAAAGCAGTAGTTAATGACTAATTTATTGAAGGCAAAAACAAATTGAAAGTCAGTCTGATTAGGAAGTTATGTAATAATTAGGGATAGTAATTTAATTATTTTTTAATTACAGGGAAAAAATATCCTGCATAGATGGTGTAAAGGATTCTTAATTTAAAATATTTGATATATTATTTAGATATCTCAAATTTATCTCAAATTTACACACTAAAATTATTATTACACATGAAGAAGGAAAGGGCCTGAGAAGAAAAAAATTAGCATTAATTTTGAAAAGTCCAGTAATGGTTCTTACAATGTTTGGTGCTGAAAACAGTTAAGAGAAAATAGAAAACTGTTAAAAACTATAGGATTGTGTATGTGTGTTTGTGTATGTGTTTGTGTGTGTGAAGAGAGGGGGCGGGAGAGAGATAAAAACTCATAGAATGACCTTGGTTCTTATCAGCTTGCTACAGCTTGATGGAATAGCTACTGTTTAGTAACAGCTAGAGCTGGAGAATCGAGAATTGAATTTTCAGAAGAGAGGGTAGCACAAGCGTAAATCAATGATTTCTTGTGATTTTTGTGACCTGGTTATGATAATAAAATAAAGGTCCAAGCTTTCCACTAGGAGAGGAGGACATGTAGGATAGTCAAAACAATTTGTAATGTTTTGGCTAGTAATGAAGTTACTCCTTACAGTGACCTAGACACCAGTATGATCCTACCTAGGCTAGATAGCAAATATTTGTATGCATCACTGTTTCCGTGTAGAATTTCTAAATATGATAGCAGTAGTATTATTGTGTTTATTGCAAACATTATTGATAGTCTAGTTTTAAGGGAGCTCATTTGCAAGTTTAATAAGGATGTGATATTTCTTTTTAAACTTTTCCTGGGTTGCTGATAGTTAAAGATCACCCTCTCTCCACCCACACCCTACTTTTCTTAGCTTCTTTCTTCTACTTTGGGTTTAAATCAGAGGTGGTATTCAGCAGGCTTTGACCAATTCTGGAGAACCGGTAGCGGAAATTTTGATTAGTTTGGAGAATCGATAAATACCACCTCTGACTGGCCCTGCCCTCATCTATTCTCTCCCTCCCAAGTCCCAGCTGATCAGTAGGAAATGGGGATTTTGCAGTAACCTTCCCCTGCCATGCCTACCAGGCCACGCCCACCGGCCACACCATACCCACCAAGTCATGCCCACAGAACTGGTAGTAAATGTTTTTAAATCCCACCACAGAGTTAGATTAATATTCTTTGCTCTGTCAAAAATTGACTCTGAACATCAAATCCAGTTTTTCAAATGTAAAGAAAATGTATGCAAAACTATGAACTGACTTTTACAAACAAACTTACTCAGCCATGTCAACAAAAACTCTAATCATGGTTTTCTTTTCCAAAATGTTGCATTTCTATTCTTATTTATATCTACAAAGCTAGTGCTATTATGCTTAATGCATAGGAGCATGTGTACTAAGAACATGTGCACCATGGACATGATGGTTCAAATCCCAGTAAGGGTATGGCTAGCTGATGAGAGCTAAATAGCTTGAAATAGATCTATACTAGTCTCCCTTTATTTATTTATCAGCATAAATATAACAAATATAGCAAAAAGGCAACAGTAAAAAATATTGGGTTTCTGTCTGGATGGTCTCTTGTGACGAGCCTAATGACAGAGAGTGGAAGTGTGACCTTCCTCCCATAATTGGGGCTTACCAGGGGTTGTAAAAAATCTAATAGATACCTTTCACCCTGGCTTCGCTGATAAACGGATAAGAGCCTGTGGCCTAATGGCTAAGATCTTTGCCTAGTATGCCTAGTGTGCAATATAGCCCAGGTTCAAATCCCAGTAAGGGTATGGCTAGCTGATGAGAGCTAAATAGCTTGAAATAGATCTATACTAGTCTCCCTTTATTTATTTATCAGCATAAATATAACAAATATAGCAAAAAGGCAACAGTAAAAAATATTGGGTTTCTGTCTGGATGGTCTCTTGGGACGAGCCGAAGACAGAGAGTGGAAGTGTGACCTTCCTCCCATAATTGGGGCTTACCAGGGGTTGTAAAAAATCTAATAGATACCTTTCACCCTGGCTTCGCTGATAAACGGATAAGAGCCTGTGGCCTAATGGCTAAGATCTTTGCCTAGTATGCCTAGTGTGCAATATAGCCCAGGTTCAAATCCCAGTAAGGGTATGGCTAGCTGATGAGAGCTAAATAGCTTGAAATAGATCTATACTAGTCTCCCTTTATTTATTTATCAGCATAAATATAACACATATATACACAACTATACAACTATACAACTATACAACTATACAACTATACAACTATGTATGTATGTATGTATGTATGTATGTATGTATGTATGTATGTATGTATGTATAACCTCTGGTCAAGAAGCAAAGCTCTGTTATTAGAAAATGGAATGTGTTTGAATGAACTCCCCCTTCCCCTTTTTGGTCTCTCTCAGAATCCCATTAAATTCTTACCGAATGCAAGTGCTCCATAGAACACACTTTGAAAAACTTAACTTGATCACACTTTATCCTCATCATTCTGGACCTAGTGACTAGAGCATATGGGAGGTGGAGCAGATTGCCTAGCTCTGTACTATAATCCTACAGAATTAGAAAAAAGAGGGGGAAATTAATTGCTAGTATTAAATCCCTATATTTATTGAGGACATTATTGTGTTTAACTGCCCCTTTGATTTTACAGCTGAAAACAAACCCCTCCCTTTCTGATCCTGTGCCTCTTCCCGAACCAAAAATACCCCCCCACACACACACACATACAGTTACATCTGTTGGTGCTTAGTGCTTTCTTTGTTAAGAACTAGAATCTATGCCAAAATGACACATCTTGAGTGCACTTGTAGCTGCAGCAAGTTAATGTCTTCATATTTTTGGAAATTCACAGGAATGTGGTTAGCAATTATATAGTAAGTACTTCACTAATAATAACTCTTCTTCCTCAGTACTTATCCATCTGTTGTACTGCAGGAGCTTTTCATGCAAAAAACGCTCAAAGGAGATATCACAGAAGATAAAATCAGAGGGTTGTTTGTTGTTCTGAAAGACCTCCTAGACTAAAATATTATAGAGTTTAATTGTTTAGGTGCATGTCAATGGCAGCCTGTGTCCTGGGTTAGATTTTGCTCAGGAGGTTGAAGCTTTTCCTGACATGTCAAGCTTTATGAATCTTCTCCTTTCTAAATTATTCTGTGTAAATGCTGTTTGTCTTACATTTGGCTTTTTGCAGACTGTGGAGATGAACCTAAATGTCCATCCAGATGGCTCTTACAGAAGTAGTTAGCCTTTCCTGGTAAGAATAGCTCTGGGACTCCTATTATAAGAATGTGCATTTCAAGAGTCTTCTTGGCTTCATGCCTATATGGCTGGTCTGAAAGCCATCAAATGGGGCCAATGTCAAGATAAAAGCTATTAGAGATGGGAGTCTTGGTCTATCATCTGGGACAGATTTACAAATGTGTCTTAATAATCATCTACATTTTTAAAACAAAATCTATTAGAAAACCTTGCATTTTAATACATATTGAATTATGCAAGGGATAATGCATTTTTTCATTAAATGTTCCTGTCTAAATATATTTTCTCTCCAACTACACATTTCTAAATATACAAGTGCATTTTAAAGTGCATGTATTCTTTCTTGAACTGAGAACTGCTTCACATCATTTGGCTAAGTCCAGACTGTGAAGGATAAACATTCAGTCTTCACATTGTCTTGGAATAGCTTCCATATACAGTATCTCCATCAGCTTTACAGTTAGGACCTACATAGGAGGAGAATTCAGAATGAATATCAAGATTCAGTGGATGATCTAGAAGTGGTATTGCAATTTTTGGTGCCAAGGCAGGAACCATTCAATGACAAAGTCGCCCATTCTACTCTCTGTATTATCTTAGTGGCTAAGACACTGAGCTTGTTGATCAGAAGTTTGGTAGTTCAGCGATTCAAATCCCTAGTGCTGCCTAACGGGGTGAGCTCCCATTACTTGTCCCAGCTTCTGCCAACCTATCAGTTCGAAATCCTGTAAAAAATACAAGTAGAAAAATAGGGACCACTTTGGTGGGAAGGTAAGAGCACTCTGTGTGCCTTCAGCGTTGAATCATGCTGGCGACATGACCACAGAGACATCTTTGGACAGCACTGGCTCTTTGGCTTTGAAACGGAGATGAGCACCATCCCTAAAGCCAAAAACATCTAGCACACATGTGCAGGGGAACCTTTACTTTTACCTAATCTGGTTCACTTGAGTTTTGAAACAGATTATTTAAACGTTCTGTCTAAAAATATATATCTTCATTTCATTAGCAATTTGCTGGCTTTTCAGAAAATGCAGCATAGGGAACATACATAAGTGAACCCATGGGGATTATCAAAGACTGAGTGAACATGGTGAATAAGTGCATTTGGTACTGGATGATGGCGCAAATAAGCTAAAGCGTGGGTAAGGAAGGGGAACAAGCAACATGGTAGCTAGGTGGGCAGAGAGAGTAAGCATATTCCATGACTGAGTAAGCTGATAAGCATGCATAGTGAGTGGACCAAAAGCATCAGAAAGCCAGGAATAGTTCAATGAGAGGACTAAAATTTGGAGGAAGCAATATAGTATCCAGAAATATACTTCTTCCCTCAGAAAGGATACCATTTGCTTTGGTGTTCTGCCATTAAATGATGATGATGATGATAATCCATCAAGTTGATGTTGATGTTTAGAGACCGCATACAGTAGATTTGAATAAAAGGAAGCCCTTTTTTAAAAAAAGTTTCTATGTTTTGTGTACATGTATGACAAACAACTGCAGGTTGGTACAGATATTAATGGATTGTTTATGCTATGGGCAAAGTCTGCTTTGATGAATCCACTCCTGTCTCATTGTGGTCTACATAGAACAGGGCAGATAACAGGGTGTAGGGGAGCAGAGTTTGGAAATGATGCCAGAACAGTTCCATAACTGCCAATATATTGCCAAGAGTTGAGCAATGAACAGATTGAGCATCAGAACTGGTGCATAAATGTAGAGTAACAACAAAATCCATAATCATCTAAAATGAACATTAGTATAAAGCACAGCTGGAGAAGAAAGCTTGAAGGGTTAGTAGCTAATTAGAAATAAATATCATGCAAGGACATCCCTTTATGGGATCAAATTAGTCCTCCTCTGACTAGCCTTGACAAAGAGACCATGACAATGCATTTCTGAATTTCATTGGAATTATGAAATTAAATCATGTTTCCTTCCTTCCTTCCTTCCTTCCTTCCTTCCTTCCTTCCTTCCTTCCTTCCTTCCTTCCTTCCTTCCTTCCTACCTACCTACCTACCTACCTACCTACCAACCAACCAACCAACCAACCAACCAACCAACCAACCAACCAACCAACCAACCAAATTATTATGCCATTCTTTTCCCAAACCACAACAATCTAGAAATGAAAGTCCCAATTTATCTTTACTGCTGGAATATTAAGCACAAATGAAGAAAATAAATTCTATATTTTGCTCCTGGAACAGTGCCAAGCATAGACTCAAATGTACTTGCTTTAATTTCAGGACTATCATGCAGTTTCTTTTAAATAGCTGTACCCTCAATATAACTATCAGATATCTAGCCAACCATCAAATGCTTCAGCAAGCCATTCTGCTCTATTTAACCCTATAAGTCAAGAGCAAAGCAAAATAAATGGTAATTGCATTTAAACTTGCTGCATTCTGTTTCCATAGCAGTAATTGATCTTGAATGCAAGCACTGTATACACTTTACTGCCTGTCATATTAACTGCAGTAAACAAAAAAAGGACAGTTCAATATTGTCATGTCGTATAAATCTAAAAATATTGATTGGAGGATATTTGAAGTATAGGTTGCTGCAATACTGCTTTGGTGACAGAAGTGATTGCATCTTAGTTCTTTGGTAGATAGGTCAAGATTATTAGTTTTGGGCTAGAGATAACCTGCTGGGATAGGTCCAGATGATACAGTTAATTTGAAATTGCTTTTAATATGTGGTTAGAACTAGCCTGAAAGGTACAGAAAACAGTTCCATGCCATATTGGTATCTGTACAACTTGGGTATCAAAAATCTATCATCTCTCTCTCTCTCTCTCTCTCTCTCTCTCTCTCTCTCTCTCTCTCTCTCTCTCTCCCTCCCTCCCTCCCTCCCTCCCTCCCTCCCTCCCTCCCTCCTTTCCCCCCCTTCTCTCTCTCTCGGAAGGAATACAATATATTTCTATTTTTTGAAGATTGCCTCATTCCTGCTCATTTCATATACAATATTTTTCAGAGTATACACTTTTTCCCTCAGAAAAGAGGCTCAAAATCTGGGTGCATTTTTTGCCTCCCGAAACCCCACCTCCTTCACCAAAATGGCTGTGCAGAGCCATTTCAGAGTGCTCCTGGGGGCTGGGGAGGGCAGAAATGACCAAAAACCAATCTGTTTTTGCTCAATTTTGCTGCCCCAGGCCCCAGAAGCACCAGTGACGTGCGTTGAGGTTTATGGCTGGTAAGGCAGTCCTCTCGCCCGGCACCCCACTGATTAAAGCGCTTTCTTTCATGCACAGCAGAGCTCAGGCGGGTGAAAGGAAGTGCTTTAGTCAGTGGGATGCCAGGGCAGAGGAGAGAATGCCTGAGCATCCCACCTCTAATGTCAGACATAGCGCCGGAGCAGCCAAAAGCCTCTTTCTTGACAGCAGGCAAAGAAAGAGGCTTTTGGCCCCTCCGGCGCTGTGTCCGCCATAGACGCGAGATGCGGGGAGTAGGTTGGGCGGGGGTGGGTGGGCTGGTTGGCTGGGGAGGGGGATCATGGCAGCTCAGGTGGTCCCCGCCACCGCCGCCAGTAGCTTGGGTGTCCCGGCTCTGTCCGAGCTGAAGAAAGCGGAGGATTGTTCATCGGGGGGCGAGGTGATGGAGCATGGTGGCAGAGAGAAGCAATGCATTGGCGGTGGCAGCGGGGGCCACCTGAGTGGCCATGATCCTCCCTCCTCAGCCAGCCAGCCCACCTACCCCCCACCTGATGTACTCCCTGTCTGGCTGGCCGGCCAGCACAAGGCCTCACTGCTCTCCTCCTCCTCCTCCTCCTCCTCCTCCTCCTCCTCCTCCTCCTCCTCCTCCTTGCTCAAGCGGCGGCAGGCTCTGCAGGACAACGGGGTCTCTCCTACCCCAGTGCGGTGAGCTTCAGTGGGCTGGACGTGGATGCAAGGGGCCTGGCCCAGTGGTGGCTCCTCGCTCAGTTGCAGCCGGCGAAGAACGGGGAGAGGAGGAGGAAAAGGGGAGGGGAACAAGATGGGGCTCCCAGTGGGGGGAGAGGAGAAAGGGAAGGGTGGCACAGCAGGCAAAAGAAAGAAAGCGCCAGCCCGCCAGCAGAGGTGAGTAAAAGACCTGCCTCTACTGGCGGGCTGCCCCTCTCTTCTTAAACAAGGCTGCCCCTCTCTTCTCAAACAAACTCTCTCTCAAATTGAGAGAGAGTTTGTTTGAGTGAAGTGAAGAAACAAACACGCACACACACACACACAAAATACTTACAATAAAAAAATTACTTACAAATTACATTAATTTTGAACTCCTCCCCCTCCCTCCGACCCACATACCTTTTCCAGCTGTGTCACAATCACAGAGGATTTCAACTCTGCTCGTCTGCCATGATGAAAATGTAAAAAATGTAAAAAGAAAAAGGCAAGAGCTGCTGAGGTCAGGCTGGGTTAGCTGCTGCCAGAGCCTCCAATGGATGACTCTGCTTAACTGTTTAAAAAAAGGCCTCTAAAAAAAGTGCCCTCTACAGGAGGAGGCGAGAGAACCACGTGCCTCATCTACATAAGGAATTTTTCGGCTTTTAACCCTTGCTTAACTCTGCTCAAATGATCATAAAGATAGACTAAATGAGGCACGTGGTTCTCTCGCCTCCTCCTGCAGAGGGCACTTTTTTAGAGGCTTTTTTAAACAGCTAAGCACTAAGCAGAGTCATCCACTGTGACTCTGGCAGCAACTACCTCAGCTTTTTTCCTTTTAATTTTTTTTTCTTTTCATGATGACAGTGGTGAGGCCCTGCCTTTCCTGCCTCCCCTGACTGCACGTCCCTGAGAAGCACTCTATCAGCCTCCTAAAGGCTATGCATGCAAAAAAAAAAATGACCAAAAAAGGGTCCATTTTCACAACAAATGGGCCATTTTGGGGAAGTTTGGAGAGTGCAAAAACTTTTCTTTTAATTTGCCTCTTCAAAACCTGAGTCTTTGTCTTATATTCCAAAAAATATGGTACCATTCTGCAGATTTTTCCAAAATGTATGATAATTTGGAATGATACCTATACATAGCATTTGCAGCCAAGTTACAGGTTTATAAGAACAGGTCCTGTCTCTCAGTGTTTCTGTTGGCTGCATGTTATAATCCCCATTTTTCGATAAATTGTTCAGAGAATTGGAAGGGAGAATCAACGGTCTCCTCTAAGAAATCCTTTCATGTTGTATCTCTACTTAGAGATGGACAAAAGTGGATTAAATATCTTAGTCTCCTGTATCTTTGTGTCTAGCTATCAGCCTCATGCCTACACAGAGACATGATCTGTTTCCTTGACTGTTTCTTTTTCAACCTCTCCCTTCAAAGCATTTGCTTTTAATTTTTCCAAGAATTGGAAAAAAATGAGAAGTGACAGATTTTTAATGTATCATGATAAAGATAATGTTTTAGTCAAGGTATTCATACCGTGAAATATATCAGGAAGATTAGCATAATTATATTAGTCTCGATCAAGAGTGGACTTCAAAAACTTTAGCAAAGGGTTCTCTGCCCAGTTGCTGGGTGGGCGTGGCCATGGTGAGTGTGGCCTAATCAACCTCCTGCACCACGGTGGTGGTGGGGTGTTTTTGCTCCCCCCCCCACCCCTGGCTCGAAAGCTTTCCTCAAGCCTCCAGGAGGGTGAAAACAGCTTCCCTAGGCTCTGGAGGCTCTCTGGAGGGAGGCCTCTTTTTCACCCTCCCCAGGATCCAGAGATTTTCCTCGAGCCTCCAGGAGGTGAAAACAGCCTCCTCCGGCCCTCTGGAGCCTGGAAACAGGCTTGTTTCCAGCCTTCCGGAACTTTCGGGAGGCCCATTTTTCACCCTTTCTGAGGCTCCACGTGGGCCCTGTACTTATCTGAATCCCAAATGGGCCACGTGGAGACTCCTGGGAGGGGCTGGTTGGGTTGGGAGGGATGGGGTGAGCAGAGCCAGCCATGGATGGGATTTGCGGGTTTGCTGAACTAGGCAGTTCCTTAGCTAGAGGATTGCCCAAACCCATGTGAACCCGCAGCAGCCCACCCTTGGTCTCATATCATAATTCCTCTACTGAGGACACATAATATGATTTGTTTGTTTTCTTTTGCATTTTTGCTTCCGGGTACACTTCACAAGAGGGAGAAAGAAGAACTGGGGTTTTTTTTGATTGAAGTCTCTTTATAAAAGTTCATAGATCTGTTCCAATCCCAATTGATCTTCAAAACACGGAAAGTACAGTGGTGTGGACCAGTGGTGGGTTTTAGATCCCATCGCAACCAGTACGCTCTGATGGGGCCGGGCGTCCACCACGTGCATGCGCACTGCACACACATGTGCACCCACCACCCTGTGACACTCCAGCTGCTCGGCAAAGTGTCACACAGGTGCTGTACACTGTCTGTGCATGCGCAAACCCCAATTGGGTTAAATACAGGTAAGAAATGTGGGCGGGTGGGTGGGGCCTCCAAAGCACCATTCCGGTACGTTGCCTGCTGCTCCCAATACTGTACCGGGGTATACCGGCCGGAACCCACCACTGTCCTAGACAGCAGTGGTTACAGATAGTCCTACACTTATGACAGTAATTGAGCATGAAATTGGGGTTCATACCAGTGTTTAAGCACTGAGACTATGGTTAGCAGTATATAAGTCTAAGTTGCTATAACTGCCTATAGACAGAAAAGGAAAAATTATACTTTTTTTAAAAAAAATGCAAAGATTTGTAAAATGAATTGCTTTCCCCCCCCAATAATAAGCATTTTACAGTCATATTGGTTATGCTTTACAATTTTCTTCATAAAGCAGGAAAAGTTAAAGTCAAAGGGTTGGATCAATATGGAACGAAATCAATAAGAATAAAAGCATGGCAAGGGAGAAAAAGACATGGTAAAAAAATCAATATGACCCGAAAGGGTCATAAGAAGAAAGGCCCTGGATTTCTTTTTACTTTTCTATAGATGATATAGATATATTTACAAAACAAAGTGGTTATCTTACCCCGAAACAAAACAAAATACTTTGTTCCATGAATCATTTCCGTTTTCTTCTGCTCTCATGGGTTCTGGCTAGGTATTATGCCCTAATACAGAGGTTCTTAACTTGGAATGCATGGACCCCTTGAAGAATTTGTCCATAGATTTCAGAGGAATCATGAACTTGGATAGGAAAATATTACAATTTATTTTCACTAATCCCTTCCTGGAATATAGGCTTTCATTTAATAATGAATATAAGGAACAAACTAAATAGATTCCAAAAATATTTATTAACATCAACAAATGTCCTCCCAAAAGGTATTTTTCAAGAGGGAACTGGACTTTCTGATTTTTCTTTGAAGACCTTTCGCTTCTCATCCAAGAAGCTTCTTCATCTTCTTCAAAGCTGAAGAAGCTTCATGGATGAGAAGTGAAACGCTTTCAGATAAAAACCAGAAGATCCAGTTGCCTCTTGAAAAAGCACCTTTGGGATAACCATGACCTGGATGACTGAGAATCTCCATAGACATCAATAAATGCCACTTTATTGAAAATGGTGAATGCCTTTGAAATATGAAATATTTTTAATGCAATTTATTTATTCAATATATTTATGTGGCTGCCCAACTCATTCATGTTGACTCCATACAGCTGACAAAATTAAAAATGCACAATATAGAAAACCACAATCCCCTCCCCATTCATTCCACAGCTGCAACAAACGCAATCAAGCTAAGCATTTGAATGGTTCCATCTCTTCCTGGGATCCCAAGGCCCACTGACACAGTGTTCTGGGAAAGTATCAAAGTGGGGGCTAATCTTATCTCTGTGGGAATAATATTCCATAGGGAGGGAGCAGCCACAGAGAAAGCCCTTTTTCTTGGTCCCACTAGATGTACTTCTCTGATAAATGTACGCAACATGCCACCCTGCCTTCCCACTCTGGTGGACTGGATGAATGCAAATGTGGAGTAGCAGTTCTTCAAATAATCTGGCCCATAAGGGTCAGTATAGTTTGAAATTCAAAGGCTCTTTTGTACTTTAATATCTATATTAATCATTTGTCTGAAGTGTTGTAGGGTTTCCTGCCAAGCAGGGGGTTGGACTAGAAGACCTCCAATGTCCCTTCCAACTCTGTTATTCTATTCCATTCATTAATTTTTGGTTGTAGATTTGAGATAAAATATTCCCATTCTTCCCACCACACTTCATATATGTCTATAGCCTAGGAAAGCAGATTTTGTGACAAATTGATTCCAAGATTCAGTTTAAAATGATTCTGTCAAACCATCCTTTAGATTGTCACATAGATCCACACATTAAGTCAAGTTGCTTTCAATTCAATTGGATGATTCTATGTAGATTTTTAAAATATATGTACACAGTTTTTATAAAATCAGATCAATCTATTATTTCACTGAAATAAATGCTTAGTTTCAAATGAACTCCAAATTCGAAACAGAACTTCATAATATGGAAGCAGAAATAGACCAACTAGTAGATACTTTGCTAAGAGGCTGGCCAGGCATCATATTACATCTGACGTCTTAAAGTTTCTTTTAATCAAAATAATAATAATGGAAAGTGCAAACAAAGTGTCAGAGTATGAGTATCTCTGGCTCTTCAAAGGCTTCATAGGCACTTTTAGTAAATAAAATTATCAGCCAGCTGCAGTTGAGTGTTTTGATCTGAAATGTGCTTACATGACCTGAAAAAGTTCAAATGATGGGTGTCATATGTGGAAACTTTGGGACTAGAAGATATAGAGAGGAAATAATACTTGTCTTCCAGTAAAGGGGTGATTGGGGTCCAACTATGCCTACACCTTCACCCAGAGATCACCTTAGAGGGGGTGCAAATGACACAAACAGCTTTGCATTGTCATGACACAAGCTTTGCCCTTTTTTTGTACATGCATTAAAGGTAAAGATAAAGGTTCCTTTCACACATATATGCTAGTTCCCAACTCTAGGGGGCAGTGCTCATCTCCATTTCAAAGCCGAAGAGCCAGCACTGCCCCAAGACGTCTCCGTGGTCATGTGGCCAGCATGACAAAATGCCAAAGGCGCATGGAACGCTGTTACCTTCCCACCAAAGGTGGTCCCTATTTTTCCACTTGCATTTTCACTTGCTTTAGAACTGCTAGGTTGGCAGAAGCCAGGACAAGTAACAGGACCTCACTTCGTTACGTGATGCTAGGGATTCGAACCACCGAACTGTCGACCTTTCTGATCGACAAGCTCAGTGTCTTAGCCACTGAGCTACCGTTTCTCTTGTACATGCATTATAATATACCAAAATATGAAATGGATGGCGCTTATATCATATGGTCACTATGCTTAGTTTGTCATTTGGATCTAAATTGTTAGATTTTGTCTGAAGACCTTTGTTTTATGTATAAGAAAGCCTTTCGGCTAACCAACACCCAATATTCAAGATGTGCCTGTGTTTCTCAACTTCAGCAACTTCAGAACTTTAGAATGGGAAATTCAGGCTGGCCTGGGAATTCTGGGAGTTGAAGTTCTTCTGTCTTAAAGCTGCTGAGGTTGAGAAACACTGCAGCAGACTCATAGACATAAATGACTGCAGGCTGCAAATGGAATTAGACTGTAAATGGAATGGTATTGCATATTTTCAGCCCCGAGGGCATGTTAACCACCCACTGGTAGAACTTCCACACCAACAAAGAAAATGCAAGGAAGAAAAAAGATCCTAATTGACATGTCCCTCAATGCTGAACAATTATTTAGCATGAATGATCCAACTATGAGAACACAATGAAATTGTTACTTTAGATCAGCCCTTGTCAACCCTGGAGAAAGCTTTAAAACCTTCAAAATGATTTTCAGGTCTCAAGGGCTGCTAACACATACATCAGTGTGTGTGTGTGTGTGTGTGTGTGTGTGTGTTGTGTGTCCGTCTGTATATACAGACACACATTCAAAAATGTTGCTAATAATTTCATTTTAGGTACTCATCAAACTCATCAGGCCTGCTCTGGGGGAGAAAATAAAGGCCATTTTACCCCAAGGATACTTATACAGATGAATCTGAACTCTTCTGTACTTTGATTCTTTCATCTGGAAACCAATTTCTTTGAAAAAGTGGCCCAATGTGCTTTCCTTCTGCATGGCGCTTTTTCTTCTCTGTTGACGGTGGGAGTATTTGTTAGTACATGTTGAAATAAGATGTGCTATCTCAAAGAATCAATAAACAGACAGCCCTGAGATTCCATTACTTGCTTTTGCTGCAGGTGGGGAAATCCCACTGGGGTAATAAAGAACAAAGTACATGTTGTGGATGTGAGACTTGTTATAGGAAATGATACAATCAGGGGAAATATGGCTTTGGGATATCTATTGTGGAATTTCTTTTTTTTTTCTTTTTGCTAAGATGGGGGTGAAATGTCCCTTGTTTCAATTCTGTTCAAGAGTTGTGAAATGTCACAACCCCCGAAAAAATCGATTTGATGCTAACTTCCAGCTGTTTGGATTTCTTTTGCAAATAACAGTTCCCGTCAGTTTTTTCCCACACCCCGTCATCTCATGAGAAATGCACAGACTGAATTAGATCTATGTTTGCTGTATCCCAACACGACACTAAAAATAGATACAGGATTCATTTCGATCAAAATTAAATACATAATTTTAATTCATATTCATTTGGGCTTCTGGTTAGATAAGAAATTTGACATTTCAACCCATTTGGGTTTAACACCCAGGGTCTCTAATAATAGCAGCCCTATTATTTATGCTAGGAAATAAAATGTGCATTGTCATGATGAGGAATGCTTAAACCCCACCACAGTCTCCTAAGAATGCAATAGGTCCTCGTGTGTTCTGTGTTGAATAAATATAGTTTGTTGCTGTTTCAAAGGACAATTAGCTATCTGGATGTATTCCATTTATAAAGTCAATCCCATGTTATCTTTCAAGAGCTTTTTCAGTTACTGATTAACATTGAAGGGCATTGTAGTTCATTCAGTCATTGGTTTAAAAATAATTGACCAACTGTGTAAAGGTCTCATCCACAATCTCTTTCTCTTTGCATGTATATGAATAATTGGGAAACAAGGGTACCCAGCGTTCACAAATGGGCAAACAGATCCAGAAAACAAAAGACCGCTGCTATTAAAAGAGTATTGCGCAACCAAAGATTTCCAGCTAAAATCAGGTCCTGCCAAGTAAAAAACATTATGGACATCTTTATAAACATATGGGGACTTGTTTGGAAACTCTTTGTCTGGAGAGAGAATGAAATGTTCTGTGCTGCCGAACAAAGAAAACGTATCACTAAAGAATAGGATTTAAACAATATTCCAGTAGAGGGACATTGTTAATTTCCCAGAGGGAAGGTGATCATTTGAAACCTAATTGCTGCTAATTTTCTCTTAGTTTCTCTTTACCCTGAGAACAAAATCCTGATACTTCCTCTTTAGCTTCAGGTTTTTGGATTCAAACACCTTCCTCTCAATGCTAAGGAAAATTACAAGGATCGCAGTGATGTTTCCAACAGTCTTTTGTTTTTGTTGAATGAAAGTGTTGTTGTTGTTAGTTGAGAAGTCATGTCAGACCCACCACGACCCCATGGACAATGTCCCTTCAGGCTTTCCTGTTCTCTACCATCCTCTAGGGTCCATTTAAACCTACTGCTTCAGTGACTCCATCCAGCCACCTCATTCTCTGTCATCTCCTTCTTCTTTTGCCCTCAATATTTTCCAGCATTAGTCTCTTCTCCAGTGAGTTCTTTCTCCTCATTTGGTGGCCAAAGTATTTGAGTTTCATCTTCAGGATCTGGCTTTCTAAAGAGCAGTCAGGATTGATCTTCTCTAGGACTGACAGGTTTGATCACCTTGCAGTCCAAGGGACTCGCAGGACTCTTCTCCAGCACCATAGTTCAAAGGCCTCAAATTCTTTGGTGCTCAGCCTTTCTTATGGTCCAACCCTCACAGCCATACATTGTTTCACCCACATAACACCTATCCTCCGCGAGCTGCACTGGCTGCCTGTTGATCTCCGGGTGCGCTTCAAGGTGCTAGTTGTCACCTACAAAGCCCTTCATGGTATTGGATCTGGGTACTTGAGAGTCCGCCTACTGCCAATTACCTCCACTAGGCCAATAAGATCCCATAGATTAGGCCTCCTCCGAATTCCATCAGCCGGTCAATGTTGACTGGCAACTACCCAGAGGAGAGCCTTCTCAGTGGCTGCTCCGACCCTCTGGAACGAACTCCCTGTGGAGATTCGTACCCTCACCACCCTCCAGACCTTCCGCATAGCCCTTAAAACCTGGCTGTCCCGACAGGCCTGGGGCTAAAGACTTCAACCCCACCTGAATAGTATGACTGTTGCACTTTTTAATGATGTATTGTCTTCATGTATGTAACTTGTTTTGTCTTTCCCTCCCCCTGAATTGTGAGCCGCCCTGAGTCCCTTCAGGGAAAAGGGCGGCATACAAATAAAGTAAATAAAAATAAAATAAAATAAAATAATAAATAATACATTGCAACTGGGAAAACCATAGCCTTGACTATACGCGCTTTTGTTGGCAGGGTGATATCTCTGCTTTTTAGTATAGTGTCTAGATTTGTCATAGCTTTCCTCCCCAGGAGCAAGTATCTTTTAATTTCTTGGCTGAAGTCCCCCTCTGCAGTGATCTTGGAGCCCAGGAAAGTAAAATCTGTCACTACCTCCATTTCTTCCCCATCTATTTGCCAGGAATTGAGAGGGCCGGATGCCATCATCTTAGTACCCTTTACCAATGTATCTCCTCCACATGTTTGAGACTACAGTTCATATCATTCTCAACTAACATGGATGTTATGATTTGTCATCCATGAAAGACCCTATAGCATGGAGAACCTCTGACCCAGAGATCCAATTCGGTTTTTGGAAAATGCACATTCAGCCTAAAAAATTACTGCTCCTTTTCCCAACTGCTGACCCTCTCTTCCCATCTCAACTTTTTCTCTTTAATCATTATCTTTTTCCCAACCACAAAACTTAGGAAACCTGCCTGTTGGAATGTAAAGCTTTTCTTACATCTATATTTTCCAAATAACAAATATTTTACTCGTTGACAATTCGAAATATTTTTTTAATATAACCTTGCATAAATATCTAATCTATGGATATCCTCAATCATCCAGATTATGATTGTCCTAATGGTCCTTTTTTGAAAAGGCAATTGGACTTTCTTTAGTTTTTTTCTTTGAAAACATTTCACTTCTCACCCAAGAAGCTTCATCAGTTCTCAAGAAATGAACTGGAAGTGAACAGAACTGAAGAAGCTTCTTAGATGAGAAGCAAAATGTTTTCAAAGAAAAAAAAACAAGAAAGTCCAGCTGCCTTTTAGAAAAAGCATCTTCCAGAAAACCTTGCATACTGGGACCAACAGTAATAACAAACTCATTGACAGAGCAATAAGAATCTGAGAGTTAGCTTGATGTACTTTTAAATACATAAGGATTTCACTTAGTGAGATCACTTTGCTTTCTTTATCTCCTATATTAGTATGCTGTTGACTCCACATACACTCTGTCCCATTAAGAAGAACCATACAGCTAAATTTTGCCTTTCTAATTTGATCTCCTATTTTGTACAATGCAATTCATAATTCATGTGGAAGTGCAACCCATATATTGAATTTTTAACTACTCTGGGAAGGGAAAAACATGTGGAGTGAGTGGATGATCATCATATAATTATGATCTGGGGTTGGTAGCAAACTACTATCAATTACCTCCCAAAGACCGATTAGATCGCGCAGACTAGGCCTTCTCCGGATTCCATCTGCCAGCCAATGTCGGCTGGCGACACCCCGGGGGAGGTCCTTCTCTGTTGCAGCTCCGGCCCTCTGGAACGAGCTGCCCATTGAGATCCGGACCCTCACTACCCTTCCGGCCTTCCACAAAGCGACTAAGACCTGGCTGTTCTGTCTGTTGCAGCTCCGGCCCTCTGGAACGAGCTGCCCATTGAGATCCGGACCCTCACTACCCTTCCGGCCTTCCACAAAGCGACTAAGACCTGGCTGTTCTGGCAGGCCTGGGGCTGTTGAGTTGTCCAGTCCCACTTCAGGTTTGTGACTGTTGTGTAATTTTAAACTGTTGTTCATTTTTTATATATACCCCCTCCCTTTTATTGTAAGCCACCCTGAGTCTCTTTTGAGAGTGGGCGGCATACAAAATTTAATAAATAAATAAATAAATAAATAAATACTATTTTTTAAAACAATTGTCTGAGAATGTAAGTCAATTTACTTGTTTCTTTTTCAGATTTTAACCCACCTTTCCTCCAGCTAAAAAAAATATTTGTTCACATTATTCTGGAAAAATAAAATAGCGGCCATCTAATACTGATCTCTGAAATGACCTTCTGTAGGAATGCAATTACTCCCACCAAATCAAAAAGATCCTGATTGCCTATTGATTCATTTTATTTTCTCTCCTATAGGAATCTGGAATTCCGATTTTAGAACATTAGTAACATAAGTGACTGTTGCTGTCAACCATCTGTATATTTTTCATATGCTGAAGAACACACAAGACAGAAGCTAAAGGAAACAGGAAGGTCCCATCTCAATGAGATGAAAATTGCTTTGGATCATAATAACGGCTGGTTTCCTCTCTCTTCTCCTTCAACCCCAATTCACACTTTATGGACAACAAGAGACATATGAACAACTAAAGCATTTAAAAAGCAACAGATTTCTTGTGAGAGCGAGGCATGTAATGTATTAGTCTTGGGGGGGGGGAGAGGAATCAACATTTATTTATCTTGTTAAAGGAAGTGGAGTCTTGAGCTAGTTAAGCTATAAATGGAAATGCATATTGCAAAAGTGGGATTAAAGAGGCTTCTGAGGAAAACATTCCACTCATAATTCTAGTTAAAAGGGGGCAAAACCAGTGCCATTAGCAATGCACCTAAGGTCTCATCTTTGTTTTATTTATGCATTTCTTCAGTAAGTGTTGGAAGAAATATCCTTCTGGGTTCAGTTCCAAGTGGGGGAAAAGACACTGGATTCATGGAAGTTGCTTGGAAAGAAGATTTATTGATGAATAGGATCACATGGCTTTAAATGCTGGGGAAAAAGGGAAGAGATGCTGAGAGTGCCTGGGTTTTATGCCCTCTGGGCTTTTGAATCTGAGTTTGAATTCTGATTGGTTGTCAGACTGGGGCCATGCAGGGGCAACTCTATAGGCTGTTCTGAGTCCCATGCTTAGTTGAGCCTTGCTGGGTGATGTAATTTTCCCAGGTGCCATGTGGTGAGTTCTGTTGCTAGATGGATAGCGGGCTAACCCTATCTTTGTTGGATATTGGGTGAGGACATTTGCCTATGAATAGACTTTGCTATCTCTTTATCTCTTAAGTCCTGACATCTGCTGTAGGCTATTGAGGAGAGTAGGGGCTATTAAAAGTGAGTCTGCTTCCTGCTTAAAAACATGTTTCTCCATTTCTCATCCAGGGAAATATAATATTCTGACTTTTTAATATTTCCTAGAATATTTCATTCTTCTAGGAGAGGAACGGGTGCTAACTTCCTACATAGAAAATATGTTGTTAGATAATACATGTGCACAAGGAACAGAGGGGGAAAGCTAGACTAGCCTTCAGTGTTTTACTGCTATAGGCAAATCAAATGCTGCATTACTTCCCATTCAAAATTATTCTGAGACGGTTTTCTTCCCCAAAAGATTTTCTGGCTTCTGGCTTCTGGCATGAAACCCAAGTGTTTCAGGGATCTCTAGATGGCTCTCCCCAAAATGTAGGATCAAACTCTCTTGTTCTCAATTATTTATAGAGCTGAAGCAGATCTTTCCTAGAATTTTGGCAGCCTTAAATGGTTGACTTGCTGCATCTGAAAGAGGGTGCTAAATGCTGTAGTTGTTTCTCACCTTGTTCCTGCTGATAGTCTGGCTGCATCTCTCCTTTGCCAGGATTCGTTTATCTGGCCATGCTGTGTTTGGTTAAATCTTGCTCAAGATAAAATATACACCCTCAAATCTTGTTGACATCTGAGCTGTAAGAAAGCCCAGCTGTGAAGGACTGTCATTGTTTGGTTTCAATGCTTGCTCAAAGCACATAGAAATGAATTTCCTCTTGGCTCAGGTTGAAGGATATGCCGGATGACAAGGCTTCCCTGCTTCCCCTTCCCCTCCCCCTCCCACTCCTGCCCCATTGGCTGCACTGATTTTCTTACGTTCTTTCAGATAAGTAGCTCTGCATTTGTATGTGAAAGGAAAGGAAGCAGGAATTCCATTAGAAAGAGTGACAATAATCTTAGCCATCCCAATGCTGGTACAAATTGGTCAAGCACCATTTTAATTTCATAGCTTCCAGAAATCAAGTTTACTTTTGTTTTGGCTTGTAGGAAGTTAGCACCCACCCCTCTTCTATAAGAATGAAATGTTCTAGGAAATATTAAAAAGGCAGAATATTATGTTTCCCTGGATGAGAAAAGGAGAAACATGTTTTAAAGACAAAGCAGCTCCTTGCAGCTCCCTATCCGCCCTTCAGCTCCAGGGTGATGGGATTAAGACATGGCCCTCAGGACATGATAGGATTAGCCCTCTACCCATCTCACCACATGGCACCTGGGAAGATTACATCACCCAGCAAGACTCAACCAAGCCAGGAACTCAGAACAGCCTACAGAGCTGCCCCTGCATGGCCCCATGGGAGTCTGACAACCAATCAGAATACAAGCTCAAATTCAAAAGCCCCGAGAGGGTATAAAACTCAGGCACCCCACATCCCTTCTCTTTTTTTCTTCACCCAACATCTTCAAAGCATGTAATCCTTTCCACCATTAAAACCATCTTTCCAAACAGCTACCATGTTTCCAGCATCTTTCTCACTGCTTGAAACTGAACTCAGAAGGACATTTCTTCCAACAGGTGTCCATAACTGAGTCAAAGGTACTTCTCCCCACTCCCAAAATGCTACTGAAGATTACCAAGAGATTCAGCAATGCTAATAGAGGCCCACTTCCCCAAAAAACCTCTGGGATAGATCAGTCCCCAGGTGATTTTAAAAGTTCATTTTAGAAAGCTTGGGATTCAGCTTTATATATGTAATGTCTTGTATGATATTTTAGAACTCCCCTACCCAACATTGTAGCAGCATCATTGAACATGTCCATCTATTAATGGAGCCAGGATAGAAAGAAATTGAGGTTAAATTAATTTTCTAACTTACTGGATATACCAAATTCAAGTTAGGCTTTCATGTTTTATGCAGCTCTTAACTGATGGGTTATTTGTAAATCGAGACCAGAGGTGGGTTCCTACCGGTTCACACCTATTCGGTAGAACCGGTTCATCAAATCTACCGAACCGGTTAGAAGAGGTTCCACCAGTGGACCCGGAAAGCAGGCCACACCTACAGAAGAGGTTCCAAATTTTTTTGAAACCCACCACTGGTCCTTGGATATGATTATTCTACACTATCATGCTCATATTTATAAAACTCAGTGCCTCTGTGAAAGGTAAGGATGACTACTGCGTTTGTGGTGCAATCAGAACATTGCCTGTGTTGAAGTTGTTTTAATGCAAACCAAAGATGCCTTTTAAAAAACAAGTTTACATCCTATTCTTATGCATGCCAGTGCTGTGTGTGAGGTAATTTAAGGTGGTTCTGACAAGTGTCGTCGGCATCTTCATATCAGGTCACATGGGCGGCAAGCCACTCCCATCCAGTCACATGGGTGGCAAGCCACTCCCACAAAAGAGGCCACACCCACAGAGTAGGTTCGAACAATTTTTGAAACCCGCCACTGATCGAGACAAATGAAATTCATATAAAATACTGAGGGAAATTATAAGATTGTAATTCAGGACATATTTTGTTCCATATGATGCTCAATGACAGGTATATTTCCTGATTTAGAATAATTTGATTCTCCTCTTTTTCTTTCATAATACAATAAAAGTTTAACACCCAAAACATACATTTATTCTGAGCATTGTGTCATTGGGTTATTAAATTTACATGGCTTTCTCCCTCCTTATCCTGTTGTTGGAAGAAATATCCATCTGGTTCAGTTCCAAGCCAGGAGGAAGACATTGGAAATAGGGAGGCTGATTGGAAAGATGGTTTAATGATGAAGCAGAACCACCACGCATGTGTGATTCTGGGTAGCTGATCACATGGAGCTCAGAGTGAGGGGTTCATATACTTTCTCTTGGGCTTTGAACTTGAGCTTCCTGTTCCTGTGCAAGAACATGTATTCTATTGGCTGTTGTAGGAATCATAGCTGGCTCTGTAAGTTTGGTTTGAAGTTTGGAGGGAGATGCAATGTCCTTAGGAAATGTGCAATGTGGTGAGCTCTGCTGCTAGATGGTAGTAGATTAATCCTACCTTTGTTCAGACCTTGCTGCAGGGTGTCATGGATTATTCAAATCTGCATTTCTAAAACTGCCCAGCTCAGTATCTTCTTGGAGGGGGGCAGGGATCTGAGGCTCTGAGTTTCTATCTCCATTAAGATTTTTATTTCTCTTTTAGGGTGTAGGAAGTTATCACCCAGCCCTCTCCCAGAAAAATGAAATATCCTAGGAAATATTGAAAAGGCAGAATATTTCTCTGGATGTGAAAAGAAAGAAACATGTTTTAAAAGACAGAATAGCTGCCTGTAGCTTCCTGTCCATCCCCAAATGTCAATGGGCCATTAAGAAGGCCAAGCCAGTCCCTTTATATAATAAAGAGTTCTCCCACGAGTTGTAAGCCGCCCTGAGTCCCCTCAGGGAAAAGGGCGGCCTATAAATGCCAAATAAAACTCTAAAAAAACAACAACTCCCTTTCAGCTCCAGGGGGATGGGATTAAAGCATGATAATATTTGGCCCTTTACCCAACTGACCACATGGCATCTGAGAACTCAACCAAACCTGGATTCAAAATGCAGCCTAGAGAGTTGTCCCTGCCTGGCCCCATGGGAGTCTGACAACCAATCAGAATACAAGATCAAGATCAAAGGCCAGGGAGGGCATAAAACCAGGGACTCAGCATCTCTGTCCTTTTTTCTCTTCTTCTCCACCAACATTGAAGCATGTGATCACCTTTTCTGTTCAGGGCTCAAGCCATGTGGCCCTGTCCATCAATAAACCATCTTTCCAAGCAGCCTCCATGTCTCTGGTGTCTTTTTCCCCACTTGGAGCTGAACCCAGAAGGACATTTCTTTCATCAAGGGGAAATATTTTATCCTGCCTCTTTTTAATATTTCTCAAAATGCCATGTTTCCCTGAAACTAAGAGGGTCTTATTATTTTGACCCCCAAAATAAGCACTTCATCTTATTTTCTGGGAGGTCTTATTATTTTTGAGGTGCAGGAGGCGGTGAGAGTGGCTGCTGCTGTGTTGCAATATTTTCAGGGAGGACTTATTTTTAGGGGAGTGCTTATTTTAGTGCATGCACTCAAAAGCCTGATTGGGCTTATTTTCCAGGGAGGTCTTATTTTCAAGAAAACAGGGTATTTCATTCTTCTAGGAGTAGGGTAGCTTCCCACACTTTTGTCCATCTTTCAGACTGAAATAGGTTAAATAAATACTATTTCTATAGAATATATAGTTTTATAGGTTAAAGCATTCTATTACTATATTGCATATTACTGTTGAGCCCAGTAGCATCCTACACTAAATGTGACCAGCCACCTGATCCATTATTGAAAAACTTTGGTCTTGAAGAGTATATTTGTTCAAACATGATTCAAAATCAATAGCAGCAAAACAGTGGGGATAAGGAATGTGCATGGCTAACCCTCTTTCAATCATGGCAAGCACTTCTTCCTTTCAATGATGGCAAGCACTCCAACATTCAAGCATTTCAAGATTGACAGCCGATTCCCAGACATAAAAATGACACTTTCATCTGAGTATATATGCAAGGAACCATGTGGGCTTGCAAGGGAGACAAGTTCAGACTTGCCCTGGTGAAACAAGAAGGATTCCGGGTCAGTTTAAAATCCATGACTTAAGGGTGTGGAGGAAGGAACTTGCCTAGACTTGTCCAATGAGTTATTCTCAGCACCTTCTGTGGGAAGCCATCTCCATACTAAAAGAATGAAATATGCTGAGGAATATTTTAAAAAAAGCAGAATATTATATTTCCCAAAGAGAGAAACATGTTTTTAGAGGCAGAAAGCAACTCCCACTTTCTTAATAGTCCCAGCAGATATTTTGTGCCCACTGAGAAAGATTGAGCCAGCCTATTCAGAAATCAAACTGAAGAAGCCACCTTTTAGAAATGCAGATTTGGTAATACATTCAAGACAGGATATTTTAAAACAAAGGCAGAATAGTAGGATTAGCCCTCACTCAAGATCCAACACAGGACAAAGCCACAATAGGAATTGCCCAACAGCCTTTCAGAGCAGTCCAAACTTCAACCAAACTTAGCTCAGACAAACACCTAGGGATTTGGTCTTTGCCTATAGAGCCAGCTATGACCCCTACATGGCCCCATGGGAGTCTGACAACATCCAATAGAATACATGTTCTTGCACAGGAACAGGAAGCTCAAGTGCAAAGCCCAAGAGAAGGTATAACCCCACACACTCTCAGCTCCACCAGAACCATGTGCTTGTGATTCTGTTCATCATTAAACCTTCTTTCCAATCAACCTCAATGCTTCCAGTTTCTATCTACCAGTTTGGAACTGAACCAGATGGATATTTCTTCCCATATTTCCTTACAGGGGGAAAATATTGTCTTGGGAGAAAGAGAAAGGAGAATATCCAGATAATGTAAATACTATAATATAAGGAGAAAGAACTCTGGAAAAAAAAGAAAAAGAGAGAAAAGGTTGAATTTACACTATGCATTACACTCAACCAGCCAAATTCAATGGTTAACTAGTGAAGGAAGTTAGCACCCACCCATCTCCTAGAAAAATGAAATATTTTAGGAAATATAAAAAAGGCAGAGTGTTATATTTCCCTAGATGAGAAGTGGAGAAACATGTTTTTTCCCCTTCAACATCTTTGAGGCATGTGATCCCCCTTTTCCCCAGGAACTCAAACCATGTGGTCCTGTCCATTAAAACCTTCTTTCCAAGCAACTTCCATGAAACCAGTGTCTTTTTCCCCACTTGAAACTGAACCCAGGACATTTCTTCCTGCACTAGCTCACTAAATTGGTTTTTAAATCCAGAGAGGCTTATATCTGGCCTGCCAAACTCAGAGCACGTCCCATCAATGTGATTCCCAATAGATACTAATTTGCTTTGAAAGCAGCTTGTTTTTTTTAGAGAAGAGGTTTTTTCTCAGGGAGCTTTACCTGTTTGACAGGTGACACAGTCTTAAAACTGCCCTCACCCCTATCAAGCCCTAATCACACCATCTTCCCCTCTTCCTCCCAGAAATCCTGAAGTGGTAACAGTACCGCTACTCAGGTGGTCTGAGGAGATCCTTAGAAAGATCCAATGTAATAGACAGCTCCTATCATTTAGGAAAGAAATGGTAAGATTGCAACCTTAATGTTCTCTTAGATCAAAGGCATTCAGTTTGTTTTGGGCTGAGGGCCACACAGGATCTTCTGGAATGTATCAGAAGCACATGGTGAGGCAAAGAGAAAAATTGGAGACAATTTTAAAATAAATGAGTGAGTCTACAATAAAAACCATATTGGTCTGCAGTGCATATGTCGGTAAGTTTGTTTCCCTCTCTCCTTTCATCCCTGTCGTTTGCATACCTTATCCAGTCTTCAATCCACTAAATCTAATCTGGAGGGTCAGGTGGTCTAGCTAAGAAGTCATTTATATCTGAATATGTGAAGTTCATCTGGCCACAGAACAGTTCAGATTTCAGTAAATGGCATGCAGTAGTAATAATTTCCTCAGAAGCATTCTGCAGCTCACTTACTGAGTGCATAGTGTGTGCTTTGATGTGCTACCAAAATTACCATCTTTTTAAAAAAAATCATCACAGTTCTCTTAAATGAAACATGTCACAGAGACTGTGGTTCTTCAGAGGAAGAATGTGTGCTGTTTGAATTTCTATAGAAATGGATAAAAGGGGGTTTCGTAGAACCTATTGAAAATGTAAGTGGGTCGAAGGACAGCAAGTTCAGGCCGACATTTGCACACACCACAGAGATTCATAACCTCATGGAAGATTTAAACAAAACAAAACAAGAGGTGTAAAATAGAAGTCATCTAAGCAGGATTGTTAAGTGAAAGTGTGAGCACAGATGATGAAAGGAAGTGGTTATGAGACCCAGGCAAACGAGAGCTTTGCCAAGTCACAGCGCAGAGGCCAAGGTGATCAGGAAGCAGCCTTTGAGAGTGACGCAGAGGAAGTTTGGTGGAATTGCTAACAAACAAATTAAATCCAGAAAACTTGTTGGATATGACTGGTACTTTTTATTTTTTATTGTTTTGCAATCATTTCTACTCTGGCATCTGTAAATGGGTGGCTGCTGCTATGGTGGGCCAGGCAGATTTCACATCAAGTCATAGCTGTTGATAACCATGGATCACAGAGAGTTAAAAAGACAGATATAACCCTAGAATTTAAAAGAACTTTTAACAGAAACAGCCATTAAATCCTTGATGAAGAGTAAACTTAAATAAATCTTCCTTCTAAGGTAGACTGGATTGATCTGGCTTCTAAATTTTTGGGAGGATAAGCTTGCCCTTCCTCTGAAGATAAACAATAGATCAACATCAAATAGAATCTGCCATGGGATTTCACCCAAATAGGGATTTGCCCAACCGCTGGGAGATCCCTAAATCTTCTAATCCAGTATTTCTCTCTCTTGGCCAGTTTTAGATGTGTGGCTGAGGAATTCTGGGAACTGGAGTCCACACCTCTTCAAGGGATCATGGTTGAGCAACACTGTTCTAATGCCTTCTCTGATCAAGACCAAAGTTGAGAAACACTTTTCTAATCCCTCCTTTATCATTGTTTCATCTACCCAGTAGGGACGATCAAATTCAAATCACATGTAACTTTTCTCCTACATATTTCACAATGGAAATAAAACCCGGCATGTGATCACACTCATACAGTATATAAACACCCCAACAGGATAGTCAAGAAGATATGGACACCTCTTCATTTTTGCTGAAATACTATAGACACCCCCTCTCCTCCATTTGAAAATTGTGTATAATTTGAACATCCCCTTTTTTGTTTTTAAGGATGAAGCAATAATTTAGCATAATAATTTAATGACCTGCTGGGTAGGTGTGGCTCGGTGGTCATGGCCAACTCAACGTCACTCAGGTCAATGGGCCTTCACCTTAGCTGTTACAATGTAATTTTCAGTGGTGTGGTTAATCAGAGAGGCAGTTTCTATAAGCAGAGCAATAGAGATGAGGCTAGAAACAACACCAGAATGTTTCCTCCCTGCCTTCCTTACAGGATTAGCCCTGTAAAGTGGGAAAAAACACAAAAGGAGATTTCTTCCAACAACCGGTTCTCCGAACTGCTTAGAAAGTTAACAACTGGTTCTCCCGAATAGGTGCGAACCGGCTGAATCCCACCACTGGGATGAAGCTACATTGATCGTTAAATGATTGTTTTTTGTGTGTGTGTGTGTGTGTGTTCAAAAGTTTTATTTCTTTTGAAACAAACATTTCATCATTCCTCAATCAGTAAGACATCGAAGTACAATTTTTTGTATGTCAAAATAATTCTAGTTTACCACCAAATTCTTGTCTAGTCTAATGCATACCCTTCCCTCCCTCCCTCCCTCCCTCCACCCTCCACCCAACCCCCCTGCTCCTTCCCCCCCCCCGACTTCCCAGAACCCGTACACAGTATGGATTTTTAACAAACACAGTCTAAAATCTATTGAAAAAAAGAAATAAAGAAATTAATGACATTCTACATTGACCTTAGCTTCTTCTTGCTGAACTAACTTTAAACAATTTAAATCATTTCTGACCTTAAGCATAGGCTAACTGGAATTTCTTGGTCCCATATTTATTTTGTATATAGTCAATCCATTTTTTCCAGTCTCGTTTATATCTCTCATTTGAGTGATCTTTAATATATGCCGATATTTTAGCCATCTCGGCTAAGTTTTTAACTTTCAATGTCCATTCTTGAGTTGTAGGCAAGTCTTCCTTCTTCCAGTATTGCACCACCAACAGTCTTGCTGCCGTTATTAGGTACAGAATCAAGTTACTCTCTACCACTGTAAAATCAGTACATATACCTAGTAAGAATAACTGAGGAGTAAACTTTATCCTTCTTTTAAAGATATTTTGCATAATCCACCATATTTTTATCCAGAATGCCTTAACCTTTTGGCAGGTCCACCACATATGATAATATGTAGCATCGAGAGAACCACACCTCCAACATTTAGGCTGTACATTCGGATACATAGAAGCCAGCTTTTTGGGATCTAAATGCCATCTATAGAACATCTTATAAAAATTTTCTCTCAGATTTTGAGCTTGTGTAAATTTCACATTTCTTACCCAGATTCTTTCCCATGTATCCAACATTATTGGTTCTTCAATATTTTGAGCCCACTTTATCATACAATCTTTAACTAATTCTGTTTCCGAGTCCATCTGTATTAATACATTATATATCCTCTTTATATGCATTAAGCCTTGATCTCTTATTTGTTTAAACAAATTATCTTCAGCTTAGATAAAACCAATTTTTTGATCTATTTTCCACCTGGCCTGTAATTGCCCATACTGGTTGATTGTTTATTGAGAGCCTGCTTTCTCTTTCAGAAGATTTCATTGGCCAAAGAAAGAACAAGTATAGTGTCGCTGACTTCAAGTCCCTACGTTCTCCAACACCCCCCACCCCACTACCATGTACCAATTTATTTGCTTGAGAAATCCTCTCAAAGATGAGGATTTTGCTGGAATTCTCATCAAGTACTGTATGTATTTGCTCTTATTTGGGTATATCTGCATGCAAAAATTTAGGCACCCAAATGGATTGTCTCAAGAATTTCTTAGGCAAAAAAGAAGCTGGAACAGCTTCTACATGATACCAAGGTAAGTATGACATTGCTCTGCAGATTTAGGTATATACTTACTATTTATACTTGTTTACAGATTTCAAACACGAAAATAGTGCATATTGTACCCGGGATGTCTAAAATGTGAAAGACAAATAAAGATAGCCCTTAACTTACAACAGTTTGTTTAGTGACCATTCAAAGTTACAACGGCATTGAAAAATGTGAGTCATGACAGTTTTTTCAAAGTTATGACCTTTGCAGCATCCCCATGATCATGTGATCAAAATTAAGATGCTTGGCAACTGGTTCATATGTATGACTGTGGCAGTGTCCCAAGGTCATGTGATCACCTTTTGTGACCTTCTGACAAGCAAAGGATAGGAAAGCCATATTCAGTTAACAGCCAGGTTACTAACTTATCAACTGTACTGATTCACTTAACAACTGTGGCAAGAAAGTTCATCAAATGGGGCAAAATTCACTTAACAAATGGGTCACTTAACACACATTTAACAGAAATGTTGGGCTCAGTTGTGGTCGTTAAGTCGAGGACTACCTGTACTAGAACAAATGACATAGTGGGGTTTTTTTAAATGGGACCCTGTGTAGCTTTGAATAGTGTAGAAAGAATTGAGCTGGTGTTGGTTAGGATCTGTTTCAATCAGATAGAGCTGGAAGGGATCTTGAAGTTCTTCTAGTCCAATGCCCTGCTCAAGCAGGAGACCCTCTACCATTTCAGACAGCTCTCTGTCTACTCTGATGAATCATCCACAACTTCTGAAGGCAAGCTATTCTACTGGTTAATTGTTCTCACTGTTAGGAAGTTTCTCCTTAATTCCAGGTTGCTTCTCTCCTTGATTCATTTCCACCCATTGTTTCTTGTCTTGCCTACTGGTGCAAGAAAATAATAATAATAATTTGGAAAATAAATTGACCCGCTCTTCTTTATGGCAGCTCCTCAAATACTGGAATAGTGCTATCATGTCACCCCTAGTCCTTCTTTTCTCTAGACTAGCCAAACCCAATTCCTGCAACTGTTCTTCATATATTTTTGTCTCCAGGTTTTTAATCTTCTTAGTTGCTCTCCTTTGCACTTTTTCCAAAGTGTCAAGTTTGAGCCACTGCTCATAGCATGAACCTGTTCAGATGTTAACAGCAGAAGCAGCCTTCTTAACTTTCCAAAGTCTGTTTGTCAAACACGTAGAAGAATCACAAGACGTCATTATTATATATATTGAAACATAAATATGTTGCCATTATTCATCAACATTTTCTGGCTTTCTGAGGAAAAAGTCCTTTGTTACTCTAGGCTAATAAGTAAGACAGCACCAATTTTGTAAAATCCCCTTGTGTACTGAAATCACACTTAAAACAATGTCAGGAGCTCTTTGGTTTCTATATGTTACTCATTTCTTATTATGCCTTTCTTCCTCCCTTCCCCCTTTCTGCCCACTTAAATATGTCTCAAATAATTCTATTGCTATGGAAACACACTTACATGTGCTACAAGAATTTGAATGGCAAATTTTGCTCCTTTCCTCCCAATTTCATGACCAGTTTTTTTCCTCCTGAAAACGGTGGGAAAACAGCAGATATGGTTTCTCATAACATTCAGAGGTGTCAAACTGGTGGCCCGCGGACCAGATGTGTCATAGGCAGGCTATGCCCACCCCAGCTGCATGAAGGGAAAAAAATGTCATTATACATCATGTGATGGCAAATTTAACATCCGTGTTAATGAACCCTGGCAGTGCCATTGCATTATTGAATCATTAGGGTTTGCCAGAATAGGGTACAGATGTGAAATGCAATTTCCATTCTGGACAATTTTTATGCCAAGAGACTTTCCTCAACCCAGTATTTGTTCTTGGCCCTCTCATATCCATTTTCCTAATGTATGGAAAAAGAAATCAACAGCCACCCAGACTTGTTATGGAACCAGATAGTCTTACAGATGTGCTAAATAAATAAATGATTCTTTAGTTCTAGAGTCCCTTTAGAAAAGGAATAAAAATATGCTAAATACCTCAACCTGCCCTCCTGTTTATAACTGAAAATTGGAAAAAGGTAAGGGAAATAGAAGGAAAAAATGAATAAGATAACAAGCTTCTGTATCAAGAAATCTTATTACACACCTGGTAGAAAATAATAGCTTAAGATGCAAGATATAATTCGCAGTATTTTTTAAGGGGGCAAAAAAAATTAAATATTTGTTCTCAGGTGAAACATCAAAAGGACACCCATTCTTTGAAGTAAAATTCATAAAATTCATTCATGATAAAAATTCTATGCAGATATTATACAAATGGGAACATACATAGAGCCATTCCAATTTCTCAAGAAGGTCTCTATGGTCTCACAGAAGAATTCCACTTGCAAAGATTGCTGGCCACAAATAGCCGGAATAAAATGTATTGGTTGATAGCTTCAGGGTCCATGAAAACTCAGATTCTTCTTATTTTGCCCATTTTAGAGACTTCTGGGCATACTCATTTGATGTCTGTTTTATCAAAGGAAAGTTTATGTTTATTCTGTTTTTGAAAACATGACTTTAAAAAAATAAAAAAATAAAAAATGATGCTTTGGAATGTGATGCTGGAATAATTTTGAACAGCAAGAATAATAAACCAGTCAATAGTGCATGAAGCAGTAATTATGAACCCAAATTTTAAGTATTTAGAATCCATAATGTGAAGGCAGAAGACCCTGATGAAAAAAAATGATGAAAAATTAAAAGTAATTTTTAAAAAGATACTAAAAGACAAAATAACTTGATATTTTCAGTGAGGACACACCAAAGAGCCAAGGTGGCGCAGTGGTTAAATGCAGCACTGCAGGCTACTGCTAGATCAGCAGGTCAGCGGTTCAAATCTCACCGGCTCAGGGTTGACTCAGCCTTCCATCCTTCCGAGGTGGGTAAAATGAGGACCCAGATTGTTGGGGGCAATATGCTGACTCTCTGTAAACCGCTTAGAGAGGCCTGAAAGGCCTATGAAGCGGTATATAAGTCTACTGCTATTGCTATACTATATTGCTATAAATACAATATGTCTCATTTAGTTGATGCAGCATGAAAGGTTTTCTCACACTTAAAGTTTAAGTCTTAAACTGTGGTTTACCAGGATGCCCAGATACATTTTGCAAGTTCTAATGCTAAGCGAGATGCCACCTGTCTTCTATCTGTGCACCTGTTTCTCTCTTGCCTAAATGTAGAATCTTACATGTCTTATCAATGAACAGTATGTTATTGAAAAGAGCCCAAAGTCTATCAAGATTGTTTTGAATCTTGAGCTTGGCTTATGGATCCATTCCCACTGCTGTGTGTAATCCACAAATTTTATGAGCGTTTCCTCATCTATGTTATTCATGAAGATGTTGAAGACCACTGGGCCCAGGACAGAATCCTAAGGGTCACCATTGCATGCTTCTCTCCAGGTGGACATAGACCCATTAAGAACCAGGAGTTGATTACAGTTGTTTAGCCAACTGCAAGTCAATGCAGTATTGGGATGATCCATCCCACATCATTCCAATTTATCAAGAAAGATCTTATTTGACATATTAGAGATACCAAGCTATTACCTATGTATGCAGTGTATGTATTCCACTGATCATTATGTCAATGGAAGAACAATGGAAGAAGAAAAGTAGGAGAGAACTTTATTCAACTGACATTCAACTTTATTCAAATGACTCTCACCAATATATGTGCAGCACTCGACACTGTGGCTTTTAATGACTCTCAGATGAAAATGTGCAAATTCAGTTCATTGAGAAGCATTTATTTGTGAGCTAATGGGAATTACTCAGACATGAAAATCAGTTAAAATAATGATTGATCCCTTTTATAGCCAAATATCTAGAAATTAGCAGTGAAAAATCTCAATACAAATGATCTCTCTCCCCTCTTCCCTCCCCCAACACTCTCTCTCTCTCTCTCTCTCTCTCTCTCTCACACACACACACACACACACACAGACAAACACACACACACACACACACACACACTAGCCAGGAATGTACACATTCAAATCCTACAAAATGATACTTAATATTTCTTGTGGTTGATATTTTATTTTTAGTTTTATCAGAGGTATGTGAGGTTTTATTTAGCCACATAATATTGTTTTTACTTCTGACTATATTAGATTTTTCCCTACATGCAAGTTCAGCATTTCTGGGGTCTTTGTCTGGAATTTAGATTATATGACATACAGTTGATGTTTTTAATGTTATTTTAAATTTGCTATCTCTATAGAACTATGTTGCAGAGCAATGTTGAAGTAATAAATAAATACTTCCTTCCCAGAACAGTAACCCCAAACCAGAAACAAATCAAGAGAATTTAGCAGGAAGGAAAAGGGAAATCATCAAGAAAAACAGATACCCAGCACAATTTGACAACATGAAGGAGAACTTTAATGCCTTCTTTAGAAAACCACAAAAGTTTTTTGAAACAGTAATATAAGTTTGGGGTTGGAACACCAGCAGTAAAAATATACCTTCTGGAGAATATTCAATACACTTAGTGTGGCTAATATAGATTTTCATTGAAAACTCTATTTTGCTTTGCGTTTTATTATACAGTTTTTGTATCTGACCCAGCAATGTAGCATTTATGGATACTAAAGTCCAGTAACACTCAGACAATATCAGCAGCACTTCAGCATTCAGGATTCTTGCATAAAGTCTTATGAGAATTAATTGAAAATAACATCATGAAATATTGTAGCATTCTTGATTATAACTTAAAATATTTAGAGTCAAGAGATTGGGGTTAAAAATATTTTGGTATTCATGTTATCATATAAGGTTGTCAGATTACTGATTCAGAGATCTGTTGCCCCTGAATCTTCAGAAGCTTTTATTGATTTAGATTACTGTTAATCAGCAGAGGTTGATGAGCAATATTTTGTTTTCTATTGCTCTAGGGCAGGGTTCCACAAAGTGGTCAATAAGAATCCCTAAGGAGTCAATGGAACTATCCATTAGTGTTGTTATTATCATTCAATAATAAGGTAAGTTATGGTATTCATTAAATTTTGTTTGTATAATCAATGCCTGGGGGGATGAATAATTGGAAATTTCATGAAGAGGTTGATGAGGGAAAGAATTTGGATACTCCTGCTCTAGGATCATTCTAACTATCTGGCTATCAATTTACACTCCAGCTCACATTCAACATTATTCATTCATTCATTCATTCATTCATTCATTCATTCATTCATTCATTGGAAAATGTTTGCAACTTTTGCAACTTTGCAACTTTAATAAGACTTGTATGCCGCCCACTCCCTAGGGACTCTGGGCGGCTCACAACAAAAGCAAAGACATAGAATATTAAAAGTACAATTATTTAAAATAAAATCATGCATTCAATCACATGGGGCTGGATTTTAATCAACAGCCCCAGGCCTGCCAGAACAGCCAGGTCTTGGTCACTTTACGGAAGGCCAGGAGAGTGGTAAGGGTCCGGATCTCCGCGGGTAGCTCGTTCCATAAGGCCAGCGCAGCTACAGAGAAGGGCCTCCCTCGGGGGGGGGGGGGCACCAGCCGGCATTGTCCGGTCGACGGCACCCAGAGAAGGCCCAACCTGTGTGATCTTATTGGTCGTTGGGAGGTAAATGGCAAGAGGCGGTCTCTCAGGTAGCCAGGTCCAATACCATGTAGGGCTTTAAAAGTAATGACTAGCACCTTGAAGCGGGTCTGGAGACCAAGGGGGAGCCAGTGCAGTTCGCGGAGGATAGGTGTGACATGGGTGCATCTGGGGACACCCATTATCGCTCGCGTGGCTGCATTCTGGCCAACTGCAGTCTTCGAACATTCTTCAGGGGCAGTTTGGAGATTTTTGTCTTCTGACATTAAAAAAAAAACTATTGCCATGGATTCTGTATATCATGACTTGCTGCACAAGAGCAACTGCAACTTACACATGGTGTGTAACTGCAACTTACACATGGCCTCAGTACGTGAAATGGCCCAGGTTGAAGATCACATACAAAAGATATTTGAATACATAGTAGAATTTTTCAAAAATAAGGACTTATCAAGGAAGGGCAAAAATAAAAATAAGTTGTAGTAATGGCCTTACCAGTGATAATGTATAGCTATAAAAGTGGGAGACATTGAATATCAACACACTCAGATTACAATTTGCATACGGTTACTAAGACTACCATGTATTGCAGGAAAAAACAATGAGTCAATTCTGAATCATATAAAGACTGGCAGTTTCCCTGAGGTGAAGGTCACTAAATAGAAGCTTACATTCTTTGGCCATGTGATGAGAGCAGAAGGTGGATTAATTAAAAAAAAAGGAAAAGGAAAAAAAGACAGTGGATAAAGTGGAACAGCAGAATCAAAATAATTACAGTTTGGTCTGGTGATTAAGGTGTTGGCCTAGAAACCAGGAGATCCTGAATTATAGTCCTGCCTTAGACATGAAAGCTGGCTGGATGACCTTGCCTGTCACTTTTGCTCAGTCTTACTTACCTCACAGGGTTGTTGTTATTATTATTATTTAGCGTATTGCATGTGATACATAGACTAGCAATATAAATTAACAGTCCAACTAGATTAGTAGAACCCAATAAAATAATGTCAAAAAGATCTATGTTCAATATCAATGTCTAGGCCATCTATCCATTGAAGTACAACATTGTTTACATTAAAAAAAAAATCAGATGCTGGACTAGTATATGCCCTCAGCTTACAGCCAATCATGGTGGGATCTTCAGTTTGACATGGGATCCTGTAGTCACACTGAGGGGAGCATACCACTCACATGTCAGTTATAGTTACAGTTACAGCTATAGGTTAAATGATAAAATTGTTCCCTGAACTGCAATGAGAACTTAACACTTCACAATATTCGAAGGGCTTCTACAATGACGAGGGGGTAAAGTTATTTTCCAAAGCATCAAAAGGCAAGAAGAGAAACAATAGATGGAAACTAACCAAGGAGAGAAGCAACTTAGAACTAAGGAAAAAATGTCTAACGATGAGAACAATCAACCAATGGGACAACATGCCTTCAGAAATTGTGGGTGCTCCATCACTGGAAGCTTTCAAAAAGAGACTGGACAATCATTTATCTGAAATGGTATCAGGTCTCCTGCTCAGGCAGAGGTTGGATGAGAAGACCTCCAAGGTCCCTTCCAACTCTATTCTTCTATGTCCTATTTATACAGAGAGTCCCAACAGATGCCATGTGAGGTATAAATCCTATTCGGGATTGTCCATTGCTGATGTGGCATCTTTTTTGTGGGGTCATTTATGTGTCTTCCTATGAGTGTTCAGCATTTGGCTTTAATTCAGGTTAAAGTTGTTGGGCAGATGTTTGCAAGGGAGAGTGGCTGTTATGAGGAAAATAGACACCTTGAGTTATTTATAAAAATAATAAAACACAGAAAATAAACTAACAAATATCCTTGGAAGAGCAATTACAGGTAGCCCTTGACTTATGAACACAATTGAGCCCGATGTTTCTGTGAAATATTTGCTAAGTGAATTTTGCCCGATGTTGATTACTTTTCTTGCCACAGTTGTCATACCCAACTTGATGGCATCCACCTCATCCAGACTTGCCATTCCCTCCTTCAATATCTGTCCTCCAGCAATACTCTTCTCCCCATTTGATGTCATTTGATGAGCAGTGTTGAAGCAGGTCCTTTAATTCTTTGAGGAGATTACTTCCATTGCCAATCTGAGCTAACATTAATATTTTTTTATATAAAAAGATTTTTTTATTTTCCCTTTCAAATTTATTCACAAATAGACATTCTTATAATTGCTATTGAACATTTATCAATTCATCATTAATCTTTATTGTTATTTTCTTACAAATATATAGAATATAGTTTGGGTCACTTCCTTGTCACCCCATGCCTCCATCTTATTTTGCAATAACCTTGCTCCTTCCATCTTCTCAACCTCCCTTCTCTGCCTTCTTCTTTCCTCCTCTCCTTCCTCCTTCATTCTTCCCTTCTCTTTCCCCTCTCCTGCTCTCTTCTACTTCTTACCCTCTCTCCTACTCTTAATTGCCCTCCCTTACTTCCTCTGCTTTACCCTTTCTTCCTTTCCCTCCTCATCCTCCCTCCCTTCCGTTATTGCCCTTGCTTATTTACTTTCTCTGATGGGTTCTCAGGTGGCATTCCTGAGTTAACATTAATATTGAGGGATGCAGATATACACACTTTTGTGTTTTATTCTGCTTCTTAAAATATTGAAAAGAGCCAAAATATTACTGCTCAGTCACATTTTGATCGGTCAAAGTTTAGGTTTTGGCTCTGGCAGACCCACCCAAAGCATCTCTTGGTTAGTTAATGTTTTCTTGAGATGCTTTCGGATCAAAGGAGAAATTCAAAGCACAACAATTATATGGTAAAAGTAAATGTTTGTCTTTGGGTTTCCTTTAGTCAGTAGTAGTTAATTATGAACACATGAATTAGCAAGCCTGCTTAAAGTTTCACTTACTGGCAGGAACTCATCCGTCCAGTCAATTCCTTTATATTTCACCATAAAAGCAGACACAGAAATCAACTTGCTTGATTCCACCAATGATCTTTTGGGTCCAGCATCTTCTTATTATTATTGGTCAACAAGATATTTATGGGATACCAATAACCTCGATATAGTATAATTACATCACTTTAAAAGTGGTCATCTGTCCAAACAGTGCACAGTTCTCTATTTAAAGCTTCTTCTTCAGAAACTTTAAATAAACCTGGCTTAAACAAAACAAAGCACAGCCTTGAATAGTTAGCAGGCAGGTGATTTTCTTCTTCCCTGCAGTCAAATTTCTTATTATAGTAAGTTACTTTGTTGATCTGCAACTTCTGCTCTATTTTAAGAAGAAATTCTTTCTTTTGACAAATGTATTAAGCGGCTCTCTTGAATTGTCTACCTCTATTGTTCCTGAGCAACTGCCATGCAGGGGTAGGCCAGCTCATCTTGGAAGCAATCTATTATCAGCAGGGATAGTAGTCAACTGAGAAATAAGATATTAATCAGGAAATGCATCTGGTTGTTTTTGTACATGTGTGTATATGTATTTTCAAATCCATGAGAAAAGAATCAGGGGACAAAAGAGAATAAGAATGCATAAGCATTATTTCATATCAAAGCTTTTTTTTAAAAAAAAAGTGAAAACAAAAATAAGGATCTAGATTCAATAGGGAACAATAGACCTTCAAGCTTTTACATCTCAGATAATGGGGAGATACTCTTCAAGGGTTTATTGTTGAAGACTAGCAAGCTCTCACATGTGCCGGAAATAATAAGTACATTGAAACATAATGGAACACTTCTTTCAGCTCCTCAAAGTGCAGCAACACTCTTTGTACATCTCTGTTAGGAAGTATTCCAGCAAAGCAGTGTGGGATTCAGCCATTTCGCACCACTTTGGGAGAACCTTTGGTTGTTAACTTTCTGAGCAGTTTGGTGAACTGGTTATTGGAAGAAATCATTAGGGCAGAGAAACAGTTGTTAAATTATTTGAATCCCAACAATCCAACAAAGCAAAAGAAAGAAAAGCAAAAGAAAAGCAAAAAAGCAATCTCATCAAGAAAGTTCTTGTGTAGTAGAACTAAAAAGGTTTTTCTTATGCTCCAAAGTGCACATAGATGGTTTTGTTGGCATAGAAAGAGGGAGAGTAGCTTATGGTCTTAATGAGGATATGGTAAATACAGTTTTAATCTAATTTACACGATAAGAATCTGATGCTGCTAGAAAGAAGAAATGAAGGTTACTATCCCATGAAAAATTGACATGTTCACTTGTATTTAGTTTCTCATTTTATGAACATCAATTGGGTCAAAGGGGAGGGAAAGGGATGAAAGCAGCACTTCACTGTCATGATACAAAGTCCACTCGTTTGGTACATGTGATATTATATAAGCACATAAAAGGGGAGTTTGCATTGCTATGGACAAATAGTGTTTGGCAAATTCTCTGATTTGGCCAACATATCTGCCCTAATTCATTCTGTCCAATTTCCAACTTACTTTGCAAATTCATTTTAAGAATCTTAAGAGAAAAGGTGAGGTTTCAGTTAATATTCATCTCTTTAAGTAGTGGATCTTCAAAAGTATTATAAAAATGGTTGAACTGCTCTCAGCTAAACTTAAAAAGGCTGATCCAGGTTTAGATATTTTGATATTGCTTCTTGATGTTGCTAACCTTTAGCTCTAAGTGCATAAACAAGCCGTTTACCACTGACTAGGAGGAAAGGTCAATATCATGCAAAATCAAATGGAAAGGACCAAACCCTGTAGTCTCTGAAAGGATCTCCTCGAGTTGTTGTTGTAAGTTGCAAAGTCGTATCCAACTCATCGCGACCCCATTGACACCGTTCCTCTACAATCCTTTGGAGTCCATTTAAGCTCATGCTGACTGCTTCAGTGACTCCATCCATCATTCTCTGTCGTCCCCTTCTTCTTCTGCCCTCAATTTTTCCCAGAATTAGGCTCTTCTCCAGTGTGTCCTTCCTTCTCATTAGGTGGCCAAAGTACTTGAGTTTTATCTTTAGGATCTGGCCTTCTAAAGAGCAGTCAGAGTTGATCTCCTCTAGGACTGACCAGTTCTATACTCTTGCAGTCCAAGGGACTTGCAGGAGTCTTCTCCAGCACCATAGTTCAAAAGCTTCAATTCTTTGGTGCTCAGCCTTCCTAATGGTCCAACTTTCAGAACCATACATTTCAACTGGGACAATCATAGCCTTGACTATATGCACTTTTGTTGGCAGGATGATGTTTCTGCTTTTTAGTATGCTGTCTAGATTTGTCTCCTAGAGACAGTAGGATTATTCAGAAGTCTCCACATCCACAAGATGAAAGAGAAGCCCAACTTTGGAATAGAAGACCCAGCCTCACAAACATTTCCCAGTTGCTATAGAAAAAATTATGTCCATAAAAGTTTCTGACGTTTGCCTTTCTGATGTTTGGGCTCCAATTTTGAAGCCCAAACTTGGATTCCTTGACATATAATCAGAATTTAGGTTAAAAGCCTAAATAATAAAGAACAATCCTTTATACTTTCAAATAAGGTAATTTCCTCCATTTAATGCTTTATGCAAAAGCATTATTCCAAAATACTGTAGCAAAAGTACGACTGTAGCCAAACGTTGGATAAAGGCAAGTGTCAATCTGGAAGGGAAAGAACATACTTTGTTGGAGTAATGACCCCATAAAATGCATCAGGAGAAAAGCTGCAATTTGCAGAGTGATGGGGACCATTTTGCTAAAAATATACGACCTACAAATGTTGCTTCTGGACCATTAGCTTTCTTTCTGCAGCCTCTCAAGTGGGAGGTCCTTTTTATTATGTTTTTTAATGACACCATGACAACATACAGATGATTGTGATACACTAGTGATTTATCATACTGATACATGGTTCATTAATGAATGTGGTTGTATATGATTAACAATTTAGAATAGGGGCAAGTGACTTCTAAGCAGTCATTGACTATAAAATATAAAAGTTGTGGGATCCATGGGTAAGGGTGATTTTTAAAAAATCAAGAGGGTTTCCTAAATTGTAAAATTACAGATGCCATCACACTTTTTTTACCACCCTCTTCCCTCCAAGGATGGCCCTGTATAAAAGAGGGAAATTGGTCCCAAACTTGCATAGCAATATTCCATAATTCCATTTCCCAATAAAACTGTTCCTGTCTTGAACACATTTAAAAAAATGAATACTCCAAATTAGCACCTTGCCTAACCTTTTAGCACTGAAATTTAGTAAAGGGGAAAAAAAGCCATGTTGATCCATAAGGGTGTACCAAGAATAAAAAGAGAATTTAATGCAATCCACATGAGCAACCAAACCACACTATCATAACTTGGGAAGATTTCAAATCACAACTGCGGCCAACTTTTAACTTTGCTAGAAAGCATGCTTTGTTTGGAAGGAAAAATAAGAGGTTTGTTTTGCCAAACATATGTTCTTCTAGAATAGGATGATGTTTAAGGATAGTTACAAAAATGCCACTATTGATTTATATGTTAAAAAAAATAGAATCTCTAATTGCCAAATGAAAGATCTTGCAGTATGGCTTTCTTACTCAAATACAATGGAATAGAAACCCTTTCTTTATAGAGCAATGCAATATTGTAGGAACATGTATGTACATCCTGAAGCTGTGTGGACTTCAATAGCATACTTTAAGCAACACTGGCTGGGGAATCCTGGGACTTGAAGTCAATACAGCTTAATGTTGCCAAGGTTGAGAAACACAGATATAGTCAGTTAAGTTGAACTAATAAAATATATGGGTGCTTCTGAACCAAATAACAATCTGTTAATAATATGGAAGAGACCTTGAAGGACCTAAAAAAAAAACCAAGCTGAGAGCAAAAATTATGCACCACTTGGTCATTCTAGGAAACTTTGTGGATAAAGAAGAATGATGACTGCACATATCTGGCCATATTAATTAAAAGTTCAAACATTCTAATGGGGATTCTTTGAACACTTGGTGTTCTGACCTAGGCTTCTCAAAAGCATGAAGCTGACTCCTCGTTCTGATAAAACCATTTTTATTTAGTTTAAAGGAATTCCACTCCAGTAAAGTCCCGGCCAACAGTCTTTCAAGAGATTTCACAACTACAGTCTTGGAGAGATGCCAGGCCAATATCTTCCGAACACCATTCTGTAGTAGACAATACATGGCAAGAAGTCAGGAACAGATCTTCACTCTGGTGAATTGAACTAATTGTCTCCTAAAAACTCCCCTCCCTTTTCTCTCCTCTTTATTCCCTATAGGAAGGGCCATTCACTGTCCACCTGTGACTTTACTCCCAAGTCAAGCCTTGTTCCTTAGTTGTTCCCTTCTCCTGGAAACTCTGTGCATGCACACATTGGGAATAGGCTCCAGCTGTTTTTCGGCCCCACTGATGTCGAACTCCGAAGGCAGCTGATAATTGTCAGACAGCCCTGGCCCCATTTCTGCCTCCGATACAGAGCACTTGTCAGAGCCTTCCCCAAACTCCAGGACTGGCCCATGTTTCTCCCCAATCTCCTCACTGTTCGAATCTGCTACTGGATCCGCTGGCCACTGGCGGGCCACAACACTTGTTATATTCTTTTTAAAACACGCAATGCCCATCTGACTTGATTTTGAGTGTAAGTAAAACCATTCTTATAAAAAGTCCCAATCCTAATAGTTACCCTTTCAAAGTAGACCATTAAAAAATCAGGTTTTGATTATAGTAGCTGCATGCAGATCCTGAATGACAAGTCTGAAAAGATTTGTTTGAATACTTGTTCTTTTAGAGGGAAAGTTGTCTAGCATTATTTATTTATTTGTATCCTACTTTTATGATTTTTACAAATAATTCAAGAAGGCAAACATATCCAATGCATCTTTCTCCGCCTATTTTCCCCACAACAAACCTTATAAGGTGAGTTGGGCTGAGAGAGAGTGAGTGGACCAAAGTCACCCACACGGCTTTCATGGCCAAGATGGAACTAGAATTCACCCACTTCTAGCTTACTAGACCAGTGTTTTTCAACCACTGTGCCGCGGCACACTAGTGTGCTGTGACATAGTGTAAGGTGTGCCGTGGGAAAAACACTTTATATATAGTCAATATAGGCACAGAGTTAAATTTTTTTAACATTTTCTAATGGTGGTGTGCCTCGTGATTTTTTTCATGAAAAAAGTGTGCCTTTGCACAAAAAAGGTTGAAAAACACTGTACTAGACCAAACTGGCTCTCATTATATCTCTATCTGTGCTACCAGTTGCAATATATAAACTCACCCTTAAGACAGAGGAACCCCCATTTAAGACCAAAACGAAGGAGAATGAATGTGTCACAAAGAAGGAGCCGACAAGGAAGGATAGAAGAAATCTGGCAATAACAAAAAAGACCAGATATCTTCCTTTATAACTGTGTTCCCTCTCCTTGTCTAAATATCAACCAATGATAAGATAGACATACAAGGCTACTTGTTATGTTCATATATGTTTAGTACTAGCTGATAACCCGGCTTTGCCCAGGTATTTAAGGGGAAAATGTCTGGAACAAACGTAATTTCTAATGTTGGATTTTCCCTCTTACCAGAGGGAGCCCCCTTGTGGAGTACTGTGAAGCCTTTACCATGGCAACTACACTGTTCTGTACAATAGAATCCATTTTACGGCAGTACAGTAGAAGCCATTTGAAGACACAACAGGCTGTATCATAACAGAACACATACCCCAAGAGGTGTTAGGGGTGTCTTACTCCCATAGTATTTTTTTTCCAGAGAGTAGCAATAGCAATAGCAATAGCAGTTAGACTTATATACCACTTCATAGGGCTTTCAGCCCTCTCTAAGCGGTTTACAGAGTCAGCATATTGCCCCCACAGTCTGGGTCCTCATTTTACCCACCTCGGAAGGATGGGAGGCTGAGTCAACCCTGAGCCGGTGAGATTTGAACCACCGAACTGCAGATAACAGTCAGCTGAAGTGGCTGCAGTACAGCACTCTAACCACTGGCCACCTCAGCTCTCTCTTACTCTCTCTGAGTAAGTCATCTGTCCACCAAGTTTGGTTGAAAATGATCGAGGCATTCCAGAGTTATGCCTGAACACACACACACACACACACACACACACACACACACACACAGAGAGAGAGAGAGAGAGAGATTAAAATAAGATAATTTCAATTTTGAGGCATTTCTCAGTCATCACACCAATTCCACATGTATTGGAATAAAAGAAGTGATTTTCAAGGCAAGTAATATAAGTTGTACACAGAGCAGCCCAGTGACAGTTTTCTTGAATAAATAAACTGTGTGAGACACTACGTTAAAAAAGAGGAGATTTCCAGAAACTCTAAGTGGCTCTGAAAGTTTTGCACAAACTTGCAGCCCAAACCCTAGAAAGTAGTCAAACACTTGGAAATATATGGCATAAACATTTCAATTTTTTATAATTAGTAATCATAATAATAATAATTTGTGGGGAGAGACATACGTAATAAAGGAAACAGTTTATGGAAAGGAAATGTTCATGGGAACAAATAAGCTAAGGAAAGAGTTTGGGAACTCCTGTCTATGTTACATGCATTTCCTCTGTGAGCAGAAATGATCATTGTTGCATGATTCCTGCAAGAAGCATTACAGTCTTGGATGTCCTAAAGGGACTGTCAAATAAATATGGGTAATTTTAAAGATCTGGCTCCATGCAGCTGACACAACAGACAATCCTCAACCTGAAACATGCAAGATATCCTTGAGAAGACTTTGGGACAAAAAAAGCAGGATATACTATTTAAAATAAATGTTATTTTATTGAAAATGATTTCCATACTTTATCATTTAAATATAAGCAGTGTGCTATGTTTGGTATTCTTAGTACTATAAATCTCTGTAATCCTTATATATATAGCCAAGAGATGATTAATATAGTTAAGAGATTACTCTTTTCATTTCATTTCTTTATTGCTTAGATGCCAAGGAGATCAAGGCAGGGGCTCAAATCAATCTTTGAAATTGTTTAAAGCACGCATGCAGCCCCCTAACACTTTTGCAGGAAAATCCTTTGTTGCTTAACACCGTAGCAGTATAAATTCTTCCTTTTAGTTTGCTGTTTGTCAATCACATAATACTTGTCTTGATCTCTCGATCAGCTGTGCTTCGTTATCAGCTAAATGGCACGTTATGGTCTCTTACATCATTTCAGGATATTCTAAAAATAGCAAAGGGAGGAGGGTGCTAAAATTATTATCTCTTAGCTATCAGTTATTCTGTCATGATTTCAAGAGCTCCTACACTGGATAAACGTATCCCGAGGGGTTATAACTGGAGATGCATCTTGCATAGACATGAATCTATGAGAGATAAGTGAGTTATATGCGATGTCATGAACATCTAGACTAGTAAAATATAGTGAGCATATTTTTTTTAAAAAATTATGTCACCCAACAGAATAATGTTTTCTTCTGGATTGCATTCATTCAAAATTGTGCACATTTTCTCCCTAATACTTCAGCTTGGGTTTGTTTTTGTTTTTTTGTATTTACAGCATTCACCACAGCATATCATGTGTTATCATCAAGCTCTGAATTTTTATTTTCATACAGAGACACCATCTAAGAAACAGCACTTATTTTCTGTCAGCATCGTGGCCATTTTATCAATAATTGAGCCTATGCCTTTACTTTCCTGCATATTGATATATTCATCAATTCCACCCCATAACATCAGGTCACTTTTGTTCATCGCTTCCTCCCCCATTCATTTAGTTTCAGACAGACCACATATATATTTCCTTGTTTTCATTTTATTTGTTGGTTCATGTCTTTATCATTTATTCTTTTATTCTTTATTATTGAAATATTTATATCTTCTGTCCATTATTGCTTTAATCAGTTAAGGCATTCCCATAAAGATAGGTATACCTATATCCAGAGGTGAGCTTCAAAAATTTTAGCAAGGAGTTCTCTGCCCAGTTGCTGGGTAGGCATGGCCATGGTGGGTGTGGCCTAGTCGGCCTCTTGCATCATGGGAGGAGGGGCGTTTTTGTCCTCCCCAGGCTCCAGAGGCTTTCCTCAAGCGTCTGGGAGGGCGAAAATGGCTTTCCCAGGCTCCAGAGGACCTCTGGAGGCTGGAGACAGGCCTGTTTCTGGCCTTCCCAAACTTCCAATATGCCCATTTTTCACCCTCCTGAGCCTCAACGTGCACCCTGTACTTACCAGCATAAAAAATGGGCTGCGTGGCAACTCCTGGGAGGGGGAGGGGGAGGTGGGTGGGGCCAGCCAGGAGTAGAATTTGGGGGTTCTCCAAACTGCACAGAATCTTAGCTAGAGGTTTTCCTGAACCCCTGCGAACCCCCAGCAGCCCACCTCTGCATCTGCACCATAGATAACATTCTCTGCCTGTGGAAAGGATGGTATCAATTTTGGCCAGTATTTCACCATACAGCGCAAAACGTATTTGTGCTACTCAAGGCAACTTAGTAGGATCTCTAATCTAGAGGCTATTTTGCAAGCTTTGTTTGGCACCTACCAGAAGGTATCCACAATATAGTAATATTTTTAAGATGATGATTTAGTGGAGAGTCTGTTTTTTTATTGTATGGACATAATTGGAACTTGACTGTCTCCCCAGTTCATTCCACCCTTTGGCATTTTACAGCTGTTTTCCATTTGCAATATATTATCAGAATGAATGCTGTCTATGCTGCGATCTGTATCTGCTTTTGTACATGTATTTCAGACACAATAGGGGAAGGTATATATTTGTGGGAGAAAATACAGGGTTAGTGTCATGCCAAACATTTTATTTTATCATTTGAAAGCCTCGCACTTGCAAAGGAAGCTCAGTGTTTATCCTTAGTACCTAAAGATTCACAGTCCTGTCGATTGATGGTTAGTGTGCATATTTTGTTTCCAAACAGAAACTTGGAAATCATCCAGCATCAGCGAAAGCTGCTCATTGTAACAAGAAAGCTTGGGACAATAATAAAAAAGAGGTTATGTTAAATGATTCATGATTGTTTGCAGGCCATAAATATTTCTCTGCAGCAAGCAGAAATGCAAATGCGTGATTAAGCAAACTATTGATGTTTTCTCCAGCTTTAAAAAATTGAGGTTCAATACTGAATGTTAAACAAACTAGCAAGGAACTGAAAATTCTTCTTATGGGAAAGCTTTTTTTTCTCATTTTAACTAACATAAAGCAGGTATACCGACCTTGAGGAAAGGAAATAACACACATGTTGTTTCTGTCAGATCTCTGCATGGAGTGAAAATGGGAACAGAGGCAGATTCACATAATTTGCAGACAGCCCAAGATAATCATGTTAAAAAAATATCTCTGAAAAAGTAATTGTCAGAAGGGCAGCTATCTTCTGACAGTTAGAACAATCAATCAGTTGTCAGAAGGGCAGCTATCCTCCAGAAGTTGTGAATGCCTCAACACTGGAAGTTTTTAAGAAGATGTTGGATAGCCATTTGTCTGAAACAGTATAGGGTTTCCTGTCTAGCCAGGGGGTTGGACTAGAAGATCTCCAAGATCCCTCCCAACTCTGCTATTGTATTATTCTTTTGGGAGAAACAAAAGTCAGTGATATCTTAGACATGAAAGATTTGTTTGTTTATCTATTTCATCAGATATGAATGTGATGAAATAAACCATCACACATGGTGTTGGGGTGTGTGGTTTTAAACTGGGTATTTCTAGTGTTATAAGTCTCTGTGTTTGGGTTTGGTAGCCATATACATTTGTTTTATAAACAAAATTTAAAAAATGTGATTCCACCCTTCCTGAATCAACGGCATTATGTATAGAGAAAATATTCATTTTTTATTAAAAGTTTTTTATTAAACGTAAATTAAAATGTTGGACAGAGTGGAAACCATCCTGACAGAATCTATACCATATATGCTAAGATATTCAATTATATATTGTAGCCACCCTGTTTTTTTTTTAACATTTGATCCATACCATATTTACAAAAAGGAAAAAAGTAACCTATTTCCAGCCGTGTTGGTTTGTTTTTATCTTGTAGATTCTCGCATTTATCATTCCATACATAATTCTAGTCTCCATTCTATGAATCTTGGCTCATACCTATTTTGGGCTTTCCCTTTTATATTCCAACCATCAATAAAATTTATCCCAGATCTTATAATATTCTGATTCACCTTTATCCTTCAATTCCCATGTCAATTTATCCATTTCAGCACAGATCAAGATTTTCCTAATTATTTCCCCTTCATGTGGAGTTTCCCTGTTTTCCAATTTTGGGCAAAGACCATTCTTGCTGCCGTGATAATATGTATAGTTAAAAAGATAATCCTCTTCTTGTATTTCTTGTTTATAATTCCCAAGAGAAATAGTTCCGGTGTGAATTCTATTTTCTCTTCTGTTATCTCTACCAACCACTTTTGGATATTCTGCCAGTATATTTAAGAGCCAAGGTGGCCCAGTGGTTAAATGCAGCACTGCAGGCTTCTTCAGCTGACTGCAGTTCAGCAGCTCGGCTGTTCAAATCTCACCGGCTCAGGGTTGACTCATAAAATGAAGACCCGGATTGTTGTTGGGGGCAATATGCTGACTCTGTAAATCTCTTAGAGAGGGCTGAAAGCCCTATGAAGCAGTATATAAGTCTAACTGTTATTACTATTGCTATTGCTATATTTTGGCTTTTTGGCAGGACAACCACATATGGTAGTACGTGCCTGGTTCTTGGTCACATTTCCAGCAGTTTGGTGATGAATTTCTAAACATTTTGGCGATTCTTGCAGGGGAAGGTGCCAACTATAAAACAACTTATATATAGGTTTTCCTTATATGGTATTGACAATGTTATTTTCCTGTTCCAGAAATAAACACAATTAAAAATAAATAAATGTGATTTCGTTTCCCTCCTTCCTGAACCAAGGGCATTATGTACAGAGAAAAGAAAGATGCATATACAGACACACAAACCTGTCAAGCAAAGGTAGCATTTCATATTTCTAGTAATCTATGAAAGCTTAAACAGGAAGTGTTTAAGGTTCCATAACATTTTTTTCCATGCAAAGCGTAGGAACTGCCTACTTCCTACACACAAGGAATAGCAGAGCCAGCCATATGAGATGAGATGCCTCCGGTGACAGATGCAGCAACCTCTCTGATCAAAGCAATGTCCCTTTTCATGTGGCACAGCACACATTAAAAAGGATTGGGACTTTAATCGTATTACTATCACTGTCATCTTGATTTATTTTATACCTCCCCCCACCCCGTCCAACAATGCTCTTGAAGAAATTTATTCTCTGAAAGAAAATCTCAGCAATGGTATATATCCAAGCTGGCATGCCACCTCATCAGGTATAATGGATGACATTGGTGTTCCACCATGGCAGTTGAAGTAAGATTCAACTGACAGTCCAGTTGTCTTCTAGGGCAACTTTCTTGTCTTTTACTTCAGGCAGCATCTTGGAGTGGAACAGGGGTCTCAAAACTACTTCTATTTTTTTAATTTGGTCTAAAGAAGGGGTCCCCAATCCTCGATCTGCAGACCAATACCAATCTGTGGCCCATTGAGATCTGGGCTGTAAAGGGAGCAGGCACACACATGAAACCATCCTCTCCTGCCTGCCACCATTGCTGCTAGTCCATGAAAGATCAGCTTAAAAGGCTGAAAACATAATTATCAGAATGATATCCTAAGTCCGTGATGGCGATCCTGTGGCATATTGTGCCCAAAGTGGCATGTGAAGCCATGTCACCCAGCACACACGGCCTCACCTGTTTGTCTTCCAGGTTTCTGGAGGGCTTGTGGTTGTGATGATCAGCTGTCTGTGTGTGTGGCAGTTCCAAAACACAGTGTGCATGCATGCCGTCCAGCTGATTGTCAGGTGCACATATGCGCCAGAACCCAGAAGTTCAGCTTTTCAAGACTGCCAATCATTCACACGCGCAGCAGTGCCAAAAACCAGGCTGTGCGTGCATGCCGGCCAGCTGATCGTTGGGCGTGCATGATGCTAGAACCTGGAAGTTCAGCTTTTCCGTAGTGCGGGCCTAACAAGCACATATACATGCACGTGCACAATGTTTCCACGGGCCGAAAAGGTTCGCCATCACTATCCTAAGTAATGGCAACGAAGGCAGATGCAAAGATATTTTTTGTTAAATAACAAACCATACTGGCAGCGGAAAAGCACTAAAAGTCATTTTGGATTGTTGTGTAACTAATTTGAGGGATTTTCCTCAGATGAAAAAACTTGATTAAGTTCATTTGTCAGATAAGTTTTCAGTATTCCACTCATTGATTACATTTTGATGTATATAAGTGTGCAGACCAATGAAAATAATGGTTATGGGTTTAAAAACATATATACTTTTTTTTGGTTGGCTCTTGCTTGATGATATAGTAGGGATCCGCTTATTAACAAGCAGCCAGAAGTTAATCTAAGAAATATCAGCATTGTAAGGCTAAATCCAGTGTAATGGACGGACTTTGTTCAAGGGAGTTGCCCATCCTCTCTTCCTCTCTGCAAATCCCCACATTCCTGTCAAAATTACTTTAGGATCTGTATCTGTTTTGGCTGCTTGCAGAGAACTATAAGAGGAAGGGGGAGTTTGAACCACGAGGGTGTGTGATTACAGAGAAAAGGAAACAGTAGATATAACCCCTAATTAAGAGTCATGTAGCAAGAACTTGGTATTAAGAATGTATAATGCTGTTTATGCTTACTATTATTTCAAAGGCTATTTCTGTAAATTTCACTCAAAATAACAAAGCAAGGTGTCAAAGATCTAAATGTTTGCTTTGCTTTCTGATTATTCTCTCTCTCTCTCTCTCTCTCTCTCTCTCTCTCTCTCTCTCTCTCTCTCTCTCTCTCTCTCTCTCTGTGTGTGTGTGTGTGTGTGTGTGTGTGTGTGTGTGTGTTAGTGTGTGTGGTAATCACAAGTCTCAGTAAAATATTGTCATATAACAAGAAGGTCAGTCAATGTGTTACAAAATTAACTGCAATAAGATACTAGATCCCTCCTCACCCAAAAGATATTCAGGGGAGAAGAGACCCTAAAATAAGCACAATACTGAAGAAATATTCTGTTTCTTATCTCCCCCCCCCCAAAAAAGAAAACAGAATAAAATAACTGTTCTTTAAAATTTGAAAAAATAGCTGAATGAAAAAAACAATTTGTAATTGAGAAAACAATTGGCTTTAGCAATTCCAAATGTATAAAATTGTAAACTAAGGTCCAAATTACTATTCTAATTTTCTTAAACGAGGCAGATTTGAAACATGGATTATCTGGACTTTTTTCATTCTGGGTTCAGACAACATTGGTCAACCACCTTTTGAGGGTTTAAGGTGGGAATGGGGCAACTGTCCTGGCTCTCCTGGGTCTTTCAGCAGCTTTCAGTACCATTGACCCTGATATCCTGCTCTGACTTGGGAGTGGGAGGCACCATTTTGGGGTGGTTCTCCTCCTTTCTCCATGTCCAGTTCCAATTGATATTATTGGGTGAGGAGAGATTGAATCCTAGACATCTCCATTGTGGGATGCCTCAAGGTTCAGGCCTCTCCTGTCTCCTTTTTAATATCTACCATGTTTCCATGAAAATAAGACAGAGTCTTATTTTCTTTTGACCCCCCATAATAAGGGCTTAGCCTTATTATGGGGTGGGGGAAGCAGGCTTATTATTTTCTGGCAGGTGAGAAGCGAGACACACGTCTTACCTTTCCAGCTCTGTCGCGTTCCTCACCGTTGTGTCCAAGGAAACACATTGTAAAAAAGCTTTCTCGCGAGTTCAAACTTCAGAGGGGGCAGGTGGAGTGCGGGATGGGGTGAGGCGGGGCGGGGCGGGCCACAAGATGTGCATCTTACTGGACACTGGCAGCTCCGTCACGTCTCTCAGCCAGTCTGTGCAGGGCAACACTTTGCACAGTAAAGAAAAACTTTTCACGAGTGCAAGCAAGTAACAATTTCTTGAACTCGTTGTTAATTGCTATGAGCAATTAACAGCTGCTATGAGTCATGCCCAGAATTGTTTGACCACCATTCCTATATATTTTATAAAAAACAAACAAATAAAAAAGTAAGTATCAAGGTTTTCAAAATTCTTCTTGCTTTCAAAATCAGTTCAAAAGTTTAAAGTTTAAATTTGCATGAAATGCAAATCTAGCAATCATAAGACATCTTGAAGTATCTTTAGTCTTTTAACCTTAAATCTTCTGTCCAAGGAAAAAAAGAGGCCACAGGGTAAACTATGGAAGCAAAGCATACTCCAAAACAGAAAACAATGCACATGCAAAGGATTTAGAACAAGGCGCATGAATGGGGAATTAGACTGGCGACACTTGTCAGCTATCTAGAAAATAGCAGAAAGAAATAGTGCAAGTAGCTCAATCCTTACCTGTATTTTTTTTTAAATGAAAAAAAAAACTTCTGTTATTCTTAAGGAAAAAGAGGGCAATATTAATGGCTCTGCAAGAAAAACCGAGCTAGAACAGATATCTAGGTTGTCAGGATTTGTATATGGGTGACCAGGTCTACTGTGTGCCCGTCTATATTGTGGAATGGAAAGGATTAAATGATATACAGGGATTGTATTGTTATAAATGCAATGACCACATGCACATACACAAAATATATAGAAGATTTCTGATGTAGAAGAAATCAGGAATCTTTCAGCCACCATGATTGTCAATGTGGGTTAGGGGATGCACGAATGAACAAGCAGAAAGCAGTAAAGTCCCATCAAGTAGCTGCAAGAATTCTCTGTATTTTATGTAACCAAGTGCATTGGGATATAGCACTCTGCCTGCCTGCCTGCCTGCCTGCCTCCCTCCCTCCCTCCCTCTTTCTCTCTCTTTCTCTCTGTGTGTACATGTATGAATGAATGTATGTGTATGTCTCCACCATCCATCTGTCTGTCTGTCTGTCTGTCTGTCTTTTTTCTTTCTTTTTATAATTTTTTTATTTTTTGAATAAACACAAACAAATACCTTAAAATCATCTTCCATTACAAATTGTAGAAATTGTGTCAATTGGTTACAAAGAACTTTCATGCATCCCTTCCACAGTCATCAGCTATGATTCATATCAAGTTATATATTTTACATCAAATATATATATATTTATTTATCAGCACAAATACAACACAAATGTAACAAAGGCAACAGTAAAAATATTAGGTTTCTGTCTGGATGGTCTCTTATGACGAGCCGATGGACAGAGAATGGAAGCAGTGAACTTCCTCCCATATTTGGGCATACCAGGGGTTGTGACTTTATATATGTGTATGTGTATGTGTATGTGTATGTGTATGTGTATGTGTATGTGTATGTGTATGTGTATGTGTATGTGTATGTGTATGTGTATATATTGATTGCTATCATCATACCTCATCCTTCATATGACTATAGTTGTTTTAACGTTCCTTTATAACAAACATTCCAAAATTTAAAACAAAACCACATAATGGCATTCCCTTATCTATTTTCAATATCATCCAGTCACATTATATCTTTATAACACATTCAAAATAAATATTAATTATGTTTAATAACAAATTTTAGACCTCTTTTCTCAATCATTGTTTACAATTTATATCCAATTTCCCTTTTATTATGTCAATACAAATTATTACATTATTATCATTATCAGTCATTTATTTAACAATAGTTTGACTAAGTTTAACTTACTTTTTTCCCTTTTTTCACCAATTAAAAGTTATACCAAATTTCCTCTTATCAAACCAATACATATGTATACATTGTTATCATTATCAATTATTTATCTAACTTTATGCATTATCACTACATTTTTAACATAATAATCTAATTTTAACTAAATTTAACTAGTGCCATTATTAATTTCATATCTCAACCTGTGTTTTTCCAGTAATAGTGTAGTCCTATTTCTTTTGCCATTTGTGGAATTAGTCTTCTTGTTATTTCCTTAATCAAATTTGTTTGGACTTCTCTTCACAACATGTTGCTTGTTACATATCTTGTAAAATCTTGAAACCCTCCATCAGCTTCTTTAATCAGCTTATCTTTGGTTATCAGTAGTGTTTCTGTCAAAGTTTCTCTCCTTAAGTCCATCAATTCTTCTCTTTCTTCTTCTTCTATACCTTGAAATCTCAAGTAAAGCACCTTTCCATCTATCTTCCCTTTCCTTGTTCCACTCTTTCCATCTCCAACCACACTCAGTTCACCATCAATATCCATGGTTATCTTGCCTCTTTCTTCATTTTTCCCTTGGGTTTTTAGGACTCTAGCCTCCACTTTTTCCATTTGCTGGATATTTTCCATTTTTCCATCAGGTTTTACCACATTACAATTTATATTTTCAATATTTTCTCATCTCTTTTCAATTCTCTCTGTTGTTTCTCTGTTGTTTGAATTCCAAACATAAATCTGTTGTAATGTTTTGGTTTCTTTTTGATGTTGTGCCATCCTTCCAATTAGTAAACATTCTTTCTTTCTTTCTTTCTTTCTTTCTTTCTTTCTCTTTCTTTCTTTCTTTCTTTCTTTCTATCATCTATCAATCCATCATCTATCTATTTATCTATCTGTCTATCTGTCTGTCTATCTATCTATCTTTTTTCTTTCTTACTATCATCTATCTATCCATCTTCTTTCTATCTATTATCTATCTATCTATCTATCTATCTATCTATCTATCTATCTATCTATCTATCTTCATCTGTCTGTCTGTCTGTCTGTCTATCTTTTTTTTCTTTCCATCATCCAGCCAGCCAGCCAGCTAGCCACCCATCTATCTATCTGGAAGGGACAGGAATGTTGAAAAGAAAGCAAAGTAAGTACATCCAGGTTTTTAATACCTTTATTAAAAACACAATATTGTAAACTATTTCTAAGTTTTTCTAAGCTTCCAGAGGTTTTCATCAGATGGGATAGGGCACAAAGTGGGCAACAGAAAAAAGCTGAAAAGTCCAACATTAAGAAAGTGCAAGCGGAAGCAGTGAGTCATTTATTAGATTGCAGTTTATACTAAGCACTCCGAAATAAAGAAATAATGTTTCCCAACCACCCCCACAAGTTTGGGAAGCATTTTTTATTTCTTTGTCAAGATACGAGAGTCAATATATTTAGAGTAGTTGTCAAAAATTAGTTGCTATTTCATTAGATGAATAAAGTGCATTAAAGGAAAGATAAAGAAAAAATAAAGAAAAGGAAAGATCACACTAGGACATTATTATGATTTATATCCTGTTACATTTTATTATCCTAACAAGGTATTAAATATGAAATCTCTTGTAAAGCAAATATAAATTTAGATTATAGAAGAAATATATAGCACTGAAAAATGTAGAGTACAGAGAAATAATAATTATTATTATGGAAAAGAGCTGATGTGGTTCCCATATTCAAAAATGGAAAAAAAATAGATCAAGGAAAATACAGACCTATCAGCTTGACCTCAATACCAGGGAAGATTCTGGAAAAGATAATCAAGCAACAAATTAGCGAACACCTAGAAGTAAACAAAGTAATAACCAAAAGCCAACATGGATTGGTCAAAAACAGATCATGCCAGACTAATCTTATTGCATTATTTGACAAAGTGACAAAATTAGTGGACCAGAGGAATGCCGTTGATATAGTTTACTTGAACTTCAGTAAGGCATTTGATAAGGTAGACCATAACCTACTACTAGATAAAGTAGAAAAATGTGGGTTTGACAGCATCACCACCAGATGAATTCGTAACTGGCTGACCAACCGCACTCAATGTGTAGTCCGCAATGGAACTGCATCTACATGGAGGGAAGTATGCAGTGGAGTACCCCAAGGCTCTGTTTTAGGCCCAGTACTCTTCAGCATCTTCATCAATGATTTGGATGAGGAGATAAATGGGGAACTCATCAAATTTGCAGATGACACCAAGCTGGCAGGAATAGCCACACTCCAGAAAATAGGCTTAAGATACAAGATCCTTGTCAAGGATCTTGACAAGCTTGAACATTGGGCACTGTCTAACAAAATGAAATTCAATGGTGAAAAAAGTAAGGTTCTACATTTAGGCAAGAAAAACAAAATGTACAGGTACAGTATAGGTGGTACTTGCTCAACAGTAGTAACTGTGAGAGGGATCTTGGAATCCTAGTGGACAACCATTTAAATATGAGCCAGCAGTGTGCAGCAGCTGCCAAAAAAGCCATTCCAGGCTGCATAAACAGAGGGATAGAATCAAGATCACTTGAAGTGTTAATACTACTTTATAATGCCTTGGTAAGGCCACACTTGGAATACTGCATTCAGTTTTGGTGGCCACGGTGTAAAAAAAGATGTGGAGACTCTAGAAAGACTACAGAGAAGAGCAACAAAGATGATTAGGGGACTGGAGGTAAAACATACGAAGAACGGTTGCAGGAACTGGATATTTATTTTTTTTATTTATTATTTTATTTATTTGTCTTGTATGCCGCCCACTCCTGGAGGACTCCGGGTGGCTCACAAAAGACAAGGGAAAGGGGGGAACAAGACAAAGACAACATATTAAAAACAAAACCAACATTCACAAAATATGTCTAATTTAATGAAAAGAAGAACTAGGGGAGACATGATAGCAGTGTTCCAATATCTCAAGGGTTGCCACAAAGAAGAGGGAGTCAAACTATTCTCCAAAGCACCTGAGGGTAGAACAAGGAGCAAGGGGTGGGGGACTAATCAAGGAGAGAAGCAACTTAGAACTGAAGAGAAATTTCCTGACAGTTAGAACAATTAATCAGTGGAACAGCTTGCCTCCAGAAGTTGTGAAAGCCCCAACACTGGAAGTCTTTAGGAAGATGTTGGATGGCCATCTGTCTGAAATGGTGTAGGGTTTCCTGCCTAGGCAGGGGGTTGGACTAAAAGACCTCCAAGATCTGCTATTGTATTGTATTGTATTACACCTTGGAGAGGGAGAACTGAAAAAAGATTGCATTTGCAAACATTGTCTTCTTATGCAACAAACACACTTGCAACATGTAAAACTGAAATATCTGATTGTTTCTCTCTTTTGAAAACACCCTTATTTAATCTCTGGTATTCAAAATCAAGTTTGTTGGATTGGGGTTTTTTGCTTTTGTTTTGTACCTAATACAATGCATATAATCATAATCAATGTTTGACAAAAAGCAGGACACATTAGGCCACTCCAACTGGAAGTATATAAATAGGAGACTTTTCACACTAGGAAATGATTTATCCAGCATGATCTGCTCATCACAGAGCTTTCTCTTTAGCTCACCTTAATATTTTATCCTCTGTATTATTGGAGGAAAGATATAATATTATTCTTTTTGCAAACTGAACTTGGTCTTGTGCCCAGGAAGAACCTGAGACTTTAGCACATGTGCTCCTTTGATGCTGTTTTTACTGTAACTTATTCTCCACTCTCATCTGTCAACCTAAGTCTCTTTTGTCTTGATGATAATTGCCTTTGTTCCTTGCTGTTTGACCAAAACCCTAATACCACCAGGAGAATCTTTTCATTTGATGAACATTCATCCATAAACCAAAAAATAAAAAATAAAAATAAAACCCCCAAACCCACATTTAACACAAAGCATAGCTAAAAAAAAGTTGAGGGAAACACCTAAACATTACAATACAGTGCAATATAGGAAAGACGGGGATTTCTTTATTCATTCATGTAGTAAGATAATCCTATACCATCTTTCAATTTTTCAGATACAGAGGAAACGGTTCTGCCAGAGCAAAATAGGTATTCAGTGATCTACCTTAGATATGACGTATATTGAAACCCTAGTAACAGGAATCTTTATGTAACCACACTAAAATGGGATTCATTGAAACCCACAAGAATAAGACTTACGTGGCTGTTACTCAGATACCACCAGGATGGGCCTGACACCTGACACAGGCAAAGGTTCAGCATCTTTTTCTGTTGCCAAAAATAACCAGTAGCTCTTTCAATATAATTTGTGTCATCCTTTTCTTCTGCTTCTCTTGCAGAGCATGATATTTTTCTCCAATCCATCTTCAGCCCATTTAAATGCTCAAAGGATGCAAGGCTTGTTTGTTTGTTTCTTATTTGCCAAACATGTACAAGATAGCAGGTATAAGTATAAACATGGATATGAACAAAAGAAATGAATACAAATAAATGGGGACAGTAGGACAGGGATGGAAGGGAGGCTGGTGCGCATATGCACACCCCCTTTATGGACTTCTTAAGAATGGGGTGAAGTCCACGCCATGGTAGACAGTTTGAGATTGAAGCTGTGAGGGTTTGAGGCTGTAACAATGGAATTGGGTACAGCATTCCAGGCGTTGACCACTCTATTGCCGAAGTCGTATTTTCTACAATCGAGTTTGAAGCGGTTTACCTTGAGTTTGTATCGATTGTTTGCCTGTGTATTTTGGGGTTGAAGTTGAAGAAGTCATTGACAGCAAGAGATTGTAGCAGACAATTTTGTGTACTATGCTTAGATCGGACCACAAGCAGCGCAGTTCCAGATTGTCCAAGCCCCAAATTTCAAGCCTGGTGGCATTTATCTTGGTGGCATTATTTTAAGAAAAAAAGTTAGCTTTGTATGGTTCTGAGGCCTATATTTTCAAAATAGGTTTTGACCCTCCCAGAGAAGTAGTGAGTTTGAAGTGGGTTGAGGACTTTCTGTGTCCTCAGAGAGAGGACTGAGCAGGTTTAAAGGGCAAAATGTGTGAAGATTTATTGGATCAGGTGCCCTTTAAGCTTTGTCACTGAGGATATGTTCTGGTCTGTGGGTAAATATGAGTTATCTCTGATAGCTGATATGTCTGATTTTCTAAGCTTCCAGGAATTCCTTGGCATTTTTGCTTTTAGCTTGGTCTTGGATGCTCACAGTTTTCCAGATGAAACTTTGAATTTCTCCATGGGTGTTTATGGAGTTTTCATCATGTCTTCTAGCTGCTAGCTGGTGTTTATGGATGCTCTTTGCTAGTCCTCTGTCTATCTGTCCTACAACATCACCCAGAGCCGCTTAGGATAGTGAAATGGGCAGCATATGAATTTAATGAATAAATAATAGTTGTTGTTATAGTCCGCACACTATGGCTTACACTATAAATAATAATAAATAGATATTTATTATATCTATTTTAGCCCTTATTTCTGGGAGGGGGGAATTTTTCAGTTTAGTCACTGAATATTGAAAATATATAACTTTGAGAAGTGCAAAAGTGATCTGACTTGAGTTGCCCATTCCCATTCCCAAAATTTTAGATTTTTCAAGGAATCACAATGACTCTTGGAATGATGTAAACACGTATCCTTCATCACTTGTGGAACTTTTAACAGATATCTAGAATAATAGTAGTATAAAAACAAAAGCAAATGTAGCTAAGCTCTGCTTCTTCCATACCAATGAACCTTTTCAAAAGTGATAAGAGTAGCAATAATAGAGTTAGAAGATACCTCAGAGGTCTTCTAGTCCAACCTTCCACTTGAGCAGGAGACCCTATATCATTTCAGACAAATGGTTGCCCAGTCTCTTTTTGAAAACCTTCAGTGATGGACACCCACAACCTTTGAAGGCAAGTCATTCTATTGGTTAATTGCTCTCACCTTTAGGAAATTCTTCCTTAGTTCTAGGTTGCTTCTCTCCTTGATTGGTTTACAACCATGGTTTCTTGTCTTGCCTTCTGGTGTTTTAGAAATTAGTTTGACCCACTCATCTTTGTAGGAGCCCCTTCAATATTGGAACAGTGTTTTTATGTCCCCACTAGTCCTTTTTTTCATTAGACTACACATAACCAATTCCAATTTGCATTCTTGTTCAGGATGGACAAGACCCAAAGGAAAGGGGGAGTATGAACAAGCATGCAATTTATCTGGGTTATTATTATTATTTTCTAGCATCTAAAGTCACTCCTATTTCCCCTTGTTTGGATGGTAGTTGTGTGAGGCCAAATGCAGCTAGCAGGATCTCCTTTTACAGTCTGGGATACTTTTGAGCTTGTGCAGTCTGAGGAAATGGATAGGCTTCTTCATAAGATGAGCTCTTAAGCCAAACCTATGTTGTTTCTGGTTTATGAAGGTTGTTGGATGAAGAATGTGTAGTCGGATTCAAAAGGTTGTTTCACTTCTTGAAGAGAGGGATTTATGCTATCACCTCCTAAAGAGCTGAAGAAGCTTCTTGGATGAGAAGGAAAACGTCTTCAAAGAAAAGCCAGGAAGTCCAATTGCCTCTTGAAAAAGCACCTTTGGGACCTCTGAAAGAAGTTGTGGTTTGATTTTTTTCCTGAACAAGGCATCTCTCTCTCTCTCTCTCTCTCTCTCTCTCGCTCTCTGTCTGTCTGTCTCTCTCTCTCTCTCTGTCTGTCTCTCTGTCTCTCTCTCTCTCTCTCCCTCCCTCCCTCCCTCTCTCCCTCCCTCCCTCCCTCCCTCTCTCCTTCCCTCCCTGGTTCATTTGACAACTTTCGTTCTAACCTTCAATTTTTGAAGATTTTTTTTTTTGAAAAGAGTATGAGAAAATTCATTATAGAGACTCTCAGATAAAATAGATTATATATTTCAATTAAGAACCAGGCTCAATCATGGGATACTAACAGCACTGATCACACTAAACAATAACCTTCATAAGGACCTGGATAGGAGTCTGTACTATTTTTGATTCTGTTACATTTTTAGACAGCATTCAATGCCATCAGTCATCATGTTCTTTTGGAACACCTGCAAGATTGTGAATTTTATAATAATCCCACTCCTACACAAGTGGGTAGTTTAATTTGGTAGTCATGGAAGATGTGCAGTTGAACCCCTGGCAGCTTGAGTGCAAGTGCTTCTCTCCCTATATGAACATCTATATAAAACCTCAGGAAGATAAAATTCATCAGATTACAAATATACTGATGATGTTCTTGTTGTTAGTTATGAAGTCATGTCCGACCCATCGCAACCCCATGGGCAACTTTCCTCCAGGCCTTCCCATCCTCTACCATCCTCTGGAGTCCATTTAAGCTCATGCCTAGTGCTTCAGTGACTCCATCCAGCCACCTCATTCTCTGTCGTCCCCTTCTTCTCTGTCGTCCCCTCCATCTTTCCCAGCATTAGGCTTTTCTCCAGTGAGTCTTTCCTTCTCATTAGGTGGCCAAATATTTGAGTTTCATCTTCAGGATCTGGCCTTCTAAAGAGCAGTCAGGGTTGATCTTCTCTAGGACTGACCTGTTTGATTGCCTTGCAGTCCAAGGGACTCACAGGAGTCTTCTCCAACACCATAGTTCAAAGACCTCAATTCTTTGGCGCTCAGCCTTTCTTATGGCAAATTTGCTATAGCAAATTTTACTGATGACACTCCACTATATATCACCAATTGGTGGAAATGCTGTGGAAATCCTAAATGGGTTTCTGGAGATTACAAGTGAGAAACAAGCTCAGATTAAATCCTATCAAGGCAGAGTGGCTGTTGAATTGGAAGAATCTGGGTTATCTTGGAATATTGCTTGCTTTCTCTTGACACAGTTGTGATCCCTTTAAAGAACTGCTCCATGGTCTGGTCATTCTTCTTGAGGCTCATGCAGAAATGGCAGGTGGAGAGGAAAAGATTTCCCCAGGTTCAGACAGTATTCAAATAATGATCCTACTTGGGCAAGGAAGTCTTTGCAACAGTAACTCATACCCTGATCACTCCTTGATTGTACTGTTATATTGCATATTGGGAGAGGCTGCCTTTGGAGACTCTGCTATTTCAGCAGCACTTTGTATTAAGGTAAAGGTTCCCCCACACATGCATGCTAGTCGTTTCTGGCTCCAGGAGCGGTGCTTACCTGTGTTTCTAAGCTGAAGAGCCAGCGCTGTCCAAAGATGGCTCTGTGGTCATGTGGCAGGCATGACCCAATGCCAAAGGCACACGGAGTGCTGTTCCCACCAAAGTGGTCCCTATTTTTCTACTTGCATTTTTTACGTGCTTTCAAACTGCTAGGTTGGCAGAAGTTGGGACAAGTAACAGGAGCTCACTCTGTTATGCAGCGCTAGGGATTCGAACCGCTGAACTGCCAACCTTCTGACCAACAAGCTCAGCGTCTTAGTCACTGAGCCACCACATCCCTGACTTTATATTAGACTGTGACAATTGACTTACTTTTTGAAAAATTAAGTTTAAAAAGAGAAATCCAGTGTTCTATTATATTCTCTTTGTTGTGTTGGGGAAACTGGAAAAATGGGGATATTTTGGTGTGAATAACAATTTGAACATGAGTCACAGTCAGCTAGATTCATACAAGTATTTGACTATTCTAAATTTGATTTGAATAGTTTGTAATTTAGTTTGTTATGAGTAACTTCATTGTAATAGAATGTTACATGAGCTAGGCTATTAAGTACATTAAACCATAATGAGTTTGCACGTTAATTGTTTTTTATTAACCTGCATTTACGATTGAGTATGTTTTGTGAATGCAGTATAAATGCAGTTTGCCCCAAGTAATTTAACAAATAGATGAACAAGGCCCTGTCACTTATTCTCACAACCTCTCCTCAACTATACTTCATCTAGCAGGGGAACCATATTGCCTTGAGCTTCTGGAAGGGCAGACATGATAAACTTAATATCTAAACCAGTGGTAGTCAACTTGGTCCCTATCGCCCACTAGTGGGCCTTCCAGCTTTCATGGTGGGCGGTAGGGGTTTGCTGTAACTCTGCTTTATCAATTTTATAAAGTAAAGTTACTTCCCTACTTTATAAATCACCATTACTGTGGAACCGGTGGGCGGTTAGAAAATTTTACTACTAACAGAGATACAAAAGTGGGCGGTAGGTATAAAAAGGTTGACTACCCCTGATCTAAACAAACAATATTGCCACAAATCTTATAAAATATGCCCCTAATATTTATATAACTATGGCTTAAAGACTGATATGCAGTATAAAAGAAAATAATGTTTATATTGCATGTACAGTAATGGGATTTCTCCTGTTCATAGTTATCTGTATATTCAAAACATCTTTATTTGGAGGGCAATTGTACTATTCCTGCTGGCAAACCAACCTGGAGCAGTAGAGCAACTGTTAATCAGTAGTGATGTTTTGTTCCTTCACACCACCATCTGTTTCAATTATATTCAACACAGCAGTCCTGCAACTTTCCTCAGCTTCCTATTACAATGTGACTTCCTTTCATATTTAAGATTTTCCCCCGAACTGTGCTGTGAAACCTAAGCTGAGAGGTAGAGTTTAGTAGCAGATAGGCTCCTGCACAACAGGATTTTCCCCTGGAAGTCGCATTCACTTTTACCCTGGGGGAATGGGTAGCAAGCAGGTTTTTTGGGGAAGTATCCAGGAATTGCATTTTTGCTGATTACAGCATACCAACACTGCTTTGTGGTCTGCATCAGACCACAAGGTTCAGCCCAGTTTGGTTGAACTGGTAATGGAATTCAGGCCTGGTAGTAAAACCAGCAGTGACCCAGGCCTGCCATGGCCCCAAACCGGTTCCCTCGCCGCTGCTCAACTGCCGCCATTTTGGATTTTAGTGATTGTGAATGTGCAGTTCACTGTAAATTGTTCTGCGCATGCACGAAGAACAATTTACATTGAACAGTGGTGTGCGCACAAGCGGGTTGCGAACCAGTAGTAAAACTGACAGCAACCCACCCCTGGTCTGTATCATATGATGACTAGAGGGTCTCTACAGAGGATACAGGGTTTTGTTTCTTGTGGTGGAGCCCCACATGATATCATATCTCTGTGCTGGTAGGTGATCACAGTTCACAGTGCATAACTTTTTCCTGAGTGGCATTTTCTAGAGCAGCGGCCCCCAACCTTTTGAGCACCAGAGACCAGTTCTGTGGACAGAGATTTTCCCGTGGACCAGAGGGGGTGTGGTTTCCTGTGCTGCCTGCATCCTGCAGATGGGGGTTTGCCCAGTTTTTGGCATGCCATGGAGTGGTGTCCATCCACAGACCAGGGGTTGGGGACCTCTGTTCTAGAGCTAAAACATATGGCTCTGAGCCTCTCCCTGTATTTGCTATTGCTAGTATTTGAAAAGCCATGTGACGAGGGAAGAGGACCAACAATTTCAGAAGGCTTCAAAATGATGCTGAATGATTGTTGGATGGTTTCCTTGGAAACAGATTCTTAAGGCAGTTCTTGGTTTCCTAGAGATTCTTCAAGGGCTCCTGTGGGAATGAGGTTTGTGAAGAATCCCCACAGAAGCTGAATCTTAAGAGCCTGATCCTGACAATAATTTCCCGAAACATATTCATTCTGGAACTGGGCTTTTTTTTTTGTTTCTTTGTGAACACACCTCAGTACATTCGGTTCCTAAATTTGTTTCTGTCGTACTGTGGAGAAACGTAATAGGGAAAGGAGAAGAGAAAAAAAAATCAAGATGCCTTCTTCTGCTCATTTTTTTCTAGCCATATACCTTTTCTCAAAGCTTCTCTGATGTTGGTGATCAGGGTTTCCAGACTTGATGTTACTGCTCAGTGTTAATCGAGACTTGTGCCTCTGCATATTTGCCCTTGTAGGATCATTGTAGAGTAATTATTCCATACCAATATGAAAAAGAAGAACAAGACTGTCAAACAAATTTGGTGGCCAGATAAAGATTGCTGCATTTTGCCTGCATTTATTATATCCTTTTATGAAATAATACCATGCCTTTGACTGAATATCTTCTTTAATCTTTAATGCCCTGGGTTATTGGCCCATTCACTATATGATCAATTAATTCTTTTTCTGAATATTCTGAATATTTTATGATATGGGAACTTTTCTACAAATGGTTAGCTGACAGATACAGAGGTTAGATGAGTGGATTTACCTGTATTTTTCAGCTTTTTCCCTCAGAAAAGAGGCTGAAAATCTGGCTGCTTCTTATACACTGAATACTGCATTTTTAGTCTCCCGAAACCCCACCCTCTTTGCAAAAATGGGCGTGCATAGCCTTTAGGAGGCTTCTAGAGTGCTCCTGGGGGCTGTGGAGGGCAAAAATGAGCAAAAACAGGCTGGTTTTTGTTGGTTTTTGCTGCCCCAGCCCCCAGGAGCACTCTAGAAGCCTCCTAAAGGCTATGCATGCTCTTTTTTGACAAGAAATGGGCTGTTTTTTGCTCATTTTGGCCCTTGCCAGCCCCTAGGAACACTCTACAAGCCTCCTAAAGGCTATTCATGCCCTTTTTTTGACAAAAAACATTTTGGGGAGGTCTGCAGAGTGCCAAAACTTTTTTAAAAATTTGCCTCTTCAAAATCTTGGTGTGTCTTATGCTCCGGTGCATCTTATACTCCGAAAAATACAGTGCATGAAATATAGACTAAATGAGAAATAAAAAACGATTAATAAATATTTTGATGGTTATATGATTGTTATCATAATGGAAGATAGTATACTTTTCAATAACGATTGATATTATTGCATATATGTTTATATGTACATGATGATAATGATTATGATGTTTATATTTTAAAACTTTTGACATCATATAGAAAACACACTGTTCAATGTAGAAATGGATGGTTATTTAATTGATATCACAATGGAAGATAGTATATTTTTCAATAACGATTGATACTATCGCATATATGCTTATGATGTTTTATATTTTAACACTTTGGACATCTAGAAAACACACCATTCAATATAGAAATAGGAATGGAATTTATGATATAAAACAATAAAAATATTATTTAAAAATAATTCTTTTTCTGTTATGAATCTGCCACACTGAGAAAGCTTTTGATGTTCCACTTCTTTCTTCCTCCTTTTTCTATCATGGTAAGGGAAGACCATCCTCAGGCTAATGAATCTTGGTTGTTAATGTTTTCCTCCTTCTGTTCTTCCTCTCAACCCAGGCGTCTGTATTCTGTTGATTGGATCATGAACCTTAGCAGAAACTGTCCTTTTTGTGACACCAATTACAACTTAGAAAATTATAGGCAATTTATACATGTTCAGCAGCAAACCTGTGGCAAGCATAATAATCACATTCTTTCTAGGTTAGATTACAGTGTTCTGCACTGTAGTTTTAAAGATTTCTTTAAAAGCAGAAGCTGCTAAGGTCATTTTTGACAAGTTATTTTTTAATAAGTGCAAAACTATCATTTTTCCTTTAGTACTTTTGGCATTTTTGCACTGAAGTACATAGGTCTTTGTACTGTTGATAAGCATCATCCTGAGATAAAACTCTTGGAGTTCTTCACTGGAATTTGCTTAATTTAAATCTGAGCAGAGTTTGGAACAAGTAGTTCTGTTATAATTTTTTTTTTTAAAGAAAATATTATTTGCCTGTAGTGAAAATAGGAAACAACTATAATGCCAAAGGTACATATTAGAAGTGGGCCACATCAGTTACTTGGCTCAAGGTGGGAATAATTTACAATGCCATTTTCATTATTCTGCCATCCTTTGTCTTCCTGATGAACACTCCAATTTTACTCACAATAATCCACTGTGCCTTTTATTTTAAGAGGTTTGCAGTTTTCAATGCATTCTGACTGAGATTGCCCTGGGTTGATTTTATTCTTCACTGGGGATGGATCGCCAACTGACTGCTGTGTGTTTGCGTCATATTCTTTGGGACAGAATCAGAATTTGATGCTGATAATTATAATGTGACAAACAGACCAAGAGGAAAGTGTGCATTTTACCTTGCAAGCTTTTCAAAAATATATTTGATACAGAAATCAGACAGCGCAAACATTAAAAAGTGAACATTTTTCAACACTGAAAAATGAGAAAATAGGTAAAATAAAAGTAATAATTTTGTTTATTTATGCTCTGGGACCTTGGAAAAAATGGTAGACTTAAACATTCTGATTTTCACTTCTGGAGGAAACGCCTTAGCTTCTATAGGTGGGAATGATCAGATTTTAAAGATGGAAGCATATTTATCAAAGAGTCAGAGAAGCAACTAGCTTGTTACAGTAGCCAAATGATTTATATTTTTCATTTTGTCTGTGTTTGAATACTCAGCACAGCAATTTCCCAAGTAAAAGATGTGAACCTGAGATAGCAGCCGGAGAAGGAAAGCGGAAGAGAGAATCTTAAGATCAGTGGCCCAAAGGAAGAAGTGCCAACAGAGAAGAAAGAAACAATAGCTACATAAATTATGAATGCAAGGCCCTAGTCCTCATGAAAAATATATATTTGTCTTTTGTAATGTATTGAATTGATTGACACATTCATGCCTTGGAATCATCTTTTTTTAAAATTTATTTCCCATTATTGGTTTATTATGACAACTTCTTTTTAACTGCTTTCATTTGAGTGTAAGAGAAATTTCTACATCTGTCTTATAAAATCTGTCTTTTTTAACCTCTCTTTTTTTCTTCTTTTTAAAAAAAGACACATTGTACCTTTGAAACTCTGAATTATACAAATTGTACAACAAAAATCAAATCTTGGGTATGATGGGATATAATCTGTCAGGAAGGTAAAAAGCAATTTTTGACAAAAGCCCAAGTAGCATTACGTTCTGTCCCTCCTTCGAGGCCAAACGAAATCCTGCTGTTTCTGGTATGCATCTTCTGATCCAGATTGGAGCTCAGGCGGGGAATTCTCCTTGGGCTTCTAGGGAGAATTGCATTATTACTTTAATGTTCCACTCCCCTTTTCTAAGCCACACAGGCAGCGTAGGAGACACCATTCATCATAAAATCCTTTGAAGCAGCCCACAGGAATGTTAGTTCACTGGAGCAACTGCTGATAGGCATTCATACACCAAAGTGTAATGCCCGGTTTTATCAGTTGTACATTTCTTTTCAAAAATTTCACCAAAATGTAAGCTAATGGAAGAAATTCATCACAGCAGAATTAAGGCTTGCAGCAGTGGTGGGTTTCAATTTTTTTAGAACCTCTTCTGTAGGTGTGGCCTGTTTTGTGGGAGTGGCTTCCCAGCCATGTGACCAAGTGGGAGTGGTTTGGCAGTCATGTGACTGGGTCGGTGTGGCCAACTTGTAAAATGTGGTAAAACTTACTTAACAACACTCTTGCTTAGCAACCAAAATGTTGGCTCAGAAACTGGCATTTGAAGCACGCAAGTCTTAAAGCTGTCAAGTTATAAGACCCTTGCACCCCTAACCCTTTAGAAAAAAAAAACCCAGCGGTGTTCAAACTTGACAGCTTTAAGACTTGCAGACTTCAACTCCCAGAATTCCTCCTCCAGTCATGTTGGCTCAGGAACTCTGGCATTGAAGTGTGCAAGTCTTAAAGCTGTCAAGTTACAAGACCCTTGCACCCCTAACCCTTTAGAAAAAAAAACCAGGGGTGTTCAAACTTGACAGCTTTAAGACTTATGGACTTCAACTCCCAGAATTCCTCCTCTTGCTCTTCATCTTGATGATGTGCGGACAGGCAGGGGGAGGGAACTGGAACCAGTTCTAAATGGCACTGTAGATTTGTGGAATATCTTCTATAGAAGAGGTTAGAACTGGCAGGAACCCACTCCTGGCTTGCAGGGATGGAAGTTGATTACAGTCACTCAGGTTTTGGCACTTCCAGAGGAAGGACAAATATTATTTCCTTTGGCATGGCATTTCAAGGTTCAGTGGTGAGATTTAAATGGCTTTGAGCCAACTTCATAGAGAAAGATCCATTTTTGGATCTACTTGAGATAGTTCCTTAAGAAAAGAGCAACTATCAGGCCTGAGGAATATACAGTATACGATGCACAACCTCATTTTTGCAATAGCTGGGTCTTAGTATTAAAATTGGATGTTTTCTTTAAAAGCCAATCCACATTATTAGAAACTCTTCTTTATTTTGCATATGAGGTGATATTTTATTTCTTTTAGAACAAACATGTGAATTTCAGTTGAGCCTAGAGAGAGAAAAAGAGCGAGAGAAAGGTTAAAAAAAAACATTGCAGCTAGACTTAAGGATATTGTTGGAGTAGGTTTTGGATACTATGAAGCTCATTAATTGGGAATAGGTTGAATAGAGGAATGTCAAAAGCCAGCTTACAGGAGGATGTGAAACTTTGCATAGCAATATCATAAATTTCATTTGAAATTGATTAAAATTTACCAGAACCAATATGGGAAAAGGGCCCAATTCCAAGCTACACTTTTTCATATACTATCATTTTATTTTTCAGTTGATAGATTTGCAGTAAATTGATTGATTCTCTATTATTACCATTTTACAGATAGGAAAACTGAAACCATTATGGGTTTGGTATTTTTGGCTTTGCTTGAGGTTATCAGTCACATCAATGCTCTGGTGGGTTTTAAAACCAATATTTAAGAGATCAAAAAAGACTCTAGGTGCAGAGCTAGGCTGGTTTTTATTTTCCCAATCAAGAGTTTTGCTACGCCTATTGGCACCTCACAATTACATGTCAGCTTGTTCGTTTTGTAGCTGTTTGTTTCCTTCAGTGAGTTAACTATAAATTGCAGAAGGAAATAATTCAGTTACAGCTACAATAATGTCCCATTTGCACTTATGCTTGGTTTGTTTCTCATATAATTGTACAGATATTTCAAAAACATAATTCATGCAAGCCGTAATCAGTGGTGCATTGCTGCAACAGACATGGGTAAAATTATCATTTACATTTTTCAATGCTTTCCCCCACTTTCAACAGTACCAGCAGGTTTAATGTATGGAAATCTGCAAACATTTGCATTGCAAATTAGACTGGAAAATTGCCTGTGCCAGAGCCATCACTGGAAGCCACTTTGAGGCATTTTCTGCAGTATCTTACTGTCTGCAGCCATGTGAAAACATTTCCAGATTTATTTAGTCTTTTGGCAGTGCACCTCAGTTTTTCTTGAAAAAGAGGAGTTAGTGCTTCTTCTGTCAGCTCTCTTATATTCTTCCTTTTCTCAAGGAATGCTGCTAATTATTTTTCTTCCAAAGTAACTATAATTGTGCAAGTAAGAGATTCAGGATTGTGCTGAATCTTGGGGAGGAGAAGATCTGTTTGAAAATCAAAGGGAAGGCTTACCAAGAATTATTTACTTCTTTGTCTTGCCACACAAATTTGACTCCACTATTCTATTTGCATTGGGAGAAAATTGCCAATTGTGCTCCTTACTTATTTGGATCAGGACTGTGACAAGACTATCACTTCCTCCAGATCAGTTAGCCACACTTAGGTATATCAGACAATAAAATCAACTCCTGATGAAGACCAGAACATTATTAAACATTATTAAGAAGATGTTGGACAGCCATCTGTCTGAAACGGTATAGGGTTTCCTGCCTAGGCAGGGGGTTGGACTAGAAGACCTCCAAGGTCCCTTCCAACTCTGCTATTGTATTATTGTATAAACTGGTTATAAAACCTTACTATGGTAAGACCATACCTAGAATACTACATCTAGTTTTGATCACCACAGAATAAAAAAGATGTTGAGACTCTAGAAAGAATGCGGAGAAGAACAACAAAGATGATTAGGGGGACTAAAGGCTAAAACATATGAAGAACATTTACAGTAACTGGGCCTGGCTAGTCTAGTGAAAAGAAGGACCAGGAGAGATATGATAGCAGTGTTCCAATATTGGAAGGCTGTCACAGCAAGGAGTGGGCTCAACCTGTTCTCCAAAGCCCCTGAAAGCCGGACAAGGAATAATGGATGGAAATTGATCAAGGAGAGATTCAACCTAGAAATAAGGAGACGTTTTCTGACAGTGAGAACAATCAACCAATAGAATAGAAGTTGCCTTCAGAAGTTGTGGGAGCTGGAAGCTTTCAAAAGAAACTGGACTGCCATCTGTCAGAAATGGTGTAGAGTCTCCTGCTTGGGTGGGGGTTGGACTAGATGACCTACAAGGTCCCTTCCAATTCTGTTATTCTGATCCACCTCTTTCTCAGTGAAACAGGGAGGTGTCGAGGCAGAGTGAATAGTACTATAACTTTGCAGCAGGGAAAGGCCCTAAGATTGAAAGAGACTCCCCACAATTTCTGTTTATTTACCAAAGCAACAACAATAAACAGTCATGCAACTTCATATGACAAAGGCAGTCTGTTCCGAGACTCTATTCCAGATATGTTGAGTTTGCAACTCCCAAAATTCCAAGCCAGCCTAATAAATGGAATCTTGGACAATCCAGCCCCAACAAGAGGTCACACTGAAAAAAAAGGTGACCCAGGCTGTCTTTTTCTAGGAGGAAATGTAACTTGATTGATCATTCATGACACCTTAACTAAACTATTTCAGTTTGGTCATGCTTTTTGTACTTATTTTTCTGTAACGTACACATTTCTGGATTTACTCTTTTCTCTGTATTCTCATTTCTTTCCAATATAAATGCAGCATTCTTGGGTATATTTTTGAGTTAGGTATTTTGTTCTAAAGTTTGTGATGGTACAAATTTTCTGAATTTTACTATATCTGGTAGGACCTTTATAGCAATATCTAAAAATGTTGGTGGACTGAATTATCCATCTTTAGAAAAGATAGTGGCTCAGTGGCTAAGACTGAGCTTGTCGGTGAAAACTTGACAGTTCGACAGTTCCAATCCCTAGCACCGTGTAATAGATTGAGCACCCATTACTTGTCCCAGCTTCTGCCAACCTAGCAGTTCGAAAGCATGTAAAAATACAAGTAGAAAAATAGGGACCACCTTTGGTGGGAAGGTAACAGTGTTCTGTGCACCTTAAGTGTTTAGTAATGCCAGCCACATGACCACGGAGATGTCTTCAGACAGCGCTGGCTCTTCAGCATTCAAATGGAGATGAGCAGCGCCCCCTAGAATCGGGAACGACAAGCACATATGTGCAAGTGGAACCTTTATCTTTACCTAGAAAAGAAGAATCCAGAAGAAAACTAGTTGCTGGGCAGAGTTAGCATCTACTATATTTAGGGCCTCTGAGTTTTGATTTAGTAGACAATTCAGAACTGGATATTTGCTTAGTAAGATCCATGAATGGAATTCTGTCAGTTGGTAGCATGGAAAGGAAAACAAGCTATTGTCCATGTGTGCTTCCATTGGTTGAAATTTATGACATTTCACACAAAACAAGAAGTTGCCTTATAGAGATATGGATCACCATCTAGAATCAAAAAATGAATAGGACATTTATTTTCAGTCCTTTTCAAAAACCCTTAATATGAAGCTTAGAGATCTTCTGTAGCTGCTCTGTTACTTGTTCTGAGTTTTGCAGAAAAGAATGAAAAGAAAGCAAAAGGAAACGATGTCCAAATTTGGGTGAAATCTTATTTTTTCCCCTTTTTAAGGATCACACACCTGCAAATCATCAAAACCATTATACTTCCCACACTGATTCCATGGAGAACAATTGTAGTGGATTGCCAGTCTTCAATTTATCCTCAACATTCTTTCTTCTGTGAACAGAATATTCTTTAAGCCAGAAAAGGATCCCATTAACTGAAACACTATTGAGTCTAAGAGGTGCATGTAGTTCAATTCTTAAATTCTTAAATACTGAGAAGTGTTTTTGGTCTTGCTTTGAAGTGTGCTTCTGCCAGGAGAAAGTCTGCTTTTTATCAGTTACAGGTTGCTTAGTGTTTCTGGCTCTATGATTACCTGGCTTCTGGCATACTTGGCATGTAACATATTTTTGAATTCTCAAGGGCTGTTATTTCCATGAAATCAGCTAATATTTCAAGATTGACCGAAAAGAACAGAAAGTTACTAAAGCCGTCCTTCCATTTTCCAACAATTCAAGCACCTCGGGTGTATGGAAGGAACACTTTGTGATGATATGGTGCATAAACCTGTTACACTTGAGCAACAGAGTGCTAAAACGTTGAACCATGACTTCGTATGAAGCCAAAGTTACCTAAAGGTCAATCGAGAGTTGTTATTGTTGTAGCAGTAGTTCTCCAATAACCAACAGAAACTTTGCTTACATAAATATTAAAAATATAAAAATCACACAAATATTTAAAATATAAAAGAAAATACAATAAAACTGAGTTACTGTGCAGTACATAAAACATGCCATATATATTAAAATGCTATCTTGGCAAAATGCAGCATTTAAAACCAAACTATTTTTGGTTTAAAATCCCTGGAAATAAATGAAATATTCTATAGGTCACAAATAACCAGGTAGGCATAAACCGGTAGGGGCAGTGGTGGGATTCAGCCAGTTCGCACCACTTTGGGAGAACCGGTTGTTAACTTTCTGAGCAATTTGGTGAACTGATTGTTGGAAGAAATCATTATGGCAGAGAACCGGTTGTTAAATTATTTGAATCCCACCATTAGGTGTGTATGTATGATGTGTGTCAGAGGTGGGCTCCTACCGGTTCGGTATGGTTCAGCTGAGTAGGTAGTAACTTGGCCACCCACACATCCGAGCTGGTTCTATTGTCACCACCATTTTGTTTTTTGTATCTGTGCATGCACAGAAGCAATTTTTTACCTACTGCACATGCATCCCAAGCACATTCCTGAGAGAACCGGCAGTAAGAGAATCCGGAACCCATCCCTGATGTGTGTGTACGTACGTGCATTCATACATCTTCAAGTCAACTGCCTGGACAAATTTCTGCAGTTTTCTTGGCAAGGTTTTGGAAATAATTTGTCGTTGCCTGTTTTTAGGGACAAGAGAGAGTGACTGGCCCAAGATTGCCCAACTGACTTTGTGCTTAAAGTGGAATTAGAACTCATAGTGTTCTGGTTTCTACCCTCCTGCTTTAATCAGCATACCAAACTCATTCTCTGTTTATTATTAATACCCTGAAAATCAAATCCATTGAGTTGAGCTTAGAAATGTCAGGGCCAGGCTTCTGGAAGAGGGAGTGGGCCACAAAAATTATGTTCTATATGAAGAATTTGAATCAAGAATCCCTTGGCAGTTTAGCTAAGAAGAATCAGGAATTGACTCTGTTTGCTACAGATTCAACAGCTGGGATATAATCACATAATTGGCACAAATTGTGTGTGGCTAAAGTCCCACTTTTGTGGAAGTTCCTGGTCTACTTGGCACATCTTTGCTTTGGGATATGCCAAAACTATTATATGCTGTAATCAATAAAGTTCCGGCCAATTTTAACCTGAAATAAAACTTTATTCCAATTCTCAGATTGGTTATGTATGGTTTATTTCAGTTCCCTACATCCTCATTTGTTAATTCCAGCTACATTAAACGCAGTCCACTCAAGTTAATTTTACAACAAAGTATGATCCAATTCCATGTAATCTTAAACAGATTCTTTGAATAGTTTTGAAAAAAAATTCTTGAAGCATTAAATGTACAAGTTCTTATCCAAATAGTACCATTTCCTTTCATAAATGCTAATATGGAGTAGAAATAATGCATATTAAATGCCTCTATCATTATAAGGAAAGAACAAATATAAAGAAAGCTGGAGCATGGATATAACTATTATATCAAATTATAGAAAAGAGCAGAAAGCAATCCCGCAATTTCAAAATACCATATATTTGCTCATATACAGTACGCCACAGGAAGCTGGGTAATGGAAAATTAAACATGATGAAAATTCTTTAATTTCACAACATATAGATAGGTTTTAACCATAGTTTCAATTGGAAAAATGTGATAATCCTAGACCAGGCCAAGTCCAAAAATGCCAGGGAATTTCTAGAAGACTGGCATTCTGACAAATCAACCATTAATAGACACATAGACATTAACAACATATATAGACTATGCAAAAGAGACAATCAACCAGCCCAAAAGAGAAAAAGTCTCCAGCACTTTTTCACCAGTAATTGGCACTCAGATCAACATAGATTAACTCCAAGGTCAACTTCACACTAACAATCATTTAAACAATACCATAATCAAGAAACTGCCAAAGAGCCATCAGTAAACAGCCCAACCAAAGAATCCCTAAGACCTTCCCCACCCACACAGATAGGCAAGGCACCAGAATATAAACTGACAGCAAACAGCACTCCTTACTAGCACTGATGATGTTACCTAGTTAGGGTAATGAAACATCTGCAAGAAAACAAGCAAGCTCAGAGAGCACCAAGGAGCCCCCAGAAACATACATCTCTGGGCGTGTGTTTCAATTGGATAATGAACTCAGAAAAATGCAACTATTATGCTTGGCAAAATTGAAAGTAGTGAAAGAATGAAAAGGTAACAGAAAAGGTGGCTGAAATTAAAAAGATAATTGGAAATGACATCAGTTCATCTCACAGCATCTAACTAGCTTATAAAAGTCTGGAAGAGCATTCCTCTCAATAATACACATGGATCAATTAATTGTAGTAATATAGTAATAATGAGCCAGGGTGATGCAGTGGTTAGATTGCAGTACTGCAGGCTACTTCTCCTGAGTGCCAGCTACCTGAAATTTGGCGGTTCAAATCTCACCAGGCTCAAGGTTGACACAGCCTTCCATCCTTCCGAGGTGGGTAAAATTAGGTCCCAGATTGTTGGGGGCAATAAGATGCCTTTGTAAACCACTTAGAGAGGGCTGTAAAGCACTGGGAAGCAGTATATCAGTCTAAGTGCTATTGCTATAGTTTACATAGCAAAATTACAGTTATATGTTATATTATATTAAAAGGATTGGTATTTCAATGTTCGACAAGCAGCAATAAAGCATTTTTTATGGGATAAGTAAATCCTGAATATAGGAATAAGCCACATACTTTGAACTTTAAGATTTATTATGACATTCTTATTCAAACAAATGAATCAAATAGAATGTTATCCATTCCTTGATGCCCAGGACCTCCTTTAACTTATGAGGAAAGAGGCCCAGAGGCAATCAAAGTCCATCAATAGAGATCTTCATCACTGAAATCATTCTTCAGTCATAACAATGCTGGCAATGGACAGGGGCAGACTTTGACTACTCAGAGAATAATGGAGACTTCAGAATCCTGCATTCTGCCATTCTCTTGAGGTGATCCTGAGGTAAAAGAGGAAGAGTATAAGTACTGGGACAGTTGCAGCTTTTTTTCTGACATTGAAACTAGAATGAAAAAAGTGTTGTGGCCCACTAGCAGAGCTGGCAGCAGAGTCACACAGTGAGGAGGTTGGGGAGGAACATGGGCCAGTCCTGGAGTTTGGGGAAGGCTCTGATGAGGGCTCTGTGTCAGAGGCAGAGAGGGAGCCAGAGCCGTATGCCAGTTACCACTGCCTTCAGAGCTTGACATCAGTGAGGCAGACAAACAGCTGGAGCCTGTTTCCAATGTGCACAGATGAAGGGAACTGCAACCAAGAAATTGAAAGATGCTTGCTCCTGGGGAAGAAAACTATGGCAAATCTAGACAGCATACTAAAAAGCAGAGACATCACGCTGCCAATAAAAGTGCATATAGTCAAGGCTATGGTTTTCCCAGTTGCAATGTATGGCTGTGAAGGTTGGACCATAAGAAAGGCTGAGCGCCAAAGAATTGAGGCCTTTGAATTCTGGTGCTGGAGAAGACTCCTGCGAGTCCCTTGGACTGCAAGAGTATCAAACTGGTCAGCCCTAGAGGAGATCAACCCTGACTTCTCTTTAGAAGGCCAGATCCTGAAGATGAAACTCAAATATTTGGCCACCTAATGAGAAGAAAGGACTCACTGGAGAAGAGACTAATGCTGGAAAAGATTGAGGGCAAAAGAAGAAGGGGACGACAAAGAATAATGTGGCTGGATGGAGACACTGAAGCAGTAGGTGTCAGCTTAAATGTATTCCAACAAGAAGGCCTGGAGGAACATTGTCCATGGGGTCACGATTGGTCAGATGTGACTTTGCAACTAACAACAGTGTGTGTGTGTGTGTGTGTTTGTGTCTGTGTGTGTCTGTGTGTCTGTGTGTGTGTGTCTGTGTGTGTGTGTGTGTGTGTGTGTGTGTGAGAGAGAGAGAGAGAGAGAGAGAGATAGAGAGAGAGAGAGAGAGAGAGAGAGAGAGAACTATATAATAGGCTTTCAAAGAAAATATTTTTCTCCTTAAGATTAATAAGGAATATCATTTTCTGTATTAACAAACGTACACTAGTAAGTAGCATTCTAAACATATGTTTTACAAGGCAGAATCACCACTATCTACCAAATAAATAATGTGTTAGTAACAAAATATTAATCACTTACAAATGAAGACCCTTCCATCCAAGCATGCACAGCCCAGACAGAAGAATAAATAATCTGAACCTGTCAACTTTGTACTAATAAAGTTACCAGGAGGATAATGAAACTTAATACCATGCTGGACAAGCATTTGCCTGAAATGGTATAGGGTTTCCTGCCTGAGAAGGGTGTTGTTCTAGAAGACCTCCAAGGTCCCTTCCAATTTTGTTATTCTATATTCTAAGCTTGAATTTGCAAGATGGGCTCCATCACAATTTAAAAAGCTATATGATCCATGAAAAAGCGTCATAATATTGCATGTTACCTGTAAACTCACTGGAACATGCGAAAGAAAATAAATAGTCCCAATGCACTGATTAAAACATTTGTAGTACCTTGGATGGCATTTCATACATTTTATAAAATGAGACAAAACCTTTGCTAGACCAATTCTCGAATACAGCTTGTTTGCCTGGGATCTGCACTGTATATCGGATGTTAATACAATTGAGAGAGTCCAGAGGTATTTCATGAGAAGAGTACTCTACTCCTCTACTCACAGAATACCCTATGCCGTCAAACTTGAAATTTTGGCCTTGGAAAACCTAGAGCTATGCCGCCTATGGTCTTACCTAAACGTAGTTCACAAAATTATCTACTACAATGTCATACCTGTCAATGACTACTTCAGCTTGAACTACAATAATACATGAGGAAACAATAGATACAAACTCAAGATAAACCACTTCAAACTCGATTGCAGAAAATACAACTTCAGTAACAGAGTGGTCAATGCCTGGAATGCACTACCTGACTCTGTTGTTACATCCCCAAACTCTCATAATTTTAACCTAAGACTGTGTACTGTTGACCTCACCCCATTCCTAAGAGATCTGTAAAGAGAGTGCATAAGTGCACCAGTGTCTAACGTCCCTGTCCTACTGTCTCCATTTATTCGTACCCATTTAGTGTGTTCATACTTACATTTATACTTATACCTGTTATCTTTTACATGTTTGACAAACTAAATAAAATAAAATAAATAACCACATTGTCTTTGACATAAGGTCAAAGTGAGATCAGTCTGCAAGTTTTCAGAACTTTGCCAGTACAAATGCTGATTGGCAGAGAGATCTATTTGATTCTAACAGAATTTTTTGTTATATAGTCAGCAAAAAATATTAGCTGAAGTGTCACTCAAGAAGACACTTTGCACTGAAAAACTCATCTTTTCAATTAATGAAAATGGTCTGCTTCATCAACTCTAATCTGAGTAGATTAATAAGAAATATCAAAGCATCACACAAGAACAGCAAAAAAAGGGGCCATTCCATCCTCACTTCCATTTGAACTAAGCAAAAATAAATTGGACAATTAAATAAAATTCTGCCCAGCTAGCTAAAAGATGATAGATGATAAAGTTTGTATACAGAAACCACTCTTGGTAAGAATTCAAGCTTGATTAAAAGAAGAAATTATCGGCCACTGAAAACTTCAGAACCAACTTCTGGCAACTTCAGGAGCACCCAGGAATCCCCCTCCCCTCAAATAAAAATCATTAATCCAAATTCTTTTGATGATAAAAGTGACTAAATCCCTGCCTGGCCAATAAAGTAGCAATTTCTGAAGAATTACAAGTGCTCTATTTTTCTTTTTAAAAGTTTCAATTTTTAGTTTCTATTGTGCTTTTACAATATTATCCTCTATCTCTGTGCATGTGTAAAAGTTGTACATATAGTGCATATAAATTTTAGTAATATCAGTTAGACTTATATACCGCTTCATAGGGCTTTCAGCCCTCTCTAAGCAGCATATCACCCCCACAATCTGGGTCCTCATTTCACCCACCTCGGAAGGATGGAAGGCTGAGTCAACCTTGAGCCGGTGAGATTAGAACCACTGAACTGCAGATAACAGTCAACTGAAGTGGCCTGCAGTACTGCACCCTAACCACTGTGCCACCTCGGCTCATTATATTTTCACATTGCTTTGAGAGCCCAGCAGAGATACAAGCAATCTGTAAATAAAGAAAATCATGTGAGCATATTGGTTGAATTTCCTCTCGTGAATTCCATATAAGCACATCATTATAACAATGCCGAACAAAGGCTAGGAATAATCCCAAGGATATTTCATTGAGTAGGATAGGACCTATAGCTCAGATCTGACCTATGATTTCTAAGATAAATATAAGGTGCGAACAATTCTATGTGCACTCAAATGACATGGGAGTGACTTAGATTTTTGGTCCTGATCTCATAGACATGTTTCCCAATACAACATCTCAGGTTTCCGTCTCATCTCTTGAAATAAACCTGTGGCAGCTTTGTTGTCAACTTTCAGACTTCTTCTTACCCAATACATGTGTGTGTGTGTGTGTGTGCTTATATAAAAATAATAAATTTATCTAAATAAAATTTATTTAAGTTTATATAAATAAAAATATACATGTGTATCTGTAAGTGTGTACACGTGTGAGAGAAGTAGGAATATACACAAGGTCGTGAAGTTTCCCTAACCTGCTCCCGAGTTGCCATAGGCAGGGGGATGGGGAATCAAGCCTCGCAGCTGCATTGAGGAATTTGCACCTCAGTCAAAATAATGCACATTCTAGCTGGCCAAAATCAAGGTCATCTCCATAGAAACCAGTAACGGCCGGAGGGAGTGACTTCTATGACCCGCGAAATTTCTTCCTTGGGGAAACAGGGTCAGAGACAAAGCATGAACTGAGTGGGGTCAGAGCTGACTTCACTAGGTCTGTGCCGACATGGTGCTCCTAATAAAGATTTTTCTTGAAAACTGACTTGAGGCTCCTGCTTTTATTAGGGCATTAGTCAGCCACACACGAGCCTGTACAGTTTTCTCATCCCATATATTTATATCCTGTTTCATTTATCCCTTGCTTTTCTTTAGGAGTGTGGTGCAGCATATGTCATTCTTTATCTCCCATTTTTCTTATCACAACATTCTTCCAAAGCTTGACTGATGGATTATGATTGGCCCAATCACAGCTAAATTAGCAGCTTTATCCAAAACACCAAACATTCTTGGACATTTTCATGTAGTCTAATGTCACTGTTTTCAAGAGCATATTCTGAAGGAAAAAAATAAATATAAACAGCTACTGAAGGTGTCCTGGGTTGGCAAAAGGAACTCAAGGTCACATGGCTTATTTGGCAGCAGTCCTATGTTTTTATTTCCACAGCGAGTTTCCAAACTTTTTATAATTCTGGTAAACAAAATAAAATAGGGATTAAAAATGCCCCCTTCAACATGACATTGAAATTCATTTGTGGCTGAAATTTAATGGCAACATGGCTATTTTAAGACTTATAGTGCAAGTGAAATGCATTTTACTTTTTTAAATAGGTTTTTTTGTAGATTTTTTTATAGTTTTATTTTTGATTGATTACCCCTTGATTACATTGTGAGTTGGTGTACTTTTATATCATGATGTAACAGTTCTACATGCCATCTGAATGTGTGTTTGGACAGCAATTTTTACCTCTCGAAAGCCATTCATTGTGGATTTAAACTACTGTACACTATAACTTTTATTACTGGACCATATCTATACATGTAAATAATTCACTTAATCTACTTTAAGGTCTACAATACACAGCTACTCACTGAAATGGTCAATTTGGCCCTCAAATCCGAAGTTCACTTTTGGAAAAAAAAATGTAGCTCTGTATCTCATTTAACATAGAAAAAGTGGCTCTAGACTTTTTGTTTGTAATCAGAATGAGATTAAGAGAGAAGAGGAGGGGAGATGATAACCTTTATTGTCACTGTAACCTTTATTTATTGTTCAGCATTTATTGAACACACTGGCACACATGAAAAAAATAAAATTCTAATGTTCTCAACAGAATATATACATACACATATATGCACCTACATATATAAATGATATATAAATATATATACACACATACATACATACCAGGGGTGGGTTTCAAATGGTCCGCAGTGGTCCGCGCGGACCAGTTGGTCAGTGAACCTGGAAGTAAGTAACCCACCCGCCCGCCTGCGCTCCTTACCGGTCTTTGAATGCTTCTGCGCTTCCACGTAGGCGCATGGCACATATAGCGCCTGCATGATTCTCCACAAGCAGTTGGAGCATCGTGCAGGTGCTAAGATGCATGCGTGAACTGCGTGCATGCACGTGGACGCCACTGGCCCCGTTCCAACCGAACCGGTTGGAACAGGATAACCAACCCACCACTGATACATACATATATACACTCACACACACAAACTCACACACACATAAAATGTTTTCCCTAAAATACGACCTACCCCGAAAGTAAGTCCTAGCTTGATTTTTACACATGCATCCAATATAAGCCCTGCCCCCAAAATAAGCCCCAATTAAGACCCCGTCCACTCCAAGGTGTATGGGTAAAAATTAAGCTTGTCTGTGTGTGTGTTTATGTGTGTGTATCACAGTCCATTCTGAATACATAATGGAAAAAAGAGTATTGAGAGTTAACAAGGTTGATACTATATAGCAATAGCAATAGGGCTTTCAGCCCTCTCTAAGCGGTTTACAGAGTCAGCATATTGCCCCCAAGAACAATCCAGGTCCTCATTTTACCCACCTCGGAAGGATGGAAGGCTGAGTCAACCCTGAGCCGGTGAGATTTGAACAGCCGAACTGCAGAACTGCAGTCAGCTGAAGTAGCCTGCAGTGCTGCATTTAACCACTGCGCCACCTCGGCTCTTTTCTATATGGCATAAAGTTAGTACTGAATCTACTTGTTTTGCTTTGGATACTGCAAAGTCTCCTCCCAGAAGTTTCAGGAAAGTGAATGAAATGCAACAATTTTCATAATATTTAAGATATTTTCTGTACTGAAATATCTTCTTTAGAATTTTTTTTTTAATTCTCCTATGTTATTTCTTTAGGGACTGAGAATTAAGAATTTTTCAGGAAAGCTAAAGCATAGCTTTGTCTCCATCCATCTGAGGCAAGGTGATTTGGATGACCATTTGAAATTTGAATGACAAATCACTCTGACCAAATCTTATGAAGATTGAAACCAATATTTTCCTTTTTCTTTAAATCATGATGCTTTATATAAAAATGTAAAGCATGGGTGGCTTTCATCCAAATTTTTCTTATTTTTCTTTGAAGACATCTCATACACTGTCTCATATGCTGGCTTCTCATAATGTCAGTTAACATAGCAACAGTGATAGCAAATAAATGAGGGCGGGTACATTATTATTTGAAGCAACACTTAAAGCATTCTATTTACCAACTGGTGATTATTTTAACTCATGTTTTCAGATCTGCATATCATAAAATGGTATCTTTAATATAGTTCCAGATCTAATTTATTCAGATCTAGGTCACTTTAAATTAATCTGGAGTAGGACAAAAATTACTTCCTTGTGCCTTCTTTCCATACTCCTGAACCACATTAGTCAACAGGGTGGTTCTTTCCCATTCAAAACACCTCCTAGGAAAGTGAACATTAAGTTAACAAGGAATTAATATAATGTTGAAATCAGTATTCCAATTCCCACCACCATCACCACCTTAGGATGATTTGTAATTTCTTTGACATTTTCCATTTATTTTATTCCCCTACCCACCTACAGAGACATGGAGCAAAACTGAAAGGATGACAATTTTTAGTAATTAAGTAATACAGGATCAGATCAGGCAAGTATCCACACAGTCCACAGAGTTAAAAGAGAAGGCAGCCACCACAGTTTCTTTAGGGCAAATCCACCATGACGCTTAAAAATAGATTGATTCTGTAGCTGACTCCTTCCTAACTTTTTACAAAGTTATAAATGAATTCTTGTTTTCTCCACATCCCTGTGCTAGACAGTTTTTACCAGGGGAGGTAAGGCAAGATGGAAATTCTCAGAAATTTACTGACCTACATTATCTTAAGACTTTCAGCCATGGAATGTAGGTGTTCTGAGCAGTGGTGGAATCCTGCCAATTTAACAATTGGTTCGGCGGGCCCACCTGATCGTCGGAGCAAACCGGTTTGCTTCCCGCTGATCGTTGGAGCTACTGATTCATCTGAACCGGTCAGAACTGATAGAATCCCACCCATGCTGCTGAGTCTCTGGGGCCCCTAGGTTCTTATTAAATGCTAACTAGTATACTAGCATCCTATTAGATGTAACATGAAGGTTACTTAAACTTAACCAAAGTAAAAACCAGCTCATTAAAAGCAATAAGGAGGAAAGTGGGGTCCATATTTGCCATTTTGCCAGTTATTATTCACAAAGGATGCCTGGCATTCTTTTTTATCACTGCCATGGGGAGAACCAAGGCATAGCAAGCATTGCAGACACAGGCCAAGGAAACCCCATATTGCCTGTATAGTGTGATGAATGGTTGGATTCCTAATAGTAAGAGATAAATTGAGAGCCAGCAGTTCTCGGGCCCAGAAAGACAAAGCAAAGAATCCATTAAAAAGTGGGAAGCAGTAGCAATAGGTTTGGCATTCTCTGGGTATAAGAGGAGAAATATACTCTTGTAATAGCAGAAGGCATTGAAGTTTCCAATATGGCTTCACTCAAGTTTATCATAAAGTTGTTTTTTCTAACTGTATCATGATAAGCATTTCAGAAACTTTACCTCAGTTTGGGTATTTACCAAGTGAAGCCACATACAGTTGCTGGGAGCTAGAATTTACTGCCATTTGGAAGGAACTTGATGTTCCTCCCAAATGGCAATATTAATATATTGGTAATATATTCTTATGTGGGTTTGAGCCTCCACAAGAAAAGAAGGTAAATGTGTCCCAATCATAAAGTCAGGAGTGCCAATATTGCTTTGTTTTTTCCTTTGTTTGTTAGCCATCACTTTGCAGTCTCTCTGTGACTCACTTGTCCTTGTTCCGAAAAAGATCCCTGGGAAATTACTTATGGTGCCTTCCCATGGGATTTAATTGAAGTGTGAAATGCTACGGAGGCTGAGTGCTGATGACTTAGTGAAAGGTGACTATTCACATATGTCATTCAACCTCCTTATAAGTAAAGCAACTACAAGAATGTCTATGGAGGTTCTCAATCATCCAGGTCCTGGTTGTCCCAAAGGTCCTTTTTCCAAAAGACAATTGGACTTTCTTGATTTTTTTTCATTGAAAATATTTGCTTCTCATCCAAAAAGCTTCTTCACTTCTGGGACAGCTACAAGAATCTTGACTCACACTCACTGAGACCATCACAAAGAGAAGAAAAAAGGAGTAGGAGAATGAGAATAGATGAAAATGGATTTTTAAAAAAAACAGCAGACAAAACCTTCCAATTGAAGAGAGTTGAAACTATGGACTCCTTGTTGCCTCCTGAACAGTTGTTTGTTTACAGATGTTTCATTACCTGACTAGGTAACATCATCAGTGTTCATCAGATAATGAGCACAGATGATAAGCACTTCTGATGCTGCGTAGTTGGGCAATTAAATGTCTGCAAGCAAACAACCAAGCTCAGAGAGCAACAAAGGCTCCACAGACAGAACGTGGCATGGAATAGAAGGCATGAATGGACCTGAGTGTTTAGAAGTTATCCTGGCTTTCTGACAAATACAATTCAGGCCTTAGGGATCTGGCAAGTGTTTTTAGGTCAAATGTTTTGAAGAACAATGAATGCAAACAGAGCTCTGTGAAGTAAGAGTTCCTTCATAAGGATTTCGGTTTTTCTAAATCAGGATAGGCTTTCCTTTGAGAAGGCCTAAGGCGTGCACGAGGAGGTTAGAAGGCATCTTGGTGCCTTTAAGGAATGCAAGTGAATTGCAAAATTACCATCCCATTTTGAAGTTTCTGTACAGGAGACAGTCAGGGCTGGTATAAACAGGGCGTGGAGGAATAGGATTTAAGCTTTGTGGTAACACTGAATAAGTAAGATTGTTGCTTCCTTGTACATACATCATTTTACCTTGTTGTCTTAACTGGTGAAAACTTTACCTTAAAGAAAATATAAAGTTTTTTTTTAATTAAATATCTTAAAGGATCGTGTTATATACTTGATTTTTATCTTCCTTTCAGCAGCCAAGCAACTGAAAACAGTTTCATGTAATGCCAGTCTAGACCAGGTTTTGCAAGCCTGCAGGTTAATTGCAAAAAGAGCTGCCTAAGAGCAATTAAAGTTGAAGTCCTACCAGATGAATAACTTGTCCAATTCATAAACATATGGCTGATTCTGGAAAAACAACTCGATTTCACTTCACTTGAAAAGTAGGTCTTCTTAGTTCCCACACATTGTAAATAATGAAACCTTCCTGCAAGCATGTGCACAGAACATTCCTACCTTTTTGTTCAGATATGTAAATGTTGCAATCAAATCCAGGAAGCTAATTTCTTCCTAATAGTAATCAGATGTTTAACCCCTGAATCTTCAGAAAAACAACAACAACAAAAGAAGAAGAAGAAATAAACAGAAATGTTCTAGCAGGTGATTTTACTTTGCATTCCCATTGATATTTTTTAGTTTTATAAAATGTGCTGTACTACCATCATCATCACTGCCAACAACACCACTTACGTTTGGCTCAAGAAAGATGGCTTGAGAGAATAGCAGTTGTTTGTATTTCTGTGCTACATCTACTCATTTGTTGGAGATAATGAACTGTGGTGGCACAGTCATTAGAATGCAATACTGCAGGCCAGTGGTGAAATTCAATTTTTTTACTACCAGTTCTGTGGGCATGGCAGGGGAAGGATATTGCAAACTCTCCATTCCCACCCCACTCTGGGGCCAGCCAGAGGTGGTAGTTGCCAGTTCTCTGAACTACTCAAAATCTCTGCTACCGGTTCTCCAGAACCTGTCAGAACCTGCTGGATTTCACCCCTGCTGCAGGCTACTTCTGCTGACTGCCTGAAATCTGGCAGATGAAATCTCACCAGGCTCAAGGTCGACTCAGCCTTCCATCCTTCCGAGGTCAGTAAAATGAGGACCCAGATTATTGGGGCAATATGCTGACTCTGTAAAGCGCTTAAAGAGGGCTGTAAAGCACTGTAAAGCAGTATATAAGTCTAAGTGCTATTGCTATAATACAAGGATTGTTTTTATGCTTAATTGCAGAGCCGTAGATGGTATCCTACCAAAAACTGATCAAATGGCTTTTAAAAAGCAGCCTCTGCCTTGTTGTTATTTATTGTTATCATTAAAACATGAAAATCACTTGACTCCCAAAGACCCTGGATTGTTTGCAAGTAAAAGCATAGTGGAGTGGGTGGATGAAATAGTGTAAAAGCAAAAATAAGAAAAGATGGCTAAAACTGGGCAACAAATAAGAAATTTGAAGTTGGGCGTATGGCAGAATGTTAAAAAGTATGGAAGAGGGCAGAGGACCAAGAACGACAGCTATCAATCCTAGCATAATAGTCTTAAAAAGTAAACAGCACCATGCTTTGGGCACACTACCACAAACTGCAACATATCTCAGTGTGCATTTCTTTGCGGCACAAGGAAAGGAGGCTTCTGATAATTCAGCAAAAATATAAGCTGCTGCAATTTCATGCATGATGAATGCATACAAGATTCCTTGCATTCATTGTGGTATGCATGCATGTATATATTATACTTTACATATTATATATGATGTATATAAAATGCAAATTCTGGAAAACCAGTGCAAGCTAACATTCTATAAAATAAATATACTAGATGCCTAATCCTGAGATGGGTTGTAGCTGTTGGGCTATTGTGGTTAGGATCACTTACTTAGGCTAGTGATACTTCTACAGCATTCTTATTTGCCTTTTAAGCTGGAATCAACCTATCAGAAATGTAAAGTAAGAAGTTTGGATCTATGAATATAAAACATGTTTCATTTATATATTAAGAATACTTCACAAAGAAGTTAACTGTTATCCTTCCCTGTTGGTTATCTTGTATTCAAACTCATCTTTGAAACCCATAACTTCAGGCATTTCTGTTCTAATATGAAGTTTGACCATCTTCTTCATTGTCCTATTCTGGTATATAAAATGTGACTACTCAATTTCTATTAAGCTGAGCAACCCATTAAAAAGCCTGAGGAGGGAGGTTCAAATGAGTCTATCCTTGTTAGTGTCCTGCTCATAGTGAGGTTCAAACTTCAACAGTAGCATTTGAATCCATATACCATTCCAAATTCAGTTTCTGCAGATTTTTCTATTTTCACTTAAGTACTTGGAGAAAAAGGCTACCCCTGCAAGAAAATGGAATGCCATGTCTGACTAATAGAACTTTAAGAAAGGAGGAGGGATTCACAGAGGACCTCTGATCCAGCTTGTGAATGGATATCTTCAGTTGGAATATCCCTATCTCTCTTGTAAAAATCTACAGTTCTTTTTCTCATGCTATTTTAGAAGAGTTTTTTTGGGCTACATTAGATATAATATAAACTGTACTTCATCCATTGAACTATCATGTTACTTCTAGCTTATAGTTCTATGAAATTCATTACATATTATAACATCCCTGTTTATCAGAAATGTTACTATCTGTGAAAATATTTTTGTATTTCAGGGAAAAATGTTTTGCACTAGCTTTTGAATGCTATTTTTTCATTACATATATAACATATACATATAACATATACATATAACATATACATATACATATACATATACATATACATATACATATACATATACATATACATATACATATACATATACATATACATATACATATACATATACATATACATATACATATACATATACATATACATACAAAAACACACACACAAAAACACACACACACATACATAAAAGGACACGGTGGCTCAGTGGCTAAGACGCTGAGCTTGTCGATCGAAAGGTGGGCAGTTTGGCAGTTCGAATCCCTAGCGCTGTGTAATGGAATGAGCTCCTGTTACTTATCCCAGCTTCCAAAAACCTAGCAGTTCGAAAGCATGTAAAAATGCAAGTAGAAAAATAGGAACCACCTTTGGTGGGAAGGGAACAGCGCTCCGTGCACCTTTAGCATTTAGTCATGACGGCCACATGACCATGGAGACGTCTTTGCACAGCGCTGACTCTTCGGCTTTGAAACGGAGATGAGCACCACCCCTTAGAGTCGGGAACGACTAGCACATATGTGTGAGGGAATCTTTACCTTTAACTTTATACATATATAGATGTATGTGTGTGTGTCTGTGCATATGTGTGTGTGTGTGTGTGTGTGTGTGTGTGTGTGTGTGTGTGTGTATATATATATATATATATATATATATATATATATATATATATATATATATATATATATATATATATATATATATATATATTCCATTTTAGAAAGAAGATAATATAAATCAGTTGAAAATAAGAAAGAAAAAAAAGCAATCAATGAAAAAAGCAAAAAGTGATAGAAAAGAAAAGAAAATTTAAGAAATATAGAAAGGAAGGAAAAAAATGTAAAATGGCTTCTGATATTCTTCCTTGTAATTATAAAAATGCCATTTCTTTCCATGGGCAACTTAAACTTTGGAATCCAGTGGACTGAATCCAGATGCACAAAGTGAAATATTGAAATCATATTTTTCATACATTTCAATGGATCATATATAAATACTCTCAATCTAGACTCAAACAAATGAATTTATTTTCTTTTGTGATATTTAAAATAATAATACGGGTGACCTTCATTATTTGCCATTCCATTCTTGCCCTCTTGCATATCTAAAGTTAGCAATACAGTCCAGATAGCATTATCCGCAGCAAAGAATTTCACATATCTGTCCTGTTTCGACTTAGTCCTGTTTGAGGAGGATTTTAGAGGGATTTTATATGCATGTATATTTTCTCCCTTACATATGATTGTCAAAGTCTTGTTACCCATATTTTAATTCACTGTTATGCTAGAATCAAAGGCAAGCAAAAAAATGATGTTCATCTGCAGTGCTAGAATTAAATATATAAAAACAGGCTTTCTTAGATTGCTTGTATGAAATTAATAAGTTTAAGTTCAACTCATTCCTCAATTACATAATGACCTTCTTCCTTTCGGATTTTAGATTTTCACTGCATTTACCTTTCTTGTCAAAACTGTTCAAGAACAAAAGAAGTCAGTTCCTGGACTTCCCAGTGTGATTTATCAAGTCATGCTTAAGCATTTATAAAAGTTGATAGTGAAGACCTATTTTTATACATTAATTATTATTATTAGGCATGAGTATAATTCCTTTAGAGTTGGATATTGGGTAGAATCAGAAATATGGATGGCCAGGAGAAAAGCAGGAAAACAAATGAAATTTGTCACCTGATTTTGTAAATAGTACAGAAATTATTTCAAAATAGCTCATTTGTTTTGCAACAATGAAAAGAGTTAGGTCAGAAGTATTAATGTCCCTCAAATTAGGTCATTTCTGTTTTATGACTAACCAAGTGAATGCCCATTAAAATCCATTTGGGGTTGGAGTTTCGCTTGAATGTGCTCTACACTTTTTACAGTGTTTTTTTTTTAAATCAAAAGTGATGTAACAAAGGCGAAATCTAGTGCAGTGTGATTCTTACCCAATGCCAAAGACTGGGGTAGACAATGTGTTTGACATTTAGAACAGAGATGGTATTCCGCAGGTTCTGACCAGTTCTGAAGAACCAGTAGCGGAAATTTTGGAGAAGTGGTAAATGCCACCTCTGACTGCCCCTGGCCCCATCTATTCTCTGCCTCCCGAGCTCCAGCTGATCAGGAATGAATGGGGATTTTTCAGTAACCTTCCCCTGGAGTGGGGAGGGAATGGAGATTTTACAGAATCTTTCCTCTGCCATGCCCTCCAAGCCACGCCCTCCAAGCCATAACTGTAGAACTGGTAATAAAACAATTTGAATCCCATCACTGATTTAGAATTTCTCAGGATTAAAAACCAGAATCTCCAATCAGAGTTGGCTGGGGGGGAAGGACCCTTTCTGAAAGCCTGGAGAGATGCTGATAGTTAATGCAGACCACACATGGGCAAGCTATTGTACATAGGATTTCCAACTCTGCGTATGTTTCCTTCTGATTTGCCACAATTTACAATCCTATGCCAAAATGAGCTGTGCTGCTGTCAGTGTTACATCATTCTCACCACCTCCACATGAGACTGACAATCTCTGCTAAGAAATATCCTTCCCTAACCTGGAGCTTCTAAATGTCTTAAACTTCCATTCCTATTATTTCCAGATGATAGGAGAAAAGCATTGGGGAAAATGTTGAATTGAATGAATTAGCCGTCAACTGAATCGGTCCTGGTCCTATGTTTCTAAACAAAAATGGTATTCCATGTTCAGAAACAAATAATAAATATATCAAAGTGTTATTTTTTTAAAAGAAAAATAGAAACTTCTTTATATTCTGGTTGCAATTCTATAATCCGTTGGCCCAGGAATGAGTCTTATTGAACTCAGTGATACTTTATATTTATTTACAGGATTATGTGGTAACATTACCCTGGGCTTCGAAGGGTTTTTTTTTTTTTTTGCCCATACTATGGTAATAAGTTATTCTGTCCACTAACGTCATATTTATCTTGCAAGATTTTAACCCTAAAGCATGAAGTAGTTTCTTTTGCACTGATAGGTCTACAAAAGTAATGATGTGATGTGACTATAAATAAATCACACTGACATGAAGTCATTTAGGGTGTTTTCCTCAAGCGAGCAACAACTAACTGCTTATGCAACTGGAAGATTCCACAAACTATGATGTGTTTCTTAGAACTGAGAGAGAGAGAGAGAGAGAGAAATGTATCTGCTTGAAAGCATCCAGGATCTTTATCTGAATCACCAACAGTCAGTGTTTAAGAAGCCTTAAGACCACAACAGCTATGATGCACTGCAACTGTGAGTGAATCATTCAAGTGTAATACCACTCAAGGCTTTCAACCGAATGGAAGGAGTGAGGAATAACACATTTAATGGAGCTGAGTTTAAATGGATGGATGGCTTTTGTACAGAAGGTCGCAACTTGTATGGGGAAACAAATCTGAGAGGAGAGCTCCCGCCACTTAAATGAAATGCTTATGTTTCGAATGGGAAAATTAGTCATAGAGCATCTCTTAAGTGGTTACATGATTACAGCAAGGAAGTATGAATTCGGAACATTCTAATTCAAGGTTCAACCTCCTTGTTTTTTAACCAGGATACAACCAGTGCAGTGGTGGATTCCTACCGGTTCGGACCAGTTCAGGCTACAGGTTCGGAGCAGTTCAGTCTACTGGTTCGGAGCAGTTCAGCCTACCAGTTCGGACCAGGTTGCTGGAACCGGCAGCGACCCAGGCCTGCCACGCCCCCAAAACCGGTTCTCCAGGCAGCACCATAGGTGCCGTCATCTTGTTTTTCACTTCTGCGGATGCGCAGAACAATTTTTATTGTTCACACTGCGTGCATCAAGTGCGCCCATGAGCAAACCAGCAGTACTGCCTGCCGGGACCCACCCCCGAACCTGTGTGAGGAAAAATGTTCAGTCAGTCTTTCACCTCAGTCCTTTACTTTCTCATTTAGAACCACTTACTATAATTGGAAGAATTAAAAAAAAAACCTACATGTTGCAAATCATAATCAAAGTTATGTATTATTTGATTTTTTTCCTTCTGGGAAAGCATGAAGAGACTTTTAGATATTGCAAAACATATTGTGGATTGTGGATTTTCTAAGGCCCGACAATCTAAAAAGTTGGCTGTTCCCTCATCTTAGGGGTGGACATAAGCATTGTGGAGAAAATTATTTGCCATTTTAAAAAGAAACTTTCTATGGTTATAGTTTGTGTTATAGCAGTAAGTTTGGCACAAGGTCATTTGTCATTTGGATATTGTCCAGAAATTAAATCATTATTTGATTTAGTCTCAAGCTAATGGCTTGGTATAACACACTTGCCAACTTTCTACAGTCACATGCAGAATAACAATTCTTTATTATACTTTCTGTTTGCTTTTCCTTCTTCTGGAATTACAATAGAGAGGCAGAACTAGTAATGTTTAAAGGGCATTGTGTGCCCCTAAACAAGAACATTTGGGAAGCTTTACACACCCAGTGAAACTCTGATTCTATGCTGCCTTATATAAGAATTATCATACAGTACACAACTCTCAGTTTAGCTACAGCACATCCTTCAGCTGGTTTATACATGTAGCCCTCAATTTATGACCATAATTGAGCCAAAATTTATGTTGCTAAGTGAAACATTTGTTAAGTGACTTTGCCCCATTTTACAATTTTTCTTGCCACAGTTAAGTGAATCACTGCAGTTGGTAAATTAGTAACACAGCTGTTAAGTGGAACTAGTTTCCCCATTGGCTCTGCTTGGCAGAAGGTTGATCACATGACCCTGGGATACTGCAAATGTCATAAATGTGAACCAGTTGCCAAGCATCTGAATTTTGGTCATGTGACCATGGGAATGCTGCAATGATCGTAAGTGTGAAAAATGGTCATGAGTCACTTTATGTGCCGAGGTGGCGCAGTGGTTAAATGCAGCACTGCAGGCTACTTCAGCTGACTGCAGTTCTGCAGTTCAGCTGTTCAAATCTCACCGGCTCAGGGTTGACTCAGCCTTCCATCCTTCCGAGGTGGGTAAAATGAGGACCCAGATTGTTGTTGGGGGCAATATGCTGACTGTAAACCGCTTAGAGAGGGCTGAAAGCCCTATGAAGCGGTATATAAGTCTAACTGCTATTGCTATTGCTATTATTCTTTCAGTGATGTTGTAACTTTGAACCATCACTAAATGAACTGTTGTAAGTCGGGGATTACCTGTACATGTCTGTGCACCACAAATGACCTGCTATGTGTTCTGAATTACATCAATTAATTTTATACCACTGGAAGGAATACAGGTAGTCCTTGGTTCAAATGTAAATGTGATTTACATTCGAATAATTGACAAGCGGTTCGTATTTATGATGGTTGCCGTGTCCAGGTAATCCCCTTTTGCCACCTTCTGACAAGCAAAGTCAATGGGGAAGTCAGATTCATTTAACAACCATGTGACTAATTTAACAACTGCAGTGATTCACTTAACAAACATGGCAAGAAAGGTTGTAAAATGGGGCAAAACAACAAATTTTTAATTTGTCTCTCACTTAGCGACATAAATTTTGGGTTCGGTTGTGGTTATAAGTCAAGGACTACCTGTACTGTAGATCACTTGGAATGTCAGTACTGGAAGGGGCAATTTGGACCCACTGAAGGAATCCGAGCACCAGATAGTCATCTCTGACAGAGAGACGGATAGCCTTGGCTTGAATGTGTCATCCTTCTGAGCATGTGGTTATGATGTAATATAATGATATGAGTTACATGCATAGTCTGTATACATATTCAGATCCCATCCTAAATCCATGCTCTAAAATAGAATCGCTCAATAGAAGCAGAGAAAATTGACAGCAGAAGAAGACTCAGTGGTGTTGAAGTCCTGCCCTTTGAGGTGTTTTCTTTTTCTTTTTAATTTATGTATTTATTGTTTTTATTTTGTCACTCTTTTTTTCTTTCAGAGCTGTTCCTTTGGAAGCATCACCACTTTTACTGCTCAGTGTAATCGTAGGACAGAGTGTATGGCAGATATCTGAATCTGGCTTGTTCAAATGCAGATTTCCCCAACCGATTGCTCTCCAAATGTAGTAACTCATGATCTCGAATGGTTGCCCAAATCCATCTTTAGAGTGCGCAAAGCCGATCAAAGCTAAATTTAAGCTTTAAAAGAAGTAATGAAAATGAAGGGGAAATAAATGAAAAAAATGACTCCACTTCATTACTGCTACTACATTAATGGAAGAAGGAGTACAGATCATCCTCAACTTACAGCCATAATTGAATCTGCAATTTCGGTCATAATTGTGACAGTCATAAAGTGGATCGACTTTTTTTGTAGTGGTTATTCAGTAAATTCCAGTCATTAAGTGAAATGATTGTGCACTATAGGGTGCATTTTGTTTTTTTGGAAACCAGCAGTAAATGTTGGTTTCCAGGAAAAATGTCATAAATTGCAATCATGTGCCCATGGGACACTGCAAATGGTCACCTGGCCATAGGGTGGTGGACTTTGCAACTTTAAATCTGGGCTGTTAGTCCCTTTTTTTGGTTTCTTAGTCTTCTTTGAAGACTATTTTATTTCATTTTCATTTTCATTTTATACAATCACTTATATGCTGTGCAATTAAGAAAACAGTAAACACAACTCATCTTATATTCCACCATAGAAAACCAACATAACACTTCAACCCTCCATACACCCTTTCTTCTCCCCCTCCAACTTTCATTTCTCCCCTCCAACATTCCCCTCTTCTACTTCCCCTCCCCCTCAAACATTCCTTTCTCCCCTTCCCTCCATCTCACCCTCCTTACATTCCGCTCTCACTCCCTCTCTACTCCTCCCTCTTCTTTCCCTCTACTCCTCCCTTCGGTGTATTTCTACTATTCATTAATCTATTCAATTTGTATTTTATACTAAAATTAAAAGAAAAGAAAAAAAAGAAAAGAAAAGGAAAAGAAAAAAAAGAAAAGGGAGCAACAGTATACAAGTGCATTCTTATTGTTTTGGAAATTGAAACTATGTTTCCCCCCTCCCCCCCTCCCCCCTGTAAACCCCCCTCCCTACCCCCCTTCCGACTTCCCAGATCCCATACCCGGCATAGCTTTTTATCAAACACAGTCTAGAGTATATTAGAACCAAATAGGTTAAAAGTTAAAAGATAAAAGAGAAAGGAAAAAAGAAAGGAATTTAAAAAAAAGGGAAAAATCAATAAACTCTCTACCTTGAGCTCAGCTTCCCATCATTATTAGAACTTAAACAATGTACATCATTCCTGATCTCAATTAATTAATTGCTTGCAGGATTTCAAACTATATTGAAACCAAATAAGTTAATCAAATAAAATTCTACTCTAGCTAGGGGCCTTATCTCTTTATCTAAATATAAACCTTTAATTTGTCCCTTTTATACCTCCTTCTCTATGAAGCAATTTAAACACATCTCAAATTCTTCTCTCGGTTTCCTTTTCCAACTCTTCTCGTCCTGCCTCTAAGAGCTGAGGTGGCGCAGTGGTTAGGGTGCAGTACTGCAGGCCACTTCATCTGACTGTTATCTGCAGTTCAGCGGTTCTAATCTCACCGGCTCAAAGGTTGACTCAGCCTTCCATCCTTCCGAGGTGGGTGAAATGAGGACCCGGATTGTTGGGGGGCGATATGCTGACTCTGTAAACCGCTTAGAGAGGGCTGAAAGCCCTATGAAGCGGTATATAAGTCTAACTGCTATTGCTATTGCTATTACCCATGTCCATATATATATTTTATTTTCATCCGTACTCCTCTCATATTTGCTCCGCCTTCCTGCAAACTCCCTGGGTATATCCTTCCAAACATTATATTCAAGTAACAGTTTATACAAAAATCAACTTACTTTCTGGCTCAAAATAAGCTCTAATTCAACCTTCACTACCCTCCCATCTACACCACACTTCCCAACTCCATTCAACCTGAACCACGATCCAGGAACACCACGATCTCCGCCCTCCTCACCCTAGAAAATAAATCATGAGCAATTTATATAAAAGTTCAGAGTTATCCATCAAGTCTTTTTTAAGTCCCATACAATATATTTTCCGAGGAAGTCAGCATTAGTTCTTTCAGCCTTAATGTCTCTTCATCGATATACAACTATACCATTTTATGCAAGACAGAAGTCACAGATTATGGCTGTTAGTCCCTTTTGAGGAGTTCATTGTAAACTCAAATGGTTGCTAAGCAACTTGTCATAAGTCGAGGACTAGTTGTAAGCGGCTTACAGCTAGCAACACTTCTGCTGCTAAATTTCAGTGACACCCAGCATTCATTCATTGAGGGCCATTTGCCAAAATTTCCACAGGATCTGGTGCCAGGCCTGCATTTCAAACATAGCTGTCTGGTACAAGCCGCAGTGACACATGCACGTCATGCCATATTGTGCAAAAGATTCAACTTAAACAATTTGCATGCTGACATTGTGACACAGTTCTCCCAAATATTTCAAAGTTTAACAGAGTGAAGACAGAGGTTCTAATTCTTGGGCTTTATTTGAAAAGCAATGACAATTGCTGCTATGCAGTCTAACGTGATTTGCTAGCTTTAACCTTTTGAGGGATGCCTGGCCATTCTGAGCTAGTTTAATGGGCCTCTGAAATGAAATCAGAAAATCAGAACTGAGGAAACTTCTTGGAAGGGAAGCAAAATGTCTACCGGGGGTGGGGGTGGGAGAGATTTGTCTTTTGAAAAAGCTCCTTTGGGACAACCACAATCTGGATGACTGAGAATCTCCATAAACACTCTGAAATCAAAGTTATGACTTTGAATTTGCCCACTGGGGATTCTTGAATAGAAATCAAAATGTTTCTTGACTCCTGAAGTTAAAAGCTTCAAATCATGTCTCTGGATGAATTAGTATAAAGTATCTACCTCTCCCATGTAACTTCCTTATTAGAAATGTTGAGCTCCTATCTTATGTGATGAATTCTTACAGAGTTCATGTGATCTGTATATAGATAGAGAAAGAACATCTCAGTTGCCCAAAAATTATCGTAACGGCATGTACGTATACATGGTTGTTTTTTTTAAAAAAAAATCAGGGCCTGGGTTCATAGAATTCACTGATCTAGATCATGAATGATTTAACAGTACTTTTGCAGAACATCTTAAGCAAGGTTAGCTTTATTGGCCACGATGGCGCAGTGGTTAGAGTGCAGTACTGCAGTACTTCTATTGACTGCTGCCTGCCTGTAATTTGGCAGTTTGAATCTCACCAGGCTCAAGGTTGACTCAGCCTTTCATCCTTCTGAGCTTGGTAAAATGAGGACCCAGATTGTTGGGGGCAATATGCTGACTCTGTAAACCGCTTAGAGAGGGCTGTAAAGTGGTATATAAGTCTAAGTGCTATTGCTATGTAACCCTGGATAGTTAATCTGGTTAGTTTATTATTCAATGTACTGTGCAAACGTAGAAAATGGATTAATTCCATAATTAAATGTATTGTGCCAACCTTGCCTGATATAGCACCGTTGAAACACATGTCATTCTCTGCTTCAAACATAAATTATATTAAATATGTTGACATCTGTCGGCCAGGGGCTGCACTTAATATGGTGATGGGTGGCAGGGACAAAAGTCACCAAAAGTAGTGGAGCTTTTCTGAAGTATGGACAGGATGGAATAAAATGTTTTGTATTTCTCCCTTTTATTCCAGGAGGTATTGGTGTGGCTTTTATTATTTTCCTTTAATCAATGTCAAGCCTGTTTTAGGACTTGTAATACAGCTTTCATGTGTTTCCCACATCCATCTTAACAGAGGGAAAAGGTGTCACCAATTTTCAGCAATGGCAGCAGAAAGGGCACTGGGAGCAATTCCTAAATGAAATTCTCACAAGGAAAAAATGCCCACTAATTTACTTTGCTCCAGTTGAGTTTCCTGGACTTGGCTTGCCCATGCAAATGAATAAACCTCTTACATATTTAAGTATAGAGCTCTGCATTTTCCAGTGTATCAGTGTCTGGAGAAGTCCTGTCATTGACTGTGAATGAGAACAGTATTTGGACAGGAGCTGCTATCAAAACATCAGGATTCCCACACGCAAGGCTGTAATTAATTAAATGAACCAGGAATTAAAAATAATCACCCAAAGAGTAACACTTTCCCAAGGTCCAGATTCATTTAAAATAGAACAACAACAGAATATTTCGCATTCTGTATTCTGGTCCCAAACACTGTATTGTATTCAGTATTGATTTTAAAGAAGGTATGCCTATCCAACACATTATAATTTAAGGTCCTAAATCTTTGTTAAGCTAAAAGACACCCGCCTGAATTCCTATGTCAAAGATATTCTGCAGGCTTCTGAGATCTGGAAGACATCATGCACAGCATGTAAATCAAGGAGAAGATAGTCAGTGTTCCTGACTTTTAAAGCCTCTTTGGTGATACATTTAATCCATTCATTTTCTCTGCTTCTGTCTATCCCTACATAATACCGGTTAATTGTTTCATCTATCTAATGCACAAGTGTTTGATGAAATTTAATTAGCCGGTGTTTATACAGCATGCCTGTGACCTTTGTCAGTATGAAAATATATTACTTGCTCTGTTAAAACGAGTATGGCAAAGCTTGAACCCAAAGAAACCAGAATATAAAGCAGACCTCTTTTACTTAAACAGTGTCAGCATAATTCTCATAGTTACAGAAATCAAAGGCAAATGCCCTGTAGACTTTAGTCCTGCACCAACAGAACTGAAAATAAAGATAACTTCACTCAGTGGCTTATCCCATCTTGCTTCTGAATGCAAAGCTCCCTGCTTAGCCATAGCTTGAGAGGATGGGGATAAGTAGGATGAGGATGAGTTTTGTAGAAGTAGATTGTCTAGTCTCTGTCAGTTGTGTTTCAAACCCAGGCATGGGACGGAAGTAATATTTGCCACTTGAATGAAAACTTTCATTGGAGCTTGGATGAGAAGAGTGCACCCATGTTCACTGCATCGGATGTTTTTGGAAGTGTTTGTCAAACATGATGGTCTTCTACATCAGGGGTCCCCCAACCTCCAGGCCACAAACTGATACTGATTAAGTGATGCTTCAACTGAGCATGCACAGTTGCATGTGAAGCCACACACACTCGGTCCCTCGTATGTAAAAGTTTAGGGCCCATTGTTCTACACTACTTGAAAGGGTTAGGGGTACCATTCTTTGGTGGTTCGCTCCAGTGGTGGGATTCAAATAATTTAACAACCAGTTCTCTTCCTTAATGATTTCTTCCAACAACCAGTTCACCTAACTGCTCAGAAAGCAAACAACCGGTCCTCCCGAAGTGGTGCGAACTGGCTGAATCCCACCACTGGTTTGCTCCTATCTGAGAGAACAGCTCCAGTTCGTATTAACAGAAGAGAAAAAGGAAAGCCCAGGCCTACTTTTTAATATGGGCCTAGTCTCTTCCCACATATTACTTAGTGCCTCTGTGAAGTTGCTGTGAGAGAACACCCATCAATTTGGAGATATCATCAGAATAATTGGGACACTGAATTATGCATAATCATCCTAGGTTCAACTGGGGATACAGTGGAAGTCTTGAATTTGCCTGGAGGCCGTCTGAATGGGGAAGAACAAGCTCTGATTAAATCAGCAAAGTGGAGTTGCTGGTTATCAGTAAACACCTCACATAAACACAAATAAATGTCAGTCACTGAAGTGCTCTAGCTTAGAAGGAGCTGATCTATGACTCTTGGATCTTCCTAGAGGCAGGCTATGCTTTAACTAATATGTCAATTGTAGTCCTAGCTGGACTGGATGGTCTTAGAAGCATTGATTGATTGATTGATTGATTGATTGATTGATTGATTGATTGATTGATTGATTGATTATCTGTTATCAAGTTCCCCAGGATGATTTGTGCCCAAATTGATCTTGTGTGTCTTGGTAAGGTGCACCTATACCCCTATAATTGAATCTATTCATTGTGCTGTTCATCGTTTTCTCTTTCCTTCCATGGTAACAAAAGATGGTGCTCTTATCACCACACAATTTGATAACTTCTTTTTACACTAAACAGGGTTGTCTTTGCATACAAGATTAAGCTATGACTGGTACAGAATGTGTCCGTCTGACTTCAAGCAGGAAAGAAACTACTGGGCCCAATTCAAAGAGCTAGCTATTACTCTAAAGCTTGGCAGCACTGGGATAGGGCCTGCCTGATCCAATCTGAGTTTGCCTAGAAGATAGGCTTAAGCTCTTTTGGACACTATTGTGCATTTTATTCTTATATATTAAAATGGTTGGCATCCTTTACTTTGTTTTTAGTATTATGTTCCAGCCAGTGCCTTGGGTTTCTGTGGCAGCATTATTACATAAATGAATGAATGAATGAATGAATGAATGAATGAATGAATGAATGAATGAATGAATGAATGAATATTTTTTTTGAAAAAACCAGCAGTTTATCTTTGTACAACCAACTGAGGGTTTCACCCGGAAAAAAAAACCTTTTATCACATTCAACACAGGTAATATACAAGACTTGGAGATGAAAGAAAAGTTTCAGGGTGGAGATGCAGTATCTGCTTGTTAGATTACTTTCACCTATTGTTGTTACAAGGGAAAAATTGAAAGACAAAATAATCTTGAAAACCAAACTAATTTTAACATCAAACAATCTCCTCCCTCAGTTGTGCTAGCCAAGAAAGAGGAAATGGACTTTTTCTTCTACCATAATTTCATTACAGGAGATCTGCTAAAACCTTGCTACCAGATGGAAAATTCACAGATGGAGTAGGTCAAACAAGGAAATTGTGTATGAGGTCTTGGTACTGTAAAGATACCAAGAACTGTACAAGTAAGTTCCACTTTAGCATTTGCTTTAACTGGGCAGCACTGTTCTCTCTTTTTTAAAACCCCTTTTTTAAAAAAAATCTTAAAAAAAATGAAAAGATCAACTGCCAAGCCTATTTACAAGGTGGCACTTATTTTATGACAATATCAAGGTGGATGAGGGCCCACATTTCTTGGCAGAAGAAACTCTCTCCTTGTTTCTTCTTCAGCTTTTTCTCAAATGTTTGTAAGATCTGCACCTCATGTGGACATACTTGATAAGTTTTTTACACATTAACATTTTACTACCTTCTAAATGCCATAAGATAAGTGCAACCTATCTGTCTCACGGTTCCCACCTTGCTACAGATGTTTCTGCTGGACTTCACTTTCATCTGAAGCAAACAGAGCAGAGACAGAAGTCTCACATTCATTCCCACCAAGCTTTATGGCAGAATTCTTTTAGGATTTTGACAAAGAAGCCCTAAATATTTCATTCAAACATATTCTAAATCATTCAAGTGTGCAACTTTATATTAAATCTAGACTGGTATACACATCAGGAGGAGGAGACTGTTTCCAGATATTTTTCCTCTGAGTACACAATATAATCTCAGGTACACTGGAAGCCGCTATTTATTCTTAGCATATTTTCAATATGTACATCTGATAGATTTAATTCAGCTCAAACTATATATTTCAGGAACTTACCCTGTTTCCCTGAAAATAAGACTTCCCCGGATAATAAGCCCAATTAGGCTTTTGAGCGCATGGACTAAAATAAGCCCTCCCCAAAAAATATTGCAACAAACCAGCAGCCATGAGGTGACCATACTCTCCACCTCCTGCACCTCAGAAATAATAAGATCTCTCCGAAAATAAGGCCACTTATTTCGGGGGGTCAAAAGAAAATAAGACCCGGTCTTATTTTTGGGGAAACATGGTAGAATATGAAACCCCATTGATAAGGAATGGGGACATCATGGAAGGAAAGGATTTTTTTTTCTTTTCAGACTGACCTGATCATAATGAAAAAGTTTTCAATACATTTCTAGCATTCCCCTGCCTTGACAACCACCTCACAATTGTGAGGCATGCTGCACCATTTGGAGCCAAATTGCTATACTCTTGCCAAAGAAAAAGTTGTTTGCTGTTGATTTATGCATGTCTAATGTTCCCCACAGTACTTTGACATTTGGAACTGGCTTGCTGAAGAATAAACCATCAGCACTTAAACGGAAATCATTTTATTTACTATAGTTAATGTCATTCCCTCTCCCTCCATCTGAGCTAGGATGACATCATCTTTGGAGTGCTAGCTACTGGAATCAGAGGTTGGCATTTTCAAAGGTGTAGGCTGGGAAGCAATTCTGAATTCAGAACACCACTTACGTTGCTATTTCTAGACGCTCTTCAGATAGCAGCTGTTAAAAAAAAATCCATCCTGAAGGGTGTGAGTGAAAAGAGTAACCACCTTGCAGCTCAATCAGAAGTTTACACTGGAATTGGGTGTCACTTCTGAGATTTGTTCGACATTCAGCGGCTCCGTGCTTCAGTGGACTTTATAACCCAGTCTGGCCATCTATTTTATATAGGCATAGGATGATAGTTACGATCATGTAGAGATTGTGTGAAGACCCTTATTTCCTGGTTATGATAACATTTATGAATTGTAATGTTTTTTCTCAGCTGCTATACATATTTAATTTTTAGTGTTGTGATGTAATTTGATTTTCTTAAGTGTTTTTATGATTCAAATTCAATAAATAAATAAATAAATAAATAAATAAATAAATAAATAAATAAATAAATAAATAAGGGTAAATGTTCGTTCTCTGAGCGTGTGAGTTGGTTTCTGAACGTTTCATTACCAGGCTAGGTAATATCTTCAGTGGAATTTAGTTTACTTTAAACTTTAAACTACACTCCACTGAAGATGTTACCTAGCCTAATAACATTCGGAAACCAACCCACAAGCTCGTAGAACAAACTTTTACCTTCATCAGAGGTGGGTTCCTACTGGTTCAGACCGGTTCAGCCAAGTAGGTAGTAACTCGGCCTGCCACGTCCCTGAACTGGTTCTCTCGCCAGCACCAGAGGTACCACCATCTTGTTTTTTTAGTACTGCGCATGTACGCATCAAGTGCACGCGCGCAACGCATCCTGAGCGAACCAGTAGTAGCAGCAGCTGGAACCCACCTCTGACCTTCATCCTATATCCCAACTTCAGATATTTGCCACTATTGCAAATAAATAAATAAATAAATAAATAAATAAATAAATAAGACATTTACCTGTGACAAATAAAGGAATAAACTCAATTGGATCTCACCATCTTATCTCTTGTCAGGCTCAAAGATCCAAGAATGATACACTGAGTAACTTACGAGCAGTTCTTTATTGCTGTTTTGCCAGAACCTTGCCAGACTAAAGCAACTATCTGCAGAACAATTAGATAAACGCTGTGAATCACTCATTGGGTGGTCTTGTCTGCCTTTACCTTCTTCTGGCCTACAAAAGTTTCCAAGCTGCACTGTCTCTTTGCTCTCCAGGACTCCTGCAGATTGCCTTCCACTACATCTCTGGGCTTGGGTTTGACAGACAATTACATAAATAACTATAATTCCAAAGTGCCTACAACCAGTGGTTTCAGGACCTGGTTGATAGCTAAAGTACTTAATCATATATACATCTTTTCACTGATCTACAGAGACCTCTGATCTTGACCCAAGCCAAGCTGAATAGCTATTAGAGATAGCAGCTGAAAAACCATCAGCATATTCGGAAGTAAGTAAAATGATACATGTTTCCACCTAAAATTCCTACCCCACAGAGAAGGAAAAAGAAGATAATGTCTGAATAGCCACAAGCAACTGGCACTTGGTGATATTGGCCAGATTATGATGGATCAAAATCAACAGATTCAGAGGGTCACGGTCATGAATAATTTATCTGGCAACTAGGCAGAGCGATTTTAGAGCATTCAAGTTAATCCCAAATGCAACAATATTCTACGGATGCACGTATTACATGTCCTATCTCATTGGAACAATAACCTAAATAAAGGTATTTTTCCCCTAATGAACACTTACAATATTTTTGGACTATAAGATGCTCTGGACTATAAGACTCATATTAGCTTTAGAAGAGGAAAACAAATCTGCTGTGCCTCCCAGTATCCATCTGGTATTCATCTGGCTAGTGTCCTTGCCTCAGCAGCCCATTTGCTGCAGCCTGTTTGTCACTGATTGTTGCAATTGGCAGCAAACAGGCAGCGGCAAACAGGCAGCGGCAATAGGTGGTGATAGGCGGCGGCAATCCCTGCCATCTAGAACAGCTAATTGGCGCTGGACACCCCCCCCCCCCCAATATTTGCTCTATAAGACACGCAGGGAAGGTGTGTCTTACAGTGTCTTACACTGTGAAAAGTACGGTATGCTATTTCACTCAACAGTGGAACTCTTCCAGAGATACAGAAGTAATATAGGGATTTTTTTATCTACATTAATGATAAACTGCCTAACCTGAAAAAATAATCTGCAATCATTTGCTTACCTACGTTTCTTGCCTAAATGTAAAATTCATGGCTTAGTAATACAATTAATTTCCTCATTAACTCTCCTAGATGTGTTTTCGGAAGAATGTGTCATTTTCACATACGGAAATAAACAAGTTAATTGTACAGTCAGGAATGTCAGTTACAAATCATGGCTGGGCATGCTATTTCAGACTATTAAGCCATTGGAATGGGGAATTTGTTCAAAATTTACACCTAAGCGATGTACAACTTTGTGCACCTTACAGCTGGAGCCTGTAGCAATTTAGAAAAGCAGAACAAAAAAAAAATTGAGACATAGCTGAGAATGCTGAGATAGGAACATAAAAGAGTCAAAATCTGTTGCCTTTCCCATATTTTGGAAATACGTGTTTCTGAAAACAAGCCCAGAGTTCTTTTTTTTCCCCTGACAAGCCGATCCTGAATATTGCTATTTATTTTTAACACAGTTAAAAATATGGCTGTATTGCAGCCTTCTGGTATTGAGGCTGTTAATTCTTCCATAAAATGAGTGAATCAGAACTTTAAAAGGAACAGCACCACCTATTGGTCAAAGTCAGCTGTGAGTCCCTTATAGGGCCTAGAGAAGTTTATATATGAAGCAAATCATCTGGAAATGTTTAAAAGATACTCCTCATATTTACTTGTGCTCAGCGTATTAGAAAGGGATACACACCCATAATGGAAACTCTCAGTTAGCATAGTGAGAAGCCGCTGGTGGATTTCTCAAAATCTTTGGAGTGAAACTGAGATACTACTAGTGATACTCACTACTACTAGTGAGGTCTTCAAAAGTAAGAAGAGTTTATGGACAGAATGCTGAGGGAAACCACAGAGTCACCATTTAGCTTTATAAATAGGTCTCCAAATCAATGTCAGATATTTACCTTTCCAAAAGTGGGGAGAAATGTTTAAATATATTAAACTGTCCACTTGGGGAAGTGGGGGAGTTTTGCAGTAATGTCTGATAACTGATTAAACCACCTCCACCTACATACCGGTACTACCGAGTTTTGTAGTACAATCTGTATGCAAAGTACAACCTGTGGAAGCTGTTATTATTTTTGAAATGGTCTACATGGTTTTGGATTCAAGCCATTTCTTCCACTGTTCTGTTTTGAATCATAAATACTCTATTTGAGAGTTTTGGATATGTTTAGAACCAGGCCTAGACCTATGATTGAAGGATGTCTTTGGGTCATGGTTGTCCCAAAGGTGGTTTTTTTTTCAAGAGGCAACTGGACTTTCCTGTTTTTCTTTGAAGATGATCCGCTTCTCATCCAAGAAGCTTCTTCAGCGTTGGATGGTGGGGAATGGAAGGATTTATAATCCTTGCAGATAGCTAGTCATTTGCATTTTTTAGAGAGTCATTGAGGCCACTTGGAAGTTTATCTGTGTCTTCAGGGTCACCTGAGTAGTAGATTGAATGATGTGGTTCATATGACAACTGAGTCTCTCTCCCTCCCTCCCTCCCTCCCTCCCTCTCTCTCTCTTTCTCTCTCTCTCTCCCTTCCCCTTCTCCGCCTCCTTCTCTGTCTCTCAATGAGAACTTAGGATCTAAGGTCACACAGAATATAGTGAGTAACGCTGTTTGCATATTCTTGTTGGTTAGCTGGTGGGAGCACTGATGTACTCTCTTTTCTCTGTATTTCAAGGTTGGCAGAAATGATGGTGGAAATTGGAAGTAGTGATGTTACAAGTATTTGCAGAGAGCAATGCATGCAGTTTAGTGTAGCTTTTACTTTCTTTTATTCCCCTACTCTCTTTTTTTACCTCATGATACAGATAGTTCTATGATCAATACATTGCTATCATTCATTCATCACCAACTAGACATATTTGTGCTGATGCCAATTTGCTTGCCTTACATGAGCAGAATACTCCAAAAATCTCTCATCTAGTTTCATGAAAGTGTTATTCTCTTATGGGGAAAGTGCAGTGGTGGGTTTCAAAAATTTTTGGAACCTACTCTATGGGTGTGGCCTCCTTTGTGGGAGTGGCTTGCCAGCCATGTCACCTGGTCGGAGTGGCTTGCCAGCCATGTGTTCTCTCTCTCTCTCTCCCCCTCCCTCCCCCCTCTCTCTTTCCTTCCTTTTGTCTCTCTGTCCCTTTTTTCTTTTTTTCTTTCATCTCTCTCTCACTCTTTTTCTTTCTTTTTTCTTTTTTTATTTATTTATTTCTTCCTTTCTTTCTCTTTCTCTTTCTCTCTGTGTCAGTCTGTCTGTATCCCTCTGCCTGTCTGTCTCTGTCTCTGTCTCTCTCTCTCTCTCTGTGGGAATTATAGGTACTGTGTGTGTCTGTGTGTGGCAGTGGTGGGTTTCAAAAAATTTTGGAACCTCTTCTGTAGGTGTGGCCTGCTTTCCGGGTCCACTGGTGGAACCTCTTCTAACCGGTTCGGTAGATTTGACGAACCGGTTCTACCGAATAGGTGCAAACTGGTAGGAACCCACCTTTGGGAAAGTGTCTGTTTCCTTTAAAGTTTCTTCAACATTTATCTAGGTGGCCTTTTAAAGCTTCATTTTTATTGCCACAAGGTGCCAAAGGGTACTGTTGTTGTTGGAGGTTTTTTTTGTTGTTGTTTCTTTTCAGTTATACAGCTCTCTACAACCTTCCTGGCCGCCCGGATCTGGGAAAGCTTCACCAGAAAAATTCCAACTCTGGTGGAATCACAGGAAGCCAAGGAGGCTCCAACTTGCCAGAGATCATACAAAGAAACCTCACACACAAACACACATCTGAGTCATTTTGCAATAAAGCTAACTTCAAGGACTCTGCACCATATCTACAAGATTTTAATCATAATCATCCGTAGCGATTTAATCAATCTTCTTTCTCAAAAATGAAAGCAATTTCTTTCCCATCAAATTGATTAAAAAGGGACCAAAACTGTTCAGCACAGCATTATTTTTCATTATGCATGGCCTGGTCTGACCATCTTTGCGGCCTGCTGATTCAAGTCAGGTACTTTTCCGAGTCCACTAATTGTGATTAAGTGACATAGTCTGCCAATCCAGCCAAGGAAGAATCAGTCATTGCTAGTGGTCGGAGCTCCAGCTCAAGTAGACCAAAATAGCAGGAGGAATGGCCAGGGAAAGTTACTGTTACTTCACCCTCGGCTGCCTAAAGCAGTGTTTCTCAACCTTGGCCACTTGAAGATGTCTGGACTTCAACTCCCAGAATTCCCCAGCCAGCAATGCTGGCTGGGGAATTCTGGGAGTTGAAGTCCAGACATCTTCAAGTGGCCAAGGTTGAGAAACACTGGCCTAAAGGATACATGGTGGGCCTGTATGAGCAGATTGCCCTTGTTGTCATGGTCTTTGAGTGGAAAGTTATCCCATCTACATTGCATCTGCTTTTGAAGGTAGCTCACACTCCAGCTAGTTGAATCCTTTCTCCAGAATGACCTATTCCAAATTGTCATTCCAGGAGCTGTAAGCAAAAGAAAACTTCACTCTCTTGTACATACCATAACCAGTCCGATAATTAAGATATTCTGCATTATAGAAGTGAGTATTCAGCATGAGATGCACTTCAAAGGGTTGGGAATCACAAGGATGGCAAAGAGGATGCCACCCAAACTTTTATAAAGGTTCTTCAAAGATTCTTTCATTTAGTTCTTTCATTTAATGCTTTCAGTCAAGTTCTTAATTGAGAGCTCTGACTCTGTAGCTAATACAAGGCAGAGAACTGGAGCCAAGAGCTGCTCTGTAATAAACAGACCAGCCATGATGCACCACGTAATAAGGCACTCTTGCCAAAGTGCTTTCTTTTTTCTGTCATACAGATACATGCACAGGCTAGCTAAGGTCAGGATTGATCCATCTTTCAGGCTACTCTGCTGAAGTTTGACCACCCATAAATCTGGATTTCTGCCATTTTTGTACAGCAGTGAATAAGATCGGAAATTAAATATACAAACCAAAGCAACATCAAGAGGTTATGGCACAACAATTAATCTGATGTGTATACAGCATAATCAGAGAGACCAAGTAAAAGCAACCAATTAGGACAAAATAATTTCACCATTCTAAAACAGGCAGGCAATCTTTTTGTTCTTTCATGGAGGACTTTGAACATTGACACAAACCTAGAAATGATGCAGTTATTATCAGTCTGTCTGTCTGTCTGTCTGTCTGTCTGTCTGTCTGTCTGTCTATCTATCTATCTATCTATCTATCATCCATCTATCTATATCTATCTATCTTTCTATCTCTCACCTTCTCTATCTCTACCTACCTACCTAATTATCTCTCTCTGTGTCTCTGTCTGTCTCTCTTTATCTCTATCTACCTACCTATCTCTCTAAATCTCTGTCTATCTGTCTGTATCTTTATCTCTATCTATCTCCACCTACCTACATCTCTAAGTCTCTCTCTCTGTCTATCTCTATCTCTATCTAGCCCTACCTACCTGCCTATCTAAATACCTACCAACCTCTCTAAATCTCTTTCTCTGTGTCTATCTATCTATTTATCCATCCATCCATCCATCCATCCATCCATCCATCTATCATTTATTGGCTGCCCATCGTACTACTGAGCAACTTACAATATTAAAAAAAATAAAACTATATGAATAGAATGGTACAAAATATAAAATACAAAATATGATAGAAAAGATGAAATGGAAGGAACAGGATGAGTGGGAGGTGGGATCTGATATTAATTTATAATCCAACATGAAGCCCCTCCTTTGGAGCCCCAATCTAACTGGCAGGTCATTTGGCTCTTACGGAAGATCAGGAGGGTTGGAGTGGACCTCACTCTGGGGACAAGACGTTCCAGATGGCAGAGAAGGCCTTTCTGCTGGACCCCACTAGATGAAATTCCCTGCCCAATGAGGCCTACAGAATGTCTCCTCTGCCGGCACAGGTGGGGCCAATCCCAATCTCTCAAATTTGAGAGAGAGTGTGTTTGAGAGTCAAGAGAGGGGGAAGGAGGGAGAGGCAGAGAGGGCAGCCCACTAGCTTTCTTTCTCTGTGTCCACGGCAGCCCACCAGCAGAGGCGAGTCTTTTGCCCGCCTCTGCTGGTGGGCTGCCACTTTCTTTTACCCAGAGGCGGGCAAAAGAAAGAAAGTGCCAGCCCACCAGCTCGCTTTCTTTTGCCCGCCTCTATGTCTGGCGGGCTGGCGCTTTCTTTCTTTTGCCCAGAGGTGGACAGCTCTGGCGGGCTGGCGGGCTGGCGGGCTGGCGGGCTGGCGGGCTGGCGGGCTGGCGGGCTGGCGGGCTGGCGGGCTGGCGGGCTGGCGGGCTGGCGGGCTGGGGCTTTCATTCTTTTGCCCGCCTCTGGGTAAAAGAAAGTGGCAGCTGATTCAGGCAGGCTGCCACCTCTGGGCAAAAGAAGTAAAGCACCAGCCCACCGTGGTGGACATAGAGGCAGGCAAAAGAAATAAAGCGAGCTGGCGGACTGGCACTTTCTTTCACCCGCCTGTCAGAACTCAGGCGGGCAAAAGAAAGAAAGCACTTTAGACAGTGGGGTGTCGGGGGAGAGGAGGGAATGCCTGAGCATTCTCTCCTCTCCCCCGACACCCCACTGTCTAAAGCACTTTCTTTCACCCGCCTGTCACAGCTCAGGCGGGCGAAAGAAAGAAAGTGCTTTAGACAATGGGATGTCGGGGGAGAAGACTGCCTCACCAGCCATTAACCTCACCGCACATCACTGCTGTGGACCTTACTTCATACTTAAGTAGTCAGTAGAGGGGGGGCATGCATAAATCCACTAACATGCCTATCATCCCTGTCATTGTATTTTTATTCTCTTGTTCTTGTTCTCCTCTTCGTTTGACAAATTCCAATAAATAAAATAAAAATAAATAAAAACCCTGCAAGTTGATCTGAAACCTTGAAAATAAAGATCTCCTATCCCCATGTATCTGTATTTACTTCCTTTGTTCATGTTTATGTTCCTACCTATATTTGTTATCTTGTACATGTTTGACAAACAAATAAAATAAAATAAATAAATAAGATGACATCAAGGTTAATAAGGTCTGGAAAACATCTTTGTCAATGTATTCTACCACCAATGTAAGTTACTATGGAAATGACCTTGTTTCCAAATACAGCAATTTGACTGATGGAGACTGCTATAAAAGGAACGCCTGGAAAAATATCACATTTTAGATTAGTTGTGGTCATTTTGTCTTGGTTTAGCACTGCATGCTCTTTAAGCAATTGAGGGACTCACACCACAGGTAAAATCACAAGGAGAGGTGGCCACATTTCTTGGCCATTTTTTACATTTCTTGTGATTGTTTTAAGAGGAAACAGATGGATTCCATTTCATCTATCAACATCAAACCTTCAAAATAGCCTGATATTATATACATCTAAAAATCAGAGGCAAAATAATTTTGGTCATAGAGTTACCAAGAGTGTCATAATCCCACAGTTGGTATTTGACCTAGCTCTCCCAGTAGAGCGAGGTGAATTAGGTCACCAACACTGGCAACATATAAATAGGAAGCTTTTCACACTAGCAAATTTTCTGTTTACTATTGCCTGCTTAATGCACTGCACAGCTTTTTCTTAGCTCAGTTTTTGAGGAACAGTAATAATATCATTTTTGCAGAAGAAACCTGCCCCTGTGACTTGTAAGATCCTGAAACTCTAGCCCAGGGGTGTCAAACTCAAGGCCCGCAGGCCAAATCCGGCCCGCAGGTGCTTACATCTGGCCTGCAGGACTGCACTGGAAACAACGAAGGACCAACCCGGAGACCCTCTGCCATCAAAAATGGAGCTTGGGAGGCTGCAATGGCCTCCTGCAACCCTCCGCCAGTGAAAATGGCTGTCCCAAGCACCGTTTTCACTGGCAGAGTGCTTGGGCCACCACATGTGATGTCGCACTGGCTATGCCCACCCTGGCCACGCCCACCCAGCTCCCAAGGTCAAACACAAGCCTGATGCAGCCCTCAATAAAATTGAGTTTTACACCACTTCATGGTATTGGACCTGGGTACTTGAGAGACCGCCTGCTGCCAATTACCTCCCAAAGACCCATTAGATCACACAGGGCTGGCCTCCTCCGGGTTCCGTCTACCAGCCAATGCCATCTGGCTACTACCTGGGGGAGGGCCTTCTCTGTGGCAGCTCCGGCCCTTTGGAACAAGCTCCCCGCAGAGATTCAGACCCTCACCTCTCTCCAGGCCTTCCGAAAAGCCGTTAAAATCTGGCTGTGTCGGCTGGCCTGGGGTTGATGAGTTCCCTTCCCCTCTCGATTTGTGTGTCTGTTGGTTATTTTTAAATGCTTGTATTTGTAATCTTTGTGTTTCCCTTTCCCCCGTTGGGTTTGTGCGCCGCCCTGAGTCCCGCTGGGAATAGGGCGGCATATAAATAAAATGAAACCTAAACCTAAACCACTGCTCTAGCCCGTAGATTTCTTAGATGAAATTTCAATAGGACCTAGTGCCCTTTCATTATGACTCCACTAACTAATATTAGTCTTACTAATTCTGAGATGACTTCATTAGCTTCTTAGTATTGGACAGCAACCTTAAGAGCTTTCAAAGAAATGTAAAATCTACTGTATTTCAGCTGCCATCGCTTTAGGCAGGAACGTACCCCTTTAACTTTTAGGATGCCACTAATATACAATTATTTTTGATGTATTGTGTATTATGTATTAGTTTTTTATTCTATTTCATCATTTATGTTATATTTCATATATCATGATTTATATACATATACACATTACAGATTTGCTTAGAAGCAAGATATTTTAGTTTTTTAATTCACAAACTAGTAGACCTGCTAATTAGTTTTACTATTTATATTTCTTAGTATTTTGTTATATAAAGTAGAAAAATAAACAAATAGATAAATAAACAAATAACACATCCAATTTTAATAGTGTGATTTTGGGTTTATTTCAGTATTGGGAATTATAAATGTGAAAATGATGGCAGTTGTCTCTAAAATAATTTCCACTTTCATGTCTCCAGTTTTCTCACAACTGGGAATTTGCCCAACTCAAGATGTTGGTATCAGATGCTTGTATATGTGTTATCTACATCTCTTCTAGAGTGAGTTATTTAATCAGTAAATCTAGTCAGAAATTCACAGAACAGAATCAGTGTACTACAAATCAACTACTGTATATTGGTGTGGTTGTAATTTTGATGTAATATTAATTTTGAAATACTGCCAAACCCTTTTCCAGGAAGTGTTAAAGAGATTTTTCACATCTGTTTCCTAGGTGAGCATTTAATTTAGATGGAGGTTCAGGAAAAAATGATGAATGTATTATGGTACAGGAAGGATGTGGGAATGCTTTTATAAAACTGTGAGTGATGTGGGAGGACAGAAACATTCTCAGTTTGTCGTTATACTAAATAGAGTTCCAATAAAACAACTATCAAGTCACATCTGCATCAATTTAATTAATCTGAGAAATTGACTGATTCATTATACTTATTATGGCTGATGATCTTTTATTTGGATTGTTTTTAAAAGAGGATATGTGTATTAATGTTATTCACCATGGTAGCTATATAGCAGCTTAGCACATAGTGATCCCATAACTGAATATTAAGTTTAAAGAATGAGAATGGGCCCATCCTTTCATGCCACATTCTTGGAAAGACTTAGAAGCATCTGCCAGTTTGCTGTCAATGCTAATTTAAGGGATTCTCAGAATAATTCATGCAGAGTGGCTTTTTTTTAATACTAACACATGTAGAAACCTACAATTAACTGGATTGTTAAAAAAATAAGCTTCAATCAACAAGGAGATCTTGAAGAATTCTCTACATAGGTAAAGGAAAAGGTTCCCATCGCACATATGTGATAGTTGTTTCTGATTCTAGGGGGCGGTGCTCATCTCCGTTTCAAAGCCAAAGAGCCAGCGCTGTCCGAAGACAGCTCCGTGGTCATGTGGCCGACATGACTAAATGCCAAAGGCACATGGAACACTGTTACCTTCCCAACAGAGGTGGGTTGCTCCTGGTTTGGCCTGGATCAGACGAACTAGTTGTAGCAGTGGCAGGAGTCTCTGCCCACCCACCCGGATCCTTCTGTGCGCATTAGCAAAGTAGTAGTAAAAAAATTGGAAACCCACCACCGCTTCCCACCAAAGGTGGTCCCTATTTTTCTACTTGCATTTTTACCTGCTTTCAAATTGCTAGGTTGGCAGAAACTGATACAAGTAACAGGAGCTCACTCTGTTATGCGGCACTAGGGATTTGAACCACTGAACTTGCCGACCTTCTGATCGACAAACTCAGTGTCTTAGCCACTGAGCCACCACATCCCTTCTCTTCATAAGAAGCTGTCAAAAACCCAGCATGTGGTAAGAATGTTTCATCCAACTTTGATCAATCTTGAAATGACATTTCACGATGTAAAACAATGTCAACAAAACTGCTTTGGCATTTTTAAAAAAAATAGCCATTGCCAAGACAAAATACCATACAGGTGGATGTATCAGATATCTTAGATCCACATGTTCTTCCTAAGTACATTCAGAGCCATTTCCAGATTTATCTTTCTTTTTTTAATCCACATGCTTTAGGCATATTTTGTATGCGTTTTGATACATTTAAAAACTTGTATTGCAAAATACAGAGAAATAAAAAATAATGAAAGGATATCTGCATTCTGATTTGTGTATAGTACAAATCAAGTTCATTCATATGTGTATAAAAACTAAAGGGTCGGCTGCTGAGATTCAGGAGAACCTCTAGCTAAAATTCTGTGCAGTTTGGAGAACCCCCCAAATCCCACTCCTCACTGGTCCCACCCACCCTGCCCCGCCCCTTCCAGGAATCCCCTCACGGCCCATTTTGGATGCAGGTAAGTGCAGGGTGCACACGGAGGCTCAGGAAGAGCAAAAAAAAGGCCTACTGGAAATTTGGGAAGGCCAGAAACGGGCCCATTTCCACCCTCTAGCAGGCTTCCGGAGCCTGGGGAGGCCATTTTCACCCTCCCAGAAGCTCGCGGAAAGTCTCCGGAGCCCAGGGAGGGCAAAAATGACCCCCTCCCTGCTATGGTGCAGGAGACCGACTAGGCAACGCTCACCATGCCATGCCCACCCCGCAACCAGGCAGAGAATCCCTTGCTAAAAAATTTGAAGCCCACCCCTGAATAAAACCCCACTATATTCTACTCTCCAATATGAAGGTTTGACTCCACAGTTGGAAGATACTGGCCTGACCAGAAGTCAGTATTCATTTCTCCCCTCTTTTAGCTAATTAAATCAAAATACCCTGTCAGCAGAGTTGTAAAACTGATTAAACAGTTTTATGGGAAATGTAGACTGCATTCTTTCTCATTGACATTTTGGAATTATAGACACTTTATGTTACAGGTGTTTGTAAAGCTTCTGCCTGCGTCTTTTTTATAAAGATGAAAGGCTGTAAACTGATAAGAGGCCATCATCTAACTCAGACTTAATTTTTTATAAGGTCACTGAAAGCATAATGCTCAGGCTTATTTGCAGCCTCTGTGGTGTCCTGCATAAAATGAATTTATGTCAAGGTGACTTCGCTACATTGCAGTTGAGTGGCTAATAAATGTAAATAAATAAATATCGAGAATTGTGCAATGTATCTTATTTCTAGTCCCACCCCCTCTTTTTTTCAATAATTGTAAAAACTGCTGTTTAAACATTTGAAAAGTTGTTGGGAGATAATATAGATTTATTTTTACATCTGTTAAAAATTCAGAGAGCAAAAAGGGGTCAAAAGTTATGCTAATTCTCATTTAATCCTTTGATATTATGCAGTGTTCTTTCCCTCTTGAGCAAAGCATTTCCAGTTTTTTTCTTTCCTTTGTCATAAGATAGAAATGTTGGAGAGAATATATCAGCTGAGAGTAGAAACCAGATCATTGACATTGCCTCAGAATACTTTATCATTTCTTAAAAAGGAAAATTTCTAGGACCATGGAAATAAATATTAAAATTATTTATGCTTCATTTAGGTATGCCTGTTAAAAAAATAAATTTGCGTAATCTCCTGAGACTTTGATTATTCATTCTACCCCAAGCCTAAGTGGTTTATATCTAAAAAGATTATTCAAAATAGTATCCAAATGAAAATATGTTACAAAGAGTCCATCCTTGTAATAGTCAGAAAACATGATTGTAAACTATTTTTCTTGGTCTTTTTTTTTTTTTTTTTTTTTTTTTTTTTTTTTTGAGAATTGCTTTGTGGAATTCAGAAGTAATTAAATTTGACAGGCGTTGAGGAATACTGGCTGGTATATAGAAATTCAAATTCATACTTAATGATTTTTGCAAACTCTTTTCCTCATAAGTTCGTAAGAGCACTAAGGTTCAGTACATAACGGGATCATCTGCATCTCTCTATCAAAATCCTGTATATATGATGCAAGCAAAGTTTTGTGCCAAGCAAACTGAATCCTATTATGAATACATTGTCTGAATGTATGTGTTCGAATACATATATCTGTATCAAATATAATGTTTCATTTTATCTGATTTGTTTGGTTTCACTACTTAAGGGGGAAAGAAAAAATTAGATTTCTGAATCTAATTCAATGGTCCTGTTGGCTTCTAAAGTTTTAGGAGATAGTGTTCATGGTTTTTCAAGCATAAAGGTAAAGGTTCCCCTCACACATATGTGCTAGTCATTCCTGACTCTAGGGGGCAGTGCTCATCTCCATTTCCAAGCCAAAGAGCCAGTGCTGTCCGGAGACATTCTCCGTGGTCATGTGGCTGGCATGACTAAACGCAAAGGCGCACAGAACACTGTTACCTTTCCACCACAGGTGGTCTTTATTTTTCTACTTGCATTTTTACATGCTTTCAGACTGCTAGGTTGGCAGAAGATGGGACAAGTAATGGGAGCTCACTCGTTACGCAGTGCTAGGGATTCGAACTGTCAAACTGCTTGCCTTTCTAATCGACAAGCTCAATGTCTTAGCCACTGAGTCACCGCATCCCTCTTTTCAAGCATATTAAACCTAAAAAGACCAGAAACCTATGGGGATTCAGTTCCAGAATTGAAAACTGAAGTTCTGTTTTACTAGATGTATAATGCTGCACTTCTCCTTCATGGGCTGGTGCCCCAAATTGTACTCTGGTAATAAGTTTATCATCTTCTGTAACACTTATCCTAAATGTTTGTGACTTGGAGACTGTTCTCAGTTTTGTTCTGTTCATTATTTGCTTCCGACAGTACACAAGACAGTAGACAATATCTCGGAGCTGACAGAACAAGGATTCCGAGCACGATAGAAAGCAAAACAGCTGTATTGCTATTGTACTTATTCTTAAACAAATATTTGGGTGTTGGTGTTTGTTTCTCTAGTCTCTATTAGATCATTGGCAAACTTAGCTATGTATCAGATCCTTAATATGCTGCCTGAGGGGGGAAAAATGGTTTTGATGTTTCGGATCTCCAGGTTATTACTAGTTACATGCTTTCAAACCTCTTGCTTTATTGATTGTAGGCACAGGATCATCCCAGGGGTGGGTTCCTGCTGGTATTACTACCGGTTCAGTGTGCAAAAAATTTTGAGAGGAGGGAAGGCTAGTATTTTTCCATCAAATCTTGCATCCCACAAGATCTCCTAGATCAGTGACAGCTAACCTTTTTGTCTTCGCGTGCTGAAAGTGTGCAGGTATGCATGACAGTGTGTGTGTGCTCACACCCATAATGCAATGTGCATGTTTTTGTGGATTGAGGTGGACAGAAGATGCGAGAGCCAGGACTTCCAAACAAGCAAACGATTTATTGAGTATAGAACAGATGACAGCGATTCAAAGGAACGGAATCCGCCAAAGGTATTTATATACAGTTTGTAAGACAGGGAACCAATAGGGGGCCGAGTACTGTCCAGCAACTGCTGACGCAGTACCTCAGCCAATCAGAAAGCGTTAGCTGGCTAGCAACAGGCTATGCTGCGTGTCAGCCAATCAGGGCGCAGCCTAGGCTGTTGCTGGCCCTTTAGGAATATTTATGAATATTCTACACCCCTTCCCCCCAGTTCTGCGCATGCCCCTGGGAGGAGCATGCGTAGTCGTCCAAATAGGCAGGGCGGCGCCGGACCCGCCCAGATCTCCTCAGTTCGCCTGCAGTCATCGGAGGGGTAGGACCTGCTCGTGGAAGCTCCTCCCCAAAGGGAGTGGAGCTCCGAGCGACGCCATCTTTGGACTGCCCAGAAGGTGGGCTCACCGAACCAGGTAGGCCGGGCCGAGGGGGCGCGGCCACTGTAGGATTGTTAAGTAGCTGGGGGGCATTAACAAATGGAGGGCTGTAGTTTGGCAGGATTTCTGTTACGGGTTGAGACAGCAGGAGCGCTTCCCAACAGGGGGCGCTCGGGTAGGCTGGGCCTGACTTTGGGAAGGCCCATTCTCGGTGCGTTGGGTCGGTTTGAGAAGGCTCAACTGGAGCGTAACATTCTGGTAACGAGGGGTAGGCAAGGCCTGGATGTGGGAAGGCCTGTGACGTCAGCACCAGCTGGAAGGTGGCTGTGCTGTCGGGCTCCGGATCCCTAGGCCCGCCGAGCAGGCCGCAGCAGCTGGTGGCGCGGCTGCGCTTGGGATGCTGCAGGTTGCTGCAAGAAGGATGGTGCAGGCAGGGAGGCATGGCACACCTGGGCAATGTGCCCCGTCTTGTTGCAGTGGCGGCAGATGGTGTTTTTGAACGGGCAGGCTGTGCGGGCATGGCGGCCGCCACAGCCAACACAACCGGAGGTGGCAGAAGCAGCAGGAGGTGGTGGTGGCGGAGGGCGCCTTGGCTGCGCCATAAGCTGGCCAACGACCTCATTGGAGGGGTCTTCAGGTGGCAGCACTTCGTCAACCAGGCAGGCATGTGAGGCAGGCATGTGAGGCAGGAGGAGGGCACCCTGGCATCGGGGTAGAGAGAGGTGATGCCAGCTGCAGGCGTTCTATGTCAGTGGTGGACTGCTCAGAGAGCTCCGCTGCTCTGGCAGACTACACAGCTTGCTGCAGGGTGATGTTGTGGTGCCTAAACATGCAGCTCCTCAAGTTAATGTCTCTCACGCCGCACACGAACTGCTCGACTAGATTTTCGTCCAGATTCTGGAAGTCGCACTGAGCCGCTGTGACGTGGAGCGACTCCAGGAACTGGCTGATTGTTTCGGTCAGCTTTTGGACGCGGCGGCGGAAGGCGAAGCGGCGAGCGATGCGGGACGGTGCCGGGGCGTAGTGGCTCTTGAGCCTGGCCAAGCGTGTAGGCTGGCCAAGGGGCAGCTAAGGCTCTGGCCGATGCGAACATTGCGGGGCGCAGCAGCTTAAAAAAAAAACTACATTTTTCCTCCTCGGGCTGGTTGTGATTTTTTGATGCGATCAGGTAACATTCGAATCGCTCCATGAAACCTTCCCAGGTTTCACCAGCTGATCCAAACGGTGCAAAAGGTGGCAAAGTGGATGCCATGGTAGCTGATTGAGACAGTTCAATGGCAGAAAGTGGAGCGGAGAGAAAAAAAATTTCCTAGCGTTCGCGCGCCGGCGGTTTGAACGCGGCTTGTGCGGCTGGCTAATTATTCCTCGCTCGTTGTCCTAGGCTCTGCGGGAATCGCTGCATCCCATCCTCATCGCCAGTTTTGTGGATTGAGGCGGACAGAAGACGCGAGAGCCAGGACTTCCAAACAAGCAAACGATTTATTAAGTATAGAACAGATGACAGCGATTCAAAGGAACGGAATCCGCGCAAAGGTATTTATATACAGTTTGTAAGACAGGGAACCAATAGGGGGCTGAGTACTGTCCAGCAACTGCTGACGCAGTACCTCGGCCAATCAGAAAGCGTTAGCTGGCTAGCAACAGGCCAGCCAATCAGGGCGCAGCATAGGCTGTTGCTGGCCCTTTAGGAATATTTACAAATATTCTACACATGTGACAGCCCCCCCACATGCCACGCCCACCTGTGCATGTGCACGCAACCCCCTGTGCCCCGTTTTGGGCTAGCAGGCCTTCCTGAAGCCTCCTGGGACTAAAAATGGGGCCACAGGCAGGGGCACCCCCGTACTCCATTTTGGGCCTTACAGGACTTCCTGAAGCCTCCTGGGACCAAAAATGGGCTGCAAGGGGGGCCCCACACCCCTCAGTTCTCCCCCGCAAATGCACATACTCCCCCTTTACCCCCCATGCATACATACACATCTTCCGCATGTGTGGCAGAGACCCAAAAATCAGTTGGCTGGCAGGAGGGGCGCGCACATGCATGGTGGAACTGAGCTGGGTGATAGCTCACGTGCCCACAGAGAGGGCTCCATGTGCCACCTGTGGCACATGGGCCATAGGTTCGCCATCACAGTCCTAGATGCTCAAGAATAGGACTAATGAAATTATATACAGTATATGCTTGCTATAAGGTAAACACAAACATAGACTATGAGTGTTCAAATAAATCGGTAGGTCGTCTCAACTATAAATGCTAGTGTATAATAAATGCTTTTGCTTAAATCAAAAATAGAACTCATGCTGTGCATGTTCTAAAAACACTCATTTATATTCTCTGGATTATTCATGGATGCTTGGGTAATAAGAAGAGGTATTAAGCACCACTGGGCATAAAAAAATAAAGTCTTGTTTCAGTAGACTTTGATTTCTGGTGATTTTTATGAACATTTTTTGGGACAATAGTTCAGAAGTGATTTGCCAGAATAATGTCCTTTGAAAATGGCATCTTTATGCCATGGTTAATGAGACAGGTAGATAACCCAAAATATCATTTGGGAGGAAAGATATACACTTTTTTGGGTTCTTCAGCAGGATGTAAATATAATAAATAAATCAGGATTTGTTTTGTCAAGTATAATTAAGAGTGTCATCCATGTAAAGAAATCAGGTCAATTAATTAAACAATTTTTCTAGCAATTAATTGATTAGTGCCTGAAACAACATATATTCTCATTTAGCTAAAGACTTGTTTGAAGAAGAAGAAATCTGTTGAAGGTGACATATTGGAAGAAGCATTTCTTTTTGTGTGAGTGAAGAATTTATTCTGATTCCAAATGACATTTAAATTTGTCCTTACCATCTGGAGTTTTAAAATAATGTAGGGTCCCCCCCGCCTCTAAAAATATCCTACTCAGTAAATCATTACGAATATGGGGGCATATATGTATTCTTATCCTATTATAAATATTTTAATTAGTTACTGTAACTATTAATTATTTAGATTGTAGACTGAAACCATCTTTTCTGGAATCAAAAATATAAAAGTATCTATACATCTTGGAACATGTTTGTAGTTATATTAAAGGCTGGGGAGGGAATCATATTTGTAAGAGATTAACTGTTAATTGTAAACATGTCTGTAGGTCTTAAAGCAGGGGTTATAGATGGGTTGGGGATTGACATAACATGACTTCATAATTCCAACTTCACCAAAAGAAGAATCTATGGGTGTGAGCACTGCATCAGAATTACAAATTACAAGAAAGGTTGATCTGGAAGGAATAAATGGAAAACTGCACAGACTAAGAATAGTTGCCAGATGGAGATTTAAATGAATAAATGTGCAGTGTTCTGAATGACATTAATGCCAATAGATCATAAATATTAATGTCATCAAAACCAGCAACCAAGTGTAGAGAATTGATGAAAACCAGATCATTCCTTTAAAATGTCATCAAGGATCATTGCTATTTTCTGATTTGATGGTTGGATCTAGTATATCATTGATGAAGCATTGTTCTTGATTCAGCAAAGAAACAATCAGTCTAATGGTGGCTGACTTTCAATAAAACTCTGGATGAGTGCTGAGAAGGAACAAACAAGAGAAGGAGAGCAACCCTCCTTCAACCATCTGAATGAAAGTGGAATTATTTGAAAGGTTTTATTTTTACTCATTCTACCTTCCAAGGTCTGAGTTTTCATTCATCCTTAATGACTCATAGGGTCCTTCAAGCTTATGTCTATTTTACTTTACAACAAAAGTATTTGAATGACAAATGTCTCCTTGATGAAGCATCAAAGTGTGAATGTTCTACTATGTGATGTGTTTTCAGGAAGGAATCCAGGGAGCTCTCAACATAGGACTTCTAGTGGCACTTTATAATAACACAACTCCTCTCCTCTTCTTTACACTTGCCTCATTGTGAGGGAGGATATTTCAGCTTTCTCAAAGAGAGATTTGTCCTCCATTTTCTGAAAGCCCTGGTCAATCTCTTTACAACATTGGTCAGGATTCAGAGAATCATGTTAGTGAGCTCAGCAGGAGGAAGCCCTTAGCAACTGCTCATTCCAAATACTACTCATATAAACCAGATGGGAGGAAGAGATGATTTACGATTTGGTAACTCCCAGCCTAAGAATCACTGGTTGCCCTTGAATAATTTCAAATCAAAGCTGCAGTTTCGCACCACTGTTTGGTAGAAACCACAACAAAAGGATGTAAGGAATCTTCTAGACATAGCACAAGAAGAAAATGAAATAAAAATAATCTCAGTTCCTCAATTCCTGCTCCAGTAATACTGCCCCATCTATTTTGGTTAAATTATTATATCACTCTTGATTCATTGAAGCCTGTGCTGATCTCCCATCCCATTTTTTAAAACATAATTGCACCCCCAGCTACAGTTTTGCCTGTTACTCACTGAAAATATTTGGAAATGCAGAGAATTTGAGAGGCCTGCAAAGTCCTCCTTGTGGTGGGGGGACGAGCAAAGAATGACCCATTTTTCACAAAAATGGGCCCGGATTTTGCCAAAACAAGGGCATGCGTAGCCTTCAGGAGACTTGTAGAAAAACAGCCCATTTTTAACTCATTTCTGCCCTCCCCAATCTCCAGGAGCACTTTGCAGGCCTCCCAAACCCTCTGCACATCAATTTTTGTGAAGGGGCAGGTTTTTGGGAGGCCAAAACTGCTGTATTCAGTGTATAAAACACAGCCAGATTTTCACCCTCTTTTTTTGTGGGGGGAAGGTGTGTCTTATACTCTGAAAAATACCTTATTTGGGTGAAGAAGGAACTGGAGGAAATAATTCCATCATTCCTACTTTCACTCCCATCAAACATAAACATCTCATGTAGGGAATTTGACTCCCACATATTCTAAGTCACAGGTGTTAATCTCAAGGCCCAGGGACTGGATCTGGGCCATGGGGTACTTAGATCTGGCTTATGGGGCCACCTTGGAAACAGCAAAGGACTGGCCCACGCTGCCTCTGCCAGTGAAAATGGAGTTCATGAGGACCACGGGTAGCAGACAGTTTTCACTGGCAGAGTGTTCTGGCCACCACTGGTGCCCCTGACACAAGTGACATTGAGTTGGCCATGCCCACTCTGCCCCCCCTCCCCGAAGTCAAACACAACCCTGATGTGGCTCTCAATGAAATCAAGTTTGACACACCTGTTCTAAGTCCAAATTATGATCTGCTCAATTTGCATTCTCCTTTCACTTCTGTTAAAAGCATTATTCTTCACTTGGAAAGACAAATGTCGTGCGGTTCCTTGGTTACTTCATATTTTCTATAACTGCAATAACATTGACATTGAATGCCAGGCACTATAGGAATTCTACAGCACTCAAGCACTCAATTCAAGTGCCATGAATTAACATTAGTCAAGTGACCTTGCTAACAGAGGTGTACACATCCAGAATGATTGACCATAATTCAACAGGAGAGATGAATTTAGTATCAGAAGCAGTACTTATTTTAAGTACAGAAATCTTAAAACCGGAGTTGATGCAACCATACTTTGGCTCCTCTGTAGCCTGATTTTCTCTCTGACTTTCTTCCTGTCTTTCCCAGAATATGCTTAACCATATATTGCTGTTATTTCAATGTAACCTTCCAGTTGTCTCCTTAAGCACCATTATATTAAGGAGCTGACTTTGACGAACTATTCAGAGTTTCAATGACAATTACGGAACAAAATTTGTTAGACATCATTGCAGGTAATTGAATTGAAAATGGTGGAATATAATTTCCATATAAATATTTTATCAGGTGCTTATCAGGTTAGGATAAGAATGAAGACTCAAACCGCAGAGTAGAAAAATATACTATGAGCTGTTACCAATGCAACATAATTCCTGTGGAAGAATGTTAAAGAGTGTTTTGAGAGAGATAAATTGCAGATTGAAGATGAGCTGAAAAGACAGACTGAGATGCCTTATTTCTGCAAGAAAAAGGACTTTTAAATCATAAGACAGGTTCAGAGTTGACCCTTCCAAGATCTGAGGTAAAATGAGTCAGTTGCTGAGGCAGAACTGAGTGGACCCCTGCAGCCTCCCGGTGAGCATTTGAGTAGAGCACAGAAGGAAGGTCTATGGAGATTCTCAGTCATCCAGGTCATGGTTTTCCAAAAGTGCTTTTTCGAAAAGCAATTGGACTTTGGTTTTTCCTTGAAGACATTTTGTTTCTCATCCAATAAGTTCCGTCAGTCCTGAGTGATGATGTAGAATGGAAGGATTTATCTTCTTGTGGTCATCTGGTTATTAGCACTCTTTCTGAGAATCATTGAGGCCATTTGGAGGTTTATCTGTGTATTCAGGATCACCTGACTAGTGCACCATAATGAAGTTGTGCTATTGGGTTGGCTTCAGTAGTTTAAATGCTACAGGTATGTAGTGATCGCCTTTTGTCTTGAGGAACTTAAGGATGTCAGATGAGTTCCTCTGTGCATTTTCAGTGACATGGTCCCCATGGGGTTTCTTACTATTGGTAGAGCATAGAACTACTCCCATATACTTGAAGCAGGGGGCCTGTTGTTCAGCACTTTAACCATGACTCCATAGCAAGGGTGTCAAAATCAAGGCCTGGGGGCCAGATCTGGCCTGTGGGGTACTTAAATCTGGCCCATGGGGCCACCTTGGAAACAGCGATGGACCAGCCTGCAGTGCCTCTGCCAGCAAAAATGGAGCTCGGGAGGGCTGCATGCGGCCCTCCTGAACTCCATCTTCACTGGCAGAGGGTTGCAGGAGACCATTGCAACTGAAAATGGAGGGCCATGGGAAGCCCCCCCCAAGCTCCCTTTTTGCTGGCAAAGGGTTACAGGAGGCTGTTGCAGTTGAACACTTAACTCAGAAGCCCGTTTTTGCTGGCAGAGCGCTTGGGCCACGCCAGGCGCCCCAGACACAAGTGACATTGAACTGGCCATGCCCACCATGGGCACGCCCACCCCAGACCCCCAAGGTCAAACAAAACCCGGATGTGTCTGTCAATGAAATTGAGTTTGACACCCTGCTCTATACTGCTTTTTTTTAGGCTTGGCCACCTACAGTAATGTACAGTATATACAGTAGCATGCTAAGTCTGTTATTTCTATTAGAGATTTAGCTATTTTACTCTCAGGCAGGTCCCAATTGTTCCATCTGTGGAATTTTTATAGCAGCCACCTACTATGTTGGCATTTTCACTGAGCTGTCTGTTTAGACATGGTTCCTTTCAATCACTGCCACTAATATCCCATTACTGTTTTCGAGAAGTTTGGTATGTTGTGCCAATAGGCTCCATTATCAACTTGCTTACATGGAACTACATTTACCATTCTGCTCATAAATCACTTTCTTGTCCTTTTGGAACTTATGATGCTTTTTCTTGACCTTAAGCATACAGTATATATATTCTAATCAAGCAATTATTGATGTAGATTTTAGTAAACCTCAGGCATCCTGGAAAGACTTGATTCTCTTGACATTATCTTTCAACTTTTGACACTCGTTTTTGGGGGGTTGGTGGGAATTTCCTCTTTTGAATTCTAACAAAATTCCATTGAATTATATCTATTGTCCAAAAGTGGTTTTAGGGTGTTTTGGCAAATTCCATGCTTTTGGTTTTTTGATAGTTGGGTTCTAGCTCAGGTGTCCCCAACCACCAGGCTGGGGCTCACTACAGAGCCAATGACTATTCACAACTAGGCCTTGGGCCGGCGCATATGCACGCCCAGTTTGATTTGATGAGTGGTGAGCCAATGCATATGCACACACACACGCAGCTCGACTCACACAAGCAGCGGGCCAGTGCATACATGCATGCACACACAACTCCCTTGGTATTTTGGCAGCCCAGTTCCTCTCCTCATCTAAGCTGGGTTGTCAAGCCACAAAGGTTGGGGACCACTGTTCTAGTGGATCTTCCTTGCAACAGTGTGCTGCTGCTCTCAGTGTTCTTTTAAGCCCAATAGGTTCTTGAGACTTGTTAGTTGTGAAGTTGTGTCCATCACAACCCCATGGACAACATTCCTCTAGGCCTTCCTGTCCTCTACCATCCTTTGGAGTCCATCTAAACTCACGCTTACTGCTTCAGGGACTGCATCCAGCCACCTCATTCTCTGTTGTCCCCTTCTTCCTTTGCCCTCAATCTTTCCCAGCATTGAGACTTCTTGAGACTATTGCTGCATAATCTGCAGAGGAAAACAGAGCTGTGTCTTCCAGCTAATTTTGGGGAGTGCTGAAGAAATGGCCCACCAGGGAGTTGATATAGACGTTGAATAGGAGTGGGCCAATAATGCAGCTTTGCTTCACATCTTTCTCAGCTCCAATGGCCCTGGTGAGATGGCCCTGGAAGTTGCTTCTTACTTTGAGTGAGGTCTCTTCATGAAACATATGTATCTGATGAAGTAAATATTGGTCAATTGAGCAATGCCTCGATTTTTTCCAAAATTTGGCTCATGTTATGGAATCAAAAGTTACTTTAAAATCTATGAAGGTGGCCTAAAGTGTTCTGGGAGGAATATTTTTCAATGAGAAGTTGTAACATTAAGCACAGGTTGGTGTGGTTCAGTGCTAATCCTGGCTTACTCTTTTGCAAGTATGTTTTTTTTGTTCCAATTAGTCCTTGAAGAATTGCTATGCTCTTCCTTCTGTAGGCAAGGCATTCTGGGAGTTGTAGTTGCAGCCCATTTTGAAGGGATATATTAAATGTCTGATTAACAATGGCAATTAGCACTTCTTGCACTCAGTATACTATTACTATATGATAATTGAAGCAACTACTTATTAAAAATAATTAGACTTCAAAACAGTATTACTCTTACACAAAACTAGAACCTGTGGGATTTAATAAAGCTTTCAACCTGTCTCAATCAACAGGAGAAGAATGAAGGGAAGTGGGATGTAATAATAAACTCTATACCTTTTACAGAATCTTGTTTCTAAGCCGTTTGGATAAAAATGGAAGTACTTCTATATATTTTTTTCCTAATTGTTGCCTTAGCAACTTCAAGTCATGTTGACAAGTTGGGGACTTGTAATTGGTATGCAGTGGAAATCGTCATCCACCTGCTAGTATCTCTATGGCAACATGGCTGTCTCTTCCTAGTGATAACATAGAGACACCCTATTTATACACTTTTTACACTCTTCCCCCCATTAAAGATATTTCATCTTTTGAAAGGGGCTATAAAATTAACTGCATAGCAATATACACATATAAAGTCTCCTTCATGGATCATTAGCTTGCAATGGTGAAGGACTTGTTCTCTGGAAACTGTAATAATGAAACTAAAGCTTAAATATTTTGGACACATAATGCAGAAGGGAAAAATCTTTGAAAAAGACCATGGTGTTTGGAAAAACTAAAAGCAACAGACAAAGAGGTTAGCAGGAGACAAGCTCATATTCTCACTGATATCACAAGCAGGCACTTACAAGGAATCAAAGAAACATTTGCCAACAGATGTTGGAAGAAATGTCCCTCTGGGTTCAGCTCCAAGTGGGGAAAAAGACACTGGAGGCATGGAGGCTGCTTAGAAAGATGGTTTAATGTTTTAATGACCGCATGGCTGGAGGTCCTGGGGGAAAAGGTGATCACATGCTTCCAGGTGTTGGGTGAAGAAGAAGGGCCGAGGGAGGGGCTTGCAGGGCTTTTTATAATCTGTTCGGCCCCACCTTCTGCCTCCTGCTCCTGTGCAAGAAATGTATTCTGATTGGTTGTCAGACTCACATGGGGCCATGAAGGGGCAACTCTCTAGGCTGAAGTCCAGGTTTGGTTGAATTCTCAGATGCCATGTGGTCAGTTGAGTAAAAGGCTTATACTAGCATGCCTTGATTCCATCCTCCTGGAACTGAAGGGGAGAACTCTTTACTATGTAAAGGGACTGGCTTGGCCTTCTTAATGGTCCATTGACAAAAGGGGGGGAGGCAGGAAGCTGCAGGGGGAGTTACTTTGTCTTTTTGAAACATGTTTCTTCCTTTTCAAATCCAGAGAAATATAATATTCTGCCTTTTCAATATTTCTTAGGATATTTCATTTTTCTGGGAGAGGGCTGGGTGATAACTTCCTACACAGACTAATCTGGCAAATTATTCATCAGATAACAGAGTTGGAAGTACTTGAACAATTGAACCACCACAAGATATGTGTAGTAGTCTACAAAAAGCTTCACACAGGATCTTTTTTAACCATATCCCATAGTAAAATGAAAAATTCCTAATCAAATAATAATTTTAGAAAGTGGAATCAACATTTTTGATATGCTGAGGCTGCATTCTACTACTGAACAAAAGTGCTTCAGATAAACCTTTCCTTTGCTCTCCAACAGCTCCCGAGGGGCTAATAGGTTTCTGTGTTTCTTCACCTTAAAAAGAATGTTTTTGAAAGCCGTGTAATTTAAAACTGCAGACCCAAGAACATGGGATAGTCACCAATTTGCAACTGAGACCATATTTTAAAATTATTTTTGGGATGGCTACAAGGGAAGCAGCAAGATCAGGAAGAAAAAGCGACAGAATATTTGGCCTCCTTTTTTATTTCAGGGATAAGGTTGGTCTAATGATGACTTAACACATCTATTTTAGAAGAGAATATTTGTAATTTAGGATTAAACTGTTGAGCCCTTGGTGCTCTGTTAAATTCTGGGCAAAGAATGGAGACAAGGCCTGAGTGATTTCTAACAGCTCTTCATTCAATACTGCCCTTGAGGCAACTGAACTCCCTGGCTGATACAGCAACTTTTATAGGAAACTGGTCAGCCAAACAACCAATCAGGAGAGAGTGTTTTCCCGCCTCCAAAGGGGACCAGAATGAGGACTTCAACTGACAACTATACACTCTATACAATACATAACACTTTGAGTTTGTCTTAAAGACATTTCACTAGCAAACTAGGTAACATCATCAGCACAACGCCTAGTTTGGTAATTAAATATCTACAAGAAAAGAACCAAGCTCAGAAAGCACCAAGAACTACACATCTATTTTTGTTTGAGTTGTCTCATATTTCAACACTAGTTTTTGGGCACTCTAGCAGCTGAAAAAATAGGATTGGAGGCCCGCACAACATTGGTTGTCCTTGGTTGTGAAAAATTGCATTAAAAGCCTCCATATCTAATTTTCTGTATTTTAAAAAAGCAGGTGCAGAATTTTAATATGGATTTAAAAACACAATGTATTGCCTTACTAATTTAGACATTATTACAGTCAGTTTCTCTAATCCGAGTTCAAAATTGTCCCCTATCTAAATTGTTTATTGGTCGGTCTCCTGCAGTTTCCTTACAGTCAGGCTACAATTGAGCTATAAATCTAATTCCAAATTGACTGATTTTTTTTTCCTGGACAAGAGTAATAAAAACCCCTGTGTGCTTTACTTATAATGGGAATTGTTGCTTGTCATGGTAAATTGCTGACTCTGCCTGAAAATATGATTCCAATTATTCTCAACAAAAATCACAGCCACCTGGAGTTCACATACTCTTATAGAGACAGCACTTCTATCAAACTTTTTTTAAAAGGAAAATCTTAAATGGCATTTTATATTCCCAATTCATATGTTACCATCTGCCTCTCAATAAAAATAGCACTCTCCCCCTCCCTTGTCTTTGAGCTTTGATTGATCTGCAGCTGTCCTGTTTGGGTAGCACTCTGGATTACAGATATGCAAATAAATTAAATAAAATATGTTGAATATTAGCTATTTTTGCAGGATTAGTGCCATCTAAAAACCAGTCTCTGGATGAAGAACCTTGTTCAAGGACATTCTCGTCTTTAAATCTTGTGTAGATCAATCATTACTTTTTCGGCTAGGGAGTTTTACTGTTGGGAACAGCTCTCAGCATCTGTTTGGGATGAAAAGTAGAAGAAAAAAGAATACAATGAAATATATAGCCGCTCAGTCTACCACTTCATCGGATCTACTGTGTTGGCTTATTTTCAAAAGATAGGTACAGATTGTGAAAGGATACATCAAAATTAAGGCAGCCTTGACACTTTGACAAATATTCTCATTCAGTTTAATGGATAAGAGACAATGACAACAGAAGCAATATTAGCACTGCCTATCTCTGTTTAAAAAGGCTAAGATCATCTCCAAACGAAATGCTAAATGAATGCTAAAGCACTCAGGGAATGAATGTTGCCAGGCAAAGAAAACATAAAAGACCTGGAAGACGGGAGACAAATTGATATCTAGGGAAGAGGGGCAATATGATGGTCCCAACTATGTGAGCAGAATCACTATCTTGACTTTATTGCCTTTCCGTACTACAGATACCTCTGGGGTGAGGAAATACATTAGTACTACACCTTTGAATGAAATAAACAAACTGGTCAGTTTTCGGTAGGGCTACCTCTGAGATGAAACTGAGTTGCAGTGTATAACTATTCGATCTGATAATTCAAATTAATTGCAACATAAATGCAAACATAAAACATACTAATAAATCATGCAAATCCAAGGCTTGATGGAGCAGTAAAATTGGAAGAATCATGTTGTCCTAGAACTGGTTTGTTGCTACTCCAGCAAATGCAGCCAAATGTGGGCTGAGAAAGAAATATTCTACTGTGGGTAAAAAGGAAGAATCTACTGAATTAAGCTCAGCTTTTGGCAACTCCATGGGCATATTCATGTTTTCTTGGCAACAATATGGCAATGGTTTGCCGTTGTCTTCTGTTTATTACTTAAATGTCAGACAATAATCTTACATAAAGGTCTCATGTTCTAATATGCAAGTAGTCCCAAACTTACAACTGTTCATTTAGCAATCATTCTAAGTTACAACAGCACTGAAACAAGTGACTTACAACTGGGCCTCACACTTACACCCATCATAGCATCCCCACAAACATTTGATTAAAATTTTGGTTCTTGGCAACCAGGATATATTTATGATGGTTGAACCATCCTGGGGTCATGTGATCCATTCCAACCGTTCCAGCTGGCTTTTGGCAAGCAAAGTCAATGGGGAAGTCAGATTTACTTATCAACTACACCAGGGGTGTAAAATCTGATTTCATTGAGGGCCACATCAGGGTTGTATTTGACCTTGGGGGCCAGGGTGGCTGTGGCCAGCTTGACGTTACTCGTGTTGGGAGCATCTATGGTGGCCTGAGTGCTCTGCCAGCGAAAACGGGCTCTTGAGCTCTGTTTTTGCTGGCAGAAGACAGCAGGAGGCCGTCACAGCCTTGCAAACTCTGTTTTCTCTGGCAGAGTACTTGGGCCACCACAGAAGTGGTGGGTTTCCAATTTTTTAGAACCTCTTCTGTAGGTGTGGCCTGCTTTGTGGGAGTGGCTTGCCAGCCATGTGACTGGGTGGGCGTGGCCAACTTGTAAAATGTGGAAAAACTCACTTAACAATGCTCTTGCTTAGCAACCAAAATGTTGGCTCAGGAACTCTGGCATTTGAAGCACACAAGTCTTAAAGCTGTCAAGTTACAAGACCCTTGCACCCCTAACCCTTTAGAAAAAAACCCCAGGGGTGTTCAAACTTGACAGCTTTAAGACTTGTGGACTTCAATTCCCAGAATTCCTCCTCTCGCTCTTCATCTTGATGATGTGTGGACAGGCAGAGGGAGGGAGCTGGAACCAGTTCTAAACGGCACTGTAGATTTGTGGAACCTCTTCTATAGAAGAGCTTAGAACTGGCAGGAACCCACCCCTGCACCACAGGCACCCCTGACACAAGTGATGCTGAGCTAGTCCCATCCACTCTGGTCCTTTGGTGTTTCTAGGGCAGCCCCGCAGACCAGATCTAAGCACCCCTGAACTACACAATTCACTTAATAACTGCAGTGATTTGCTTTGCAACCATGGCATAAAAAAGGCTGCAAAACCAGGCATGACTCACTTAACAACCAATTGTTTACCAATGGAAATTCTGGTCCCAATTCTGGTCATTTTGAAGACTACCTGTTATATTTATGTTCTGAAGAGTATGTTTTACTTTTATGGCCTAATAAAAATATATCCTTAAAGTTACACTCTCTTCTATTATATTTTTAACTTAAAGGTGGATTTTGGTTCTTCTTTGGCAAATGTTTTCTTTTATCATTTTTATCTGCAGGGTGTGGTCCAAAAGAGAAAAGCCCTGACAATACAATTTAGTTCACATCAGCAACTCAAATAAAATCTAGATGGAGCTTTGTTCTTAATCTGGGCAACCTCGAGTTCTGTGGATCAATTCCAGAATTCTCATCAATAACATTTCTGGTGGTAGAATTCTGGGATTTAAAGTCCAAACACCTGAAAACTGCCGAAGTTGGAAAACATTGACTTGGTGAAATCTTTAGCAAAATTATATCTGGAATATTTGTAACTTTGATAACATGCCAAGATTCTTGACCAAAACAGCAAGCTAATGCACCTTCTTACTGACCTCTGAACATCATTAGATTGTCTAAGCTGTGAAACAGTGCTATGCCCAGAGAGTTCAACACAGATGGGATTTTGGCCTGAAAAATCTTTTATAGGTGTTTGTTTAAAGGTTGCTATGTCACCTCAGGCAGTTTAACATCTCACCTACACCAAACATATGCCTCAGCTTTCATTTTCAAGCTAAATTATCTGAGTAAAATAAGCAAAAGGAATGTAATTGGATACGAGCTCAAATGCTATTAAGTGCTGTGTTCTATGTCCTGTTGACAGGTGGATTCTTGCCACCTTCCAAACTCACACCTTCATTGCACAACAAACACCCTTCCAGCCAGATGCTTAATAGCCATACAGCCCTAGTTATAAATCTTGCTGTACATTTGTTGTCAAGGAGGGAGGGAAAATGTGTGAAGATCTTGTTTCTAGGAAGCTGAACTGTGGGGAGATGAACACTGGATATAATATAATAACAGCTGGATTATTTACTTCCATCTCTCCATACCCTCCCACTTCCTTTCATGGAACTTTCATTTTCTGAAAAACTTATATGTAGTATTTGGCATAGGGAAAATTGAAAGAATGTTCACAATATAATTGACTTTCCTTTCAAAGTAGGAAAATGAGTTTTTTTTCCCTTAGTTTCTTTTTACTAGCCACAACCTGGCTGATCCATGCTGTGTTCATGGGAAGGGAGTCAGGAGTGCTTTGAATGAGTTAAAAAAAATCAAAATGACAGCCATGTTCATGTGATCAAAACTGGCACTTGGAGTTTTTTGACACTCCTTTCAGCCATCCTCCATTGGCCCCATAGACATTTCTGGAAAGACTATTTTATGGGAATTGGGCTACATCCAGGTGAAGTTTCTCTCTGATGAAGTTATCAACTTCAAACAAAGAAAGATTCTGTTTTCTGTTATTATTATTTTTAGCATCCAATAAAGGCAGTCTCTATTTCTCCTGAACACATCTCTGGGAAATAGTGAATTTGAGGAGCTGCCATAAAGAAGAGGAGGGTTGTCTTATTTTCCAAAGCATTAGAGGGCAGGGCAGGAAACAATGGATGGAAACTAATCAAGGAGAGAAACAACCTGGAATTAAGGAGAAACTTCCTAGCAGTGAGAACAATTGACCAGTGGAATAGCTTGTCTTCAGAGGTTGTGGGTGCCTCATTGCTGGAGGTTTTTAAGAAGAGATTGGCAGCCACTTGTTTCAAATTGTATAAGATCTCTTATTTGAGCAGGGGATTGGACTAGAAGACCTCCCACGTCCCTTCTATTCTATTCTGAATTGAACTGAAAATTGAATTGATAGTCTATAACATAGTTTTCCTCTAATGGGCCATTCTGTTGCAGAAATGCCACCAAGTTGCTAAACTGATTTGGAAAATAAGTCTCCACTTAAGCAGCTATGGGTCTCTCCTTCGTCCTCAATTTTGTAAAATGCAAAAAAGGAACACACAGCCCTCCCTGAAAAGAAAAACTCCTGATTACTTTGTCTTCAGCGTAAGATTCGCTTATTAGAAGAGATTTTAAGATTATTTTTAGTTTGAGCAGATATAGTCAAAATCACTCAGCTCTGGTGTATGTAAACTCTATATACTATCCTTTGAGTATCAATGCCAGCTTTCTGAAAAAAACAATTTTTAAAAATATTAACTGGAGTGATTACTGTTTCTTGCAATGACTTTTAACATCTTGGTATTTTCTTAAAGGGACGCAGTGGTTCAGTGGCTAAGACGCTGAGCTTGTCTATCAGAAAGGTCAGCAGTTTGTGATTCGAATTCCTAACCCCAGCTTCTGCCAAACCAATGGTTCGAAAGCATGTAAAAATGCAAGTAGAAAAATAGGAACCACTTTTAGTGGAAAGGTAACAGCTTTCTGTGTGCCTTCGGCGTTTAGTCATGCTGGCCACATCACCACGAAAATGTCTTCGGACAGCATTGGCTCTTTGCCTTTGAAATGGAGATGAGCACCGCCCCCTAGAGTCGGGAGTGACTAACACATATGTGCAAGGAGAACCTTTACCTATTTTCTCTATATCAACTGACCTATCATAATATATTCTGAAACATTAATTTCCACTTAAAGCTCTGCATTCATCTTTTTTGGTTGGTTTTATCCAACTAGCCAGACCTCCATATATTACTCCTAAGGTCTTCTTATTGTCAATTATAAGAGTTCATGAGTATTGCATAATTAATAAGACCTGGGACTTCTAACAGTGGATAAACCTGAAAGTCTAAGGAACCGGTACAGACCTGTCTGAAAACTTTTTGAGACCTTCCAAGACATTATTCAATAAATTTGGGGGAAATGCATTTGTTTCATTTCCAAACAGAATTGCAATGTACACCAAATTAGAAAAAATGATTGTGATTCCAACGATAACACTCAGCATGGTGTTTTTCCAGCTCAAATTGCTGTTTCAGCATGAACCAGAGAGAGAGATTTTAGCCAGGATTGAAAGAAATCCAGTCACTTCATGTACAAGTAGTTGCACACTGGTAAACGTAGAGTTAAGTGGGAAATCAGGGAAATATTGTCCCTCTGTTGAGTATTTGAGTTTTTCATTCCCAGAGGAAACAGTAAAGTTCTTCTTTTCACACATATATACCAATGATGGGATTCAAAAAAAATTATACTGGTTCTGTGGGTGTGGCTTAGTTGGCGTGGCAGGGGAAGGATACTGTAAAGTCTCCATTCCCTCCCCACTTCAGGGGAAGGCTACTGCAAAATCCCCATTCCCTTCTGATCAGCTGGGACTTGGGAGACAGAGAATAGTTGTGGGCCAGTCAGAGGTGGTATTTACTGGTTCTCCAAACTACTCAAAATTTCCACTACTGGTTCTACAAAATTTGTCAGAACCTGCTGAATACCACCTCTGATTGATGTGTGTGTGTGTGTGTGTGTGTGTGTGTGTGTACATATACATACACACATACATATATATACACATAGATACACATACATACCTACATACATACACACACACAACACACACACATACATATCACACTCCTCAAAATAAACAAACTCCTCCCCCAAAAAAGTTTGGGAATTGTACTTGCATTGATGTATTGATTTGTTTGATTTATTTGGTCTTTAGATCATCTTTTCCATTTGTAATATTTTAAAAATCCAATATTCATACCATGGTATTGAACTCTGCAGAGCATCTCATTCGCTTCTCCAGCACTTCCTGGAATGATCATTACTCTGTTCAGAAGTAATTACATTTAAAGAGCACAGCATGTGAACATTTCAAGTATGCCTTACCTCTCACTGGCATTACTCAAATGATGTCATTCTACAGGCACAATTTATTCAGTACAAGCCTCTCCAGGAGAAAAAAACATTTGAAAATATAAATGCACATGAATTGACTTCCGTATGAATCATACAAGGTCCTGGTTCATATGAAAATCTGCATGTGACTGCCTGAAATCATCTGAGTGATGTCAGATGGAGGGAGATTCTTTTCTGGGATAAAAGTTCTGAATTGAATAATGTTTTACATATAGTTTTAGAGCTTCAGACTAAGTCACCTTTTGAAACTCTGAGATAATTCACCTTTCTGCTTCTCAGAGGGCCTTGAGGTCAGATTCATTCTCCTTAAGAACAAAAGACACAAAACTTTGAACTGGATAAAAAGGGAGGAACCAGCAAGCAATACTGCCAAGCCACTGGTTCTAGAGAAAGGATGAACAAGGACTATACCAGGCTTCACCTGAGTAGACTTTAGACTTACGTATATTCAAAAAGCGGAAATGCCAGGACCCCAAATAAGCCTTATTTGGGGGGGAGGGAGGGAGGGAGGGAGGGAGAGAGGGAGAGGGAGAGGGAGAGGGAGAGAGAGAGAGAGAGAGAGAGAGAGAGAGAGAGAGAGAGAGAGAGAGAGAGAGAGAGAGAGAGAGAGAGAGAGAGAGTGAGAGTGAGTACTGGATTACAACAGAAATCTCTGGAATCTCTGGAATCCATAGAATCTATAACTTCTCCACCCAAAGAACTCATCTCCATGCTCCTCAACATCAGAAGTGCACATGTCCATGACTATGCAGAGAAAATATCTAGACAACAGATGAACAGAGGAGGTCTTACCCTTAACAAGGGAAGCGTGATTGGGCAAGAAAGACATAGAAATCCTAGACATCACTGAACCATTTTTTTTTCATTTGCAGCTTTCCAAGATGTTGACCTACCTTGCTGTATTGAAGTTAATGAGTTTTGTCAAGTCCACTACGAGACGTTTGAGATAAGGAATAATTAGAATGAGTCTATAATAATTAGATAATGAGACTAATGAATCACAGGCAACATTAAACAAAAAAGGTCAGGTTGCTAAATGTCACCGTGTGGTATTACCAACACAGTGTGGATAAAAATTTGTAAGAAACAAACAATATGCTGACAATATTTTTATGTTTTGTTTTTCTTTCAGATAACATTAAATAGATCAAGCTTGACTTGCACTGTAATGAAAATATAGAAGGGTTTCCAATGCTCATACTCTCAAACATATAATATGTGAATATGATTGACTCTGTTACCTGGAAATTGGTTGTTGCTCCCCACACCCCCATCACTCTCTTACAAACATATATATATTTCATCATTTATGGATATGCCGTTTCTTTTCATATTCTTTTAACTGTAGAATTTTATTCCTCCATAATTGCTATCTACCGTTCAGCATATAGAATCATAGGCATTCACTCTGAATTCCTCTTAAGATTGCTGAACTGATGAATAGTATTAAAGTACCAGACTGGTTCCACCTACAAATTAGCTGGTCTGTTTAGTTACTTACCACCTACTAAGACACAGAAAGTGCTTTGGCACATAGGTATGAAATGGTTGTACTTCTGACATCATTGCAAAAATTAATGCTTTAAAGTACATTGGGAAAAACTGGAACTTAGTTAGGTCAAAGATAAGAATCTTCAGGTACCAAACAAACAAGCACTGGAAATTCAATACCTCCCTCCAGTATCCAGGCAGAATGAAGCTGCTCTAAAACTTGAAATGTATCTGATTTCCCAACTATCTATCTTTCAGGGAGAAAAGACAATTGGAAAAGGAAACATGGATGAACGGTACAAGAGATACAATGCATTATAAAATTATGCACAAGGCGAGGAGATATCATCAAACAATTTTATGCAGTGATGTGAAAATATAAATAGAGGAGACTCTGGAAAGAGTGCAGAGAGGAGCAACAAAGATGATTAGGGGACTGGAAACTAAAACATATGAAGAACAGTTGCAGGAACTGGGTATGTCTAGTTTAATGAAAAGAAGGACTAAGGGAGACATGATAGCAGTGTTCCAATATCTCAGGGGTTGCCACAGAGAAGAGGGAGTCAAACTATTTTACAGGGCACCTAAGGGCAAAATAAGAAGCAATGGGTGGAAACTAATCAAGGAAAGAAGCAACTTAGAACTGAGGAGAAATTTCCTGACAGTTAGAACAATTAATCAGTGGAACAACTTGCCTCCAGAAATTGTGAATGCCCCAACAGTGGAAGTCTTTAAGAAGATGTTGGATAGCCATTTGTCTGAAACAGTATGGGGTTTCCTGCCTAGGCAGGGGGTTGGACTACAAGACCTCCAAGGTCCCTTCCAACTCTGCTATTGTATTGTATTGTATGGTATGGTATGGTATGGTATGGTATGGTATGGTATGGTATGGTATGGTATGGTATGGTATGGTATGGTATGGTATGGTATGGTATGGTATGGTATTGTATTGTATTGTATTGTATTGTATTGTATTGTATTGTATTGTAAATACATATACTGCAGAGGTGGGTTGCAAATCCCAGTGCTACCAATCTGCTCATGCCCACGCATGCCTCTCACTGCCACCACTACCAGTTTGCCCAATCTGGGCAGAACCGGGAGCAACCCACCTCTAATATACTGTCTGTGTGTGTAAATAAAATGTGTGCATAATAAAATGAGATCTCACGTAAGAATATGGAAATCTTGGGATGTTTGCCTATTTTGGAAGATTGCGTTTTTTTCTTTTTATAATTTGGAGTAGGGACAAATGTTACTCTGGGCAACATTATGATGCCAACCTCTGCCATTGATGAGGAAAAAAAATTTCTTTAACAGTAGTAGAATTTGGGTCATTCAGGAAGAGATTCAGGAATAAAAGGACAAAATAAAAAGAACATCCTTACTCATTCTGTAACTCGTGGACCTCATCACAAATATGAAGATAGAGCTATCTTTAAAAATTTTTAAAGGTCATTAAATTCATAAAAGATAAGTCTATCACTGGTCGATTATCTTAATAGATACAAACACTTTTCATGTGCAAAAACAGTAGTACTATCAATCTGACCATCTCAAGAATATGGACATCAGCTCCTTGAATTTTTTGCAAAGAGCATGCTGGCTAGAGATTCCAGGAGTTGCTTCACACATCTGGTGTTTCCCCAGGAAGGCTATTAAACAACAAATACTGGATAGGAGAAGGCTACTACACCCATGCCAATGCTACCATATGAGGAAATAGTTTGACCCAGAAAACTCCTCTGATCATTCTAATCTAGAATCTTAACAACTGAGTTCCTTATTTGATTCCCTGAGCTATAAAGGGTGAGAACTGCTCCCATTATAATATCAAGCTCATGAGCTAATGTGAATGTCTACTTTTGAAAGAAGAATTATTTGGAAGCCTGATGCAATGATCTAATGCCTATGAGCCTCTTAAGACACATATTGACTGCACAAACGTTTGATGATCTCTATTAGAGTTCAAGCAGGAGGTTTTAAATAAGCAACTTGGGTGTCCCATTTCAGTTCAAACAAAGGTTATGCAACCTTGTTAATTTATTCCTTCCCACTCCATTTCAAGAGTAAAAGCCAATTTACAAATGCAAATAGACATCTAGGTGCTATCTGTATGGGAATCTCACATACATATGTATCTCGTCCCATTCCTAAGAGGTCTTTAAGGGGCGTGCATAAGCGCACCAGTGTGACTGCTTTCCCTGTCCTAATATTTCCTTGTATTTGTATTCATATCATGTATTCATAATCATGTTTATACTTATATCTGTTATCTAATTCATGCTTGATGAAATAAATAAACAAACAAATAAATAAATAAATAAATAAATAAATAAATAAATAAATAAATAAATAAATAAATAAATAAATAAATAAATGGTGTGGAGACAATTCTACCTGGCACATTGTTTGTTTCAAATTAACTCCTACTCATCTACATCTTTGCTGTGTCAAATAATATTGCGAAAACCACAGATTCCCTAGCTCTGCTTTTAGGAAAAAGTTGTTGGGTTTACGCTATATTTTTCCATCAAGACAGTATGAGTAATCAGTTAAAATATAACCTTGATGTTATTATTTTTAAATTTCTCCAGCTATGTCCATTTGTTAGGCCACCCTTTTCATACCTCAAAGACACGGGATTGGCTTGTGACTCTCCGAGACTCCTTGCCAAGTTTTTCAGATATCGGCCTGGCAGCTCTTTACACCAGATAAGGTCTGTGACTGTAAATCCTCCCTTGAAAGACTTTGCTGGATGTGAATGAGCAGAATTCATAGTAAATTAATAAAAGAGGCTTTTGTCGGGATAAGGAGTTTGTTTCATGCTCTTGGGAAGCCTCGGTCAGAACAGGGGTTGCTTTTAAACAAACATAGAAATCAAGTAAATTGCATCCGGGGAGATGATAGTAGAATTGAATGCAGACCTTCTCATGCATCCCCGGATTGTTCTATAGCTATAGGAGTATGAAAGCATCATAACCCATCTATGAAAATTTCTGTAAGTTTCTCGTCTCCTTGGAAATGTGTTTTTTTAACAGATTCAGTGAGTTACAGTAAAAACTATGCAAGAGCATTTCTCTATTCAGCACTTTAATGGAACCATTTACATATAATCAAGTGAAGAAATTTCATCCCGTGAAGTCGCCTTTCATGGAATTATATCAAGTCACTGCTGTGGCTTCAGAAAATGCACAGTATTATTATTGCTTGCAGTAAATTACAGATTTTGCTACATGGAAGAAAAACTGTTGAGGCAAACACTGATAGCTTTGATGAGGGTAAAAACTTCTCAGCCTCACATTCTTACAAGAAGAAAACTTGATGCCTTTTGTTCTATTTCCAGAGAACATAAGGAATATCCATTTCTTTGTATACCATATGTGTCTGTGCGTGCACAAGGATGCGTATGTGTACCTATGCAATTATAATAGTCAATGAAAAGCTTCCTTTTGCCATTTCAAAAGATTTGGTTTCCTTTCTTGTTTTTGTCATTTAACTACTGTGCAGAAGTTCATATAATTCCTGCTGCCCCCCCCCTCACACACACACACACACACACACACACACACACACACACACACACACACACAGTGGTATATTAACCATTAAGCAGACTAAGCATGTGCTTAGGGCACCAGGCCCAAGGGGGTACCACAAAGTTGAGAAAGAAAAGAAAAACCAATGAAGATTTATACAGTATGTACAAAGAAGGAGGGCACCAAGATTTGTCAGCACTTAGGGCACCCGTGAGCCTTAATCCTCCACTGTGCATATGCGCACACACGCACACTCACACACACACTAAGTATGCAGTATTAAAAAGAAGAACAGAAAAGGGGGCAGCTGTGTATTGTTTAATGGACTGCTTGATGGATTCAGAGTCCAGACATCACAGGGTTAATTCCAAAATGCCTTTCTGCCTTCGCAGGATTTATTTTTTTCTATAGTTTTTACAAGCAAAGCAAAGATCATATAGCAACAGCATTGTAATTGGCACATTCTCCTTGTCAATCTTTAAGAACATCCCACCCAGGGTAGAGTCTCACATATCCAGATGGTTCCCGGTACTGCCTGGTGAACTAATTAGGTGAGCTCATAGGTTAAGAGCTAAACAACTACTGAAATCATGGCAGTGTGCTGCACATGCCTTTATGTAACCTTTCCTCTATCCTTACACTACTAAATTGGCAAAATGGACTGCTAAATTGGCCACGCCCACCCAGTCACATGAAAACCTGGCCATGTCCACCAAGCCACGTCCACCATGCCACACCCACAGAACTGGTAGTAAAAAAAATTGAATCCCACAACTGATCAGGTAAGGTGATTGTTATGAAGCAGGAAGGCAGATACAATAGCAACCATCCCAACTGATCTGACAAACAGGGTCTTACTTCCAATTATCTGTGAGGCAGTGCCTCTGAATGCCACCAATAAAGCTCAGATAAACATAACCACTCCTTTGCCCCTGAACTAGTTACTTGATTGATACTACTATATAGCTAGATATTTTAATATTATAATAAATATAAGAGGAATTTTCTGCTCTGGGAGCCATTTTGAATGTGTAGTTTAAAAAAAAAGTTTTTATGTTCATAAGACACAATGATCAAGTTCAAGGTGATTGAACTTTGGTGAAAAACAAACACTGGCAAATGATGACATTTCCCCAAACTGCAATTTGTGTCCACTTCTGTTGTAGTCTATTTTATTGTAATCACTATGCAATTTTTAGAAAGCAAACAAATATCTCAAATAATAGAGAGAAATCAGAGATTCCATTCTCCATCTAACAAAAGTTAACCTACTATGTAGATTTACCACTTTCCATTATGAACTTGGGGACAATTGAGGAAATGCATACTTTTAGTTATTAAAAGTTCAACCAGCGGTTCAAAAGGAAAGAATTTTTCAGCCTGATTTACTGTCAGGTAAATCCATTCACTAAGTGCATTCCTCTGGCATACCAATGTTCAGTGTTCTTATACAATATTTCTCTGAATGAAAATATTTCACTCAAAAAAATGAATACTCTTTTCATTAGTCATGTTTGCAGTTGATTGTTCACAAAAGTAGTGTGCAATTACTGATTCTCTAGGTGCATACCATTACAGCCACACTTTGTACAGCAACATAGCTACTGAGAATTGTGTTGACATTCTAAGAATCTCCTACACAACTCTACCATCTAGAGATTTCTGGGTAAATTGCTCAGCAAATTAACTGGCTACAGACTTCTTTGAAGCTCCTTAAAATGGATTGTTAACACTTATTGGTTTACATAGAGATTTAGGACTTCCTTTTTTTTCTCTGGGAATAAATGAACATAAGTTCAACAACCACTATTCTTTTGTCATTGTGGTACCATCACCAGGGTACATGATGGTGGCTGCCTACAGGTAGTTCTCAACTTACGACAGGTTGTTTAGTGACTGCTTGAAGCTATGACAAATCTCATTGAGGGTACCTATGATCCAGATTCGAAGATCTGATGGCTTCTCCTGCACAACTGCACTATGCGTGCTTAGCAATGAGACAACATATGTCCATGTGCAGCATCACACAATCAAATGACTGGTTTTTTTGCCAAAACCCACCATTGGTTTGCTTAATGACTGAAACAAAAAAGATTGTAAAATCGAGTCAGTCATATGGTTGACTTCATTTACAAATGTCATGAGTTACAACCATGTTGGGCAGGCTCGAGAATTACCTGTACAAGCAAGTTATGAACAGATCTGCTCTCCAAATCTGGACACTCCATATCCTGAGTTGACTGTTCCCACTCTTTCACCTGGAAAAGACCTGTATTCTATGTTCTAAAAATTAAGTTACTATCATTGCATATCAAATTCTGTTATGTTCTCATTTGCCTTAATATATACATGTTAGCTGCAGCATTCAAAATTCTCTAATAGAAATATTCATTTATTATTTCTTCCAGGCTACCATGTAATCTGATAGTGTGTGGGAATACAACCTTGGAAAAGTAATATGAAGAAATAAAATTAGAACCATGTTGCTCTATGCAAATAGTTCTATTAATTGTGAATTAATTATTGAATGTTATGGTAATGTTTTGGGTTGTCGCATGATTGGTCCCAGTGAGTGCACATTATTCTTACAAGGGTAGTAGAAAATGAATAGCAATAGCACTTAGACTTAAATACCGCTTCATAGTGCTTTATAGCGCTCTCTGAACAGTTTATATGGTACGTATCTTGCTCCAAATAATCTGGGTTCTCATTTTTCCAATCTTGGAAGGATGGAAGGATGAGTCAACCTTGTACTGGTCAGAATTAAACTCCTGAAAGTGAGCAGTGAATTAGCCTGCAATATACTATGTTCTAACCACTGCGCCACAATGGTTCTCATTAATATATGAACAAGTCTTCAAATGAAGTAATTTTCTCCTGTGTATTCATATTTTAAGGGTTTCTTCTGTTACAAATTAGTTGAGCTCTTGGGTTTTTAATTCTTTTTCTTTAAATAATTCCTTTTATATTCTTATTTATTGCATTATAAACAGCCCAGAGTCACTTTCAATGGCAAGATGGGTAGCATATAAATGTAATAAATAAATAAATGATGCACTGATTTTTTTAATTTATTTGTTTAGATTTCATTCTGAAAAAATATGTCTGTATATTCATATCTGAAAAAACATATTTTTATTATGGTCTCTGAATTTAAATCTGATAAAATTGTCTGATAAAACAAAATGATCTAAACAGTCTTCTCAAACTGGGTACCTTCCAGAAATGTTTGACAGCAGCTTCCATAATTCCCCAATCCCAGTGACTAAGGAAGATGGGCTTTGTAATCATCTTTAGTATTGTGGAGGATGACATGTTCATGAAGAGTGAATTGGGGAGCCTGACTTTCAAAGATATATATCACTTTTTAATTCTGCAGTGTATTAAACTAATTTGTGCTAGCCTACTAGGTTACTACATAAATTACATAAAAATTAAAACAGAGCTGCTTCATGGAGTTTTTAATCTGTAATTGTAATCATAAAGTTGCTGCCTGTTAGCAGATGCTAAAATTGGTGGATAGTTTATGGTTTTTATGTTGGTTTTATTATTTAATTGATCTTATCTAACTATTCTCCAAAGCACCTGAGGGCAGAACAAGAAGCAATGAGTGGAAACTAATCAAGGAGAGAAGCAACTTAGAACTGAGGAGAAATTTCCTGACAGTTAGAACAATTAATCAGTGGAACAGCTTGCCTCCAGAAGTTTTGAATGCCCCAACACTGGAAGTCTTCAGGAAGATGTTGGATAGCCGTTTGTCTGAAACAGTATAGGGTTTCCTGTCTAGGCAGGGAGTTGGACTAAAAGACCTCCAAGATCCCTTCCAACTCTGCTATTGTATTGTATTGTATTGTATTGTATTGTATTGTATTGTATTGTATTGTATTGTATTGTATTGTATTGTATTGTATTATTGACTAATATTGTAAACCACCTGGTGTCTTTTGGGGCATTTGGCAACTTAAAGATAACATAAATAAATAAGACAAAACTACCTGTCTCTTTCAGAATTCCATTTCCAGTTGTAGCCAGGACATGCACATGAAAAAACCATTTAGCAACCCCTGTTGTCTTCCAGCAACTAATATTCAGACATGCACTGCTGTTTTATCTATGCCTCAGGTTATGTTCTAAAGGCATATGATGCTGCAATTGTAATTAAAACCTGAAAATATTGCCTAGGAAACTTAGATGTGCTAGTGTGAAAATTCTGTGGATAATATCTATCCTATAAATAAATAAATATTTTGTTATTCTTTCCAATATGCATTGACAGGCCTAGTATCTATTCATTTAGCTAACCTCCTATTAATTTAATACAACAGAAGTTAAATTTGAGGGGGAACTATGCACTTGGATGGGGGATGAAAACCATGTATGTGTATATATTTTAATTTGACTGTGTTTGACATATTTGACTTAACTTCTTGTGAGATGGGTAGTCAGATAAATAAATCTGAGAGCGAACTCCACTCCCTTCTAACACTGATGATGTTACCTAGTTTGATAATGAGACGTCTGCCAGGAATCAAGTTCAGAGAGCACCAAGGACTCCACTATAAAAGTTTTCCCTCACACATATGTGCTAGTTGTTCCTGACTCTAGGGGGTGGTACTCATCTCCATTTCAAAGCTGAAGAGCCAGCACTGTCCGAAGACGTCTCCGTGGTCATGTGGCCGGCATGACTAGATGCTGAAGGTACACGGAACGCTGTTACTTTCCCACCAAAGGTGGTCCCTATTTTTTCTACTTGTATTTTTATATGCTTTCGAACTGCTAGGTTGGCAGAAGCTGGGACAAGTAACGGGAACTCACTCTGTTACGCGGCACTAGGGATTAGAACCACCGAACCGAACTGCCAACCTTTCAATTGACAAGCTCAGCATCTTAGCCACTGAGCCACCACGTCCTGATCTCCACTATAAAAAAAAATTACCTACACAGTTTTTGCAGCATAAATATGCTCTGGTTGGAATTCTGCAAAGAAACAGTTTTTTTTTAAATCAATAAACCACTGTATTTTTTTTGAATGTATGCCACAAAGTACTTGAAGAAACTCTTGTACAAGCTGGAATTCGTTGCTTCAGCAAGTGTTGCAAAGGATACAGAAGGTAATCTGCCAACCACCTTTGGCATATATCCTTACAATGTCATTCAGCGGTCTCCTGATATAATGGAAACGGAGTGTCCAGTATCCATTTCTGACACATTTTGAGGTACAGTTTGTGCAAAGAGTGTGCCTTTCATCTTTCAATAAGGTCAGATCTGAAATAGAAAGGAAAAAAATTGCCTCTCATGAGCAGTTGAGATGAAGTTAGCATAATATCAACACACCTCTCATTGTACGTGACAAAGCTGGTGTCAAAGGGAAATACAGGAGCCAGAAATAGAATGGAAAATATGAGATATATTTTAAAGGGACAGGATCTAACAATCTGAAGCCTAAGTAATGTGGGCTTCTGCCTGTACATTTTTCCCCCTCATGAAACAATCCTTTTGGTTTCTAAACGTAGGTGAACTTCAAAGCACATATAATTAGGAACTCGGTGAGGTTTTTGCTTCATGGGAAATGGGTAAGTCTTCCCCGTGTTATATATTATGAAAAATGAAATTTAAATGGTGAAAAAAGTAAGGTTCTACATTTAGGCAAGAAAAACAAAATGCACAGGTACAGTATAGGTGGAAACTTGCTCAATAGTACTAACTGTGAGAGGGATCTTGGAGTTCTAGTAGACTTAAATATGAGCCAGCAGTGTGCAGCAGCTGCCAAAAAAGCCAACACAATTCTAGGCTGCATAAACAGAGGGATAGAATCAAGATCATATGAAGTGTTAATACCACTTTATAATGCCTTGGTAAGGACACACTTCAGCTTTGGTCACCACGATGAAAAAAGAGGTGGAGAATCTAGAAAGAGTGCAGAGAAGAGCAACAAAGATTATTAAGGGTCTGGAGGCTAAAACATATTAAAAAATGGTTGCAGGAACTGGCTATGTCTAATTTAATGAAAAGAAGGACTAGGGGAAACCTGATAGCAGTGTTTCAATATCTCAGGGGCTGCCACAAAAAAAGAGGGAGAAGCTATTCTCCAAAGCAGCTGAGCGTAGGACAAGAAGCAATGGGTGGAAACAAATCAAGCAGAGAAGCAACTTAGAACTAAGGAGAACTTTCCTGATAGTTAGAACAATTAATCAGTGGAACAACAACAATTCCAGAAGTTTTTAAGAAGATGTTGGATAACCATTTGTCTGCAGTGGTGTAAGGTTTCCTGTCTAAGCAGGGGGTTGGACTAGGTTTAGGTTTAGGTTTATTAGATTTATATGCCACCTTTCTCCCAAGGACTCAGGGCGGCATACAACATTAAAAGAAACACATAATACAAAAGTTTTTAAAAAATTAAATAGAATATCCCAAACAAACCCAATTAAAATTGACAATAACATTTTTTTAAAAAAAATCGAATTAAAATTAACAATGATCAATAATTTATTTTGTTTTGTTCAGGCCAGGCTGGCTTGCTGGAAAAACCAACTTTCTAGGGCGTGTCGGAAGGACCGGAGGTCGGGGATTAAACGAAGCTCCAGGGGCAGCTCATTCCAGAGGGAAGACTAGAAGACCTCCAAGATTCCTTCCAACTCTGTTATTCTATATTCTATTATGATCACATACAAGGAAAACATAGGAGGCTGCCTAATAATACATCATCTCTGTGAAGCCCAGCTTTACCTCTTCTGACTGAGAGGGGTTCTCTAGGGTTGCAAAACTGTTCCCCAGCCCTCTCTGCCTTTTCACCTAAGAATGGCATTCTGCAGTCCCCAGTGGAAATTGACTTTCTTTACAGCATGTATTGCAATGGATGTTTCCTTCCAGATGAGGCTACATGCAAAGCAGTAAGTTTTTGAAATGTTTATGAAATTGGTTTTGTAGTTCAGGAACTGTATCATTGAGTCTTTGGGACGTTTTTTGTGATGCCTTCAAATCAGTGTTGATTCCTGCTGGATAAATCTCTGTGTTAGTTTTTGATTTTTCTCTACAGTAAATAGAGTAAATGAGGAGTCTTATTACTGAACCCTGTAATGCTGAAATAACTCTTGTGATTATATTTCAACAGATTAGTTTTACTGTCTTGAATTTTAATTTAATTTAAGATGTCACTGTTGAGGCCACCCACCTTCGCAACTCTGGACAGCTTACAATTTAAAAGAATCTAAAAGAAAAGAGCATATATATGTTCTGAATGGAAATTGAATGGGAATTGTTGGTACAGTAGATCATTTCAATATACTAAACTGTACTTTGAATGGGGTCCCCTCTATGTTTGGGTCCCAAGGTAATTTTAAAAAGGAATTCATGACGTAGAGAAACTTTGAAAAAAGAATGGTATTTTTGTTCCTGAGCGTAAAGAGATGCCACTAATTCTATTAACTTGGAAGTCTACTAATCTTGCACTGATGTATGCATTGTGCAGCTCGACAATGACTAGGGTGGGAAAGAAGAGAACCAAAAGCATTCCTTGGAGGCTAAAGACCAAGAGGGGACAGGGATATATTCTACTTCTTCATATTAGCAGATGTTTGGCCTCCATATTTCATAGCTGAAGAACATTTTCTCACCTGGGGATTTCATATCAAGTGAAGAGGGAGGCCTTCAGGCAGAGATCTGTATAGACACATAAAGGCACCAACATGAAGTTTCAGAAAAAGAGAAACAGGTTCACAAAAACAACAACAATAATGGGTGGCTCTTAAAATTGTTCCACAAAAAGAGTCTGACGAGATTGAAGTTATGTTATTTCGAGAAGAGGAAATTGAGAGTAAAGTTTATTATAGCAAGGGACATGTGATGAGTGGTCACTGTATTCTCAGTCATTCCATTGTACAGAACATGGAGGGCAAAATGTGACCATTGGTCTACTACTATTCTGATGCTTTTGAAGTAAAATTAAAAAGAAGCTAGTACTTGGTATCATGTGGTTCACCCATGAGCAGGTAATATTTACTTACCAATTTCATTAATCTCAAGGCTAAGGGTTCCTTCTTGTTAAGTGTGTCTTTTGCCAAGCATTTATCATCTGCTGCAGCATTTGAAACACATTGATTAGTTACCCTGTATATTAACAGCAATGTTTCCAAAAGCAAACACAAATGGCAAAAATAATGTTTTAATATCCACGAGGAAGCAATGATGCACTCTGGAACCTTAAGTGCAAAAGCTCTCCTTTATCTTGTAGATTGGCTATTATAATACTGATGCTTTGTTTTCTTCCTGAGCTTCCTCCCATCACCACACACACACTGTTCACACAATAATTCCCAACTAAAATTGGCTCTCCCAGACTTCCTCATCCTGAATTTAGCCATTGGCCTCTTACACACTGCATTCATAAATAGCCTGAGAATTTTCATGTCTCTGAGGTCATAGTATTTCACAGCATTGTTCTTGACGGTGTTAGATGAAGGTTACCGCTTTCAGAGGGAGCGGAGTAGGTTTAAGTCTTTCTCAGCATTGAAGGGCTATCTCTGTGACTATGATCATTACAAAGTGATTTAGACTTGCCCTGGGAACAATTTGAGGTGCAGAAAGGTCTTCCCTTCTTCCTAGCATTATTCTGGAACTGGATATGAATTGTTGAGTAGAAACCCAAGTCAAGGATATATAGGTTTAGGTTTAAGTTTAGGTTTCATTTTATTTATATGCCGCCCTATTCCCAGCGGGACTCAGGGCGGCAAACAAACCCAAGGGGGAAAGGGAAATACAAAAGTACAAATACAAGCGTTTAAAAATAGCCAACAGCCACACAGATCGAGAGGGGAAGGGAACTCATCAACCCCAGGCCTGCCGACACAGCCAGGTTTTAACGGCTTTTCGGAAGGCCAGGAGAGAGGTGAGGGTCCGAATCTCTGTGGGGAGTTTGTTCCAAAGGCCCGGAGCTGCCACAGAGAAGGCCCTCCCCAGGTGGTAGCCAGATGGCATTGGCTGGTAGACGGAACCCGGAGGAGGCCAGCCCTGTGTGATCTAATGGGTCTTTGGGAGGTAATTGGCAGCAGGCGGTCTCTCAAGTACCCAGGTCCAATACCATGAAGGGCTTTATAAGTGACGACTAGCACCTTGAAGACATCACAATATCTAAATATTACTAATAGTACTGACTACATAGTACATATTACTGAGATTTTATTAATGTTTAATCATCATAATTACCATCATGAAATCATACTTATCCAATATTTTTTTAGATCCAGATTGTATTCTTCTATAGTATGTTCTTCAACAGACATCTTAAATGAGGCTAATATTATTTTTTTAAAATAAAGAGATCAAAGAAATGAAATAATCCACTCTCTCTTCCATAAAATAGCATAGCAGACAAAGGTTAACCCCATTGCTTGAACTGAGACTTTATAGAAGGCTGTGCAGCCATGATGGCGAACCTGTGGCACGCGTGTCAGAGGTGGCACCCAGAGTCTTCTTGCTGCCACATGTGCCGTTGCCCCAGGTCAGATCTCCGTGGTGTTTCTTTTGTGAGCTTCCATTTCCCTGAAAACCACAAAACAGAAGCTCACAAAAGGGAAAGATCTTACTTCTTACCGCGCTGCTGGTGTCAGGATGCCACGCCAGTGTTGGCGGCCAGTTGGTCTTTGGGTCTCTGCTATGCATATGCGCACGCATGTTGGTACACAGGCATGTTCACATGTGTCAGCACATGTGCATATTCACACATGAGTGTGCATGTCCACAGGTGCACACATTTGCATGCACATGCGCACCTTTCAGTTTGGGCATGCACATACGCAGTTTGGGCGCTCGATGTCTAAAAGGTTTGTCATCACTGCTGTACAGAAATGCAGAAGTCTTTCCCTAGCCATGGGATCAGCAATCTGCGGCTCTGGAGCCACATGTGGCTCTTTCATCCCTCTGCTGGGGCTCCCTGTCGCTAAAAATATGTGTCACAACCACTAATGTGCGACACCCATCAGCACACAATTTATTGAGCTTTTCGAGCCGCAGTAGGTCAGCCATGGATAAATCCAAGAAAAGAAAAGTTTCAGAAGAAAACAGAACCTGCCCTAGCCCGTCTCATTTCCGATAAAGCAAGGGGAGCAAGGAGCCATGGGATGAGCCAAGGCCAGAGAGAAACCATGGCTAAAAAGGGCAAGCTAGAAAACAAAACTAGAAATTCAAATTCTCAGGTGGGTTTTTGTCATTCAAGAAAGGTCAGCTGGTAATGGAAGCTTTCTGTGAGTCCTGCTACCAAGGACTACCCTTGCCAGCAAGCAAAGAAAAGCATTTGCCTGAGGAGTCAACAGTGGAAATCTGGTCCACTGGCCATTCCTTTACATCTGAGCTAGTCATTTTTGTCATGAAGGATAGAATGGTGTTTATCAGATGACCTGTTCCTGACTGGAACTAGCCTGTTGTCCTTCAATGTATGAAGGATGCTATCCAGAGGTGGTATTCAACCAGTTTTGACAGGTTCTGGTGAACCGGTAGCGGAAATTTTGAGTAGTCTGGAGAACCGGCAAATAGACTTGTCCTGCCCTTGCTGCCTCCCAGCTGATATTCTTTTGTTGCCCTGAACAGGAGAACAGAGCTGGAAAGCAGGTTAGTGGGGTGGGGAAGAAATGGGGATTTTGCAGTGACCTTCTTCCAGGAGTGGGAAGGGAATGGAGATTTTGCAGTATCCTTCCCCCGTCATGCCCACAAAGCCGCGCCCACAGAACCCGTAGTAAAAAAAAAATGAATCCCCCCCCTTATGTTATCCTTTTCCCAGTGTGAAAGTAAAACTGAGCTAACAGTTTGTGGACTGGTAGAAGGTTAGGCTGTCCAGGTATTCATTTGGATTGAAGGCAGGGAGTACTGAAAAAAATTCTGATCTTTCTAGAAAAATGTGGTCCACATGGCTTGCCTGGAAAATGTGTTTTTTTTTTCTTTTTGCAGAAAAGTTGCTAAGTAAATGTCAGGCAAATACAATAGGTGATAGGCTGCTTCATTTCAAATACTTATAATGTTGTACCACAAAAGCTAAACTTTATACAATTAAATGGGACTATCATTGCCTGAACATTAGAGCATTCTGTGGCGATAATAAACGATTGTGTACTTTAACTACGTATTTCTTTGAAACCATTGTATCTTGGATAATTACATTTTTTTGGTTCCTCATAAAGAGATGAGGCCTAAGACTGGAATAAAAAGATTGCCCTCAAAAGTGCAAGGAAACATCCCAGCATTCATACAACATTTTGGAAAGTGTCAGCTTATGTCACCTGATTCCTTGCCCATCCACATCTTCCTTTTCTGAATTTAGTTTCTAGTGATCTGTCTTGTAATGTCTGTCACAGTTGGCAACTGTGTCCAAACCAAGGTGGCTCAGAGTTTGAATGAGATCAATTAATCTTATCTCTAAATATCTGGATTCTAAAGTCATTATGATATATGGGACAGCTGGGATCAGGAACTAGTGAACTAAACTCACAGAAAATCAGCCCTCACGTGTGATTTTAAAAAGCTTTAAAAGTAAAGGTAAAGGTTCCCCTTGCCATATGTGCTAGTTGTTCCCAACTTTTGGGGGTGGTGCTTATCTCTGTTTCAAAGACAAAGAGCCAGCACTGTCCAAAGACGTCTCCATGGTCATGTGGCCAGTATGACTAAAGGCTAGAGGGGCACGGAATGCTGTTACTTTCCCATCAAAGGTGGCTCCTATTTTTCTACTTGCATTTTTTTACGTGCTTTTGAACGGCTAGATTGGCAGAAGTTGGGACAAATAATGGGAGCTCACTCCATTACGCGGCACTAGGGATTCAAACCACTGAATGCCAACCTTCTCATTGACAACCTCAGCGTTTCAGCCACTGAGCTACCCCTTTAAAATTTTAAAGCTTTAAGCTATGTTTAAATATGACCTTAGTATTCTTGGGCACAAGCCTGGAATCTTCCAGTTATGTATTAATGTACAGAGTCTGGAGGAGGTGACCTTTCCTGAAATCATGAAGCATGGCTTTGGAGTTTGCTCATAAGCATGTATTTTAACATTTACACACTGGACTCTTGTTTCTACATGCTCTTAGTGTCCCTTCTCTTCCCTCACTAGTCTCTGACACAGCATCCCATTCACTGATGATTGAAGATCATCATTAACAGTTATCCAAGTTTCTTTCATCCTTTTCCCTATTATTTATTTTCTAATGTTTGCAGCTGTGCTAAAAAGTACAATGGTTCTGTTTGTTTTTGCTTGATTGGATCAGCACTAATCTTTAGGATGGCAATGGAAATTATTTCCTCAAATAAGCAAATAGGAAAATGCTGGCTGAGAGACAACCATTTATTAGAAATGTTCCAGTTCATTATCTTCCCATATACACTTTCATTATTTCATCTTCTCAATAGTCACATTAGATATATGTGCCACTGAAGGATGTTTTTGAATTAAAATCACAAAAAGGTCCTTTAGGTATTTTTTCAGATCATACACACACACGTTCAGTTAGAAGAACTAATGTCTAATTTTCTATTGTGTAGCTTCAAGAGAGTCTGTTGACATTTGTAACTTTCAGAAGGTTTATCAACTGAGTCTTTCAAAGCACTATCAACAGAGACAGAAGCCTTCCCCAAATTGTCATTTTGCCAGCAAATGTGGTGTGATCTTGGGATGTTTTGGGGGCCATAAATGAGGCTTTGTGTAAGTTATTGAGCTATGGATGATCCAGTCCATCTGTAACAGTGCTTAATTTATTTCCTGGTATAGAAATAGAAGACTTAATTGGTACGGTAAAGAAATACATCATAATGCTGTTTATTTTTCAGTGTGTTAAAAAATGCCCGTCATCTTACAATCAAAGCCCTGCTCATTGTTACATAGCTTACATTTGTGACTCACATATAAAGGAGTCAGGGATGAGTCAATCTCATGGCTGTATTTGTTGTCTTGAATATAGCCAAGACAGAAACTTGCAGCCAACTATAGTTGAAAAGACGATGGATTGACTTTAAAGAGGACTTTTCAAACCCACAAAGTGGGAGGGTTTTACCTTAATTTAACAGAAAAGCTTTACATACCGACCGAGAGATTTTTCTCTTGCTCCCTCTTTGCATCAGTTAGCTTTCTAAAATAACTAACTTTTGTCAACTGGATTTTGATTCCATAATAATATTCCTCATAGAAGTGATGCTATCATTTTAAAGGGCCATTATTGTAACGACAAAGAATTCATGGAAAATATGGACAGAAGTTCTTGGCAACTTGAATTTGGTCATTTTACAACAAAGGAAAGGCTTATTTTTCTTCAAATGGTCTTTAGAATTTAAATCATCTCCAAATATCATGTCACTCTTTCAATGTTTGAAAAAGGCTGGACTGTTTTACTTTGGACCGTTCAGCCAAGTTCTACTTTGGGAAGAGAATAGATCAAACAGCTTGTGGGGCATTTGAATGGAGTATTCATGATCAGAGGTGGTATGCAGCCAGTTCTGACAGGTTTTGAAGAACCGGTAACGGAAATTTTCAGTAGTTCGGAGAACCAGCAAATAGGCTAGCCACGCCCCCAATGCCTCCCAGCCTCCCAGCTGATCTTCTTTTGTTTCCCTGAAAAGGAGAACGAAGCTGGAAAGCAGGTTAGTGGGGTGGGGAGAGAATGGGGATTTTGCAGTATCCTTCCCCTGTCATGCCCACAAAGCCACACCCACAGAACTGGTAGTAATAAAATTTGAATCCCACCACTCACTGCTCATGATGCAGCTAAGTCTGTGACCAAGGAGAACCAAAAGGTTGTTGGTCCAGTGAAACTAGCAAAGGCAAAGTTGGAAACTAGTGGATTGAGTTTTTGCACTTTCCAGCATAAAACAGAATATTATAGATTACATGGCTGCGAAATTTTGAAAGTTGAAATCTACACATCATAAGGCTACTAAGTTGAGAAATACTAGTCTAGAGTCTAGACAAAGTAACAGAAACAAAATGATTTAAATGAAGTGCATTGATATTACAAAGGTAAAGGTAAAGCTTCCCCTCGCACATATGTGCTAGTCATTCCTGACTCTATGGGGCGGTGCTCATCTCCGTTTCAAAGCCGGAGAGCCAGCACTGTCCAAAGACATATCCATGGTCATGCGGATGTAGGCTGACTCTGTAGGCTGTGCTTTGAATCCAAGTTTGGTTGCCTTGCTGGCTGATGTAATTTTCCCAGGTGCCTTGTGGTGAGTTTCTGTAGAAGGTTAATCCTACCTTTGTTGGGTAGAGTAGACTAGCTCAGGCTCATCGACAAAGGTGGGGGGCCAGGAAGCTTCAGGGAGCAACTTTGTCTTTAAAAACATGTTTCTCCCTTTTCACATCCAGGGAAATATAATATTCTGCCTTTTTAATATTTCCCAGGATATTTCTTTTTTCTAGGAGAGGCATGGGTTTTAACTTCCTGCAATGATATGCCTCTTTGTTTTTGCAGACCGCCAATATGAAAAGATTGCTGATCTGGCAAATGTGGTGCCTAGTTTATTAAGAATTGAATCCTGGAAATTTGCCAAATTGGATCTGGGAGTTTTGCAGCACTTACTTTAGAAGCATTACTGAGAGATGCTTTCTAATATTTAAAAAAAGAAAACCTGACATACTTACAGCAATGTCACATTCTTGAAATAGTGAACATTTCCTGGAAAGGCAGCATGAAGAAGCAATGTTGGTTAGACATTCTGCTATTTGTGAAACTGTCCAAAAAGAATCCCTTAAACCTACAGTGTTTTTGTATGTACGTAGCAAAAACCCATGCACAAAGTAATCTCACACCTAAATAGTATCTTAGTGCAACTTTTGTATGCTCCAATATTTCTGCCCCATTTTTAACTACAATACTGAATTATATAACATATAGGTTCGGTTAAAATAGAAAAATCTTATCATGATCGTTCTCCATGCAAAATATGACCAATACCTGTGCACCTATTCAAACGATAACATTAGTTTGGAAGATCCCAATCAAGTCAGTTTTATCAGAATTCAACAAGATCAAATTCACAAAACATCCATAAAATCCAATGAAGGCGAACTTCTTATATTTTAGGGCTATTAGCTCAAGGTGGAACTGTTCTTCAATTGGGAAATGTCTTCTATCATTCAGTCAGACTGTGTAGGACATATGAAAGTGACTTTGATGAAGATATGTAGGGCCCTTTACCGAGGTAAAAGGGACTGACATATTTTCTTTTAAGTCCACAATGAAATAACGTTTGGAAGTGACTCAGGCAAACAGGAGGAGGAGGAGGAGGAAATAATTAGATTTTGTTACTGTAGCCAATAATAGTAGCATTAGCCTACCATTTCTTGTACTGGTCTACCTAGTGAGGCCAACAGAAGCTCCTTTGCTAAAACTTAAATTCATTATTGTGTGTTCTTCAGTCTAAAATGAGAGAGAATAGTCTTCGTGTTCCTCTGAAGGACACTTTTTTCAAGTTGGGGAGGCGGGGGATAGCAGTTATATCTCTCCTCAGCTCTCACTGTTCAAGATTAACTATACCCAACTTCTTTAATCTTTCCTCCTAAGATTTAATGTCTAGTTTAAAATTATTCTTATTACCCTTCTCCAAACCTATTCCAATTTCTTAAGTTTGTTATCCAGAAATGTACATAATATTCATGTCAGCATTCCAAATATCATGCAGAATTAAATCAGAGACCAAAGCAAAACTATCCTTAAAGTTCCAATTTAATAAGACAGACATGTTGGCATCGTGCTATGGATCCCAATACTGGAATTGACATCAGAATTCCACCCAGTTAAAAGTTCATGATTTTGTTCCCACACCCACAATCCATCACATGGTCCAATCTTCTTCTTCCACGCTGGCATCCACACCCAGCTGCTTCCGGTCAGGTGTACTGGTGCAGAGACAAAGAATAACCTTGGCTTCTGGTAAAGAATGAAAACAATACATTCCACAATCCTACTCCTTCTATTACCCCCTCCCATCAACTATACTAATGAAACAGCATAATGAAATAAGAGAAAGTGTGGCAGGCCAAAATGCTAAAAGGAATATAATTGCAGGCCTGACAATTCAAGCAGTGGTGGGATTCTATTTTTTTTACTACCGGTTCTGTGGGTGTGGCTTGGTAGCCATGGTGTGGCTTGGTGGGCATGGCAGTAGAAGGATACTGTAAAATTCCCATTCCCTCCCCACTCTAGGGGAAGGTTACTGCAAAATCTCCATTTACTTGGCTGAGACTCAGAAGACAGAGAATAGATGGGGGCAGGGCCAGTCCGAGGTGGTATTTATCAGTTCTCTGAACTACTCAAAATTTCCAGAACCTGCTGAATACCACTTTTATATTCAAGATAAGGTGTGAACAAAGCCATAAATTAAAATAGTTATTTAGGAAACAGGTTAAGTTTCAATTTTACAAAACAGATCAGAAAGTGTACAGGCTCCTAAAGCCTGGAAACAAATTTGGGGCACTGCTGATTATTTTCCCATTAGTCAATATAATGAATTGCATCTGAAAGTTAAAATTTGGTTTAAAACAATTAACTTGATTTTTGGGCTATTCCTTCCAACAGGACTTGGCTGATAGTCAATCACTACTTAGATTCAAAAGTTTAATTGTGCATGCAAATTTTGGACATAGCTAATCAAATGGGGCTTCTTAGAATCCTACTGAGAACTCCAATTAACATGAAAAAGTCTAGGAAATTGGAAAGCCACCCAATTTTCGGTCTCAGTCGGAGGTCAGGTGCATGAACACTTTTAAAAAACATGAATCTTTTCTATTTCAGTCCATCCTGGAGACCAAGGCTAAGGAAGATGAAAGTTTGTTCCATAAATAAATAGAAATATTGTCTATATAGAAATATACATACACATCATTTAGGTGACATTCCATCTATAAGTGCACTTTTTCTATCTTTCTAACAAGCAAAACGAAGTCATATCTTAAATACCATCTTGTACCTAATGCAGCATTCTAAGACATATTTCAATCACATCTGTGATTAATCTAAGCAAAATCTTAGATTTTGCACTTTCTCAAACAGAATAAGTAGTTTTTGTGATTTTTTTTTTTTGTGATTTTATTGAGATTTGTAGGCCGCCCTTTTCCCTGAGGGGACTCAGGGCGGCTCACATAAAATCGGGGAAGGGGAGATACAGACAATAACAAAGACACATATAATAAAAACAGTAACCAACATGCATTCATCATTCGGGGGGGGCAACTATCTTCATCCCCAGGCCTGACGGGCTAGCCAGTTCTTCAAGGCTGCGCGGAAGGCCTGGACGGTGGTGAGGGTACGAATCTCCACGGGGAGTTCGTTCCAAAGGGTCGGGGCGACTACTGAGAAGGCCCTCCTCCTTGTAGTTGCCAGCCGACACTGGCTGGCCGATGGAATACGGAGGAGGCCCAATCTGTGTGATCTTATTGGTCGCAGGGAGGTAATTGGCAGAAGGCGGTCTCTCAAGTATCCAGATCCACTACCATGTAGGGCTTTATGGGTGATTAACAGCACCTTGAAGCGCATCCGGAAGTCGACAGGTAGCCAGCGCAGCTCGCGGAGGATAGGTGTAATGTGGGTGAACCGCGGTGCACCCACTATCGCTCGCGCGGCTGCGTTCTGCACTAGCTGAAGACGCCGGATGCTCTTCAAGGGCAGCCCCATGTAGAGCACATTGCAGTATTCCAGCCTAGAGGTCACGAGGGCCCGAGTGACTGTTGTGAGTGCCTCCCGATTCAGGTAGGGTCGCAACTGGCGCACCAGGCGTACCTGGGCGAATGCCCCCCTAGCCACAGCCGTCAAATGGTGGTCGAATGATAGCTGTGGATCTAGGAGGACTCCCAAGTTGCGGACCCTCTCTGAGGGGTATAAAGTTTGGCCCCCCAGCCTGAGAGATGGAATATTGGTGGAATCCTTGGGAGGGAAACACAACAGCCACTCGGTCTTTTCTGGGTTGAGCACAAGCTTGTTAGCCCTCATCCAGTCCATAACCGCCTCCAGACCCCGGCTCATCACGTCTGCCGCTTCATTGAGTTGGCACGGGGCGGACAGATACAGTTGAGTATCGTCCGCATATTGATGGTATCTAATCCCGTGCCTGCGGATGATCTCTCCCAGCGGTTTCATGTAGATGTTGAATAGTAGGGGGGATAAGACCGAGCCCTGAGGCACCCCATATGTTAGGGGCCTAGGGGACGATCTCTGCCCCCCCACTAACACCGACTGCGACCTGTCCGAGAGGTAGGAAGAGAACCACCGCAACACGGTGCCTCCCACCCCCACCTCCCGCAGTCGTCGCAGAAGGATACCATGGTCGATGGTATCGAAAGCCGCTGAGAGGTCAAGGAGAACCAGGATGGAGGAATGTCCTCCATCTCTGGCTCTCCATAGATCATCAGTCAATGCGACCAAAGCGGTTTCAGTGCTGTAACCGGGTCTGAAGCCTGACTGGAAGGGGTCGAGATAGTTTGCTTCCTCCAAGGACCGCTGGAGCTGAAAGGCCAGTTTGCTGTTAGATGATTCTTCACTTGATAGCTGGAGGTGCTGGTTTCATTGCTGCAACACCATTGGGTCTCTGCCAGCCTTAAAGAGAAAAAGTGTTATCTTCCAAAGGATGACTTTAAATTTTCTCCTATTTCTGCAGCATTCAGTCCGGCAAACTTTTTTCTTCACAAGACTGCTTGGTCAAGTAAATTACCAAGTTTTAAGACAATGGTTTCTCAATATCCTAAATTCATATCCATACATGTATTCATGCACCACACTCAACTTCAAATATACAACTTGTGATAATGTGGACAGTACTGCATATTTATTTTATTTGTATGTTTTACCCCCTAAGAGATCTGAAATGCCTTCATATTTCATGGGAAGCCAGCACATTGCAGTTCAATTTCAGCCCCCACATGATTACACAATACACTGAACAGAGTCGATTTAAAGATTTAACAGCTGCCTTAGCACATGTCAAGTTTGTATAGATTTAAAGGGGACTTTTTGCAAACAGTCTAGGTTTTTTTATTCAATGTGTCAAACCTAGAAAATTGATTTTTTTTTCCAGTTAAGTATTTTGTAGAAATTCAGTCCATGTAATTAAGAGATTTTATTTTCTATTGCTGGATTAAGAAAATTAATTAAGGTTGCCATGCTACACAGTCTTTCTTGGGAATACAGTACATGCTATTGAACTTAATAGAACTTCCTTTTATGTAGCTATATAAAGCAATGCATTGATTACAAAGATAGCTGAAGATGAAGTTCATTGGTACAGAGTCTTGTCTGTGTAGTCTTAGATCTACCAAAATCTTTCATCTTTCTCTGGGGAAAGATGGGGAAAGGACTTCTTTTATGAACCAAATTTTAGCCACTTCCTTGAGATCAAATCTGACAGCAGTTCCTATTGTGGATTTATCTACTCTGAAGAATAATATAGAGTGTAAGGGATGTCCATCTCCTCTCTCACATCAACTAACAGCTCTGATCTGTTTCTGATTCTATAGAGACGTAAAATTTGTACTCAGCCTATGAGTATAAAGGCTAATTGGCATGATCTCTGGTATGCAGTCAGTTCCAAGATATCACTGGGTAAATCAAGCTCATAGAAAAATTTCAGACACAATATTGGATATTATATATGAATACAAGAAAGATTAAAAACATTTCCAAGTGGAATTCTGATAAATTATGTTTATGAAATTGAATATACAGCAGTGGCTAAAATTGTGGAATTATCACCATAGAAAAAATGAGATATACAAAAATTATCACCATGTCAGTTAATATATAGTTGGGTAACTTTTAGCATGAATTACAGTCTTACAATATCTTCCTATGGGGGGGAACCACGTTTTTTAGTTCTGCAGCTGTTATAATGTGAAATTTTCATAGAATACAGATAATTGAACAAATTTCATTGCATTATATTCTTGATTAATTTATCTTTCCATTGATATATAATTTTATGCTACTACTCCCCCCCCCAAAAAAGTGGTGTTATTAGCCATTCAACCTCAAAAATACACTCCCCCCCAAAAAAATGTTTCCACAATTTTTGCCACTACTGTAAAATGGTTCATGGCAATGGTGGGTTCCGGATCCCGGTGCAACCGGTACGGTGCAATGGGGCCCGGCATCAACCATATGAACGCATGCAGCAGGCGCATGCGTTCTTACCTTGTGTGATCTCTGCGACGCATCTGCAACGCTCCAACTGCTCGGCAGAGCATCGCGCAGGTGCCATGCGCTATGTGCGCGGAAGCGCCAAAGAGCTGAAATACAGGTAAGGATGGCGGGCGGGCAACCCATCACTGGTTCATGGCAAGATGGATGGTAGCTGGAATGAATCTGCATATATATATATATATATATATATATATATATATATATATATATGTATGTATGTATGTATGTATGTATGTATGTATGTATGTATGTATGTATGTATGTATGTATGTATAATATAGAGATAGAGATAGAGATACACACATACATACATACATACATATATATATATATATATATATATATATATATATATATATATATATATATATATATATATGTTGTATTTGTGCTGATAAATAAATAAATATATTTAATTTTTTGAATAAACACAAATAAACACCTTAAAATCACCTTCCATTACAAATTGTAGAAAGTGTGTCAATTGGTTATAAAGAACTTTCGTACATCCCTTCCACAGTCATCACCTATGATTCATATCAAGTTATATATTTTACATCAAATATATAATATCTAAATATATACATCAAATATAAATATATACATCAAATATATATATATATATTGCTATTGCTATTGTCATACCTCATCCTTCGTATGACTATAGTTGTTTTAATGTCCCTTTATAACAAACATTCCAAAATTTAAAACAAAACCACATAATGGCATTCCCTTATCTATTTTCAATATCATCCAGCCACATTATATCTTTATAACACATTCAAAATAAAAATTAATTATGTTTAATAACAAAATTTCTAGACCTTTTTTTAATCATTGTTTACAATTTATATCCAATTTCCCTTTTATCATCTCAATATAAATTATTACATTATTATCATTATCAGTCATTTATTTAACAAGTTTGACTAAGTTTAACTTTCTTTTCCCCCTTTTTTCAACCATTTAAAATTTATACCAAATTTCCTCTTATCAAACCAATACATATGTATACATTGTTATTATTATCCATTATTTATCTAACTTTATCCATTATCACCACATTTTTAACCTAATGCTCTAATTTTAACTAAATTTAACTAGTGTTTTATTATTAATTTTCATATCTCAACCTGTGTCTTTCCAGTAATAGTGTAGCCCTATTTCTTTTGCCATTTGTAAAGCACCATTCCATCTATCTTCCCTTTCCTTGTTCCACTCTTTCCATCTCCCACCACACTCAGTTCACTGTCAATATCCACGGTTATCTTGCCTCTTTGTTCATTTTTCCCTTGGGTTTTTTGGACTCTAGCCTCCACTTTTTCCATTTGCTGGATATTTTCCATTTTTCCATCAGGTTTTACCACATTACATTTTATATTTTCAATATTTTCCCATCTCTTCTCAATTCTCTTTGTTTTTTCGAATAATTTTTGAATTCCAAATATAATCTGTTGTAATGTTATGGTTTCTTTTTGATGTCGTGCCATCCTTCCAATTAGTAAACACTGCCACTCTGGTTTAAAAACAAATCTTTGTTTTCACTTCTTTCCAGCTACCAACAAGCATCCAAGGACCACCTGTGTAAACAGCCCATGCTCTTCTTATTTCTTCTATAAACAAGCTGAAGCCTTTAAAGTGCAAGGAATGATCAAAGGAAAAAAAGAAAAAGCAATGTTTCCAGGTCTCAACTTCCAACCTCCAAGTGGCAGTGTAACTTCTTTTCCCTCTAAGATTACTACCCACTTTATATTCCCTTTATATCTTCTTTATGTTTCAGGCTTAGAAGAAACAGAATTCTTAAATGAAACAAAATAAAAGAAAAAATCCATCCCAACCAGTATTGTAGAAATAAAGGAAAATATTTAATCCACAAGTAAAAAAGAAATAGAAGAAGAAAATCCGATACTTTCACTTTAAAAAGTAAAAAATATTTACAAAACTTCCATCCATAGAAAAAAATAAAATAAAAAAGGTAACACACTGTCCAATAATGCTTAATTTCACCGCTTATTTCGTTTTCTTTACCAGTTTAATTTAACTTCAATCTTTTTGGGGCAGTCTTTTATAAAAATAAGATTTCCTCACTAGATGGACACACTTTCTCTTTCCGCTTTCCTCCCGTTGCGGAGCTGTCCTGACTTCAGCAGCTTAAGGCTGCGCTTATTGTCGCCGGCAAGAAGAGATTCTCTTGGATCAATCAGGGACTTTGCGGTGTCCCTGAGATCAGCAAGGTGTATTCTTCCCTGTCACCGTCTCTTCGGGACGGTTTAGGTCTGAATGGACCATCCAGCGACAAAAGTGTCAACTGCGATCTCAGTACTATGAGATCGCATGTCGTACCGTCGCGATGACAGCTCCTTTTTCTGCTGGAATGAATCTTTGTCAGTTTCTATTCTTCCTAGAAAAAAAATCAGCAGAGGGTAAAACAGAGCATCAGTAATTAAGCAAGTTTTACAAAATGGTCAACGGGTGTCTTTTATTTTCCTTTAAGCATTAAAAAAAGATGCCATGCTTGTAGCAGTGTCTGGTTCTTTAAAACACACTTATTATCTGATGCCTCTTGGTACAGCCATGAGTTATGCAAGGGAAGAACCATAAGATCTCAGTAAGCATAATCACTGTTCAACTCTAGTGCAAATACTTACCGACTTTTATTTTTATTTTTTAAATGCCAGATTAGAAATTTCTCCAGATAGTGAATAGAATGGTGTTGTGGCCCAGCAGGAGTCGTTGGAGCTGCAAACAGACTCCGACAGCGAGTGGCCCTATGAGTCGGCTCTGGAAGATGTGGAGGACCTTGGACAGGGTTCTGACTCCGAGCAGGAACCAGAGAGGCTGGTTGGCCACCAGGAGGCGCCTGAGGCATGGAGCAGTGGTGAAAGCTAAAGGGAATTGGTCCCTGAAGTCAAGCCCTGGAGCAATGGGGAGGAGCTAAAGGAGTTGGTTCCAGCCGCCAGGCAAAGGCAGGCAGATAAACGCCGACAGCAACTACGCAGATACAGAAGATAATTGGACCCAGGTGGTTGTAATTAGGCTCCTCCCAAGAGAGTATTTAAGGAGAGACTTTGGGAGGAGGCTGTTTGCAGGATTCAACTAATATACCAACGCTGGAGAAGTTCTCGTGTGGATTTCTTATCTTGGAAGTCTGGAATGCTGCCAAAGTCTTGTCGGTGTGTTAATTTACTGTGAATAAATTGTCTAGCAGTAATCTTGTCTTGGAGTGCCTTGGTGTATGGAAGTGGGGGGGAGTCAGAACAGAATGGGTTGTGCTCTGATTCACCAAACCCTAGTTGATAACAAATAGTCAAATATTACACCAGATGTGGATATTCAGGGATGGACAAACCTATTGCATGCACACACGGGGAGTAATGAAGATCTTCAATGAGCCTTATCTCCTGTGAATTCTAGTTAAACTGGAATATAGGAGGAATGGACTGCAGAGCAATATACTGTAAGAATAAGAAAGAGGAAAGGTTTTGTGTCTGTGTGAAATCTATTCATTTTTCCCACAGATCTCTTTTAAAGTGTTACCATAGAAACAGATGCTGCTGAGTTAAAAAAGGAAAGCCATTCATCCATTTACAGTGTGCATACATTGCTTTGAAACATTTCAAGAAAATGTATTTGGTATTTTTGTATTTTGTGGATGAAAACACTGGAAGTGGGTGTGAGATAATAAAAACCAATAACAGAGTGTTTAACAGGCTAGGGAGCCATACACAAAATTTGAGAATAATGAAAGAGCTAAGGACCACAGAACTGAAATATCCTATGCAATAAGGTGGATACAATGGATTATTGATTATATTAAAATGAGTACTTTGTGTTAGTCAGTGTACGTAATTATAACCTGATTTTTGGTTCTTATTGATCCAGTCTTCATTCCTTCTTCATTATTTCTGCATTGGATCCAACTAAGTTAAGAATTTCAAATCAAATTGGGCTGCTTCACAATCCTTCTGTGATATCAGATAAGACAAGCTCTCTCAAAGATGATCAGAACTTAATCATTATTATTAACAGGTTTTGCGCACAATTTGAAGCTATTGCGTCTTGCAATGTTTTTTTTTAAATAAAACCTGCTTTTAATTTTCATTTCTCTGTAAAATTGAGAGGAATAGGCAGAAGAACGGTGTGGACTTGTTACCATATGAACACAATGGTTATAAAATAGGAAGTCTCTTGCAATTGTGTTTCAAAGTAGTAGCGTTGCCTGAAAATATAATATAATTCTGTCTTTATGAAAAAAAAAGTTTCTTCAACAAACTGATTAATATATGATATGGGAAGCATTTTACCAATGTTTAAAGAATAAAAAAGGGAAATGGAAATAAAGGAAGGAGACAACAAGAAAAATAGAAAATACATTAAGAAAGAGATAAGAATAAAATGGCAACTTGTAACCTGAGTATGATGAGAATAATCATGCTTAATGTTATTATTGTATTTTTATTAGAAGATATGTTATGAGGGAAATGAAGAGTTACACGTGGCATAATTGTTCAATGTATATAATTTGTGGAAGGATGTTGCACAAAAATATTTGTACCCAGACGACACACTGCTTAAGGAGAGATGAAATGTTTATATATATATTTTTAATGGAAAATAAATAAAAAAACTTTAAAAAAGAAAAAATGTTTCCTTCAAGTAAAATCAGAAAGCAAAGAAACATGGCTTTGAATTGTCTACAGTTACCTTTTTATAATTGGACATGTTCCTTATTAATAGGCAGCTCTATAAAATGTGCAGTCTGAAACTCACAGTCTCAAAGTTTGCATGATTCTTACACCCATTCATATGACTCAAATATATAGAAATCCACTTTACACACAAAACACCACCTTTCTGTCAAAAAATCTGGCAGGGTTTATTTCTCCAGAAGATCAACCTCATCATATTAAGAATCACAGAATGTAGGACTTGGAAGTGATCTCGGGGCTCACCCAATTTAATTCATATCTAGTCCAGAAATCCAGTACTATAGCCTCTTTACTACCAGTACTAGAGCCATGGTGATGCAGTGGTTAGAATACAATATTGCAGGCTAATTCTGCTGACTGCCAGTAGTTCGATCCTGATCTGCTCAAAGCTGACAGACTTCCATCTATCCAAGGTCGATAAAATGAGGACCCAGGTTGTTGGGGTCAATATGTTGACTCTGTAAACTGCTTAGAGAGGGCTGTAAAGAACTATAAAGTTTTAAATAAGTTTAAGTGCTATGTTTATCTTTAACAGGTATTACCCACCCTCCATTTATACAACTTCAATAATCTACCACCTCTAGTCTGTTCCATTGTCAAACCATTATTGAACCATTAGAAACTTTTTCACAATGTCTAAACAATATTTGCTTTCTTATCATTTAAACCCATTGATTTTTGTCCTGTCTTCTGGAACAACACTGAACAATTTGCTTTACTTTCTATGTGACAGACCTTCAGATATTTAAGATAGATACCATATCTCCTTGCAAGTTTTCTCTTGTCCTGGTTAAACATTCTCAGCACTTTCAACCATCTAAGTTTTTTTTTCCCCTTCCAGGTTCCTTATCATTTTGATTGCTGTTCTCAGACAATACTCCAGTTTCTCAGGGAGTCTATCCATCTACAACTGGACATAGTATTCTAGATGTATTGTAGTTTAAGAGTTTGCTGCCTTGAACCTCCCCATTCTGAGAAGGCAAAGTTTCCAATCCTGAACCCCAGATAGGAAATGGAAATGAAAGAAGTGTGCAACTGGTTTTCTCTTTCTGCTTATTTTGCGGGCCTTTGTTTTTATTAGATAAATTGTTCTAATCACTTTTCAATTTCCTGTTTGTTTTGTCAGCATCCAGCTTTCCTAGAACATCTTGTTGGTTTGGTAAAAGTGGCAAGAGAGGAAAGCTGATAAAAGTGTTTAAGACGAAGTGTCACACTCATGCCAGAACACCCAGGATTCTCAAGTATAAACATGGCATGATAAGACATTTGTTTACCCAGTTGCCGATCTATGTAAACAAATTTAATTGAAGGACAAGAAATGCCTTTCTTTGTCTGCTCATGTTTATGGGACCTTTTTGCACCCAACTAATTTTTTTTAAAAAAAAAACACAACCTTTAAAATAGTGTTCAAAGAAATTCTGGGTTCAAATCCAAGTGGGGAAAAAGACACTGGAAACATGGAGGCTGCTTGGAAAGATGGTTTAATGGTGGACAGGATCACATGGCTTGAGCTTCTGAACAGAAAAGGGGGATCAGATGTTGGATGAAGAAGAAAAGAGAGAGAGAAAAGGGACTTGCTGGGTTTTTTATACTCTGTTCGGCTCCACCTCTCTGTTTCCTCTTCTTGTGTAAGAAATGTATTCTGATTGGTTGTCAGACTCCCATGGGACCATGCAGGAACAACTCTCTAGGCTGTCTTTTGAGTCCAAGTTTGGTTGAGTTCCCAGATGCCCTGTGGTGGGTAAAGGGCTAATACTATCATGCCTTAATCCCATCACCTTGGAGCTGAAGGGGGAACTCTTTGTTATGTAGAATAGACTGGCTCGGGCATTTTAATGGCCCATTAAGAAAAGTGGGGGCTATTAAGAGTGAGTCCATTTCCTGCCTAAAAACATGTTTCTCCATTTCTTATTCAGGGAAATATAATAGTCTGCCTTTTCAATATTTCCCAGGATATTTTATTTTTCTAGGAGAGGGTTGGGTGCTAACTTCCTACAATAGCAAAGTACATTTTGTTATTTTTACTAACCTAGCACGGTAAACATATAATGAGGATTTTTCTAGAAGCCTCTCAAAGGAGAGTTCTGCACTGCTTTACTCTGCAATGAAAAATGCACTTGTATATGTTGCAGATGGTTGATAGAATTTTGTCTACCTTTGCTGTACCAAGTCTGAATGAAGAAAAGGGTTTTCAGCTGAAAGATAGAGTTAATATGATGTCAGCAGAACTGATTGTCATTTATTTGTCTTGAGAATGGCTGCTGGATTGGCGTCCTGGGAATTTTGTGACGTCAGATTCTCTCTGGATTTACAGGCTATACAAGCAAGCGGGTTTGGTCATCAACTATCTCTGGTAGTTGAAATTTGGATTTTGAGTTTCTTCCTGAAACTTTCAAGCTAGGTTTCAGGGGATTCCATCCAATGTAGGAATTTTGGGGAATGGATTAATCCAGGGGTGTCAAACTCAAGGCCCATCGGCCAGGGCTGGCCCGCGGTGTGCTTAGATCTGGTCCATGGGGCTACCCTGGAAACAATGAAGAAATGTCACGTGGTGCTTCTGCCAGTGAAAATGGAGCTCGGGAGGGTTTCATGTGGCCCTCCTAGCGGCCTCCCCAAGTTCCATTTTTGCTGGCAGAAGGTTATAGAAGACCATCGTAGCCGAAAATGGAGCCTCAACAAATGACATTGAGCTGGCCACGCCTACCCTGGCCAAGCCTCTTGACCCTCCCGAGGTGAAACACAATCCTGATGCGGCTCTCAAAGAGATCAAGTTTGACACCCCTGAATTAGTGGATGTAGTAGCTAAATATGCATTGTATCAGTCATAGGTGGACTGTAAAGTATTTTTTGGATCAAGAAAATTGGTTAGACATGAGGTGAGGAACATCTGGCAGAAGAAATGAGATGGTATTCCTGGCTGGAAAGTCTGGAATGGAATATTCTTTTTATTTTTTAATCTTTTTGACAAAGCTTTTCAAGTGTCTCTCTGGACATGACGCTACTCAGGACAAGTTGCTTCTTATTGGAAAAATGATAATATTCGTCCCACTTGTGGTGTTGAAACTATTGATCACTTGTTGAGGGACAGCGTTCTTTCTAAACAAAAGTGCCTTTTTTGTCCTTTCATTCTATTGGTTCTTCTATTTGCTGCAGGATTTGGCTGGGAATCATTCCTACTTGCCATTAGCTAGAAACTGGGGAAAATTCATCAATCATCCCACCAAGGTGAATTGATAATATTTTAGTGAATTAAAATTAATACCATTATCCTTTGTCTGAAGAAGCCCAGAGTCAATGCAATAGGAGATGGGTTGCATAGAAGGAGGGGAGGGAGGGAGGTCACTTAGCAATAGCAATAGCAGTTAGACTTTCAGCCCTCTCTAAGCGGTTTACAGAGTCACCATATCGCCCCCACAGTCTGGGGGTTCACCCACAAAACCATGCTCGACTAAACCATGCCGGACTAAACCGCGTCGCTGACGTCATCAACAGGACGACAACAGCGCGGAGACAGAAGTACGCTATAAACACTAAACCTAAAATTAACCCCTAAACCTAAACCTAACCCCCCTAAACCTAATCCTAAACCTAACCCTAAACCTAACCCTTAACCTAACCCTAAACCTAACCCTTAACCTAACCCTAAACCTAACCCTAACCCTTAACCTCACCCTAACCCTAACCCTTAACCTAACCCTAAACCTAACCCTAACCCTTAACCTAACCCTAAACCTAACCCTAAAACTAACCCTAAACCTAACCATTACCTTAAGTTGAATCGGCTTGCTTTCAAAGCGCTATTTAAAGCGCCCTTCTTTCTATGCGCTGGCTGTTGTCGCCCTGTTGATGACGTCAGCGACGCGGTTTAATCAGGCGCAGTTTAGTCGAGCGCGGTTTTGACGGGTCACGCAGTCTGGGTCCTCATTTCACCCACCTCGGAAGGATGGAAGGCTGAGTCAACGTTGAGCCGGTGAGATTAGAACTGCTGAACTGCAGATAACAGTCAGCTGTAGTGGCCTTCAGTACTGCACCCTAACCACTGTGCCACTTGCTAATAAACTAAATGTCTCTCAGATTCAAAAATGTATTCCTGCATGAAATATAATCTTTATTTTTCTCCCTTAATATTAGTAGTCACCTTGTACATCTCTTTTATTTGGGGTCCCTAAATTGAAGGGTTATTTGCATGCTAGCTGTGAGGATGAAAGAGGAAATAGCAGGATCTATTGTGAGGAACATAATATGAATAATTTTTCCATGGGGACAGAAGATGGAAGACATTTGGCTGCTCCATTCATATTATCAGACTTTGTAACAGAATGATTGCTAGGAATAAGATCTGCTTAGCTTTCATCTTTCTCTGATAAAACCATCAGGAAACAAGTAATTATGAAAAGACCTGCTATTGCAAGGTATGCAATAGTGGTGGTTATGTTTAAGTTTGTATTACGGAAATTTTAACCAGAGAAATATTGGATAAATAAATACACTGAAGAATAAAAACAAAATATTCTTGCATTAAAAACACATTCTTAAGCAATGCTGACAGATGATCAGGAGAATGAACACAAACGATTGTGACATTTTAATGTTTATTTTGAAATCCTTAAAACAAAACCTGTTAGACTTGAAATCCATCTTTCCAATGGTGCAAAGGGTAATGAAAGTTGGATTTTAACATGATCCATCTATAAATGTGTTCTTAGTTGTGGGTTCATAGTCTTTCAGGAAATGCTGAGGTGGCGCAGTGGCGCAGTCGTTAAATGCAGCACTGCAGGCTACTGCTAGATCAGCAGGTCAGCGGTTCAAATCTCACCGGCTCAGGGTTGACTCAGCCTTCCATCCTTCCGAGGTGGGTAAAATGAGGACCCAGATTGTTGGGGGCAATATGCTGACTCTCTGTAAACCGCTTAGAGAGGGCTGAAAGCCCTATGAAGCGGTATATAAGTCCACTGCTATTGCTATTGCTTTATTGCTTTAAATCATTTTATGATTGTTTGTCATCCACAGTCACTTGCTTAAGTTGGGCAACTGTAGAAATTTAATTAATTAATTCAATTTTTACAGCTGCCCAACTTAATTAAGCAATTAGGTAATTAATGCTTGTATCAGCCTTATAAAACAAAATTAAAAGAAAAAGGTGCTTTTTCTATTATATTTTTAAATAAATCAGAATAAAGTTTTTCTGGAATTCGCAGGGATATGTCCTTTCAACCCACAATAATTTAATGATGGAAACCTAACTGATGAACAATGCCAATTGTTCTCTTATCCAGCTTCAATGTTAGTTTTCGATGCTTTCCAATGTCATCCCAAGTGCAATTCCTATTATGAATTCTAATTGTTCCCTTCTTTCATTCTGATCCAGCTCATGCTATTGATCCAATAATATCAGTCATTTTACAAACATTATAAATGCAAATCCCTTAAATAAAAGCCTTTTTAATCTTGTCCACCTTTGTCTTCTCTGATCTGCTATATTTCTTGGACTGCATTCACATAAGCTGATGTCAAATGTTTTTCTTAGTATCCACCACTTTTAGGAATTCAAAATGCTTCCGTAATTCATTTATCCAGATTTATTCTAAGATTGAGAGACTATGAAAAGCACAAATTCTCTTTAGGATGCTTTGCTTTGTAGAATACTTTCTGAGCAACATTGTAAACTGTATGCAGAATTTGTACAGGATCTTTCTGTTTCTTAATGCAAATTAAATCTTGCCTCCAGAAGTTGTAGGTGCTCTAACACTAGAGGTTTTTAAGAAGAGATCATTTGTCTGAAATGGTATAGAGTTTCCTGCCTGAGCAGGGGGTTAGACAAGAAGACCTCTCCAAGGTCCCTTCCAATCTGTTTTTCTGTTATTCTGTTAAATGTAGAAAGATAGCACTCTAGGACTAGCATAAGGGTAAAGGCCATATGAAGGAGACCATTTAAATACAAGAAACTCAGACTAATTAATTGTGGCTCATTCAGTTGAGAATTTGTATTAATTGGATGCACAAGGTTGAGATGGTAGCCATGATAGTGTTATCAAACTCCACATGTTGTTTTATGCATGTCATGCATATGAATTGTTGCATTTTATCATGCTTCTCTATTCCTTCTTTCTATTCTGTCATGGTGTTTTATTAAATCAGTTTCCTGTGATACCACAATCAGGAAACTTTGATTTCATCTCAGTTAAGACATACAGCTATATAAACAAGACATGATTTCATAACCAGATTTGTAGCCTGAGATTCAATTAATGTCATAGCGGGGGTAAGAAATAAGAAGGAATAAAAAAGTATGCTTTAATAAATCCAGTAATTTTAAAATTGCAACTTACAGTTAAAAGAAAAAAAGAAAAGGCAAAGTTGCAGCCCAATTTTCTGTTCTTCTGGCATCCTTAAAAGAGAAAACATGAAATGAGCAACAGTAGCAGCACAAAAAATAAACACTTTTTACTTTACTTATTACTTCAATGCAAAGTCCACTTTGCAACTTGTAGAACAGATAATTTTTAAAAGTTCAGAAAGCTTGGGCGAAAAAGCTAACCAGGACTGGTTGTGTGCCTTCTTTGCTGAAATCAGCATGCTGTTTCAAATTCCATTCCAAATTGGTACTGTACTTTTTGCATACTAAGACAAACTGCTAGTTGTAGTGCTGTAGTTTTATTATGCAGTCTCTTTTGATATGCTGAATTCCAATGCTATGTGCATTTGTGCACATTTTTTTTTAGATATAGATATATAAAAGAATGAAATTACTTATTTTTGCTTTTAGTCCATTAAATTCCATTGAGGAAAGGCAGGGTATCCTAAAATCTGTGTTAGTAGATATGTGGTTAGGTGCAGCGATGGGTTTCACTTATTTTTACCACCGGTTCACCCCTTCCACGCATGTGCCTGGCCTCAAAAACGTGGCTAAATAGGACGGCATAGCCCGGGGCAGGGGGGCGGGGGCGGGCCCACTTGTGATCTCCGCTACCAGTTCACCCGAACCAATCTGAACCAGCTGAATACTACCTCTGGTTGGGTGAAATAAAATGTTTTTAACTCATCGCTACTAAATATATTTCTGAATATATGACTTATTTAGTGTTCAGAGAGAAAAACTAACTTCAATGCAACAGAGAAGATATCTCTTACAGATGCAAGCATCTCATTTTGACTTTCACCATCTGTTTTATGCCTCCCTCCTCAAAAGTAACTCCCACTGAGTTCAGTAGGACTTGCTCCCACATACAGTACATGTGACTAGCATTACAGTTTTAAGCTCTTTTTAAAGTTTTACTCTTTGGAGTCACTCACTAAGAAATCCCACACATTTTCCTGTGACTGTTACTCTGTCATGCCCATTTCAGTAATTTGTTTGTGTAGGAGTCATATGGCTCAGTCTAATAAACTCTGATTAACATCGCCAGCAAATGCCAATAGTGCTTAGGGCAGGCATTTTGAATTTGTACTGCAAAAATAACACAGGTTTTGTGTTTTTTTTATAGGCAAAAATAGGTGTGCATGTGTCAGTCTTCAGTCCCCAACATGGCACCCAGGGTATACTTGATACTGTGGTCATATCCTTCCTCGGGGCCTGTGGGGCTGCCCATCCACCAATCTTTTGTTTGAAGCAAAAAGAGAATATGCCCTACTCTAAAATAACTCCTTAGAGCAGTGTTTCTCAACCTTGGCAACTTGAAGATGTCCGGACTTCAACTCTCAGAATTCCCCAGCCAGCGAATGCTGGGAGTTGAAGTCCAGACATCTTCAAGTTGCCAAGGTTGAGAAACACTGCCTTAGAGCAGTGATCCCCAACCCCCGGTCCGCGGACCGGTGCTGGGCCGTGGAGTACCTGGCACCGGGCCGTGCAGCGGCCGGGGGCCATGATCGCTGCAGCGGCTGGGGGCCATAGTTTCTTTCTGTATGCAAATTAGGGCTAACTGGCACAAGGGGTGTTACTGGACCGCTGGTGGCACTCTGACGTCACCAGCGGCCCACCGCCCCCCTGTGTCCAGCGCCGCCCTTCTCATTCCTTTTCAGCGCTTCAGCGCTGGCCGATTCCTGAAAAAAACCTAAGAGCGCCTGCGCAGCTACGTAGCGGGCCACGGTAAAATTATCAAAGGCTGACTGGTCCGCGGTGATAAAAAGGTTGGGGACCACTGCCTTAGAGGAATGGCAAAAATTATGGGAAAGGAATTATAAATTAAGAATGGCAACGTCGTATAAAGAAAACTTATATAAAATGTTTTATAGATGGCACTTACCACCAGCTGGGTTAGCTAAAATGTTTAAAAAATATGTCTAGCAAATGTTGAAAATATAAACAAAAAACAGGCACATGTTATTATACGTGGTGGACTTGTGGCAAAGCAAAAAAAAATTGGGAAAAATATATAAATGTCTAGAAAAGATGATTGGAAACTATGCAGATTTTAAGCCTGAACTATTTTTATTAGGTATATCAGGTAAACTTGATAAGAAACGTATGTGTTTAATATTGCATCAATGGTGAGATTCAGCCAGTTTGCACCTATTCAGGAGAACCAGTTGTTAACTTTCTAAGCAGTTCGGAGAATTGTTTGTTGGAAGAAATCTCCTTTGTTTTTCTTTCCACTTTACAGGGATAATCCTGTAAAGAATGCAGGAAGGAAACATTCTGGTGTTGTTTCTAGCCTAATCTTTATTGCCCTGCTTACAGAAGTTGCCTCTCCCGTTAACCCTTATTACATTGTAACAGCTAAGGCGAAGTGCCCATCGACCTGAGTGACGTTGAGTTAGACACACCCAGCCAGTCACATGACCACTGAGCCCCGCCTACACAGCTGGTCATTAGGGCAGAGAACTGGTTGTTAAATTATTTGAATCCCACCACTGTATTGCATGTTTTGGCAGCAGTGAGGATTGTATTTGCGTAATGTTGGAAAAAAGAAGAAACGCCAGAAGATGAAGAAATAATTAAGAAGATACTGGAGTGTGCAGAAATGGATAGACTGACATTAAAAATGAAACAGAAAAAAGATTCAGAATATTATCAAACATGGAATATTTTATCAGTGGTTGGGGAAAAAGGGGGAAATTGAGAACTTAATATGTTTGGTTAAGCAAATTAAATACCCAGAGAACATGATGTGTATTAAGCACTAAGAAATGTAACTAATAAAAAAATGAATTTTAAAAATAATAATAACTCCTGCAAAAGTAACAGGAAGTATCCTGCATGTGGAGAGATAGGGTATGTTGTGATTGGAACTCTCCCAGCAGTCATTTCCTAATGTCAAGCTGATTGGTCTGTTGTTTCCTGGGGCCTCTTTTTTAAAATATTGGAACAAGATTGGCTTTTGTCCAATCTTCGGGCAATTTTGCTGTGCTCCAGGATTTTCCAAAGATTTCAGCCAGTAGTTCCAAGATGACATCTGCTGTTCTTTTGACACTGTAGGATATAATCCATTTTCTCCAGGAACCTTGAATTCATTCAGAGGAATTAGGTGTTCTTTCATCACATCCTTGTCTATTATTCTGAGCTGCTTTCTCTCCTGTTCTCTACAGTGTTGCTGTTGTAAATCAGACTCCTTTTTTCCTTTTCTAAAAGGATAGGTGCAAGGTAGAATTTAAGCACTTCAACTTTCTCCTTATTGCCTATGATCAGCTTCCATCTTCTCTAATCAGGAGGGAGAACTGTTTCCTTGACTCTCTTCTTGTTCTACCCATAGAACCTTTTTATTATTTTTAGCATTCATAGCAAGCCTTAGCTCATGCTGTGACTTAGCCAAAGAACCCAAAAGAGCCTTAGCTCATGCTGTGACTTAGCCTTCCTTCCTGCAGATTCAGGCTATTTCCTGATATTACGCATTTGTTACATGCCCATCTTTCCATTTTTTTTAAAAAAGTGCCCTTTTCATTTCTCTTGGTGAAACCACAATGTTCTCATCAAGTCCATCTTCTTCCCTTTCATTCCTTCTTTCCCTTTCTTTTTCATATTGATTGCATTTGGGGCTTAATTATCTTATTGTTTGTAATTTCCTAGTTCTCCTGAACTGTTTTTCACTTCAGGATTTATATTCATAGAATATTTTCCACTTTTTCTCTCGATCATATTCTGGTCATGAGATCCATCCCGCCAAGCTTCAGTATATCTACAGTATCATATTTGCCCTCCTATATCAGGACATCAAGTTCAGCCTGTTCAATATTGTATTTGCACAATATTGGAAAAAATGAGGATACACCTACAGAAGAAAGTATAATTAGAGAAATATTCGATTGTGTGGAGATGGATAGATTGACATTAATATTAAAAGATAAGGAAGAAACAGACAATTTTCCAACATGGGATTTGTTTTATCAATGGTTAGATAAAAGGAGTAGAAATTAGAGGATGAAAGATTACTGATATGTATAAGTAAATGATGTAAGAATTTTATTAAATATAAGCAAACATTAGTATTATTATGGTTATTATTATTATTACTAGTAGTATTTTATTATTATCTTGTATAAGCAAATTGATCCAGACAATGCATTGTTTAATAAGCACTTATGTATCTTAAAGAAGAAAAAAATGTATAAATAAAATTCAAAAAAAGAAGTTCAGCCTGTTCCATGTTCATAATTTGCACATTGGTGTACAAGCATCTGAGCCCATTAATAACGGCCTTACTAAGTTTCCCTGTTGTGCCACCTGGTATATTCTGGAATGCCCCCCTTCCAACCTACCATTTGTTCCTTGTTGTAAAGACCTTTGGTTTTATGTTTTGAGTATGGTTCTATGTTAGGGGTGTCAAACTCAAGGCCCGGAGGCCAGATCTGGCCCACAAGGTTCTTACATGTGGCCCACGGGGCCTCCCTGGAAACAGCGAAGGACCGATCCGCGGTGCTTCTGCCAGTAAAACTGAGCTTGGAAGGGCCACATGCAGCCCTTCTGAGCTCTGTTTTCACTGACAGAGGGTTGCAGGAGGCCATGGCAGCCAAAATGGAGCTCAGGGACCCATTTTCGTTGTCAGAGCACTTGGGCCACTACAGCCGCCCCCGATATGAGTGACATCAAGCTGGCCATGCCCAACCTTGGCCAAGCCCACCCAGGCCCCCCAAGGTCAAACACAACCCTGATTCGGCCCTCAATGAAATTGAGTTTGATACCCCTGTTTTATGTCTTCCTCCCCCTCCAGATTTAGTTTAAAGCCTAAATATGGCTTTAGCAAGATGTCTTCCAGTGGCATTCTTTCCATCCCATTGTGGATTCCAGAGGTTGTCAGCTTAATTTATCCAGAAGGCACCAATGTGATGAGGTTGTCTAAACATAAACTACAGTGTGACACTTACCACTGGCAGATATGAAGTCAGCATCAACCACAATGCGTCTCCCGCATTTATCCTATTGAAGGATTATACACAAATTAGGACTATATAAAGTAGGAAACTCACTTCAATTATAATAAAATTACTGCTTATACATCAGCCACTTTGGGAGGAAAAAAAGCATCTTTGGCAATTTATTTTCATGACTAAGCAGAAGACTAATGTGATGCAACATATTTATTTTCCCTGGGATTTTAATAGCATTTTAGATGACTTTACTTGAAATATGTAAGACTCAATGGACCATTACTAGCAGGTTAGGTTTTCATGCCTGGTCATGAGAACGTCAAGCTGGATTTAGTATTATTTATCCATGGACCTGAATACAAAGAGTATCTTTTATAATTGGTATATGTGCATGACAAGCAATTCATTATTGGTACAAAAAGCTGAACGATTGATTGACTGAAGACCTTTATTTTTAAAGGAGTAGACATCTGCAAACTCAGCCGAGTTTCAAAGAGGCATTCTGGATCTCCTAGCAAAAAAATGTATCTATTACATATACCTGTCTGCTTATATGAAGGTTACTGATTTTTATTGCATCTTTGATACTGAAGAACTATAATCTGCTTTTTATTATGCAAAGGTATTTTTCCTCTCTCAGCTATTCCTAGCCAAAATGTTTAGTAGTGAGGCTATAAATCATGAGTGGAAATTAACTAGATGGCAAAAGGAGCTGTTAATGGCAAATAAGATCTGTTACTAATAATATGTCAGATAATTAAGCTATTATATGCAGGTAGGAAGCTAATGACCTGATAATTTTTTTCACAGATCCCTTGGTTTATGTTTCCAACCATTCCATTCATAATCCTTCTTTGCTATGCTCTTCTTCTTTCCCCTAGAAAGAGGTAAGGTTGAAGGGTACACATTTGCAATGATGATATCCCTGCCTAGAGAACTTCTAGTGACCTTGGACTCCTACGACTTGAGTCCCACCTGCCCCATAAACACCTCCCAAATGTCATGCCTTGCGAATTTCATTTCCTGCTGAGGGAAGACCTGTGACCTTTGTCATCGCTTGTCTATGTCCCACTAAGGGACTGGGTGTAACTCCTGCGTATTCAGCCCGGGGAATATCAAAAGCAGTAGCCCATCTGATGGCATAGCTCCAGGCAGGAAGGAAATACTAAGCAGGTTCTTTAACTAGAGATAATGAGCCCAGTAGCAGATATGAAAGCAAAGCAAATCTTCAGGAAACTAGAATCCTGCAACTGAGATTACTGGTTTAAAGAGACAGATCATGAAAATTAAGATAGTAGAATGCCAGCTTGTTAAAGTGTAGGGATGAGCTTTATATTGTGTTATAGAATGATAGGAAACATTCTAAAACCATTTTTTAATTCTAATATATTTGTTTGTAAGTCACCCAGAGTCCCCTTATCAGTCAGATGGGTGGCATATAAATTTAATGAATAAATTAATAATATTATAATGCCTTGTAATGCATTAATATAACAATCCTCCCCAACATGGAATTTCCCACCTGTTACAGAATCCAGTTTCCAAAAATTTCAGCCACTATGTTTGGAAGACTGGAATTTAGGGAGTATTAGCCCAACACTTTTAGAAAGAACCAGGTTAGGGGAAGCTGACATAAGGCCTAGTGCAGTGGCTCTCAACCTTTTCTTCACATTGGACCTCTTTAAATACCTTTTGTGGCCACAGATCATGGCCATGGACCACTATGACTTAAGATTTAAATCATCACATTTCTTCCAGCATTCACAGACTCTCTGTAATGACATTGTGCCCCCCCCCCCAGGTCCATGGACCACAGTTGAGAACAACTGGCCTACTGTATTATGTGAAGAATTTCCATAACCAAGGCCAAGATAGATGGATCAATCTATTTCCATGTTGCTATATTTATTCATATATTTGCTATATTTACAGTCTAATCTTTTTTCCAGTATAATCCTTTGAATATCCAGATATTCAAGGCAACATATGTACCTCATATCCTCCATTTATCCCCCACAATAAGCTTGTGAGTTAGTTTGGTTTGAGAGAAAATGACTAGTCCAAAGTCACCCAGTAAGTTCCTATGACTGAGATGTGTTTGTTTTGTGTCTTCCTGTCTAAAACCTTGTTCACTTTGTACCTTAACCATTAACACTGGCTCTCATAAATCCTTTCGATTCCCATATCCTTATTAATTTGTGATGTATTTGTGTTTAAAGATTGCAATACTTTCCAACTTAAGGATCCACCAAAGAGAATCTACCCAAGAGGGATTTGGGACTACTTTGTAGTACAATACACTATACCGCATGCTTGCATGTTTTTTTTTAAAAAAAAGATCAGAACATTGAAGCACATGTTGCCTAATAGAATTAAGCATTAATTTAGAAGAACATCACCTCACCCGATCTAAGCAGCTGTGCTGGATCAACTGTGATGAATACTTAGATCAAAAAATTTTTGGAAATACTACATGCTATAAGCATAGAGAACATTTATATCCAGGGCTGGCCTTCTCGTTAAGCAAAATAAGAGGGGCAGCATGAAACAAGAGCAAATTGTTATTACAAGAAAGGACAGCAAATATGAATTCACTAGTTATTGCCCCATATTAACAGTGCTGGCAGCCTTGCAATATTTTCTATTTTGTGAGATTTTATATTTGCGAGATGTGCTGCTTTGAGAGTAGAATTTCTAGGCAATTTGACTGTAGCTCAATTAGTAAGAACATAATTTTTAAGGAAACAAATGTGTGTTTAGTCTTCTGCATCTGTGACTGAGAAAGTCACCTTTCTGAAATCCCGAAGAGCAGCTATTAATCAGGATCAACAAAACTCAGCAGAGTTGAGTATTGTCTGGACCAGGAAGCCAGCAGTCTGATCTACAAGATGACACTTTTTGTCTTTCTCAGAAAATCACACCCAGACCAATAAAACATTTTTTCAAGTCACCTTCACCTGCAGAGCATATTTTGAAACCCCAATTGGTTGTCCTGTCTAATGGAACAATAAAACCATCAAGGTATGATTTTCTTTATATATAATTTTTTTTCTCAGTGTGAGACCCCCGAAGCATACCAGGAAAATATACTAACATTTTTCTTCTCACCTAGAAGATGACTTTCACTTTTTCTATAGCACTTGAACTCACTATAAATTAATCTCTCCCACTTGGTGGGGGAGAGATACTTTCTTTCATTCCAAAGGTTTACCCCATCCAACGGCTGTCAACCCAAAAGGCTTTGTTATCCTCCATGCATTGCCATTAGCCCTTCAACCAAATTAACAGAGCAGAAAGATGGCAAGGGCAAGAATGTTTTTTTTTCTAGTTTTGAATGATGCCCAGAGTCCACTGGAGTTGGGCAACCAATACATTTAAATAAATAATGTTGCCATGTAGGAACATACAAGCCTTTAACTGTAGGAAGTTAAAACCCACCCCTCTCCTAGAAAAATGAAATATCCCGGGAAATATTGAAAAGACAGAATGTTATATTGCCCTGGATAAGAAATGGAGAAACATGTTTTTAGGCAGGAAACAGACTCACTCTTAATAGCCCTCACCTTTGTCAACAGGGCATTGAAAGGGCATTGCATATTCTACATAACAAGGGTAGGATTAACCTTCTACCCATCTCACCATCTGGTACCTGGGAGAATTGCATCAGCCAGCAGGACAAACAGGGTTGGGTCTCAGCACAGCCTACAGAGTTGCCCCTGTGCCGCCCCTGGGAATATCACCGCCAATCAGAATGCATTTCTTACACAGGAACGGGAAGCTCTGGGGTGGGGCCCAACAGAGGGCATAAAACCAGGGCACTCTCAGAATCTCGGCCCTTTTTTGTTCCTCAACATCTTCAAGGCATGTAATGCCCCCTTTTCCCCAGGACCTCAAACCATGTGGTCCTGTCCGCCGTTAAAACCATCTTTCCAAGCAGCCTCCATGTTTCCAGTGTCTTTTTCCCCACTTAGAACTGAACCCAGAAGGACATTTCTTCTAACAGTACCAATAATCGTAATATAATACTGTTTCTTGCTAGTTCTCCCACCAATTCCATTTTGACCCTGGAATGAGGAGTGGAGATGGGAAAAGAGGATGAAACCTAAAAATTGATGTGTGTGAACATCAGGAGACGAAAATGGTTTTGTAAATGGCAGGGTACAGATTCGGCCTTGAATCAGCCTTCAGGTCTTTCTACGAAATAAGTTTTTCTTTGAATGATAATCATTAAAAAATAAAGATAATTAAAATATTCAAGCTGAGATAATCCTGTACAATCAGGTGACGATGTTAGCAAGTATAATTGCCGCTTATTCTCACAACCTCCTTCATGACCCCATTATGCTTACCAGCCAGTAATTCATATATCATGAATTGTGGATGCCATTTAATTGTTCCACTTTCTTAGGAGTCGAGCTATGGAGAGAATTTCTATTTTCATTCTCTGTTGGAAGAGCAGAGTTTCCTCCCAGAGAACAGCAGGAATGCCCCTTCGTGAAATCAATATGCTAAAGCAAACTGTGGGTGGGGGGGTGGGGAGATGAAGGGCAGTTCTGCTATAACAATTTGGAGCAGGAAAAATGTCTGGGTAGGACATGATGAAGCAGCAGCTTTCTAGAGCAGTGTTTTTCAACCTTGGCAACTTGAAGATGTCTGGACTTCAACTCCCAGAATTCCCCAGCCAGCGAATGCTGGCTGGGGAATTCTGGGAGTTGAAGTCCGGACATCTTCAAGTTGCCAAGGTTGAAAAACACTGCTCTAGAGAATTCTGATTGCAGTCTGCCACATCTGGATTGTATGAAGCACTCTTGAAGCCTTGTCAAGATTCATCATTCTGGAAATTTTCATTGCTGGTGTTTGCCTTTTAGTACACCCTTGAAAATGTATCCCAAGGTTTCAATAGTACTAGGTGACCAAGCCTGGGAGAGTTGGGTTTTTCTATTTCCACATGGCTACCACTATGGGGTTTTCCTGGGATAGCTGTGTTTGCAACAGAATAAGCTGCTTTACAATTTACATAAATGTTTATGCTGGAGGGAAGCTGTCAAGTTGGAGAAAAAAAAGTATCTGGTATAACAGTGGGTTAAACGTTTGGTTCTCAGGTGCTTTTGATCTATCCTATGATAGGTCATGCTATCTTGTACTGGTACACAAGGCTCAACAAAATGGAAGGAGAATATTTAAATCAGTGGAGGTATCAAAAAGACCTTTGCCATGAAACCCTCAGATCTGGAATCTGTCCTTTCCAATGGTGGGTTCCTACCAGTTCGGACCGGTTCGCCCAAAACGATAGTGGTTTGGCGGCCTGGGTCACTAGAACTGGCAGCAATCCAGACCTGCCACCCCCCACACACACACACACACACGCACACCAGTTCCCCCGGTGGCCCAGGCAGCCCGAACAGTCCAGATGGCACCCCCCATCTTGTTTTTCAGTTCTGTGCATGTGCAGAACAATTTTAATTGAATTTATGGGCAAATGTGCATGTGCGCGGAGGGCACGTCTGGTGCTTGTTTGAATGCAGCGAGCGCGCAAAATTGCACGTGCACCAAACCAGCAGTAATGCCAGCAGCAACCCACCCCTGGTCCTTTCCTGTGTTATACTTGCTTGATTTTGTGGCATATCATCATCCAATTTGACCTCTAAAGAAAAGGTATCTCATTCTTAAACAATATCCATGTGCTTATAAAACACCTGAAATGCCAGGTTAGGGACTGATTGCCATGGCGAAGATCTATGTGGCTGCTGATAAAGACTTGATGGCTCATAAGCAATCAACAGTGTGGTTCCAGCCTTTCTCCAAGAAGATAATGGAAGGACACAATGGCTAAAAATGTAAGAGAGACTAGGACCGTGATGGCAAACCTATAGCATGTGTGCCAGAGGTGGCTTGCAGAGCCCTCTCTGTGGGCATAGCACATGCACTGTCACCCCAGCTCAGCCAGCTTGTCGTTGGGTTTCTGAGACACAACATGCGCACTGGCCAGCTGGGCATCGGGTTTCTGGTGCTCTGGCACACATGTGTGCATGTGTGTGCATGTGCGCACCAGCATACCTTCTGGTTTGGGCACTCTGTGTCTAAAATGTTCGCCCTCACTGGACTAGGACGACCAAAATTGACTCTCAAAGCCAACCTTTATTTTTTTTCCTTCAGTGTTGTGCTTTTTTCACATTCTTTAAAATGAATTGAAGAAAAAGAATATCTGTCCATATTAATAATTGTCAATTGTAGTCAATTAAAAGTAATGCTACATTAGGAAGCTATAAGCATCTAATCAGTAGGCAACTACTGATTCAGGTGTTAGTGTAGATAGATGAAGTGGTGGAGGCACTACAGATGTTTGACCCCATCTTCTTGCTATGGTTACTCTGGTTCCTGGCAGCTAAATTGCCCATCCGCTCTTGTCAATATGCTTACAGGACTGTGTTCTGCATGTTTGTTTGTTTGTTTAAAGGGTTTGTTCCTTCCCAGTGCTCCAGAGTCTTTATAGTCAAGATAAGGAAGCTGACAAAATGTTTCTGGCAATGTTCTCCATTTATCACATCTGCTGACAAACCACCCACCAAAGCAGATTTCCTGAGTTGCAAGCGTTTAGGTGAGGCCTGTCACAGTAAAGGAAGTGTGCAAATGTAATGAAATGTGTCATAGCCAGCACCTGCTTCCTTGCCAGGGATCAACATCAGATGTAAAGGAGCTCTGATTCTCGTCAACTGTGCAGCTTTAACCTTCACAAAACTGCAGTTAGGTGATGTAGGAGTTCAGCTGTGCTAGTCTATGGGGGCAAAAATATCAGGAGACTGGTAACACCTTTTCAAACAAACTGTTAGGAGGCATCAGATTTCACGAGCTGTAGCCCACTTCATCCGATTCATGAAGTAACGAGACTGATACAGGATTTCCTTTGAGATGATGGGGGAGAAGAGGGGAAGTACGGTTGTTTATGCAGACGTAGGTTACATGTGACACATCATTGTATCTTATCAATTAACAACCAATGTGTGTGAAAACTCCATTGGGTCAAAATATTGAACATATATTAAAAAATATTCAGTTGGCCAGAAGGAAGAACCCAAAAGGCCTCAACCACCACCCAAGGCCTGAGAGAACAACTAGATCTTTAACAATTACAGGAAGTCAAGAAAGTTAGGAGCAGTATGGATCTGGGGTAGGGAGTCCATCATCAATGAATGTTTTCTGGGTCCTTCAAAGACATGATTTAATTGACAGAACCTGGAACTCTACTGACTTCACTGAACAGGTAGAAACATATAGAGATATCATTGGTGTTGATGAAGGAAGCAATCTAGCCAAATACCCTTCTTGGTGGTGTTCCTTTGGGCTCTGTGCTTCTGTTCAACATCTATACATAAAGATGCTGTGGGAAGTAATTTGCCAACAAGAGGTCATTTACTGACACAAGGTCATCAGATAAAGTCAGTTATACATGTCTATGCTGGGATGACCATGTAATGATGCTGGAGTTCTTTCTCAAGGCCTGGAGGCTATATGATCTGGATGGGGAAGAACAGGCTTTTGGGGAAATCTAGCAAGACCAAATGATTTTGGGTTGAGGTACCCCAGATCCAGCAATTTTCTGTCTTTAGTTCTCAGTTGAGTAGCATTACTCCAAACAGAACTGGTTGCAGTTTGGATAATTCCTGTTCAAAAAGGAAGTGGCAGTTGTATCCAGGAAAGTTAAGTGAACTACTTATTATGATTGTATTCTTTTTGTATTCTTCATCATTACATAAATGGCATAAATTATAAGAGTAAAATGGCCCGGCACACATGACATTTGTTACACTGAGATGCAGTACAATGAAGTTTCACTGTGATTTCATTAACATATATTAGTTGAATATAACAGAAAAAAACCTTGCGTATTCCAGCATTTCTAACATTCTTAATTGTTTTCAAGCTCATTAGGTACAGAGGTGGGTTTCTGCCAGTTCACTCTGGATTGGGTGAACTGGTAGTGGCAGTGGCAGGAAGCTTCACCCACCCACCTGTGTGCACGTGCATGAGTAAACCAATAGTAAAAACAATGGAAACCCATCACTGATTAGGTACATTTTGCTAAGTTTTCCAATAGACTGTTAAAATATATTCTTCATTATGTTTATGTTTGCTATGTAACTTTGTCAAACCTGATGAGTACAATACCACTAGTTGGTTTCAAAGAAGTGTATCCCACCATTTGATGATATGATCCAGGGGTGTCAAACTGGTGGCCCACAGGCCAGATACGTCACATGCAGGCCAAGCCAACCCCAGCTCCATGAATGAGAAAAATGTCATAAAAAGTCACGTGATGGCAATACGACACAGTGAGTTTGACACCCGTGATATGATCTATACATATGGAAAACCCAGAAGCTCCAGATGCTTGCTGGCTGGGGAATGAAGTCTACCCATCTTAAAGTTGCTAAGATTGAGAACCCAGCCCCAGATCCTGATTTAAGAAAACATGTAATAATACAAAGAAGGGAGTCAGAAAATATCTTTTCTATATAAGACTTATGGATTACAAGAGCAAAATCCTCAGATGATCAAAGATAATTGACTATCACAGCTTTGTCACAGTCATGTGATCAAAATTCAGGTGCTTGGAAACTAGCATGTATTTATGATAGTTGTAATGTCCAAAATACTATTTATAACCTTGTTAGCCACCCGTTGACAAACAAAGTGAGTAGGGGAATTTGGTTTTGTTTAATATCCATAGTGATTCAATGAATGTGGCGAAAAATATCATGAATTTGGGCACAAATGACCACCTCAGTTAATAATGGAAGTTCAAGCCCAGGGGTGAAATTCAGCAGGTTCTGACAGATTCTGGAGAACTGGTAGTGGAAATTTTGAGTAGTTCGGAGAACCAGCAAATGCCACCTCTGGCTGGCCCCAGAGCGGGGTGGGAATGGAGATTTTGCAATATCCTTCCCCCAGGAATGAGAAGGGAATGGGGATTTTGCAGTATCCTTCCCCTGCCACGCTCACCAAGCCACACTCACAGATCCAGTAGTAAAAAAAATGAATTTCACCACTGTTCAAGCCCCATTTGTGGTCATATGTCTGGAAGTACCTGATTACAATGCAAAAAAGTCTTTAATATTTCTTGAAAACCTTCAAAACAATATTCATATATATTCAGTGCTGCTCTTATCCTTTAAATAGGGCTCAAGGAAGCCCTTGAGACTTGGGATCAAGAAAACAACACACCCCTTGAACTCACCAGATAAAACCTCTGATCAGAAACACTTAATATACTTACAGAAATCTCTTTTATTACAAACTTTTGAAGTTGAATATCCTGGTGACAAAGAGAAAGTGGGGTCATTGTTTGAAAAAAAATTAAGCCTCTCATCTCAAATTGTACATGCCGGATTAACGGGTTTGAATAGCAGCCACTTAAATTATAGCTTTTATTCCATTCATTTTAAATGTTCATTTGTCCCAAATAGAATTTTCACCACAAATAGAATCCTTAAATGTTAGCTAGAAGCAAAACCCCACCAGCATTAATCCTCCATCTCAAATAAACCTTTTGGACTAGTTATATGATTATAAAGTAAATCTGGGCAAAATCCTTTAGCCACATTAAATGTTTTTTTTTAAAAAAAAAAAACCATAAATGCAAACCATGTTTAGTCCACATGTCTAGTAAATGTTTCATAAATTTCTTTTATTTGTTTCTCACGTTTCTGAACTGTTCATTTCCCTCATAGAGTGTTTTTATTATTAAAATATACTTGCCAATCCCTTTGTAGAAATAAGCAAAACCACAATGTCCACTGTCCAGACCTAGGAAATGCCAAAGAAAACATTAGAACTAAGTTGATTTTTGAATATCTCCTTATCACTAGTCTCATTATGAATACTTGGTTTTGTCTTTAAAAAGGACAATATCAAGTTTTGCAATTAAGGACTAATGCAAGCATTTTTGTTCTTTATGTTGGTCATAAATATTTATAAGACAATCATTCCCAAATTAAACCTTTTTCTTTAGAGCAAACAAACCTACCAGAAATAAAACAGGGATTAACTTTATTTTCTTATTTGTCTCAAGAGTGTCACTATTGCATTTATTCTGACATGATCTTACCCATGATTCTGCTTAATTTGTACCATTAACAGTTACTCACCGACTGTCTTCTGACAGTTCATCAAATTAGATGTCATTTGTAGCAGCCAAAATGACAAGAGCTTTCTTTGGTTAGTATACAGCTGAGTTGGCAGTGACTGAAATATATTTTCTGTAGTACAGTTCATTTAGGATATGAGCAAAAGACATGCTTTTCCAGTTTGCAAATCTCATCTTAAAAATAAATTCTATTAAAAATAAATGGGGTGGAACTCTAGACAATTTTGTAGCTGAGGTATCCATGCTGTTTTTATTTGGTTTTTAAAATATTTGCTGTGCACATGGACCAGTGAGTATTTCTCTTCCAATTATTTTTAATAGTCATAGTTTATGTTTCTTTGCCTTATTCCTCTGTCTGCATCCTCTTAAACTAGCCCTTCTTCCTCCCCAGACAGAAGAGGATCTCTGAAATATGTACCATATATCTTACATAAATTTGTTTTAAGGAGTAGGAATAGCTGCAGGAAGGCAGGTAGGATGCAAAGGTTAATACAAATGGAATTTTATAACAATCTTCATATCTAATTCTTCTCCTGAATAATTACATGTAAGTAATTTTTACAAGTAATTCACAGGACATATGGAAGCTCCTTTATCAGTTCTGAAGAGTGGCTCTACTTTAAAAATAATAATTCAGTAGCAGCTGACCACGACTATCCAACAGATATTACTTGTTTGTCAGGAATCATATGTTAGATCCTCCATAATAGACGTTCAAACAGACGTTCACTCCATAATTTCATTCTAATATCATGATAAGCCTTTGCTTGATTGACCCTGGTTTATTAAATAAGCTACAGTTGATGGGCTTTGCCATCAGGCTAAACAATAAAACATTGTTTATAAACTACAGTGTCAGAATAAGCATAGTGTTACCTAAATCATCAACTATGCAGTACAAGCCAAAATTATGATGCAATTATTATCGCTGGTGGTATAATATCACATTTTCCTAAGATACATACATTGAACCAATATTTATTGGGTTTTTTTGTTCATTTGTAAAATGTATTGGCCACCCATCTTACATCAGAGTAACTTTGGGCAGTGTTTACAATCATAAAAGACAAAAACTGCATAAGCTAAAAGACATACAGTTAAGTGACTTTAAATGTTTAAATTGTATCTTCTTGGTATATAGCAGTGTTCTCAACCTTGACAACTTTAAGATAGGTTGTCTTCAACTCCCAGATTTCCCCAGCTAGCCCCAGTTCTGGAAGTTGAAGGGTACCTATTTTAAAGTTACCAAGTTTGAGAAATACTGATATACAGAGATGGAAATTTAGCTGTAGACTAGCAAGGCTAATGTGAAATGTGCAATTTTTGAATTCTACCTTCTGTCTTCTGTTGGTCTGTATGATCTACAGTAGTATTTTCCCAATTGTGACATGATGGTGGACTTCAATATGCTAATTGGAAAATTTTGGGAGTTGAAAGCCACTCATTTCAAAGTTGCCAATTTTGAAACACACTGATCTATGGTTTAATCCCTGTGAACTATAAACACATTTCAGATTTTGCCAGACACTTAAAATTAAAGGGCGAAGATACTAATAACATAAATTAACTGGCAGCTCAAAAGTTTCTTTTACAAAGGTTGAAATTAATAATAAAGTGGCAATGTAAGATTTAAACTGATGTAACTGAAAACTGATAGTGCATAACAATTTCTTGCTTGCTGATGTTTTTTTCACATTTTTAAAAAAAACTATAAAAAGGCACTGATAGATTTTATCACAAGGCTTTGAAAACAAGTTTACCCAGAGGCAAAAAATAACAATGGAACATTCAGTTGCAAAAATGAATAAAATAACCTGCTTGCCTATGATGATTCTAACATATGGTATGTAACATTTTTATGTTGGAAAATAATTGCTGTATTTGCAGGTTTTTTTTTAATGAATGCAAAGACATACAGCAAAATGTGCACAAAAACAACCAAGTTTAGAGAGCACCAAGGACTCCACAACTGAACCCTGAGCTATGTATATTCATTTCTATTGAAACAGCAAAATAGCAAATGGAAAACCTTTCTCTCAAATAAACGAACAAGCTGCTTCATTAAGATCAGAAACATATTTCCAGATCTATCATGGAGGATCCTATACCATGTAGATCTTTGGCTACATCTTAAATGGAAGCATAAAAATACAGAAGAGTAGCACTATCCATGGTAGAAGAGTACAATTAATACTAATTATTTATTTATTACATTTTATGCCCCCTCATTCTAACTCCTGATAGCCTACAACAAAATATAGTAAAACTTGCATAAAACCGTAAATATAATAAACTGCCATCATAAGAAAAAAAGCAGGGTTATAGTAAACAATTAATAGTTTATTCTACAGCCCTCATAATAATCCCAGAGCCCTAAACAACTCAAAAAAAACCAAAACCAACAGTAAGAATAACAGTAAAGAATGAGAAACATGATGAATGATTATAGTGAAGGATTCTATCAACCCACCATTTTCTCCAGGAGAGTTCAGCCTTTCTGGTTTCCAGAAGGCCATTACCAGCAGGCACCAGTACACCCATACTGGGGCAAACCAGCCATAACCCACCCCTGCCATGTACATGTACACATCCAAACTAGATTGAGTTGTTTCTCTGTGTCATATAATATATGTGGGTATATGCATATTTTTATCTATCTGTCTGTCTGTCTATCTATCATATTTATGTAGTGTATATTGGGGATGGTGACACTGTGAGAGCTGTATACAATGAAATTTCATTTTAATGGATGCCAATTAGTGTACATTTAAAGTGGCAGTAGAGTTATTCTAAGTCTCAGGTGAAGGTGGCAGTTAACCTTAAATTGGTATCTACTCCTTCTGTACTTATTATGTTATTGCTTTGGCCTTGAAACTAAATATGAATACTAAATTAAAATTTAAAAATGTGAAGTTTTTCTATATAGGCTTTCAGCCTCCTGAAACCAGATGATGACCCTAAAGACAGCCTTAACGTGGCATCCATATGATGTTGAACTCTATCCCTCAATAGAGTTTGGATGGAGTACAGGAGACTGGCTTTTGACAACTTCATCCAAACTCTGTTGGAATCATCTGACTTTCTACAGTAGAATCATAAAACCATAGGGCTGGAAGTGACCTTGGAAGTCTTCTAGTCCCACCCCCTACTCAGGGCCAGAGTCCTTATTCCATCCCAAACAAATGGTTGTCCAATCTTTTCGTGAAAAGCTCCAGTGCTAGAGCATGAGACGAGCCCACTCTCGGTTCCAAGAGTCAGGAAGTTCATTGCAAGTTATCTTTATTGCCATGACTGGCACAGATTGCTTTTGAGGGATTATCAAAATTATTTTCAGTAGGAGCAGCATTAGGCTGTCTGTCCATGATCGGATCATGCTAAGACGAAAGGAGGTATGGTGCATGTACGTACGTTATGACATTTTTGTAACATTTGCACCTCCCCCCCCCCTTAACAGAAATCCAGGAATCTCAGAAATAGCCTAAAGCATTCCTCAAATCTTGTGACCTTCTAATGGAAAGCAGATATTTTTCACAGCTTTATAGAGGATCAATGACAGCAGGTGGAACTAATCTATTCAAGTCTGCTGTGTTTCAAGAGATTCCTATGGAGGATTAAAATATCAAGAGACAGATTAATTCTAACTTAATTCTACAATGTTAGTCATCTTAAAGCATCTCAGTACCCACTGCTCAAGTGGGAAACAAATATTTTCACAAATTCAATTAATTTTTCATCTGCTTGTAAATTAAATTTTATCATTATTATTTCTCTAGTGGAAACTGACACAATAGTTTGCAATGTAAGATTACTTTACTCTGCAGGCCATACATTATTTTTGTGTTAGTTGCCTCCTCTGTCACATCAACAGGAACAAAAAAATATAACAGTGACTCAGTGAAATTAATCATTACAATGCAAAGGAATGACTAAAAAATAATAATAATAAATAAGCCTGGTGCTTTCTGGAAGATTTGTTGAAGTTGCTCATTACCTCCTGACGATTGTTTCTTCTCCAACCCATTTACTTATTTTCTGGAAGAATGAGTTTTTTGATACAAGATTATTTGGTCTTGTACCAAATAGTCAATACCATCATTACTGACTGTTCACCACCACACATAGACACCTCTTCAGTCCCTGATTTAATCTGTAGGCAAAATAAGCACATATCTAGGGCACCAAGGAAAGGAAAAATTTTCCCCTAGCTATCATGCCTTTCACTTTCTTATCTTTCATTTCCACACTCAACTTTAGTCAAATTGTTTACAATTGTCCTTATCTTCCATGTTCATCTTTAGCATGGTGAGTTATTCAAGTTTAAAAGTTTGTTTTGAAGGTGTCATCAGATAACACCTTTGTGTCTATCTCATGGCATGACAGTTTGTGTCCTGTAATGTTTTGTGAGAATTATTTTGTGACACTCGGAAAAGAGCAATAGTCCGATAGCTGAGTCCTCAGAAAGAATTAAGATGTAGCAAACATCTCAGAACAGACTTTCCCTAGTTTCTTCTTCAATAAAGGTGACTAAGTGAATGCAATGCAATGGGCATTTTTTTTGTCAGTTTCCAGCAAAAGAGTCATAAATTGAACTCATGTGACCATGGGATGCCTCAAATGGCCATAAAGGTGGGCTAGTTGCTGAATGCCCAAATGCAATCATTTGTGTGGGGAATGAGGTGGTACAGTCATCAGAACTTTGTATCTGGGTCATATGTACCTTTTTGTGGTCCTTTGTAACTTCAAATGGTCACTAAGCAATCAGTTGTAAATTGAGGACTACCTGCATTTGGGCCATCTTTGATTATGCACAGTCAGGACCTATAGGAGTATAGCCTTAAAAGTCATCTCTTGGTTATATTCAAGGTTAACTGACACAACATGCAAAGCAGTTTTGAAGTATCCTTTATAATTAAAATTTAAGATCCAATCTTTTAATTCCAAAGGTCCTCACCAAAAGACTATGCTATATCTCCATATATCCATCAATATAGAATCAGTAAAGGGAATGGTACTGTATATAAGCAGTATATTATATTATATAATGTGTGTGTGTGTGTGTCTGTGTCTCTGTGTCTCTGTGTCTCTGTGTCTCTGTGTTTCTGTGTCTCTGTGTCTCTGTGTTTCTGTGTCTCTCTGTGTGTATACACATAGACATACACACACACACACATACACACACACAAAGACACATATATGCTGATCTTATTGTATTCGGGTCTTTTTCCATGTAAGATTGAGATTGTTTTGACAACGTTTCGGCGAGGTCTCACTCATCATCTTCAGGCTGATGTTTTCGGCTTAAAGCGTGGTCGGAGCTGCCATCTTTCTATAAATCTTGGTGGCGGGGGTGGAGTGCTGGCTTTGTTTCAGTAAGTGGATTGATTGGCTGTGTGGATGTATCATGATTGGTAGATTGGTGCTGATTGGTGCTGGCTGTGTGTCCATTGTTGTTTTGTGTTGTAACAGCCTGGGTGGTGGGTGGACTTGGTTTGTTGACTAGGGCTGATTTCCAGATGTCAGCCAGCACCAATCAGCACCACTCTACCAATCATGATACCAAGACGGCAGCTCCGACCACGCTTTAAGCCGAAAACACTAGCCTGAAGATGGCGAGTGAGACCTCACCGAAATGTTGCCAAGACAATCTCAATCTTACACAGGAAAAGACCCGAATACAACAAGACCAGCATACCTACACCCATGAAAATCTACGAAAATATATATATTCTGTATATGTGTGCGTGCACGCATGTGCGTATATGTATGTATGTATGTATGCATATATATGTGTGTGTACATATACACATACGCACATGTATGCGTGCACACGCACACACACACACACACACACACACACACACACATATATATATATATATATATACATACATACATACATACATACATACATACATACATACATACATACATACATACATATTCTGTGTTTGCCCAAAAATAAGACCTGGTGTCATATTAATTTTTGCTCCAAAATATGCATTGGGGCTTATTTTCTGGTTAGGTCTTATTTTGGGGAAAACACAGTCACACGTGTGTGTGTGCGCGCACACACACACACATACACGCACACACACATATATATAGTATCATCACAGAAGTCTTTTTTTTATCTTGTGTTGGCCCTCATTCAAATGATATGCAGATATTTTTTATGCTATCATCTCTCAACTTCAGTCTTCAGATCTTGATACTTTATGATCCTCTCTAATTCTATGTTTTCCATTCCACCGCCCCCTGGTTTTGCCACATCCACACTTTCCTCTTTGGATCACAGTTAAATCTGGTGTGTTATGAGCCAAGGTTTTATCCGTTTGCATTTGGAAATCCCACAACATTTTTACTTCTTTTGCAACTGTATTTTCTAGTTTCCATTTCGAAGGAAAAAAAATGTGGCCGTTATGACTATGTATTCCAAAAAAACTTACACATATGACTATTTTATTATGCTAAGTTGAAACTTAACAAGTCTGCCATTATTAGTAACAAGGAATCGAAAGGACTTTTCACTTACATACATTTAAAGAGTATTGAAAAAAGGTCATCAGAGATGAAGTGATTTATATGAAGCACAGGAAATTAATGCATACTTCAAAAATAGTAGCAAATGTCAATTCAGAAGTGAGATTTTCCTTCCCTGTTTAATTAGGATGTTTTTTCATCCTTCATGTGGCTTCGGTTACAGGGTTTGCTTCAAGCAGAAAATGCCCAATGGTACATTTTGAAGTTGGCTTGAATTGATTTCCTGCAACTATTATGGATAATTTCATTAGGTGAAATATTCATATAACTTAATCAGACATTAGCATAGTATATTCCACTGCATATTAAAGATGTTTATACCAGTTGCACTGCTTTTCTAATTCAATGGGAAGGATGAGAAAATACTCAAAATATTTAAGATTCATTTCTCTCTCTCTAGAGTGCCAATTTAAGACTTTAATAGAATAAAAAGCTTAATTCTTTCTCTAATTGTCATGCTATTTTTGTTGTTTATAGAAATGTTTATGTATTATGGTTTAATAGGCCCAGGGTCACCTTGAGGTGAGAGTCAAGCAAACAAACAAATTAATTAATTAATTAATTAAATATAAATATAAATAAATACTGATGAGCATCACAAACTAATATAGTAACTACTACTTACAAAAAGCATAACAAAAAATTAAATATGAACTAAGATTATTTATATTAGTTTATATGTGCTAAAGCAGTGTTTCTCAAACTTGGTATCTTTAAGATGTGTGATTGAAATTCATACTAAAGTTCACACATCTTAAAATTGCCAAGTTTAAGAAACACTGTTCTAGTGCATCATATAGGCTGACTTGCATATTCCTAATATATCCACTTTGGCCACTTTAAAGATGTTCTCTGTTTTCCTTGAAGTACTTTTCTTCTTTCTAATCACACCAATGTCACAATAGATGCAAGACTTTTATTTCTTAGATGTTTAGATAATTATAATTAAAACATGATAGAAGTGCAAAATGCTTTCCCACCGCTGTCCAACCTGAAGCCACCAAATGTACTGGATACCATCTCCCATAACCATGAGCCAGCACAAACAATAAATCAGAATACAATCCCACCTGAGTCACCGCATCCACTAATATCTTGAATCAATATTTTTATTCATTCAGAGGTACAAGGATTATGCAATGAATTTCTTCACTAATTGGAAAGCAAAGGAGTTTTTAAATGATTCATTACGTTCATACTTGGCCTTTTTCCCCAAGAGCTAAAGGGGATCTGGTATTACTTTTCATTCCATTTTCCCCTCCTAACAGTTTCACCAATTTATGAGTTAGTAAATGATCCAATATCGGGGGGGGGGGTTGTTTCCCATGTGTAAGGGTGGGGATAAAACTGGGTCTCATCCAGTGGTGGGTTCCGGATCCCGTTCCAACCGGTACAGTTGGAAAGGGCCCAGTGCGCACATGCATTGTAGCTGTCAGCAATGCTTCCACAAGCCTCTGTGACTCTCCAGCTGGAGCGCCGCATAGGTGTTGTGTGTGTTGTGTGCATGCGCAGAAGCGCCAAAGATTTTAAAGGCTAGGTAAGGAGTTCAGACGGGCAGGTGGGCTCTCCGCCCGTAGCGAGGCGTACCGCCTGCAACCCACCACTGGTCTCATCTAACCTAGGATGAATTTTTAATTTAAACAAAACAACTTAACAAAAGTCATGGATGACCTGTCAAAATAGGTACCTTTCCATAGCATACTTACAAGGTTTTTAAGACATTGTAAGAATAGCTGATTTACAAAGAATATTTAATCAGAGAAGGATAGTATGTTAAAATAGTGTTCTTCATATACAAAAGAGTACTATGGATGTTAGATGATAGATACTAGGTAAATATCAAGCTGACGTGTGTGTGAGGGTGGGTGGGTGGGTGGGTGGGTGGGTGGTCACACACAAACACACACACACAAAATCACACCTCTTCATCATGTTGTGGTTAATTTGTCTCATTTGCAGACATTCTCTCCCTCCTTGAAGTGCCATTGGAATTTGTTCCAGTCTGAGAAATTCCAACTCATGTAGCACTATGTAATTTGTTCTGTCAGGCCAAAGAAACTAATTGTCTTCCTATTACATTGAGTAAAATTGATAATGGGAAAAGACACTTCCAGGAAGCTGTAAAAACATTTGTTCTCCACCACTTAAGCGGAATCATTTCAGTTATACAGGCTTTCATGCAAGAACTCCCAATGGCTTTGTACTTGATTCAGAGATGGTTTATAACTCCCAGAACCAGAAAACACCGGTGTTGTTAACATGAATTGCAAATTGCAAAGCTGCTTTTTTTCTATCTCTCTGCAAAACTCTTAAAATTGATTCAAGTTTTGATTGTGAGAAAGAAGTGTTTGTAAAAAGAAATAGTTCTTTTAAAAGGCATCTAGTAAGATTGTAGTAGTAAAGGTAAAGGTTCCCCTCGCACATATGTGCCTGTCATTCCCGACTCTAGGAGGCGGTGCTCATCACCGTTTCAAAACTGAAGAGCCAGTGCTGTCTGAAGATGTCTCCATGGTCATGTGGCTGGCATGATTCAATGTGGAAGGCTCACAGAACGCTGTTACCTTCCCACCAAAGGTGGTTCCTGCTTTTCTACTTGCATTTTTGCGTGCTTTCGAACTGCTGGGTTGGCAGAAGCTGGGACAAGTAACAGGAGCTCACTCTGTTACGGCATGAGGGATTCAAACCGCCGAACTGTTGACCTTTCTGATTGACCAGCTCAATGTCTTAGCCACTGAGCCACCGCGTCCCTCATTGTAATAGTACATATCTTATTTAAATGCAAAGTTTAAAAATCTATGTCACTACATTGGCTTTAAAAAAAACATAGGACTTTGCCTCTATGGGTATCCCCCATTACTCTCAGCTGATTTAACTACCCCAGACAAAGGAAATGGAAAATATATACTGTATGTGTGGAAATTCCAAGAATCCATTGGAATTCCTGCCCTGTAAAAGTCCCCTAGACTGAAAGAATCAGATTCTAAACCTTGGTAGATTTTAAGAAATAAAGAAACCAAAACTGTAACAAGCCTTCCAAGAGTTTTTTGTAGGATCTTTATAGTTTGCTTATTTCTTTCCATCTGTTTGTCTCTCTTCTACGGGTACTAAGATGGAAACTCCCAGAGGTACCAATGGATATTTTCTCCAAATGCAGAAAGCAGCTTTGCAGGGCCATCACGAAGACATTTCCTGAATTTATTTATCTTATTAGGACAATGCTGTTTAACTTCCCAGATTACTAATGCTGCCAAAGAAACTTTTTTTTTCAGTGAGGAAGTGATGCTAACGTTATTCCCCATTATTAAGTTTCCAGAGAAGATACATGACTAGGATATGACTTATAAATGCTTACTGGCACTTGGAGGATTTCATCAAGAATGATCTCTTTGTACAGATTGCCAGAAATGGAGGTGGGGAAAATGTTTTCATGTTATAATTTGGCACCATTGAAAAAAGCAGCCAATGAGTAGGGTGGGTCTTCTCCAAACATTTGACCTGAGATTTTGCTTGCTCTCAGGTCTCAGGGCCACATTTTAGCAGCAACTGAAATACCTCCATGAACGTAGCTCACTAATAGGACACTGCAATGTTATGTGAGAATGACCTTCTGAGACAGAGGGAAGAGCTGCAGCCAGGCAATGATCAGATAAGAGAAAGCTTAACTAGCAACAGGAATGTGAATGTGGCAAATATCTCCAGAAGGGACCCTGCCTAGTTTCTTGGGCTGTAATGGCGGCAGGGAAGAGAAGTACTTCAGCCTTGCAAGATTCTATTAATGTAAACTTACAATAAAGTAGATTTAAGATTCATGTGCTACTTAAAATAGAATAGAATTACAGAGTTGGAAGGCACATTGGAGGTCTTCTAGTCCAACCTCCTGCTTAGGGAGGAAACTCTACAACAGACAAATGGTTATCCAATCTCTTCTTTAAAACTTCCAGTGTTGGGGCATTCACAACTTCTACAGGCAAGTTGTTCCACTGATTAATTGTTCTAACTGTCAGGAAGTTTCTCCTCAGTTCTAAGTTGCTTCTCTGCTTGATTTGTTTCCACCCATTGCTTCTTGTTCTACCCTCAGGTGCCTTGGAGAATAGTTTGACTCCCTCTTCTTTGTAGCAACCCCTGAGATATTGGAACACTGCTATCATGTCTCTCCTAGTCCTTCTTTTCATTAAACTAGACATACTCAGTTCCTGCAACCGTTCTTCATATGTTTTAGCCTCCAGTCCCCTAATCATCTTTGTTGCTCTTCTCTGCACTCTTTCTGGAGTCTCAAGGCAATTTGTCTAGGTTGCCTTGAAAGGCTAACACACTCTTTTTGAATGTAGGAGCCTTGAGTTCAATTGCTATCATCATGAGCTGGAAGGATCAGAAGCAGGTGGTGCAAAAAAATTGTGTTTCACAATCCAGAGAGCAGTCCCATAAAATAGGGCTATATGGACCAAGAATTTGTTGCAGAAAAGCAATAGTAAAAGCTGTTGTGTGGTGTATGTACAAACTGCAGATGGCACGTGATATGAACATAGCTATCTTATTGCTAATGAGACCATTTATCCATTTCCATCAACATTACTATTACTAATTGACTACAGTTCCACAGAATGCCCAGACAGTCACATTTGAGATCCGGTAGGGAAGGGAAGTGAATACCACCCGTAGTTTACATGATCGTTCAGAAAAAAAGTTCATCCTTCTCACCAGTCAGAAACTGCATCTGAATCCTTATGAGAAGATCAGACGATGTAAATGACCCCAGGAAATTTGGGAAACCTTCCAATTGAAGTCCATTTAGAAATGTTGGCTTCTGATCACTGCACAAGCCTAGAGGTATTCCAGGTTTTATTGCATTCTAATGATTACTTGGAGATTGTCCCTAAAAACAGTGAATAAGCAAGAATATTATTAGTTAATAACTTAGCAGGCAACTAATTTTTTTTCTGGAGATGGACATTTGCGAGGAACCAATACTGTATAACACAAATGTCTCTCAATGTCCTTTTTTGTAATTTTCAATGACCATTTGTATAAATTCACTTTATTCATAGTAAAAAAAAGCATGGGTAGAATTAAAAAATTATTTTTCAGGTTCAATATACCTACTCTCTGATAAATGTATAAATTACGCAACTAATATTTCTGTTTCAGTTCTGAAATTATATTTTTAGCTTTATTTCCTTTTACAATAGGATTTTTCTTCCATGCCTTCCATAGTCTTCCAAATATTTAGTTTTCCTTCATTTAGAACCCAGCCTAAGGAACACTCCTTAGAGTATATGATAGCTTTTTGTATGTTTTTAATACAGCTATGCTTTTACTGAAGTAAAAATTTATGAGTCATCCAAATCACTTTCAAGCAGATGTATAAGTCAACTGATCACAGTCTCCCCCTATTGTTGAATTTCAATTTAATTTATAGCAATTGCTCTTAAAGTTAAACCCATGCATACTGGTTAGCTGGTGCCAATTTCATACAAATATTGTATTTGTCATCTAGAGCAGAGATGGAATTCAGAAGGTTCTGACCAGTTCTGGAGAACCGGTAGCAGAAATTTTGAGTAATTCGGAGAACCAGTAAATACCACCTCTGACTGGCCTGTCCCCATCTATTCTCTGCCTCCTGAGTCCCAGCTGATTGGGAAGGAATGGGTGTACTTTTGGATGCTATTTGGAACCCTGACAATGGGGAGTTTGCAGTAACCTTCACCAAGAGTGAGGAGGGAATGGAGATTTTGCAATATCCTTCCCCTGTCATGCCCACCAAGCCACACCCACAGAACCTGTGGTAAAAAAATTGAATCCCACCACTGATCTAGAGTATCTTTTGTGTTAACTAGCCTAGCAATCTCAATATCAATATTATTTTGTAAACTTCAAATTACTTGCAGAAGAAGAATGCCCCTGACTTTTAGCAAAGAGTTTTGAAAATACATGAAAAAAAGTTCAAAGAGTTTAACAGCCTAAGCATCAGAAGCAGAGGTGTGGTCCAGGCTCTTTTCCTGAGAACAAGAGGCAGTGGAGCAGGTTTGAGATTTATCTTGATGCAAGTACAATATTTGGTATGGTTCCATTGTGGGCAGAAGATTGTTTTAGTTTTGAGCAGAAAGTTTCTCAACCTTGGCAACTTTAAGATATGTGGCAGACTGGAGAATTGCAGGAATTGAAGTCCATGCATCTTAAAGTTGCCAAAGTTGAGAAACACTGGTGTTGAGGGTGCTAGCATGGAGAGCATGACACATGATCAAGAGCCAACATCTTAATGAATGAAAAAAAAATTTTTTTAATTAAAATTGTCTTCTTTGTTCTGGGTCCTTTGTTCTCAGATCTGTCACTTATAAGGGTCAGGATTAATGTGGTGTAAATAGATGGGGGAAGCAAAGTAAAATTATAATAGTTGGATTAGTTGGATACTTTAAATATTTAAATATTGATGACCTCTGCTGTAAAATGGGAGATGCATAATCTGACACTCCAAGTCCCCATGTGGCTCCCAAAACTCTAGGTGACAACCCCCAAAGTTCCTCTAAAATTATTAGCAAACAGTATTTTATAATATAATAGAAGAGGAAACTATCATTATGAAATATTTAAATTGAATGAAATACTGAAGTCTAACCTCCTGCTAAGTGCAGGAATCCACATTAAAACCTCACCATCAAAGGGCCTCAAATATTTGCTTGAACAAATCCCACAGCCCTTTCGGTAATTAGTTCCATTGTCAAATTACTTGTATTGTTAAGTTTTTCTTATGTTCACTAAGAATTTGCTTTCTTATATCCTAAATAGGAGGAGGAGGAGGAGGAGGAGGAGGAGGAGGAGGAGGAGGAGGAGGAGGAGGAGGAGGAAGAAGAAGAAGAAGAAGAAGAAGAAGAAGAAGAAGAAGAAGAAGAAGAAGAAGAAGAAGAAGAAGAAGAAGAAGAAGAAGAAATAGAAATAATAATTTGAATAGCTTATTCAGAAATGGAACTGTTCTATGGTATCAATTGATTGTCTAAAGCCATGATGTTTTCCTTTTCCCAGATTGAGTTCCTTGACTCAGGTAACCTTACTCAGCATGTTCACTGGAACTGAGAGCCTGTTTGATGTAGTGGTGAAAATGTTGTACTACAGTAGAAACTAGAAAACTGGGTCCTATTCGTTCTTTAGGCATAGAAACCAGCTGGGTGACATTGGGGCTGGTCACTCGCTCTCAGCCCAACCCAGCTCACAGAGTTCTTAGCGTGAGAAAATTAGAAGGAGGGAATTTTATATATGCTGCCTTGAGTTGCACAAAATAAAAGTGAAATACAAAGTCTATGACTTACCATCTGGGGTTTTATGTAACAGGGCTAGGTCCTTTGGCAAGGAAAACCAAATGCACAGGTATAGTATAGTTGGTATCTGACTTAATAGTAGTAACTGTGAGAGGGATCTTGGACTCTTAGTGGACAATCACTTAAATATGAACCAGCAGTGCGCGCTGCAACTGCCAAAAAAGCCAACACATTTCTAGATTGCATTAACAGAGGGACAGAATCAAGATCATGTGAAGTTTTAGTCACACATGATGTAAAAAAGATGTTGAGACTCTAAAAAGAGTGCAGAGAAGAGCAACAAAGATGATTAGGGGACTGGAGGCTAAAACATATGAAGAACGGTTGCAGGAACTGGGTATGTTTGATTAAACGAAGAAGTAGGGGAGACATAATAGCAGTGTTCCAATATCGCAGGGGTTGCCACAAAGAAGAGGGAGTCAAACTATTCTCCAAGGCACCTGAGGGTAGAACAAGAAGCAATGGGTGGAAACTAATCAAGGAGAGAAGCAACTTAGAACTGATGAGAAATTTCCTGACAGTTAGAACAATTAATCAGTGGAACAGCTTGCCTCCAGAAGTTGTGAATGCCCCACACTGGAAGTCTTTAAGAAGATGTTGGATAGCCATTTGTCTGAAATGGTATAGTGTTTCCTGCCTAGTCAGAAGGTTGGACTAGAAGACCTCCAAGGTCCCTTTCAACTCTGCTATTGTATTGTATTGTATTGTAATCAAGGAGAGGAGCAACCTCGAACTAAGGAGAAATTTTCTGACAGAACAAATAATCAGTGGAACGACTTGCCTCCAGAAGTTGTGAATGTTCTGATACTGGAATTTTTAAAAAAAGATGTTGGATAACCATTTGTCGGAAGTGGTGTAGAATTTCCTGCCTGAGCAGGGGATTGGACTAAAAGACCCCCAAGGTCACTTCCCACTCTGTTATTCTATTATTCTGTTATTCTTCTGTGTGACACCCTTTCCAATATTTTGCATACTAGTCTTTGGATTAGAAAAACAAAATACATTCAATGAATTTACTCTTGTTTCATAGAGCTTTGCTTCTAATATCTTGCTGATCTTACTCGTCCTTCTCTATAGCCATTCTAATTTCTCTAAAGCAGCAGTTCTCAACCTGTGGTTCGGGACCCCTTTGGGGTTGAACGACCCTTTCACAGGGGTTGCCTAAGACCATCAGAAAACAAATATTTTCAAAAAAATACGGAAAACATAAAATAATTTTATGGTTGGGGGTCACCACAACATGAGAAACTGTATTAAAGGGTCGTGGCATTAGGAAGGTTGAGACCCACTGCTCTAAAGCCTTTTTTTAAATTGTTCCAGAATTGGAAGATGTGACCAATGAAAAATAAAGTGTAATGATTATTTCTCATGATTTAGAATCTAAGTTTCTGTTGATGAGAATTGCATCTGCCTCTTTTTCAAATGGTTCATACAGGTGACTTACTATATTTTCACTTTGTAATCAATTTCTATTTCAAAATCTTTTTCACAGCTATTATTCAGTTAAGTAACTCCCAACTAATATCTCATACAATTTATACCTTTGATTTTTGTTTTTTGTCTCTTAAATTTCATTGTTATATTCTATTTATTTCGGTAAGCTTCTAAGATTATATGTCACAAAATAACAGAGTTGGAAGGATGTTCCTAATAATGTAGATATGTCCAAAGCAAAATTAATTAATTTTTCAGTAAATGGGTTGCCCCCTACAGTATTTGTTTCCAGAGAGTAAGTCATCTGTGTACCAAGTTTGGTTGAAATTGCTCAAGGCATTCCAGAGTTATGCTGGTACACACACACACACAGACACACACAGACACACAGACACACACACAGACACACACACACACACACACACTATATAATCAGCAGAAACAGAAACTATAAACCCACATAAAATGAATCAGAAATTACATACATAGATCTAAAGCTTGTTGTATTTCCAGCACAACCATACACAGTGCACTATTCATCTGGCAGTTTACAAAAGTTTCCTCCTAGTTGCTTGCTATGGGATTAATTGTAAGAAAAAAATTGATTATTAGAACAATTTTAGATGCATTAAGAAACCTCAAAAGCATGGTGTTCACCAGATTCGTTTTAGTGAGCCATGGTGGCGCAGTGATTAGAATGCTGTTCTTCAGGCTATCTCACTGGTGACTGCCAGGAGTTCAATTCTGAACAGCTCAAGGTTGACTCAGCCTTCCATCCTTCCCAGGTTGGTAAAATGAGGACCCAGATTTTTGGGGGCAATACGCTGACTCTGTAAACTGCTTAGAGAGGGCCACTATGAAGTGGTATATATCTCTAACTGCTATTGCTATTTGTATTGTAAAGCGAACTCTCTAAAAATGCTGTTCCTATGAACTTTGTGAAATGATGAAACCCCAAAAAGCTATAAACACAATATGTCAGGAAACTCTCTTAGTATTGCATGACAACAAAAATGTTTTTGAGGGTTTTCTCTAATAGCCATGATTACAGTAGTACCCTGCTAAACTGTGCTCCATACAGGAACTATGGAGGTGAGAGTCAATGGTGAAATTCAAAAAAAATTACCACTGGTTCTGTGGATGTGGCTTGGTGGGCATGGTGTGGCTTGGTGGGTGAGGTTTGGTGGGCGTGGCAGGGGAAGGATACTGCAAAATCTCCATTCCCACCCCACTCTGGGGTCAGCCAGAGGTGGCATTTGTTGATTCTCTGAACTACTCAAAATTTCCACTCTTGGTTCTCCAAACTACTCAAAATTTCTGCTACCAGTTCGCCAGAACCTGTCAGAACCTGCTGGATTTCACCCCTGGTGAGAGTGTAATAGACAGTCTCTCCTATCGAAACTTCACTAGATCACAAAGTTCAACCTTTTTTAAAAAAAATCAAGGCAGGAAAAAAATGCAAATTAGTTATACCGGGATGACAAGCAATCAGATTTTTGAAAATGTGCCTCACATCTGCATTTGCTTAAAGACAGTTATCATGTGACCAGTAGGGATACTTTGTACAAAAAAATGGGAAGAAATCGCTGCATGGAATTGTTTAAAGATGCTTCATTTCCGCTTTCCCATGATACATCATTTAAGAATAAGCTCTGTACTAGCCTGGTGTACTCCAGATAGCCTGGGTCAACAGCTCCCTGAGTTTCAAACTAGAAGTCTGAAATGTATTGACCTAAATGTCTAGGACCATGATGGCGAATCTATGGCATGTGTGCCAGAGGTGGCATGCAGAGCCCTCTCGGTGGGCATGTACACTGTTGCCCCAGCTCAGCTCCGCTGCATTTCTCTGTGGCGTCTCTCTCTGTTATTTTCCCCATTTCCCTGCAAACGACAAAACAGAAGCTCACAGAAGAAAAAGATCGCAGAGCTGCTGGTGTTGGGATGCCCTGCCTCCCGCCAGCCAGCTGGTATTCAGGTTTCCGGCCCGCCCGCACCTTCCAGTTTGGGTATTCAGTGCCTAAAAGGTTCGCCATCACTGGTCTAGGAGGAACTGCATGAAAAATTGCTCATTCTATGCATTCAAAGATACTCCCAAATAAAATTTGCAGGCTTAAGTGCCTAAGTACAGGTGTCATTTTCAAAGCAAGCTTTCATTTGATATAATTTTGTCTTTCATTTATTATGAATCTTCCTTCATTGATGTTGATGATGAGGTGACGATAATGAAGATGTTGATGAATAGATTATGCATGTAAATTAGAAAAACAATAGCTATTTTAGTTAGGAAAATTGTTTCTTCTTTCGTCAAAAATCTTTTTGCTTAATTTAATGTATTTGAAAGTACAACTACATTGGATTTTACTTCAACACAGATAGTTGTGACATCCTTTTATTTTAAAATGAAATACTTTTTAAATACTCTTTCCTTTTTTTTTAAAAAAAAGGATTAATTATATGTTCTGCAGCATGACTCCAATTACCAAACTGATTCCACAAACACTCCCACAATCTTTCACATGTCCACATTTCAAGACTATCCTTTGTATTATGCAGCTAATCCCCCAGGCAACTGGTTCCATAAACATCAGGCATTCATATCAACTTTCCCAGCCATTCCCAGTGTGTAAATACACATGACTTTTTCTGCACAGGGCGTGCATTCATTTTAGGAAGAATGAACTGATTGGGGAGGGGGGGGGGCATTTGGTTTAATTTCTATCGTTTCAAAATGAATGCAGAGAAGAATGAATTCATGCCCATTGTTCTATTCATGGGGAGGGAAAAAGGAGGGGGAGGAATTGCCTTATCCTTTTAAATCCTTGTTTTACTTTAAACAAAACTTTTTTTTAACTGCTTGCAATAGTGTGAAATGCTGACTTCTGCGGTCACACCTCAGAATGTTCTTTTATCCTTCTTTTTCCAAGACAAACTGGGTGAGAGGAATGTAAGCCATAACACCATTTTTCTCCCAGGTGTTCCAGGACATTGTAACACCAGATGTTTCAGGACAATGTAGCATCAATGGACATTTTGGGAAAAACCTGGATCACCTGAGTGTACATAAGATAACAAAGGGATTGATAATGAATACTGTACAGAAATCAACTACATCTGAAATACAAAAGAAGAGAGGTTTTCAGTAACAAGAAGGAACCAAAGGAATTCAAAGTGAGAGTAGGAAAAGCAATCCTACAGACAGACTATTTGGTGGTGATGGCACAGTGGTTAGAATGCAGTATTGCAGGTTAATTCTGCCAATTGCCAGCAGTTGGATTCTCACCGGCTCAAAATTGACTCAGCCTTCCATCCTTTCGAGATCGGTAAAATAAGGATGCAGATTCTTGGTGACTCTGTAAACTGTTTGGAGAGGCTGTAAAGCATTATGAAGTGGTATATAAATCTAAGTGGAATTTCTATTGCTAGTGCTTTTTGGTGTAATGGTTTAGATAATGCACCAGAAACTATGAAACCATGAGTTCTAGTCTTTTCCGAGGCATGGAAGCTGGCTAGGTGACTGGACCAGTTACTCACTCTCACAGAAGAAGAACAAGAATACTCAAGAACACACTCACTTCACCATGTTCTTGTTCAGACAATAGGAGGATAAGCACCGTGTATAATTGTCCATGAATTTGTACAAAATTAAGGCAAGGCTCAGTGGCTAAGATGCTGTGTTTGTCGATCAGAAAGGTTGACAGTTCGGTGGTTCAAATCCCTAGTGCTGCGTAATGGAGTGAGCTCCATTACTTGTCCCAGCTTCTGCCAACCTAGCAGTTCGAAAGCATGTAAAAATGCAAGTAGAAAAATAGGGACCGCCTTTGGTGGGAAGGTAACAGCGTTCCATGCGCCTCAGTGTTGCCACATGACCATGCCGGCCCATGACCATGGAGACATCTTCGCACAGCGCTGGCTTTTTGGCTTTGAAACAGAGATGAGCACCGCCCCCTAGAGTCAGAAATGACTAGCACATATGTATGAGGGGAACCTTTACCTTATAAGAATATAATCACAATATATAAAAAAAACACTTTGCCAATCAAAGCGCAAATCTGTAATCTGATTTTTTTTTCCTCCTGGCCATTCCATAGTTAGTCCTGGGATTCAGCAAACAGATTATCCAGATCTTCATGACAGTTTTTGTCAACTCTAAAAAAAAACTTTAATACAATATCATATTCTGAAGATTATAGGCCTACCAGTGAAGTAGCTGGTTACAATTTAATTGCTACCTTCTCTTAACTCATATTTTCCTCCTTTTCTGCTTTCTGTACCAATGTTATGTGACTTTTGTGGGACTTGGTAGCTGAACAATAGGTAGAAGAAACATAATGGACATTGTGAATTAGCTAATGGCTAAGGGTTAATAATAAGAGAAACCCTTGCTTATCTTTGAATGTATGAGGACATGTTATTGTTGTGTAGGCATATTTGCAGAGTTACATTGTGTAAAAGAAGTGGCAAATCTTTTTCTTGTTTCAGTGAATTGAATCCACAATGACATTATTTATAGCCCGATAAAATGGTTGTTTAGATTAGCCATTGTACACTTAGGCTATAATGCTGTATAGAATTAAGCAATTATGTATACATTTGAAGCTATCAAAGAAAATGCATTGAGCAGCTTCTGCAAAGATTTCTCCAATGACTGACACATACACCTTTTTGACTAAGGCTGAAAATGTGTTCTCGTAGAAAGTAGAGTTCCAGAGGATGCTGAAAATTACTTTTTCAAAAGGCAACTGGACATGGTACTTTGTTTTTCACTGAAGACAATTTGCTTCTCTTCCAAGAAGTTTCTTCAGATGAGAAGCAAACTGAAGAGGCTTCTTGGATGAAAAGTGAAATGTCTTCAAGAAAAATAAAGTTACCTTTTGAAAGGTACAACCATGATGAGAATCTCCATAAACAATTCCCTCCTCCCTCACTTCAACCAATAATACTTTCTTCCTTAATCAGTTTTTGAGCAATATTTTTGTACTTGCCCTGTCTCGAGTATGTAATTTACAATAGGCACTCAATGAAGGGTGAAGTTTAGGTAATGATGTGAACTCTGGAGATTTCATTGAGTAAAACATTAAGGCAGAATCGTTTGCATTTTTGATCGTTTCTCAAGTATGAAATAGTTTCCATCTCACATGTACATTTACTGTAGCAATCCCACTCTTCTGCCACTGTTCCAATTCACACAGTGCTTATCCTCTGAATACAGCTAGAATCCTGGATATCCACAAATGACTGTGTAGAACAATATTTTTCAACTGTGGCAATTTGCAGATTTATAGACTTCAAGTTCCAAAATTTTCAGTGAATTTCCATGCACACATACACAAAAATGTCAGATGACATAAAATCCTTAGATTATACCCATATCCTATATCAGTGGTTCTCAACATTTTCTTTTAAATATATTTTGTGGCCACAGACCTCCTTAATTCAAGATTTAAATCATAACATTTCATCAAGCCCTCATGGACCTTCCATGACAACATCATGGGGACCATAGGTTGAGAAGCATTGTCCTATAACCATGATGGTGATCCTATGGCACACATGCCACAGGTGGCACACAGAGCCATATTTGGTGTCACGGCAGCCCTCAGCAACAGTGCACATGAGTGCACCGGTTCCACCACAAAACCGTGTTCGACTAAACCGTGCTCGACGAAACCACGTAGCTGACGTCATCAACAGGGCGACAACAGTGCAGAGACTGAAGCACGCTGTAAACGCTAAACCTAAAATTAACCCCTAAACCTAAACCTAACCCCCCTAAACCTAATCCTAAACCTAACCCTTAACCTAACCCTAAACCTAACCCTAAACCTAACCCTTAACGTAACCCTAAACCTAATCCTAACCCTTAACCTAACCCTAAACCTAACCCTTAACCTAACCCTAAACCTAATCCTAACCCTTAACCTAACCCTAAACCTAACCCTAACCCTTAACCTAACCCTAAACCTAACCCTAACCCTAACCCTAAACCTAATCCTAACCCTTAACCTAACCCCTTAACCTAACCCTTAACCTAACCCTAAACCTAATCCTAACCCTTAACCTAACCCTAAACCTAACCCTAACCCTTAACCTAACCCTAAACCTAACCCTAAACCTAACCCTAAACCTAACCCTTACCTTAAGTTAAATCAGCTTGCTTTCAAAGCGCTATTTAAAGCGCCCTTCTTTCTCCGCGCTGGCTGTTGTCGCCCTGTTGATGACGTTAGCGACGTGGTTTAATCAGGCGCGGCTTAGTCGAGTGCGGTTTTGACGGGTCACGGAGTGCACCGGCCAGCTGATTTTTGGCCTTCTGGAGGGGGCTGGAAAAGGCTGTTTTCACTCTCCCCAGGCTTCAGGAAAGCCTCCGGAGTCTTGGGAGGGTGAAAAACAGGCCCAACAGACCAATTTTCAGCCTTCCAGAGGGCCATTGGGTTAGGGTTTGTGTGTGTATGTCATGCATGCATGCACGGGGGGGTGTCATGTGCACATGTGAGTGGGCATGAATGCGTGTACGATAGCATGTGCACACACAATTTTTGCACACCTTTAGAAAAAGGTTAGCCATCACTGTTAGCAATCACTGATTAAGACAAATATTTATTTGTTTGTTACATTTATTTGCTGCCTATCCTGCCGCTACTCTAGAGTTACTCTAGGCAGCTTACAATATTATGAGTTTACCGCTGACAAATTCGTAGCAGTATCAGTGTAGGCATTTTTGAGAAAACATTGGAAAGGCCATGTCTAATAAAAGTTAAGAAATGCTGATTCCAGGCCCAATCATTGATGTGGCCTTTAAGGAAAGGCCGAGCACAGTTATAATCTGGGGAAATGTCTTTGTCTGTACTCAACCTGAAAGTTGGAACTATCGCAAGATAGTTTTGCTCTGGGAAGTTGGAAGCATTTCTTCTTCTTTTGATGTGGCTTTTTTTTTTTACAGGGAGCCTATTAACAGGAAGTTACGACCTTTCAGAAATTTGGCAATGAACACCCTTGCACCTGCATAATAAAAGGTGAGCATCAGTTTCACAGGCCAGCTGGGTAAAACACATGGAAGAAGAGCAATTTAGCAGCTTCTGAAATCACCCTGGGATTCATTGTTGTTAAGCAGGGAACAAAAGTTTTCCAGATGCCATATTTTCAAGAGACATAGTCTGGTGCATGAATCAATTGGCAGTTCTTTGGGAGAACTGAGACTGATGTGGAATGACTATCATGAGTGAGTGCTCCCACAGCTGAAGTGACAGGGTGACGTGATCTAAATGTTCAACGTTTCCATTAGTGCTAAGCTAAATGCTTAAATACACATGTATTTAAAAACACCAAGATGACTTCTCAAGCATTTTGAACATGAAAAGAAAAACACATGTCTGTTTCATATGAAGGGGGAAACATTCTGTTTTTTTTTTCTTTTTTACAATTCTATAATCCTTTGCTTCAGGGTGGTGACTGAATGGAGCTGAGTGTTTACTAGCTGGATGCCTTTCCTGATGCCTACGCGGAATTAAACAGCAGATATTTTATCTTTGCACGTTGATAGAGAAACATCTAGGATTGGGAGGTGAGCTTCTTTACCTCTAGCTGACCATGCCATTTAGATGGCCCAATTTATTGTGGCTCAATATATTTAACTTTTTTTAAGAACAATAGCAAAAGCCCTATACTAAATCTAGATGGAAAATTATAAAGAACTACTTACTTTTAATGGCATTTTTATGTCAGATAGACAACAAATATAATCCATATCTCAGTGCTACCTGCCTCTTCTTCATTTTGTGTCAAAATGCAACTCAAACTAAAGTGAAATCGGAGAATTGACATTTGGTATAATCAGTCATATGGTTGTGACCTCTGTGTTGACTTTTTTTAACCTCTCTAACGAATGCCCATTTATGTATGCAAACTGTTTTCTCTTTTATTCTCTATGCTTATTTTTAACAGATTAACAGAGTTGGAAGGGACCTTGTAGGTCATCTAGTCCAACCCCCCCCCCACACACACACACTCAAGCAGGAGACCCTACACCATTTCTGACAAATGGCAGTCCAATTTCTTCTTGAAAGTCTCAAGTGATGAATCTCCCATAACTTCCGAAGGCAACTTCTGTTCCATTAGTTGATTGTTCTCACTGTCAGAAAGTTCCTCCTTGTTTCTAGGTTGAATCTCTCCCTGGTCAGTTTCCATTCATTATTCCTGTCTAGCCTTCAGGTGCTTTGAAAACTAGCTTGACACCCACCCCCACTCTCTGTGGCAGCCCTTCAAATATTGGAATACTGCTATCATGTCTCCCCTGGTCCTTCTCTTCACTAGACTAGCCATGCCCAGTTTCTGTAAACATTCTTCATATGTTTTAGTCTCCAGTCCCCACCTCCCCTTATATATGTATATGTATCTCCTACATCTCTATCTATGGGATTTTTGTTACATATGTATGAATAGAAACAGCCAGTTAGGTAGCTATTATTAATACTTTTATTTTATCTTCCACACTCTGAAGACCCTGCCTCACTTTAGTTAATAATATAGATCCAGGTTTGCTGGAAAGACGAGATAGGAGTCTTCAACATCAAATCTCTAAATAAATAGTTTGTTCGTACCAGATTCCATAGAATAATTTATTAATAGATTATGCTTTGAGTTTTCCTCCATTCCTTGGAGGAAAGCAAATAACAATAAAACTTTATGTATGCCTCTCAGAAGCAAGACTCACTAAATCCAATGGAACTTTTTCTTAATTAAATGGGGAGAAAATTGCAGCCTCTGTTAAACTTAGATTTAAAAAAGCAAACTAATTTACCCACCCAGACATTCTCTGAAGCTAAAAACTTTGTGAATGAAAAGAAGTTTATTCTTACAGAATTGCAGGAAGCTTGGCTGGTTTTTGAAAATATATATTTTTGACATAGAACAGCTGTAAGAGATCTCTTGTCCAGGAATCTTCTTAAAACTAGCTTTCTAAAACTCAGTAAACAAAAGACATGCTATTCCACCTTCTGGAATTGGGCTAGATATTGGCTGAAGTCCTGGAATCATATCCAGTTTCTGGTTTCTATTTCTTTCTCCTTTTTTTCTGCAATACAATGGCAGATATGTGCTGTCAATAGTTGGCTAGAGACTCTGGATGCACAAGAAAATGACTGGATTCTAGCCACAATGCACAAACTCCAATGATCCAAAGATAAAAGTACATGATTTTCACCACAAATAGTACCTCATAAAGGGGGCAAGGATGTATTGACTGCCAAAATGTATTTATTTTGGATCAAGATATAGGTTTATATGGAAATGCATCGTATTCTTGCAGGTGTTATGCCATATGTTTCATGGTGAAAATAACTCACAGATGTCTATCCTTCATTTGCTTTCTCATTCCTATACTGTATATAGAATCGTTGATGACATAACAGTTCAGCAAAAGATACTGAGGAAATTGTTTTACCATTGTTTAGCTTACCATGTACTGAAACTGTGACTGCCTTCTGAAACATCCAAGGTTTTTTTTATATTCTACTAGCTGATAACCCAGCACTGCCCGGATATTTATTCATCTGAACCCTCCTTCCATTAATGTTGCAGCAATTTCTAATGTTGGATTTTCCCCCTTACCAGAGGGAGCTCCCTTGTGAAATACTGTGAAGCTGTTACCATGGAAACTCCACAGCCCTGTACAGTAGAAGCCATTTTAAGGTAGTACAGTAGAAGCCATTTTAAGGCACAACAGGCTATATCTTAACAGAATACACACCCCAAGGGGTGTTAGAGGTGTCTTACCACCACAGTATTTGTTTCCAGAGAGCAAACGATCTGTGTACCAAGTTTGGTTGAAATTGTTTGAGGTGTTCCAGAGTTATGCTGGAACATACACACACACAGCTATTTAGATAGATAGATAGATAGATAGATAGATAGATAGATAGATAGATAGATAGATAGATAGATAGATAGATAGATATAGATAGATAGATAGATAGATAGATAATGATGATAGATAGATAGATGATAGATAGATAGATAGATAGATAGATAGATAGATAGATAGATAGATGATAGATAGATAGATGATAGATAGATAGATAGATAGATAGATAGATAGATAGATAGATAGATAGATAGATAGATAGATAGATGATAGATAGATAGATAATGGTAATCTGGTACAATTTCTGAAATGTGATTTCTTATAAATTCATTATTATAAATTCATACTTCCATCTAGGAGGTCAATATAATCGTTGAAAATAATGTCAATAGGACAGGTTTTCATGCATCCCCTCAACCTTAATGTATTTGGAAAAGAATTCCCATAATCCCCTTCTTCTTCTTCTGACACACATCCTTCAAAAGTTCACATCTTTAGTTCACCCTGGATAATGTATGTACAAGTAGTCCTTGACTTACAATAGTTCATTTAGTGACCATTCAAAATTACAATGACACTAAAAAAAAGTGAATTATGATCATTTTTCACACTTATGACCATGGCAGCATCCCCATGGGTATGTGATCAAAATTTGGACACTTAGCAACTGACTCATATTCATGACGGTTGCAGTGTCCTGAGGTCACATGATCCTCTTTTGCCATCTTCTGACAAGCCAAGTCAATGGGAAAGTCAGATTCACTCAACAATCAATCCAATTTAATAACTTCAGGGGTTCACTTAACAAGTGTGGCAAGAAAAGTCATAAAATGAGGGAAAAATCATTAAACAAATGTCTCACTTAGCAACATCAATTTTGGACTCAATTCTAGTTGTAAGTCAAGAACTATCAGAATAGAAGTCCTGTTAAAAAGTTTTGGAAGGCTAGGGCTGAATGTAAATTTGAGATGGTTAATTTTGAACATTTATTCTTTTTATAATAAATGTAAGGTGTTAAGGTGTTCTATCTATGTCTTTTGTTAAACAACTTAGTATACAAAATGAAAAGGAAACCGTTATTTTAATGTCCCAATGTCCTTTTCCTTAATTGTGGCAACAAGTTGGTGTGCATATGAAGGAAGCAATATTAGGCACAATCAAGATATTGGCACCTGCTTATCCAAGAACACATGCCTGTTCCTTTCTTAATTACAAATAAACATTTCTCCAAAACCCATTATGAATCGTTGGGAAGAAAATGGTTCATGGGCCACAATCAAACTTTAAAATATTTTGAATGTTACATAGCCACACACAACCGACCACAGCAAAGAATTATTGACCAAGTTGTGGAAAAGTAATACAACTGTTTTTTCTGACTACATTTATGATAGAAAGTACTTTTCGGAAGATGGGGTTGATAAGTAGAAAACTGATTTATTCAGATGAGTTTTCTAGTTTCAAAAGTGGAAAAGCTCTGTAATTTTTGCCTTTCTATCCCCAAACTGTTAGGGATAGTCCTAGCTACAGGATATCAGAATAACAGAGTTGGAAGGGGTCTTGAAGGTCTTCTAATCTGACCCCCTGCTTAGGCAGGAAACCCTATATCATTTCAGACAAATGATTATCCAGTCTCTTCTTAAAACCTCCAGGCTTGGCATACTCACACTTCTGGAGGCAACATGTTCCACTGATGAACCAAATTCCTGCAACTGTTCTTCATATGTTTTAGCCTTCAGTCCTCCTAATCATCTTTGTTGCTCTTCTCTATATTCTTTTTACAGTTTCAACATCTTTTGTATATCGTGGCAACCAAAACTGGATGCAATGTTCCAAGTGTGGTCTTACCAAGGCCTTGTAAAGTGGTACTAACATTGCAACCTTAAAAATCTTGAGCTACAACCAGACTTGAATGCTTACAGCATATACCTCCACATTCCTCTTGGAGACTGACTGTTCAGATTCTACATTTCAATATCTATGACTTTTTTCCTTCTGTTCTCTTCTGACAGAAAGTTCGGGAGAATTTGAAACAAGCACACAATTTTCATTCTTTCTTTTGGCTTCATCACCCTAATATGGATTTTGGAACTCGGTGACATGAAATTGACTTGTCTGTATCTAAACTTGTCAAACATCTCACACATCAAAAGCACAAATAATTATATGTTACTGTTTTTTCCCACTAATTCAGCAGGTAAGCTGTCATTTTACTTGCAACCAACCCAGCACCTTCATTACTCCTGTTTTGCAATTGCTGGAAGAATAGATAGACAGATAAATGGATAGATGATTGATAGCTAGATAAACAGAACAGATCCCTGAGATGAAATAGCAATCAAATTTGAATAACCTACATCACACCATTTTGTTGCTTTGCAGCAGCTGGTTTCCTCTGTTTCTAGCGGGGACATATTTAACAAAGTTCATCAAAAGAATCCCCATAACTACATTTTGTAAAGAAGAAAACTAAAAATAGCAACAGGTGAAAAGTAAAATGGTGCCATTGTTCATGAGTTAAACTAAGGAAGAAATTCAGTTTCTTTTTTAGTAACTGCCAATTACTATCTATCTATCTATCTATCTATCTATCTATCTATCTATCTATCTATCTATCTATCATCTATCATCTATCATCTATCATCTATCATCTATCATCTATCATCTATCATCTATCATCTATCATCTATCATCTATCATCTATCATCTATCATCTATCATCTATCATCTATCATCTATCATCTATCATCTATCATCTATCATCTATCATCTATCATCTATCATCTATCTGTGTCAGTGACTGATAGTACCTCCAGAGGTTTGGGTTTTTTACAGTTTCAATTCATGGTATTACTATCTAAAACTCTGTAAAGCTGCTATCTCCTTGATGAATGGCAGGGAAGCTGATTGGCTCCAAACCTTTATTTAATGTATTTATTTGGTACATTGAATAGCCACTCATCTCACATATGTGACTCTGAACAACATACAAAGTTAAAAACAAGAAAACAAAATAATCAAAATCATGACAACAAAAATCATTTAAAAGATAATGAAAACCATTATTATTATTATTTAAAAAAATAATCTGAGAGAGAGGATACACTATTTCCTTTGCAATACAGTCACCATTGACTCTGTGATAGCTACTGATATTCTTGTAATCAAAGTTGCTATATTTATTTGAGAATAACATTGTCAAACCATGAATGATTTTATCAAAAATGAAATCAGAAACAATGGACAAATTCAAAGGAAGAAAGAAAAATGGTATCATCTGTACAGACTGAGAAATGCATAACGTTAGCAATGTAATTAGTGTGGAAGTTGACATTCAAATAATGCTTCAGTGTGTGATCAAATATAAATGTCCAGTGTTGCAAGATTGTGGGCAGCTGTCGTGGAGTGGGAGACATCCTTACATCTAGTGACCAATAATAACAGTAGGCAGTTTTGATTTTTCCATGCTTCTGTTTCTCATATTTTGTCCTTTTAACTTATTCACATTTCAGCTGTGCTGGAGTTTGCTTTCATGAGTATAAATGAAAGGGCTAAACACATATCAGATATAGGAACTGGTCTCATTTGCATTGTTCTGACTGTCTATGAAATTGATATTACACTCCAGTGAATGGTGATAATGAAAAAAACAAAGATAGAATAAATTATACAATATTCAATCTGAGTGGGAGGCAATCCATGCTATATGAATGATTGGATGGAATGAGATGAAAGAATACAAGCAAGCGATCAGGCCATTTGGAGATGGAAGAATAAATGACAAAGGCGATTGTATGATAAATATTTGTTTTGTTTTGAATACCAGGTTGAATAAATTAAAATAAATCAACTAAAGGTAAAATCTTGAATGTGATATAATGACTGGAATGCTGGACTAAGAATAGAGAGACCTAGTTTTAAGTGTCCACTCAGTAATAAAGTTCTCTAGAGAGCTTTTAGCACAGAGCAGCAACTATTTCTGACCCATGCTTACCTTATGGGATTGCAAAACTAGATGCAAAACTGGAATGAGATCTCTATATGAAAGCAAAGAGAAAAGGCAAAGCATAAGTACCATAAATAGATTAACTGACATCAATAGATAAGATGCATCAACAGATAAAAGATAAAAAAATAGGCTGCATCAACAGAGGGATAGTGTCAAAATCATAGGAAGTATTAATACCGCTTTATACTGCACAGGTAAGACACTTGGAAAACTGTATACCTGTGATGGCGAACCTAAGTCACTTCCAGTTTGTCCATAGGGCCATTTTTTGTCCTCTGGAGCCTTCAGGGAAGCCTCCGGAAGGCCCCTGAAGGCTCCAGGGGACTAAAACCGGCCCTATGAGCAAACCAGAAGTCCGTTCCTGAATTTCTGGTTTGCCTGTAGGTCCATTTTTTTTTTGCGCTCTGGAGGCTTTGGGGCAGCTCCTGAAGCCTCCGGAGGGCCTCCATGGGAGCAGGGGAGGCTGTTTGCGAAAAAAGCATGCAAAAAATGGGGGGAACGCTGGTCATGCGCCCATGCATGCTGGGGTCATGCATTGCATTCTGGGTGTGGCAAGCCACGCACAACCCCCCCCTGCGCTCCCCCCGCTTTTAGTACGCAAGCCAAAAAAGGTTCGCCATCACTGCTGTATACAGTTTAAGTCATGACAATGCAAAAAAGATATTGAGACTAGAAAAACTGTAGCGAAGAGCAACTAAGATGACTAGGGAAGCTAAACCATATGATGAATGGTTGCAGGGGAAAAGAAGAACATGATGGTAGTCTTCCAATATTTGAGGGTCTGTCACAGAGAGGAGCAGAACAACCTATTCTCCAAAGCACCCAAGGGCAAGACAAGAAGTCACGGATGGAGACTTAACAAAGAGAGATCCAATCTAGAATTAAAGAAAAAAATCCTGTTGGTGGGAACAATTGGTGGAAAAGCTTGCCTTCACAAGCTGGAGGTTTTTAAGAAGACATTTAACACTCATTTGTATGGAGTGGTACAGGGTCTCCTGCTTGAGCAGGGGGTTGGAATAAAATATCTCCAAGGTCCCATCCAACTCTGTTATTCTGCATTCTGGTCTTCTCACAGTTTATGATACAAAAGGCCACAAGGAAAGCAGATGATCTGCCTGCTTTTGAAAATGACCACGAATCTCAGTTCTTACAGAAGTAGTAGCAGTTGTGGGCTCTGGATCCCAGTGCAACCGGTACGGTGCAACGGGGCTGGGCATCCACCACATGCACACACACAGCACGCGCACAGTGTACATCCGTACTTACCACCCGTAATGCTACAGGTGCTCGGTGGAGCATTGTGCAGCCACCATACACTGTGCGTGTGCGCGTAAGCCCCGATCGGCTCAAATACAGGAAAGGAGAGAGGGTGGGCCCTCCGGAGCACTGGAATGGAATGGCAGGTGGGTGGGCCCTCCGGAGCACCGTACCGGAACGGTACCTGGTGCTCCCAGCAGGCACTGGTACACCCATACCAGTCATATCCCACCACTGAGTGGTAGGGTTTATATTTGTATCCTCCACCCTGCCTAATTCACTTAACTAGAAATTCCTATACAGTCTAGCAAGAAATAATATTAAAGTAACTGAGTCTAAGTTGAAACCTACTCTGACTTTCCTATCTTTAGTCACCTTCCCCTATGCCAAGTTCTCTTTCTCCAACACAAGATTAATTTACTTAGAGGGTAGAAGTGTTGGATGTTGGCTTCACTTTTTGGTGAAGCTTGAAATGATTCTATTTTACTAAGGTTTCTTTATTAAAGATTTTGGGAATTTTTTATTACCCTGTTTCCCTGAAAATAAGACCTCCCCAGACAATAAGCCCAATCAGGCTTTTGAGCGCATGCACTAAAATAAGCCCTCCCCCAAAAATAAGACCTCCCCAAAAATATTGCAACACAGCAGCAGCCCTGAGATGACCATGCTTGCCACCTCCTGCACCTCAAAAATAATAAGATCTCCCCAAAAATAAGGCCAAACACTTATTTCATGGGTCAAAAGAAAATAAGACCCTGTCTTATTTTTTGGGAAACACGGTAGATGCACTAGAGAGATATACAGTCTCTGTTAATATTTACCACAATTTATTCTAGAGGCATGGTTCCTTAGGAGTAAAGGAAGGGGGGAGAGAAAATCAAAGAAAGCCTCCTGTCTAATGGGGATGATTCACATGGAACATCCAGACAAATCTCAACTCAAAATGAAATACCGTATATACTCGAGTATAGGCCGACCCGAATATAAGCCGAGGCACCTAATTTTACCACAAAAAAACTGGAAAAGTTATTGACTCGAGTATAAGCCTAGGGTGGGAAATGCAGCAGCTACCAGTAAATTTCAAAAATAAAAATAGATACCAATAATGCCATTGCCCATTGAATAACATATACAGCCTGCCTGTGCCTATTAAATATACAGTAGCCGTTGTAAAAATTTGCTCTGCATAACAAATTATTATCACACAATACCGGTGTATTCAATGAAATACTTCACTCACCTCATGATGCTGATGTCCCGCTGTGATGATGATGTCCCGCCTCCTATGACACACGGCACAGTGATTCCTATCATTGGATCACTGTACCAGAGGAGGTGGGACATCGCTATGTGGCTGCTTGCCATAACAAGGAGGAGGTGGGACATCGTTGCAGAGCGGCAGGAGGGGGAGGAAGGGGAATCGTAAGATAGCCCTGCATTACATTAGAACGTGAGGAGGGGGGATGGTGCGGTGCACGCTGCGCGGCAAACTGACACAGAGGGAGGGGAAACTCAGGGGCGCCGGGCCATTCACGAGCGTCACCCAGCGGCATGGCCCCGCCCCTTTTTCTCTTCCATTTCGGGCAAATTTTTCACTGACTCGAGTATAAGCCGAGGCGGCTTTTTTCAGCTCAAAAAGTGGGCTGAAAAACTAGGCTTATACTTGAGTATATACAGTAATCAAGGACCTCATATACCCATTTTCTCACAAGTCTTTCATTCTCACTTGGATGTCTTGAATAAATATGCATAAAGCAACAGTAGCAGCTGATCAGGTGACATGTATAGTAAATAATCTAAGTGTTAGATAACAGCTATTAACTTGATTTTAATACCCTTTTAATTATTATTTTTAATTATTATTCTTATTGGAGCCATGCAAAATATTGCCGAGTTGCAGCCGCTGGGCAGTGGAGCAATTCGAATGAACAGCATTTCTTTCTTTTTTATTGCCTCATAACTTTGGTATGCTCCTTCATTTCACCCTAATAGCTGGGAAGGTCACACCCGTTTCTCACATTCCTGAACAAGTTGGGTCAAGGGAGGAGGAGGTGGGGAAGAAGAGGAAGCACCCCACATACTAGCTGTGAGGGAAATCATAATTAAGTTCCCAGGCAGGCAGCCATTCCTATAACAGGTTAGCCCTTCCTTTCTTGATTCTGCCCTTTTTTTTTCTCCTATCAGCAGGGCTCAAGGACAGAAGGGCAGATAGCCTCAGGGGTAATTATATCAAGCAAGCACCACTCTGAAAAATGTACGTGAGGGAGGGGTCAGATTTCCTGCCCCCCACTTCCCAACTATAATATATTCCAATCAATTGAAGGATATTCAGGTTTATGGGAAGTATGTTTATATTGGCAGATGTTTTAGGCTTTACAGTTGTTTTTTTAAAAAACCCAGTACAAGCAACATTTATCAGATCAGAAGCTACTGCTTAAATTTAAAGGGAAGGTTGCAACTGGTTTCTTAGTGCACAATGTGGAGCTATTCTAATGGCAAGAGCATCAGTGCTGACTCTGATCCAGATCGTTTGTTGCATTTAAATTGGACTTGGTTTGTACAGTCCTTCAAACACAGAAGATATTGATGGTTCGATGGATACTATTCAAACTGGCCTCTTTTCCTGTTCTTCTCCCCCTTCTATCTCTGTCATACAGATCTACTACCACCAGTGCAAAATTGGAGGTGTACTATTATGTGGCTCATTATACATTTTAAAAATAGAAGGCATATTAAAATAACTTATGCTTTAAGGATAGAGTCTTTGAACAGTGCTTAAACTTATAATTCCTTGCAACAAAAAGTGGTCCAATTGTAAGATTCTGGGGAAAAAAGGGAAGTTACTTCTCCCTATAGAATGAAAGTTATGTAATTCTGCCAGTGTTTCTCAACTTGGCAACTTTAAGGCATCTGGACTTTAGCATGCTGGCTTGGGAATTCTGGGAGTTGAAGTTCAGGCATCTTAAAGTTGACAAGGTGGAGAAACACTGCTTTATGCAATGTCAACTTCAGGCGGAGAGAGGAATGATCTTTGCTTGCTGAGCAAGAGATAGAACCTGATGTGCTGGCTTCTTAGTCATTGGAAAGCTATGAAAATTATGTAATGTTTTGCATGTTGCCCCAGACAACCTTCAAAGCTAACCTGCATAACACCAGTGCAAACTTCTCTGATTAAATATCAGATAATGCATAGGCTGATGCTATGGATTTAATCATTGCCATCAGAATACCAAAAAAGCAAAGTGATAGTCAATAGGCACCCTGGGTGCAATCCCAAAACATCTGGAGCACCACTTGAACACCATCGGCATTGACAAAATCGCCATCAGTCAATTGCAAAAGGCAGCATTTGTTGGAACAGCTTATATCCTGCAATGATATCTTTAATACCATCAAACAACATCTACCAGGTTCTTGCGAAGGATTCAATAGGTGGGCAGAAATGTCAAATCTAAACATCTGACTAACTATGCTACCAACCATATTATGCATGCCTATTCAGGGAGACCTTTAGTACAGTAGTGTCTCCCAACTGCAGACTGAAATAATCACTAGGCTTTAAATTATTTTAATTCATGTAATTATTTCAAATACCCACATTTTTAATGTCATTAATTCAATGCCCACAATATTTATGCAGTTAATTTAAATACCCACAGTTAAACTATCCTGCAAACAGTGTTTTCCATAACAAAACTTCTGTGTAGCTCAAAACCTTGCTCGGTGACATTCCTTTAACAAAACAGTGGAGAAAGTGCAACCTTGCTCAGGCCACACTGTGTGGATGGCATCACTGAAACTGGAACATAACTGGCCAATCCAGTTGTTTAAAACAGAAACCACTAAAGCAAACATTCTCAGGGCATTTTCTCTTGTAGGAGAAGGTGCTGCCTGGCTTGTGGATCAGGAATGCAACCGCATCGACCAGACTTTTTTCTTCTCCCACACGTAATTATTTATTATTACAATTCACTGAGAACACTGGGGCTAAAAAAAAAAAAATTGGATTGAAAGAAAAGTGAGCCTCATTTAATTAAGCGTGTCCTTGCATTCCTGGTTCATCAAGGTTTGTGTGGGATTGTTTAGGTTTCTACTGCAAGGTGAAACTGACTGGGTCTGGCAGATGATAAGACTTCTGAAATTTCTTCTTAAATGGATTGCATTAACACTGCATTACTGAATTACACAAGGGGTCAAATTAGACATTATCTCAGCCAGGAGTGGCCTTCAAAATTTTTAGCAAGGGGTTCTCTGCCTGGTTGCTGAGTGGTCATGGCCTAGCCAACCTCCTGCACCATGGTGGGGGGTGTTTTTGCCCTTCCTGGGCTCTGGAGGTTTTCTTTGAGCCTCCAGGAGGGGGGAAATGGCCTTCCCAGGCTCTGGAGGCTCTGCCCATTTCCAGCCTTCACGGGCTTCCAGTAGGCCCATTTTTTGCCCTCCCTGAGCCTCCACACGCACCATGCACTTATCTGCATCCAAAACAGGTTGTGTGGGGACTCCTGGTAGGGGAGGGGTGGTGTGGGATTTGGGGGTTCTCCAAACTGCACAGAATCTTAGCTAGTGGTTCTCCTGAACCTCTGTGAAATCCCACCAGCCCATCCCTGACCTTAGCAAATAAAGGATGTTTAAAAATTCAGGTTTGGCACAACCTTCTGATCCTTCCCCAACAAACTAAGGGGACAAGGAGGAACCTCTTATTTCCACAAGGAGAATCCATTGAGGTGGAATATGAGTCAATAATAGGCACCCAATGACAGTCTTTAGGGAACATGAAGGAACAGGCACCTTACTCTTTTGATGGAGTCTCCATCATCCTGAAGAACTTCCATTTCCTTTGAAAAGCTTCCATTATATCTGTCTCTCCCATCTTTAGCTAACATCTTTTTTTAAGAGAGAGAGAAAGAGAGAGGGGGGAGGGAGGGAGGGGGAGGGAGGGAGGGAGGGAGAGAGAGGAGAGAGAGAGAGAGAGAGAGAGAGAGAGAGAGAGAGAGAGAGAGAGAGAGAGAGAGAGAGAGAGAGAGAGAGAGAGAGAGAGAGAGAGAGAGAGACCATTGCTCAATATTTCTTGACCAGCATTTGATCCATATAATAAGTTAGGTGTAATGCAGAGGTGGGTTGCTCCCAGTTCGGCCCGGTTCGGCCAAACTGGTAGTAGTGATTTGGCTTAGGTCGCAGAACCGGCAGCAACCCAGGCTGACCATGCCCCCGAACTGGTTCCCCTGTCTCTTCTGCCATTGCTAGCATGTTTCTGCGCAGGCACAGAACAATTTTCAGTCAATTGCGCATGTATCAGCAACAAAGCACACAAGCAGCAAACCAGTACCAACCGGAACCAGTACCAACCAGTACAGGAACCCACCACTGGTATAGTGCAAAGAAACTTTTCTTCTGTTGAGCAGTGCAATTCAGCAACTGGAACTTTAGAGCTGTACAAAAAAGTCCTCTAGAACTCCACAACCAAAATGCTGTTTGCAATTTCTGTTTTTTCACAGCTCCAGTATGTTACTCCTCCTTTTCAAATCTTAGATCTTACTTCTTTGTGCAGGATTCCTAGGGATTAGAGTAGTTACATCACCAAAAAAGGACATGGATTCCCACGCAAACAGATATACATTATTTCATATTTAGAAAGCATTACTATCATTTAAACAAAACCACCAAGCATCTTGTTATGATGGGATAATACACTGGAAATGGAAATGGAATTGTTATTGTTGAACCTTTTCTTCTGTGCTCCTTCTGTGTATTAAAAAATGAATAAAAATAATTATTTTTTAAAAATATGAAGAAATGAAACAATAAATAATATTGATTTACAAAATTATTTTACAAATGTTCTCTCATTCATCCTTGAATAAAACTATCCGCATGCAGAAAATTAGACGATAATGAGTCAAGCTTTCTTCAGACAACCAATGGATAAAATTCATTTATCTTGGTTCCTAATGAGCTCATTAATACATGCTTAGTCTGAGAAAATAAAAAAGTATATATACATGCTGACATGTGTCAACATACCTTCTGCAATTATTGGTTTTCAATTTAATTCCTTGAATAATTTAATTGGTTATTTTGTGGATTAATTAAATTACTTGGTTAAACTGATTCTTTTTTGGTGATTTTTTTCTTTTTTTAAAAAATAAAACAAAATATGCTTTCTCAACATTTTGGATATGTCCAGGTGGAAGACTCATGTCAGACAAAAGGCAAAGTGATTGTTTTCTCATTCTACTAAGCCAAGCATTATTCAATCATGATTTACAACATAAAAAACAATTGGCAATGGCACTCAAGCAAATTAAATGAAAACTAAGCAAATCACATGATGGTTCAGTTTAGGGATAGGATCATACTTAACATTTTTACTTTTCAATGGATATATTATGGTCTAAAAGGGAAAGGATATAGGGGTTTTTCCTTGCATTTTTTTAGTTATAGTAAACTTAAGTTGGTCTTGCACACAAGTCTTGAATATTCTCCAACTCAATATAGCATCTGTTGGAAACTCAATTACGCCATCTGTTTGCAACAAGTAATTTTAAAGGTGCTATAGTGGCACTTCAGGTTGTTCTCTCCAGTTGACTGCAATGTGTAAAACCAATAATTGTCCAGCTACTCCATTTGTTCACCTCCTGCCTCCTTGCTCACTTGCTTACTTGCTAACTACTTTCTTAGGAAATAGAAAAGTTGAAAGCTGGTGGTGTCACAAGTGAAAAATGGCAATGTTGAAGTTGTGAATCCAACAGTACTGAAAGTTCAGCATTTCATGATCCACTGACCATGAGTGAGTAGTGGGCTGTGCATAGAAAGATAAAAAAATTACTCTTATGTTCCTCTTTGTCTATTACGCTGCCTAATCTTTGTCATTAAAAATTCCAAATCTAAGTTTACTTGCTTCAGCTCTGTTTCCTGGCACATATATAAAAAGCATGTACTCTTTTTGACTTTCTCCTAGTGGGGTAGTTAGCTAAGTACTAGGCTTTGTTCTGCTCATAACATGTTCCCTTTAAATAAATGTCCTTTCTGCTACAAAATTCTTCCTCAATCATTGTTTAGGTCAGATTCCCACTCTCAGAAAAAATCACATGCACATATAGAATTTTTCAATTGCCAATAGACATTGTTTGTCTGATCCCTTGAAAAATCCTATAAAAGAGATGGTGCAATTGCTCAATTCTCATTTTGAAGTCCTCTGGGAATTTTGTTGATTTCACAAAGGTTACACTTGATACAATGCATGCCATACCTTTGAGGTGTGTGAGAGATTTTCTGGTATGGAAATCATTATTCAATACTTTGCCAGATCATGACTCAAGAGATACGAATTGTCTGCTGTCCTTTTAACTGCACACCCATTAAAAAAATATGTAAAATCAGTGAAGTCATTATCAGTCCTCACATAGCAACTGGAGTTCAGAAATATATTAAGATAATTTTGGGGGTGCCATGTTTTCTGTAACTCTCTCTGCTATTAAGTGCTTTTTTTGAAATGAAGGTAGTTGATTAATATTGACTATTGGAATTCAATATTTTAGTAAATAATGCATAATATGAAGACTTGCTTACTATACACAGTGAAATCCACATTGTTCCACCTGTATCATGCTGCCCACTGTATCTGGAAGCTCCTAAACAGAATGATTCAAAATACTCTGAGCTGAACAGAGCGTGACAGCTCTTCAGCTTTACAGTTGTAATTATCATTTCTTTGGCAACTTGATAATAACTTCTTGCCTGTTTATCTACCTGATCCATGAAGGCTGATTAGATGTCATAACCCCTCCCCTCCCCTTGTCTGTTGTTGCCTATTTGTGCAGTCATATCTCTAGTGAGTAATTTGGCATCATGATTATTAGATTATCATTGATCGGTTTGATAATTGCTCATACATAGCATCTTGTAGAACATGGGTGTCAAACTCGTGGTATCATGTTGCAGTCACGTGGCATTTTGTGATGTTTTCCCCATTTGAAGAGCTGGGGTAGGCTTGGCCTGCATGTGATACATCTGGCCCATGGGCCACCAGTTTGACACGCCTGTTGTAGAATTTCATCTGCATCCTTGGTTGGTGCTTTTGCTTGGATAACTCTTGTCTTTGCATGTCTGATTTGAATCAGACATTGTGATAATACATTGAAATTATTTACATAAAGACTAAATCCACTCAACACAGATGCTGAACCATAGCTTGTTCAATCAATCAAATTTTCTGTTTTACGTGATATGTTGAACTATATGGCCCAGGATGACACAACTCATGAGACTGAAGTAGCGAGCAACAATAGTGTTGGTTTTATCTAAAATATTCACCTATGAGTTCTCCTACAATTTGATGGAAGATAATTTGTTAGAGAAATTATTTCAGAGAAATTCTCATGGGTAGATTGTGATGTTTGTGCACATGAAGTAGCTAAGACCTGCATGTGAATATCTTGAACCATCATATCTCTAAGTGATCTACTCTTCCCACAATTTTATTAAATTTCAAAGGAAAGTAGCATTAAGGAATTCTTCCCACGGAAATATTTTCAATAATAATACTACTAACAGAGTTCTGCCTTGAAAACTGTTGGTTGGTTGATTTATCTTTTCCTTGGAGAAATTGGAAGAAATGTTCACTGAAATTCTCCACTCATAAATTTGTCGAAAAAGAGAGCCATTTGTGATAGTCCTGATTCTATCAAGGTTTAAACTTTGGAAGAAAATAAGGAAGGGCTTTAACAATGGGGAAGCCATGAGAGGTCAATGTTCCCATTCAGAAACATCTGCACACATTTGTTTCCTTTGTAACTTTCCAGAATAAAATTACGTATATGTAATCTACCACTGTCATACTTTTTTAAAAAGTTTAAATTATTTCTTTTCCACCCAAACCAAAGATTCTGGGTAGTATAGAAATCATAAAGCAGTATTTCTCAATCACAGCAGCTATAAGATGTCTGGACTTCAACTAAAGTTCCTGAGGTTGAGAAAAGTGTGATAAAGAATGCTAAAACCTGCCACAGATCAAAGTATTTAAAAGCAGATGATAATGTTATAACAATCCCTTCCTTGTGCAGCTAAGTACCAGATCTCTATTTAAAAGAAAGTTTTTCGCTCTCTTCTTCAATGCTAGATTTGGGAGGGGAGGACAAACACACCTCTGGGTCCAGTGTTTTCCATTATTTGAAGGAGCAAATCCTCTCTAGATGTTGTGACCGGGTGGGCACAAGCACACTGGGTAAGGTAGTTGCTAATGGCACTACAGTATAGGACAGTGTTTCTCAACGTTGGCAACTTGAAGATGTCCGGATTCAACTTCCAGAATTCCCCAGCCAGCATTCGCTGGCTGGGGAATTCTGGGAGTTGAAGTCCAGACATCTTCAAGTTGCCAACGTTGAGAAACACTGGTATAGGATGAGATGAAGCCAAGAGGTCATGCCATTTTTAAAAAGACAGTTCATGTTCATATCACTGTTTGGGATACAGGATAAGCTCTAAGAAGACAATGAAACCTCACTCAGTGAGGTTTTTATCCCACTTTTAATTTGGGGCAATTTAACTAATATGTTTACCTAATTTTCTGCCACCTATTTTTCCCACAAAAACAAGGGAGCACACAAGTGGCCTAAAGTTATCCCTCCAACCTAAGTGTGGGGGGGGGACTACATTCTTGGTCTCTATTAATTTCTCTTTTGGAAAAAATAACTTTGGAAAGCAAATAAACTCTGGCTCATCCTGATATTGAGATATTGCAAAGAAAGAAAGTGAAATAGGAAAGTGGGGGAGCTTGATGGGAGAGGCGATGGATCCTTACTCCTCCTAGAAGACCTTAAGCCTTTCTCTAAGTGGGTTGCTTATCTCAGCCCAGTCTGGAATCGGTTTCAAATGTTACTTATTTATTTTCCCATTAGTTTCAGTGAGGCACAACTTGGGTAAAATTAAATAGGTTAAGAAGAAAGGAAGGAAGGAAACCACTGTTTTTCTCACAGTTCCTGGCAGGGGTTTAGCTAGGTTTATGATGTCTCAGAACCACTAATGTCAGAACTCTTCAAATAAGGCAGCACAGTTGCTCTGTTCTCCAGTAGTCCTGTAATTTTCTACTCAGAAGTAAATCTCAGTGAGTCTTGGGTGGCAGCCTTCTAAGGGATACAGCAATCGTTTCTTCAAATTCAATACTTGCCAGCACTTGCTGAGAAAATACCTTCTGAACATGTTTCCAATGTTCCCTCAAAAAGGCTTCCAGGAAAAGTTATAGGCCTCTACCAGTAATACATGGTTTTACCTCTGTCCAAGATGAAGCACAAGGGCCCCAAATCAAACTAAGGGGACAAGGGGGAACCTCATATTTCCACAAGGAGAATCCATTGAGGTGGAATATGAGTCAATAATAGGCACACAATGACAGTCTTTAGGGAACATGAAGGAACAGGCACCTTACTCTTTGATGGAGTCTCCATCATCCTGAAGAACTTCCATTTCCTTTGAAAAGCTTCCATTATATCTGTCTCTCCCATCTTTAGCTAACATCATGATTTTTTTAATAGAGAGAGAGAGAGAGAGACCATTGCTCAATATTTCTTGACCACCATTTGATCCATATAATAAGTTAGGTGTAGTGCAGAGGTGGGTTGCTCCCAGTTCGGCCAAACTGGTAGTAGTGATTTGGCTTAGGTCACAGAACTGGCAGCGACCCAGGCTGACCATGCCCCCGAACTGGTTCCCCTGTCTCTTCTGCCATTGCCAGCATGTTTCTGCGCATGCACAGAACAATTTTCAGTCAACTGCGCATGTATGAGCAACAAAGCACACAAACACACAAGCAGCAAACCAGTACCAACCAGTACAATCGTTTCTTCAAATTCAATACTTGCCAGCACTTGCTGAGGAAAAACCTTCTGAACATGTTTCCAATGTTCCCTCAAAAAGGCTTCCAGGAAAAGTTATAGGCCTCTACCAGTAATACATGGTTTTACCTCTGTCCAAGATGAAGCACAAGGGCCCCAAATCACACAAGTCCCTGCAGATCTAATTAGACAAGCGCTTATCTGAAACAAGAACAAAACAAAAACACAGCCACATTACTATGCAGATGAGTGTCCCAAAGACATAGGAGAAGAACGATGTTTAATTCAGAACTTGAACAGCAGCAGCAGGCGGCTGCAAGGAAATGTGTGTCACGGTGTGTGGTTTTTTGAAGAGAAAACAGCAATTATGAAGTTGGTAAAGTAAATACAGAGACTTGTGCAATAAGAAACCAGAGCTTCAACCACAATTATGCCATGCAGCCTAGTTCTAGGGAGATTTACTAAGAAGTGAGTTTCAGTGAAGCTCAGGGGACTTTCTCTCAAGTAGATGTGAACACGGCTATGCAAAACTTTAAAAAGGGAAAAATAAATAATTATTTAATCAATTATTTAAAATTGAATAGAAATATTTCATAAATACAAGAAAAAGAGGGGAAAAACTCTGCCCTGGTTCAGGAGGTCATTCTAGGTTGGGAGAGCAGGGAGAGACTTGTCTGCTCAGACATAATTCTCCCAGGCCTCTTAACCCCTTTTATGAAGTAGGAATTAGCATAGGGGTTCTTATTTCTCAAGAGAAATGACACTTTTAAGGAGGAAACTCATTAGAGCTCTCTTTTACAGATGAACTGAAGCCTAAGAGTGGATTAGCGATCACAATACCTCCAGAGGTGGGTTTCACATAGGTTTTCCACTGGTTTGCCCCACACACATACACTCACTTCATGAGCATGAGCGCCTTCTGCGCATGTGCCAGCCTTCCGCACATGCACTTTGCTCATGCACATGGCTTGCATGCATGTGCACAGCTGAGACAATGTGGATAAATAGGACAGCATAGACCAGGTCACCAGACCTGCTCTATGCTATCCTATTCAGACCGGTTTACCTGAACCGGTCTGAACCGGCTGAATACCGCTTCTGAATACACCTCTTTTGTTTCTTTCACATACAGAGTTTGTCCTGAGTTTGAATAAAAAATGGATGGATGCTCTTTAGGCTACCAATTGCTTGAAATATATTCAGTAGAGCTAACAGTGAAAGGCCATGGGGGTTTGATGCCTCTGCATTTGCCCAACTATGGTTTATCCAGATAGGTCTGTAGCCATTGATGGTGCAGTGGTTAGAATGCAGTACTGCAGGTTGCTTCTGGTGAACGGCTGCCTGTAATTTGGCAGTTCGAATCTCACCAGGCTCAAGGTTGACTCAGCCTTCTTTCCTTCCAAGGTCAGTAAAATGAGGACCCAGATTGTTGGGGGAAAAATATGTTGACTCTGTAAACCACTTAGAGAGGGCTGTAAAGCATTGTGAAGAGGTATATAAGTCTAAGTGCTATTGCTATCATGTGTAGATTAGGTCTCAGAACAGTCTTTGAGGCTACCTAGGACTCTATACAAATCATGAAACTATCTCAGAAGACTATTTTAGCTCTGCTGGATTCGTTGATTGTGAATGACAGGCTTCCTTTCTTGGAGAAACTCTCAGGAAGAAGGAAGGGAAAGGGGAGTTCCTGACTAATCAGCTGTGAACTCTGCTCAACAATGGGAAAATGAGAAAGCAGGAATTCCTCTCATATACAACTCAAAACTACACAGGAACAATTCTGTGAAAAACTGGCTGGAAACACCCAGGCCAGTGTGTGCGTGCATATATACACAAGAGAAAAAAAGAGACAGTTATTTTATATTTGTGTGAAAGTATCTGCTGCCTTAAATAAATGTCCATATTTAAGAATTATCTGTTTTGAAGCACCTGATTTTTTAGTTCATTAAGCAGGGTCTGTTATAGGTCACAGATATGTATGGAAAGATACATAAAAATTAATCATAAAGGAAGGCTGGATAAAGGCCAAGATCAACTTCCCCTTTCAAATGAGCCTTGGTCTTGGCTCTTGCTTTCTGACCCAGAGGAAATGCTGATTCTCTCCTGCTCTCCCATCTCATACAGCTATCACTAAGCTGAGCTTTTAGACTGTAGCTTTGTCCCTTCTGTAGACTAATAAGACTGCTGATTCCTTTTCTTTTAAAGCTGTTACAAGCAAAGTACTTATGGAAGGGACACTAGGCATGCATTCCATTATGAAAGTTAAAACTGGAGCAACAACAGGAATGGGTAGCCTAAAGAAAGCAAACTAGTTTTCTATCTCAGGGGTGTCAAACTCAAGGCCCAGGGGCCTGATCTGACCCATGGGGTACTTCGATCTGACCCACGGGGATACCCTGGAAACAGCAAAGGACTGGCTCATAGTGCTTCTGCCAGTGAAAATGGACTCCCAAGCTCCGTTTTTGGCTGCCATGGCCTTCTGCAACCTTCTGCCAGTGAAAACAGAGCTCGGGAGGGCTGCAAGCAGCTCTTCCAAGCTCTGTTTTCATTGGCAGAAGGTTGCAGGAGGCTGTGGCAGCCGAAAACAGAACTCGGGAGCCAGTTTTCACTGGCAGAGTGCTTGGGCCACCATAGGCGCCCCCGACACAAGTGACATCGAGCTGGTCATGCCCCCCCCTGGCCACACACCCCCAGCCCCACCCGCCCGAGCTCAAACACGACCCTGGGTGCAGCCCACAATGAAATCGCGTTTGACACCCCTGGTCTATATGATTCCAAGGGAAGGAAATATACTGACAAGTGGAATATTTCTCTATGATACCTGAATTTATTTTCCAAAGTGTACTATGTGGAGAAGAGAATGCTGTTCTTTGTTTTAAGGTTAGAACATTCTGCTATGTTACACTTTATTTCCTTTATTTAAGATATATCTCTTTGATCCTTCAAGCCACCTCTGAAAAACTAATTCCCAGTGAAACAAGGGAACTGAACATTAGGAAAGATATCCAAGTAAGCTGGGGAAAGGCATGCAAATAGGTTCTGTGTCAATACTTGGATCTGCATAGATATATCAGACTCCCCAAAGTATCCCTTTATTTTTTTTTTCAAAAGTACGTCTAGAAATAAACAGCAAATACCAAATTATAAATGCTCATTTTATTATAGTCAAAGATCTGCTAAAATGTTGCTAACACTATGTGGATCTGTCCTGAAAACCCTAATAAGACTCTTAAGTCCAAACTTTAAAGATAGCTAGTTGTCCATCTGAATTTGTATTTCTAAACTTTGGCCACTTGATGCATGAACTTCCCTGGCTGGCTGGAGAATTCTGAGGTTTGAAGTCCATGCATCTTCAAGTAGCTGAAGTTGAGAAACATTGATCTGAACTATTCCCATTTCCCTCTTTCCACTCTAATTTTTAAGGATCTGTGGAGTGGATGGAAATGCAATTCTTCTTATCAATGGCTTTTCAGCATATTCTATCAGAGTCTATACAAGGAACGTTGAAAATATACTGTCATTCCAGAAATCAAATTCTGCATTTTTTTTCCCCATAAGGCTGGTTGACATGTTACAGAAAAAAGAGTTGTGTGACTCCCTTGAAGAATACATTTTTTAAAAAAAAATATGCTTTTAAGGTGCGACAACCTTATTTGCTATATTTCTGGTTGCTCTTTTCAAATTGAAATTGAGTTTGAAATTGCATTGCTGGATGGGAGAAACTCTAGCATTTATTTCTATCCCTGTTCTGATCTATATCTTCTCCATCACAACATGAAAGGGAAAACAGTGCAACTTTAGGAAGCTAAGAGTTAGATGGATTCAGTGGTGGGTTTGAAACTTTTTTTAGAACCACTTCTGTAGGTGTGGCCTGCTTTGTGGGAGTGGCTTGCCAGCCATGTGACTGGGTGGGAGTCGCTTGTCAGCCATGTGACTGGGTGGGCATGGCCAAGTTGTAAAATGTGGTGAAACTCACTTAACAACGCTCTTGCTTAGCAACCAAAATGTTGGCTCAGGAACTCTGGCATTTGAAGCACACCAGTCTTAAAGCTGTCAAGTTACAAGACCCTTGTACCCCTAACCCTTTAGAAAAAAAGCCTGGGGTTTTCAAACTTGACAGCTTTAAGACTTGTGGACTTCCAACTCCCAGAATTCCTCCTCTCGGTCTTCATCTTGATGATGTGCAGACAGGCAAGGTGAGGGAGCTGGAACCTGTTCTAAACAGCACTGTAGATTTGTGGAACCTCTTCTATAGGTTAGAACTGGCAAGAACCCACCGCTGGATGGATTCCACGTTTTCCCATCACATTAAAAGTGACTTGTACAATAAAAGGTAGGAGTTCCAAACAGCTGAGAGTCCAAACTAGTTTAACCCACATTCTTTGGCTATCTTTCTCTCTCTGATTTCAAATGATAACAATCCTTCTCATACAGGCTAAAGTGGTTAAGAAAGAAAAGATTGGAGAGAGCATACCATGTTACAAAGATGTAAGATATTATTATATATAGGACATAACAAACAGGACTTGTAATGAGTATTGTAGTATCTCTTCTTAGCATGCTGATTAGCCAGACAGGCATTAATATGCTTGGACTACTGAGTATGTAGACTCTTCAAAAGTTACTCCCTGTATTATGTTGCCTAATTAATTTCTCTCTCCCCCATATAAAGTTTTCTTCCACTTTTTGAAACTTTGTGATTTTCTCCAAGCATACCAATGCCTTATTCTTTTATTTTGCTTGCCCAATTTTGATTATGATCCTGTTGCTACTTGCAGTCTGAGATCACTATTACAAGGAATGAACTAAGATCATTAAAGGAAAGCACCATGGAAACTTTCCATCTGGTTTTTTTTTTTTTTTTTTTACTGCCCTGCATGCAAATTTTTGGAACATGATCATTTCACAAGTTGGGTGCAATCAGACAGGGAGACTTGGACTATTTGCCATGCTGGCTAGACAGACGCATCAAGTTTTACAAGCACAGTGTGACTGACAGCAGTTTCACCGATAGTTTTCCACTACTGTCTCTGAGAATAATCAATATGGTGAGAAATATCAGGGAGGAGCAGCAGTTTGGGACAAGCAATAGCACTTATACAAGAGCCGTAGTGGTGCAGTGATTAGAATGCAATATTACAGGCAAACTCAGCTCACAGCCTGGAGTTTGATCCTGACTGGCTCAAGGTTGACTCAGCCTTCCATACTTCCAAGGTTGGTAAAATTGTTGGGGACAATATGCTGACTTTGTAAACTGCTTAGAAAAGGTTGTAAAGCACTGTAAAGTGGTACATAAGTCTAAGTGCTATTGCTAGTGAGACAAGGATACTCTCTTTTACTGAAGTATTGAACAAAGCAGGAAACTGTGGTGGGTGGATGATGGAGGTAATTCAAGAGGCCCAAGATTGTCGCAGTCATGTTCTAACAATCTAGACACATTTGCACCCTTCCAGGTCCAGAAATTTGGCACGTACCAAATCAGCTAATCCCTGCGTGTTACCTGATAGTTGCCTCAAATTAAGATGGTTCCCTGTCATTAGTTGCTGTATCTGAATAAAAATTGGTGGTGTTTTATTTGTTTCTGTTGTTATTACTGCCATTTTATTGATTGACTTTCTACTGCAGTTTGCTATCCCATGCTTCAATTACAGAGTAGCAAAATGAGAATTGTTCTAAAAAGATCTACGTAATACCACTCTGTTTGTAAATTCCTCATTTATTTAGAGCACAGGTGTCAAACACACATTGTCATAGCGGCATCACATGACGTATCAGGACTTTTGCTAAACCAGGTGTGGTGAGCCTGTGGTGCATCCAGCCCGCAGGCCGAGAATTTGACAGCCCTGATATAGAAAGACAATAAATAAGACTATTTTTGAACAGTCATTATTAATCAAAAATCACTGTTATAACATTGTTTTGGCAGCAGCTCTGTGATCTGCATCCTGAACGTGCAGGTTTCTAACAGCACCTGATTTTAATAGAAAATAGTTTAAAATTATAATACTCCAACACTCCAACTATTTTCTTTTTCATTTGCTAATCTGTCAAGTCTACGTGAGTCTTTTTCCTTTTTTTATCTTTCCTAACTCTCCCCCCCCCCCACTTCCAGACACACACAATCATTCTGATTCCTTGCAAAATACCAGGTGACTTAAAAGGAAATTTATTCCTCCTGATCTTAGACTGGAGAAGTGAGAAAGGCATGCACTCAATATTACAATGGTGAGATAATTTCACTTACTCAGACATATGTAGCATTTTCTTTAGAATGTGTGTACATGTATGTCCAAGCTCTTATACATCTTATACATCAGTGACATCTAGAGGCCTAAATTTTAATTTCATAAATATCTTCCCAGAGATGACCTGTAATTGGATTCCTGCCCAGATTAATGAACAAAATCCAACTCTCAAAAGAAAGTACAAGTAATTTCTTCTGTCAAATTTGCATTTGAACCTTTACAATTGGCAGACATTTGTCTTGATATGTGATTGTTGGGTAACAGATACTGTTTGTGGTTGCAAAATGAATGAAAAGGAAGCAGTACTCCTACAGAAACAGATCAGAGGTGGGTTTCTGCCAGTTTGCCCCAGATCGGGTGAACCGGTAGTGGTGGTGGCGGGACACTCCGCCCACATGCCCGGATGCCTCTGCGCATGCACAGAAGCCTCAAACAAGTGTGTGAGCACGCATGAGCGAACCGGTAGTAAAATAAATTGAAAGCCACCACTGAAACAGATGTAATGGTATCCATTCACGCAACATACTATAGTAAATCAGATGAAAATGGGCAAGTTGAAGTCACATAACATGGTAAGTTTGATTAGTTTGTGTCGTTACGTGTGATTTAGTTTGTGAAAATCAGCCCATTTGATTTCATAATTCAATCTATTGTCTGAATTTAGTAATGAAATTAAATGCATTGTGTAAATGAAAACATCTATTTGTTGATTGCCTTTCATCCAAGAAACGTATACTGATATTGTTTGGATTTTTTTGTCATTTTTGTCATTTTATTAGAATTTATAGGCCGCCCTTTTCCCTGAGGGGACTCAGGGCGGCTTACAATCATAGGGAAGGGGGTGCAATGCAAAAATAAACAATATAAAAATAGGAGCTCAACTTTCACAATTATTCACTTCATAACATTGGTTTTCTTATTGGTGATGTAATAGTAGACCAGGGGCGTGCAGTCACTAGAGGCAAGGGAGGCGGAGCCTCACCAGTCTCTTCAGGAAAAAGAAAGAAATTTAAATATTTTTTTAAAATAATTAAAGCCAAGGTAGTTGCTACCAGATTCCAGGTCACAGTGGCTTGGTGTCTGCTTAGTGTTAACCAAAGCAGGAGGCGAGAGAACTTGGGGCCTCCTTTCCATAAGGAATTTTTCACCTTCTAAAAGTTAAGAAAGAGTTAAAAGGCAAAAAAGTTCAGATGCAAAAGAGGCACTAATTCTTCCACCTCCTGATCTGGAAGCAGCGAATCATGTCTTCTTGAACAAACTTACGTTGGGCGGGGCGTGCTTCAGAGGAGAGAGGAGTGGGAGAGAAGGAGGAGGCTGGCTCTTTGCTGCAGACCTGGGCGCTTGGCGGCTCCCGCGATGCAAAGTGCCCCACCGTCCCCGATGCTGCTGCCCGCCCGCTGCCCTGGCCTGCTTCTCCAGGCTCCGCTGCTAGAAGTCACGGATCGCCTCTGGGAGAAGGCTGGGTGAGAAGCGGAGCGAAGCTTCTCTGCGTCCTCCCGGCGCTGCGCAGAGGCTCTCCCAGGAGCGCGTGTCAGCGGCCGGCAGCCTGGAGCGGCCCCGGCTGCGAGACAAGGGAGCGCTTAAAGCAGCCGCTGCCGCCACCACCGCCCCTCCTTCACCCGGCGGGGCGTTGGCGGCGGCAGCGGCAGCGGCTACTTTAAGCGCTGCCTTGTCTCACAGCCGGGGCCGCTCCAGGCCACCGGCCACTGGCACGTGCTCCTGTGAGAGCCTCTGCGTAGTGCTGGGAGGCCGCGGAGAAGCTTCGCTCTATTTCTCACTCAGCCTTCCCCCAGAGCGATCCGGGACTTCCAGCAGCGGCGCTTGGAGAAGCAGCGGACGCAGGCCGGGGCAGCGGGGGGGGCGGCGGGGCACTTTGCATTGCGGGAGCCGCCAAGCGCCTTTGCTGCAGACCCAGGCGCTTGGTTGCTCCCACGATGCAAATTCCCCCCTCCCCCACCGAGGCCGACCGCTGCCCTGCTGAGTTGCTTCGCAAAAGGATGCCCAGCTGAGCCTCACCAGGTATAAACCTCACCGCACGTCACTGTAGTAGACTATAACCTGCAGTTAATAAAACAATGTTCTTTAACCACCAGGTTAAATTAAGGCATCTCTTCCCCTCTTCAATTCAATTTTGTTAGGAGAGGCATAACTGATCCTTTTTTCAGCAAGAACTGTGGAGTCAAGATGTTCATTTTTAATTGGTCAACATGTTGCAGATAGGTTTTTCAGCAATGTTGCTTAACCTTGGCAAATTTAAGATGGGTAGGGAACTTTAATTGGGTAGGGAATTCTAGAGTTGAAGTGCAGGTATCTTAAAGTTGCCAAGGTTGCTGCTCTAGAGCAGGGGTGTTAAACTTGATTTCATTAAGGGCCGCATCAGGGTTGTGTTTGACCTTGGAGGGCCAGGGGCGTGGCTGGGGACATGGCCAGGGGACATGATAGCACTCTGCCTCCTGCAGCACTCTGCCAGCCAAAACGAGGTGTGAGGGTTAGTTACAAAATGTGGGCTTTGCTTTGTGACATCCAGATCCAGTGAGCAAGGGGTATAAACTGCACAGAAAATACACTTCTGTTTGGTTATGAAGAAATATCCCCAAAGTCAGATGTAGACTAAATGTAGACTGACTTTTAGCTACACAACGTCTCAGCAAACAGCAAATTTTGAAGCTCCAGGTAAAAAAGTTTCATTTTAGGATGAATAACCATAATTTGCATGCTGGAGGTTCCTAAAGGAATGCTGGGAAACCCTGTATTTTAAAGAATATTTGAGGGAGAGATGCAGAATAGCCCTTCTCTGCCCAAGGCTGTAGAGGCCCAGAATCAATCAAAACACTGTTTGTGAAGAAACTGATAGGGTAAGCCACTAGTTTATGAAAATAAGAACAAACTCCACTCCCTTCTAGTACTGATGATGTTATCTAGTTTGGTAATGAAACATCTGCAAGAAAACCATCAAGCTCAGAGAGCACCAAGGACCCCACAGTACAACCCTAAGCTACAAATATTTTCTTCTATCGATAAACACTTTTTGGTTAGACTCTAGAGCAAAAATAATTCTGATTCTTCATCCAGAACTACAATTACAGGCCCCTCTTGGCCAAAGGAGTGCATCAGAAAGTGCTTTATTTTACCTATTGAAAATATCCCATAAAAATAAATCTACATATAGTTTACCAATGATCAACTTGAAGGTACAAGACAGGTGTTATAAAGAAGATTCCTTGGGTATTCCTTAAAGATTATTTATCAGACAGCTATAACCAGCCACAAATATGAAATTAAATCAAATCTGTCACTATGTCCTCGTATATTGTGTGACTTGGGGGTGGGGGGACTCAACATTCCTCTTTACTATCACTTTTTCAGTTTGCTAACCATGCTCAGTAAGCTGACTGTTTTAAAAAGATGGGCACGTAGATAGTCTGCACCAGTCCTCAGGGAATGTATATTAATAATTGGAGTGGACATCAATCAATATTAATTTGCAGTAGGTTTGTGACTGCCTTCAATTTCATGAAGATTCATGTAGGGATCATGTAGTAGATAATGGTGACTAATCAGGAATATTTTCTCAGCTCTGTTCAAAGGTCAAAATATTAGTTGGTCATTCATTACCAAAATTAGTCTGATATCCTTCTCACAGTTGGCAGAGCTGTTCCATCTGCATTAGATAGTTCTTCCCAAGAGGACTCAATTACGAATTGCCAGAAAGCCTTCGCTTTAAGGGATCTGGATTCTTTTATTATTTTTTCCTCTTCTTTTATTATTTTTTCCTCTTCTTTTATTATTTTTTCCTCTTCTTTTATTATTTTTTCAGCTTTCAGAGGAAACTCTATGCACTTCTTTAAATCCTACAATCAGTGAAACTCTATCATTATTATTATTGTACAATTGTATCACAGCGGCTGGTTGTTTCGCCGGATTTGGCATTGGTTACTAGTCGGGCCCCACCCAGGGGCCTAGGACGTCATAACGTATTTTCGTAATATGCGTGCAGATCCAAGCAGTGCGGCTTTTTGCATTTGACTGATGGTGATTTTGTCAATTTTTAACTGTTTTAAATGTAATTCCAGTGTTTTTGGAATAGCACCCAGTGTGCCAATTACCACTGGAATTACCACTGCTGGTTTGTGCCATAGTCGTTGAATTTCGATTTTTAAGTCCTGGTATTTTGCAATTTTTTCATGTTCCTTCTTGGCGACCCTGCTATCACCTGGTATTGCGATGTCTATGATTGTGACCTTATTTTTCTCAACCAGTGTGATGTCTGGTGTATTATGTGCCAGTATTTTGTCGGTTTGTATACGGAAATCCCACAAGATCTTGACCATCTGATTTTCGGTGACTTTTTCAGGCTGATGTTCCCACCAGTTTGTTGCTGTTTTAATATTATAATTTTTGCACAAATTCCAATGGATCATTTGTGCTACTGAATTGTGCCGCAATTTATAATCAGTCTGTGCGATTTTTTTACAGCAGCTGAGTATGTGATCAACAGTTTCATCAGCTTCTTTGCAAAATCTGCATTTGGCATCATCAGAGGATTTTTCGATTTTGGCCTTGATGGCATTTGTGCGGATAGCTTGTTCTTGCGCAGCCAGGATTAGTGACTCTGTTTCTTTCTTTAATGTACCTGTTGTTAACCATAACCAAGTTTGTTCACTGTCCACTTTATCTTTTATTTTTTCCAGAAATTGGCCATGCAGTGCTTTGTTCTGCCAACTCTCCATTCTTGATTTTATCACATCTTTTCTGTATTCTTGTTTCGTCTGTTGGGCCTTCAGTAGATTTTTGTTCTTTACTTCGATTAATAGATGTTCTTGACTTTCTTTTAAATAATCAGCCAGTGCATGTTTTTCTTCTTCAACTGTTTGCTTCACTTGTAATAATCCTCTGCCACCTGATTTTCGGGGCAGATATAGTCTATCAGTATCACCACGTGGATGTAAACTGTAGTGCATTGTCATTAGTTTCCTGGTTTTTCGGTCCAAAAGGTCCAAATCAGCTTGTGTCCAATTAACTATACCAGCTGTGTATCTTATAACTGGTATTGCCCAGGTATTTATGGTCTTGATTGTATTTCCACCATTCAATTTAGATTTCAAAATTTTCTTAACTCTGTTGGTGTACTCTCGCCTGACAACAGGTTTTACTTCTCCATGCTTGATGTTATCCAACTGCAGAATGCCTAAGCATTTGTAGGCTTCATTTTCTTTGCATTTAATTAATTGGCCATTGGGCATTTCAATTCCCTCACATGCAGTGATTTTGCCCCTTTTTATGGATACAGTGGCGCATTTTTCCATGCCAAACTGCATTGAAATATCGGTGCTGAATACTCGGACTGTGTTTGTCAATGATTGGATTTCTATTTCTGACTTTCCATAGAGTTTCAAATCATCCATATATAGTAAATGCGAAATTTTTTCAGCTTCTTTGGCTGTTTGGTAGCCTAATTTCATTTTTTTTTTTAAGATTACTGATAGTGGGATCATTGCGATGATGAAGAGAAGAGGTGAAAGTGAATCACCCTGGAAAATTCCTCGCTTGATATTAACCATTCCGTAGATCTCATTCCCTACTGCCAACTCAGTTCTCCATTGTTTCATCGCCTTTTCAGTAAAGGATGTAATATTTTTGCTAATGCCAGTTGTTTCTAAGCATTTTATGATGTGGCAACTATGTGGCAGTGAGTCAAATGCCTTTTTGTAATCAATCCAGACCATATTCAAGTTCGTTTTTCTGTTCTTACAATTTTCTAATATCATTTTATCAATTAGGAGCTGATCTTTTGTGCCCCTGCTCCTTCTTTTGTTGCCTTTTTGCTCTATTGGCAAGATGTTGTTTGTTTCCAAATAATCCATCATGTTATCTGCAATAATGCCTGTGAGTAATTTGAAGGTTGTTGGCAAGCATGTTATTGGTCTGTAGTTTTCAGGTGTTGTTCCTTTAGTTGCATCTTTCTGAATCAAGTATGTTTTTCCAGTTGTCAACCATTCATCAATTTGGCCCTTTTGTAAAATTTCATTCAGTTGCCTGGCCAATATTGCATGTAAACTGGTCAGATATTTGAGCCAGAAACCATGTAATTGGTCCTTTCCAGGTGATGTCCAATTCTTTACCTTTTTAACTCGATTTTTGACCATCTCAGTTGTTATTTCTAATACTTGCATTTGTTTGTTGCCAATGCTTTTCTCAAAGTCATGTATCCACTTTGCTTCCTTGTTGTAGTCCTTTGCATTTTCCCACAATTTTTTCCAGAATTCAACTGTGGCCTGTTTTTCTGGTTTTTCACTTTTGGTGTCACCATTCACATTAAGACTTTGATAAAAACGCCATTGGTCTGATCGAAATTGCTGGTTTTGTTTATATTGGATGATTCGTGCCTCATATCTTTCAATTTTTCTAGCTGTTGCTGTTATCTGCTGTTTTACAATCTCTACAGCTTCATTGATGTTTCTTGTATCCAATCTATATCTTCTGATTAGCCGATCTATGATTTTTTTTGTTTTTGAGCCGTTGCTCATGCATGTTCTTTAAGTTACTAGCATCTGCCCTTAATTTTTTGACTTTTTGTTCTAATCTGATTATCCACTTTGGCTTTGATGCTTTTTCTGTTGTGTGACTAGGTACTTTGATTTTAATGCCTAGTTCATTAGTGACTATTACAGCTGTGCTGTACATTAACTGGTTTGTTCCCAAGATGGATCCCGATTCAATTGTTGAAAACACTGCATTAACCATTTTCATGATAGGGGCCAAAATTTTCTTAGGCACAGTTTTTAGTGATGGTAAACGTTGCCTTTCCTCATTAAGCAGAAAATGCTCCATGGTCTAATCCTTCAATTCTTTTTGTTTTTGAGTTAGTTCATCAGTTGGTTCAGTGATAACTGGTTCTAGTGGTGGTGATGTTATTTCCTCCCCGAGAGCTTCTTCTGGGAGTTCTACTATAATGTCTTTAGTTGTTTCTTGAATATCAGTTATTTCCGCTTGTAATATTGTTTTTTGGGTTTTGCAATTTGCCTGAATTTCCTCATGTTCAACTTCACTAAACACTTTATTTCGTATAATAAATCACCTTTGACCTGCTAGTTGTTGTTCACTAACAATTATTATTATTATTATTATTATTATTATTATTATTATTATTATTATTATTATTATTATTTATAAGTGTGTGTGTGTGTGTGTGTGTGTGTGTGTGTGTGTGTGTGTGTGTGTGTGTGTTCCAGCATAACTCTGGAATGCCTCAAGAAATTTCAACCAAACTTGGTATACAGATGACTTACTCTCTGGAAACAAATACTGTGTTGATAATACACCCATAACACCCCTCAGGAGGGGTGGTGGTATTCTGTTATGATACAGCCTGTTGTGTCTTCAAATGGCTTCTACTATACTGCCGTAAAACGGATTCTACTGTACAGCACAGTGGAGTTACTATAGTAACGGCTTCATAGTATATATTTTACAATTACAGTATTGAGTGGTATCCAACAGTTATCCTGCTCCTGAACCAGCCAACCTTACCCCAAATGGATAAGTAAGCACTAAAAATGGCAGCTAGATGATGATCTAAATATTCTTCCATGTATTCCCCCAAGATTCTATTTCCCAATGAGTAAAAATTAAAAAAATAAACTTATGGAAGCTACCTCAGACCAACCAGAAAGCAACAAGACTATCAGCATAACCAGGAATGGAAGACCCAGGAACGAGAATAACATTGGAGTATTTGCCAGTGCTTGTCCCATAGCTTCATGTAAAATGCTGCAAAATAGTTTTCAGTGTTTCCTCTGGAGCTGGAGGTATGCAAAGTCTGTCAGAAACTCCACCATGGTGGGAATATCTGCAGTGGTGCATGGAAGAGCCTGCCAAAACTGTGTCTCAGTTTCACCAGTGCTTCCCCCCCCCTCCCTGGGATATCTAAGGGGGAGATGCAAAGGCATGAAGCTACTGTTTCCTTAGAGGACCTAAAACTCAATGGCCAGGAGCAAGAGTGAGACAATTTTTAGTCCAACTAGAAAACAGAGCTGCAATACTTTCCCTCACTGTTTTACTGAGGCTTTAATTACACTGCAGCAGAACCAGGAATTAATCCTTTCAGCTCTCCAATCCTGCTGACACCATGACAACACAGGTTGGGGCCTGCTTTCAGACTGGCGTGGAATCCTCATGTTTAAGTGTCTTCAGATAGGCTCAAAGACAGTATGGCTGGGCATCAACAGAAGCCCTCACGACTCTAGCTCACACATATCCCACCTTTGTCCTGATATTGATTGCCAGTCACTGTTTACCCACTGAAAAATATTGAGTTCATCTGGCAGGCATTTATCTGTTATTTTGGATAAGGCAAAGTCACTTGGGGTTACTCCACAATAATTGGGCCTCAACATTGATCCCTTCGTTCAGTGTGTGATTATATTTGGTTATATTTGGCAGCTACCTGATAGAGAAGAAAGCCAAGTCGTTCTGATATATCCAAAAGCACAGTCATATTTATTGAGTAAATAAATACATGAGGGAGTTTGTTGAATAATTATTGGTTATACCAAGAGTAGTTCTGGACTGAGGGCTGAGGGAACATCATTATTAAGAAATCAGGATCATGATAGATGAGTTCCAGCCATTATACCATTCTTAGAACTACCAATTGGATGATTCATTATGTGCCATCAAGCTATTTTCAGCTCCTACAACTGCATATAATAGATAAGAGCTTTTCCATGATTATCTGATCCTTACCTGGTCCTTCAAATGTTCAAACTGCACACTCATAGCTGCTGTAAGTGAGTCCATCCATTTTGCTGCTGGTCTTTTTTTTTATCAAACACATCTTCAATTTTTTTTAATCTGAGAGTATGCCAGATATTGTTGAATACAACCTTCAGCAGCTATAATCATTTATTGTATTTCCTTAGGAAGCTGGGATTTATAATTTAGCAGGATCTGAAGTGCCACAGGTTGCTTTCCCCTGAACTAGCCATATGCAGATACTTTCTCCTTTTTCTTCTCTCATCTTTTTCAGAACCAATATGGACCAGGAAATTTGCTTAATTTTTTTTAGGCATGTAGAAGAAGCTATCTTATATGAACCAGCTCAATATATACCATCTTCTCTGAATTGCTGCGATTAACCAAGTATTTGGAAGATGCCTTTCCATCATATCTGCCCATTCATTTCAAGACTGAGCACCATTTTGTACAGATAGACATTTATTTTCCAGGTTCCAAGAACTTCAGAGAGCATGGTAGTAATGCAATAGGGCTTATTTTGCCTTTTAAAAATGCTGTTTGTCATAATTTGGCTTTAAAATGAAATTTCAGAAAGCAAAATAGGCCATTGAATATCGGGTAGGCTTAGTGTACACATCTTGGTTGTTATAGGTTGAAGAACTATTTTATCTTTAACTTTTAAAGAACTTTTAATATTGTAAACTGTCCAGAGTTAACTTGTAGTAAGTAAATAAATAAGTAAACAAACAAACAAATAAACATAGTATGTATACTGTTGGCTATGGAATGCCTCTCCCTGTTTTAAGATAGATACCAAGGTAAGTCTCTGATACTTTGTCATACAAACATGTTCCACAGGTGAAATATGTCCCATATTGTTAAGCACAACAGAACATGATTTTTAAAGTATTTGATTTGCCAACTTCTTTTTCCTGATTTATTAACCAGGTGAGCACAGGGTAATCAAGTATTGTATGGCTGACCTCAATATTCACAGAATTTCATGCTTTACATACTAGAAAAAATATAAACCCAATCATGGTTTGTTTGGGCATCATTGTCCCACGTTTCTCCTTTCTTTGGCTGTAATTTGTTTCTTAAATTTTACTATATCTTAAAATATATAATGTTCCTTCCTTTCATCTGTGAAGATGCTGAAAAATTGAATCAATGAGTGCAATCCTGTAACTATTAAATCCTATTAAATCCCTAATCATAGCTCAAGCATCAGAAGCCAATCAAAAATATTAAGTCTAGAAAATGCTATATTGGGTTGGCTATTAGTTCACCAAGAGTACCTTGTCCAGAAATGATGTTCTCCATAGCTCTTTTGTCATTAAAAAAAAAAAAAGAACATGAAATTTGTCCTGAAAACACAGCTTCTGCAGAAAATACTGCTTCCCCAACATCTCAGTCTAAGCTCTTCAAATTCCTATAGCTGAAATAATAGAACTTGCAACTTTCACCATGTGTGAAAAGAAAGGGACATCCTACCAATACTATGGATGCCTAGACATCCTTGCAAAAGGTGGCCCAATTTTTCCCCACCATAGCATTCCTAAATAAAGTGCTTTTCTTGGATGGTAATCAGTCATGGAACAGAAAGCAAGAATGTATAGATGAGGTCCTCATGGGTTGAGAATCCAGTTCGCTCTGAGTTGTAGGTTCCTAACTACAACTGTGCTGCAGTTAGGTTGAACTGTATTGCACTGTGGCCCTTTTGACATGTGAAAGCTGTGCCAATCTGAGACCAGCATCCCCATTGCCACCCCTATGTGTGTCCCAGAGGTGGTATTCAGCCAGTTCTGACAGGTTCTGGAGAACCAGTAGTGGAAATTTTGAGTAGTTCGGAGAACTGGTGAATAGTTGACCCTGCCCATGCTGCCTCCCAGCTGATCTTCTTTTGTTGCCCTGAACAGGAGAACAGAGCTAGAAAGCAGATTAGTGGGGGGGGGGATAGGGATTTTGCAGTCTCCTTTCCCTGCCATACCCACAAAGCCACACCCACAAAGCCATGCCACGCCCACAGAACCAATAGTAAAAAAAAAAAATGAATCCCACTACTGGTGTGTCCCTCTCATACCAAGGGATCCATCTGGGGTTTGTGAAATCCAAGTAATCATCAGCTCGGTTCCTGATGCAGAGGAAACGCTGCAGAGACAGTTTTACAGCAGTTCCTTTTTGGGTTTGGAGCAGAGGATTTTCTTGTTTCTTGCCAGAAAGAAAAAAATCCGCACCAAATCTTCAATAGCAGTATATTTGGAAAGATTTTGAAAAGAATCTTTTCAAAATGATGGAAATTTTCCTCTCAAAAATAGTCATGCAGATATTCTCTCCACTGCCAACTTTCTTTTTTAATCACTTCTGCCTGCTTCTTTATTTTCCACTTTTCTGGATTAGTCATATCCTACCTATCCAGCAATTACAAACAACTCATGATGCCTCATCTGACCTGTTAATGTCACTACACACCAGTGAATAAAATCTCAGCCAGACTCTGCAAAAGTTCTGCTACAGGACTCATGTAAAGAACATGTGACATTTTAGCATGGCATATTGATATATCATTGAAAAGGAATGCATATCATACAGATACAAATTACAGTGTTTTTGCCATAGGGATAATCTTCACTTACCAAGCACTTATTCAGCAACCACTTGAAGTTACAAGGAAACTTATGACCGATCTTCAAAGTTGTGGCCAGAGTTGAGGGATGCCATGGCTTGGTGGCTAGGATGCTGAGCCTGTCGATTACGAATCAAAGGGTATGGTGTCCATTTCCTCTGCCTTTGAAATTATTGGTATACTTACATTGTCAAGAGAAAGTTCAAAATTAATTAGATTAATTAATAAGCTCTGCAGAGCAAGATTCTACCTTTATATAACAGATCTTTCTCAAAAAATATATAGAGGAATTTAGGGCTGGGTGAAAAAGACACAATGAATAGCCATCTCCATCAATTCTCCCTTTATTCCCCCTCATGCAATCCCAGTTACCACAAAAGATGAATGCCTAAAAAGAGCTCTACTCTAATTGATATGGAAACAGGAATAGATAAGTGTGGATTGGCCCTAGTTAGAAAAACCCAGATATGGACTTCTAAGCCAATGTTTCACAGCTCTGACTGGCATTATTTAGGCAATATTTATATATCTCCCATTCAATCTTGTTTAGAGGCAAAGCAGTTATTTATAATTGTTCTTCAAGAGTACAATCAATGAAGTGAAGCACTTTGTAGACCGTTTCAAATTCTCTCAAATATCAGCAAGTAGTAAGAATGCTGTTGGAACCTTTGGGGAATTGTATAGAGAGTGAGCAGACTGGAAAGAGAAATGATTAGAAGACCTTTAAAGCAGGATTGAAAATAGGAAGTGAGAGAAGCCCAAATAATAAGCCTACTTTGGCTTATGATGAGAGCTTGTCTGGCTAATAGTTCAAGCAGGAGATTCTGGTTTTATTAGTCAACAGGACAAAGAGTTTTCTTGTCAAGGGTTGAACGAATTCAGACAAGAATATATCCAAACAGCACCACATTCAATAACTAGATACTAAAGGCAATTCAGAAAGTGGTATTTAGCTATTACCAGCTCTTAGCTTGGCTTCCACAATTTCACCTGCTTAAAGAATGCTTTCAGTATCTGTTTATCATGATTAGACTGAGAGTTATCTTAATCATATGACTGACTCAGTATGTACAGCCAGTAGTGGTGTTGTGGTTAAGGCATTAGACTAGAATCTGGGAGACGGGAGAAGCAGGGGTGACATTCAAATTTTTTTCCTATCGATTCTGTGGGCATGGCTTCAGGGGGGAGCTGTGACTGAGTGGGTGTGGACAACTTGATGTCACTCACAGCCATGCCCACTCAGTCACATGACACCCCCACCAAGCCATGCCCAAAGAACACGTTAGGAAAAAATGTGTATATGAACACAAGAAGGGCTCATAGTGAATGCTGTGGAAGAGAGAATCCAAACTTTTCTCCCTCCGTTCACAGCAGAGTTGCTGCTCCCTTTATGGTCCCCCTCCCAGTCAGTGGTGGGTTGCAGGAGGTACATCCCGGTATGAGTGTATCGGAGCCTGCCCAGAGCACCGGGTACTGTTCCGGTACGGTGCTCCAGAGGGCCCGCCCGCCCAAGCTCCTTGTCTGTCCTTTAAGCCTTTGGCGCTTCCACACACGTGCATGGCACATACAGCATCTGCATAATGCTCTGCCGAGCAGCTGGAGCGTCACAGAGGCTTGCGGAGGCCTTGCAGGCAGGTACGCCACATGCACTCATCACACACATGTGTATGCATGCCGCACATGTCATGTGGGTGACGCCAGGCGCGTTCCAACTGTACTGGTTGGAACAGGATCCGGAACCCACCACTGCCCCAGCTCCCTCCCTCCCAGGGGGGTCAAAGTACCTTAAAGGGACTGGCTGCAGCAGCGCCACTGTGAATGGATGGAGAAAAGTTTGGATTCTCTCTGCCACAGAATTCAATGTTAAATGCAGCAGAGGGAATCCAAACTTTCCTGCCACCATTCACAGAGAAGCTGCTGTTCCCTTTATGGTTCCTCCCCCCAGCCCCCTCCCTCCTGGGGACTACCTTAAGGGGACAGGCTGCAGCAGCTCTGCTGTGAATGGAGGGAGAAACATTCAGATTGGGTGAGCAAGTCAAGCAACCGGAAGGGCCAAGCGAGCGGCCAGAAGAGCTGAGTGGTGACCGGACAAGCGGGAGACTGATCAGGTGGGCATGGGTGGGACCAATCAGGGGTGATTTGAATCAGTTCGGTGAACTGATTCAAATCATCCCTACCAGTTTGGCCAAGGCGGTCTCATCCAGTTGAATTTCACCTCTGGGGAGAAGGGATTATTATGATTATCAACTTTGCTTTTCAACAGAAGGAAATATACATTTGAATGTTCTAAACTGTCTTTGTTTTCACAGCCCACATTTTAAACCAGTTTGAAAACATGTATAAGTATTTTCTTCCCACATTGTATGTTCTACAATCTCTCAAGAGGAGAAGACTAGGCTGCTTTGGAAGGTGACTTGCTTGTTTATATGGAGACCCAAATATTTATTTGACTGAAAAAATATTGTGAGAGTCTCTCTCTCTCTCTCTCCCTCTCCCTCTCTCTCTCTCTCTCTCTCTCTCTCTCTCTCTCTCTCTCTCTCTGTGTGTGTGTGTGTGTGTGTGTTGCTGTAGTAAGGAAGAACATTGGAAATAGATTTATGAAGACATGTCTATGGCTAGGAAATTACAAATCCAGACCCTGAGCAGAAGAGAGATAGAACCACTGAGCACAAGGAAGATCAAAGAAAGGATAGCAAGTTAACAAACACTGTAAACCATGAGATTTCTATTGTAAATAATTCTTGCAAAGAGAAAGTTAATTGATAAATCTTCCTTTCAACACTACAAAAAATGCTTCTATTAGATGTTAATATTCTTTTATTTAAAGTTTTATTGTTAACTGACCTAGATGCACTATGGCTAAAAAGTATAGAAAGAAACAATAAATGAAAAGAATTATGATAGAATTGTCTCATGAATCATTTCTTCCTTTTTTTTTTTAGGAATATTCCACCCCACCTCAGAGATTCCCCAGATGGAATATCTTCTGTGAAAGGGAAAAATTATACTTTTACGATTTCTGGGTATGGCATGGATGAGCAACATTTTTGGACCCAAGAATTAAATTAGGCTACCCAAATTCAGTGTGTTTCTCGCCAAATTTTGGAGGCCCTATAGGGATTTGGAAGCTAACTGGAAGTTCTAGTACAGGAGAAATAGACAATAAAATGGACAAGACCTAGAGTTCTACAAGCATGAATAGTGCTTGAGAATTAGATACAAATTCTTTGTTTTTTACTAAAATCAATACTGTTTTTTACTAAAATCAATACTGTTTTTTACTAAAATCAATACTTTTTAATGCAAATGATTTAAAAGATATTCTGGATGAAAAGAAAGAGCTTCTTCAAATTGCACATTGTTCTTTTATAGGGGTACATTTTTACAGGATCTGGTGCTTAGCATTAATTTTGAAGGCTTTAAAAGAGTTTGGATACAATTAGAGTAGTTAAATTTAGCAATTATTACTAGTCAATCTTGTTATAAAATTCAAAAGCAGTACAGGTTTTCCTTGACTTACAACTCTTCACTTAGCAATTAGTTGACATTATAATAGCACTGAAAAAGTGACTTACAACCAGTCCTCACACTTATTACCATCACAACCCCACAGTCACATGATCAAGATTTGGGTCCTTGGCAAGTGGCATGTATTTACAATGGTTGCAGCATCCCGGGGCATGTGATCACCATTTGTGAACTTCTTCCTGGCTTCAAACAAGCAGTTAATAGGAGGAAGCTGGATTTGCTTAAAATGGTTGTAAAATTGGGGGTGACTCATTTAACAACTGCCTTGCTTAACAATGGAAATTCTGATTCAATTGTGGTTGTAAGTCCAGGACTAGCTGTACTTTAAACAATTCTGGAGCACAAAAGACACATGGAAGAATTTATGCTGTGGGTTCAGGGGTCTTATATGACTGGCTAGTCCCTGGGAAGAAAGAACACAATCCTACTTGTGTTGCCTCCAAGAGAAACAAGAATTAGTCTGAAGCTGATTAGTCAAGATGTTTTAGTGTGATCCACTAGAGTTCTTCCTGTATTCTAATACAGTTTATAAGTGCCATCACACTCCATAGCATGTCAGTACTGGACCACATTGAACTGCACACACAGTTTCACACTGTGCAATTGCATACTGAAGTCACTCTACCAATCTGTTTCTTTTGCTCCTGCTGTGATCTCAGCTGGAAAAGTTACAAGAGCACTCTGCATGCGAGGAAGTTTACTTTAGTCATAAATGAAACAGAGAACTGTATACATTTTCCACAACACTCTGATAACCCTATCAGAAAAGGGGATGCATAACAGGAGCTTGGGTGCCAGTAGGATTCTATTCAGTTATGTCCGTCTTTTGTTTTTCTTTTATTCACTAGCTGCTGGTTTCTTTAAAAAAATAACCAAAAGGGAAGTTTTTAATCAAGATATTAAACTGCCAGGATCTGACATTCAATGATTCTCTCAAGGTCTTTGTAGCCAAATATTTTTTTTTCCATCAACAAACAGGCTAGATTTAGCCAATATTTCATGAAAAATGCTGTAACCACAAAGAGCTGTAATGATCATTTACTGGTCAAGTCATATGGCAATTAATGTGGCATAACACAACTTTAGTGCTTCATGAATAATCCTGGGATGGGGTCCTCAGTTGGCAATCGAGGTGCAACCTAGGCACATAAGATCTGTCTCTTGGTAGGGCTAGACTCTATATTCCTCAGATTTCTTATAATTTTAGAGGGAAGGAGGGAGGGAGGGAGGGAGGGAGGGATAGATGATAGATAGATGATAGATAGATAGATAGATAGATAGATAGATAGATAGATGATAGATAGATAGATAGATAGATAGATAGATAGATAGATAGATAGATAGATAGATAGATAGATAGATAGATAATGGTAATGTGCAGTTTAATCACAAGATTTCAAGTTTTTTTTTAAAAAATTACAAATAAGTCTATTCCATAACATTTCATAGAAACTTAAAAAGTACATACATTGGCCCAGTGCTTTGTTTGGAAATACAAATGCCTGCCCTGAAAAAAGAAGGGGAAAAAACCAGGCTAGCAGATTCCCTTTAATAGGAAGAATAGGACAGATAGGATTTATGAATGTGGCAACCATTTTGTGAAAGACTCTACAACATGTGCTTAAACTTCCAGATATGCCTACCAGCTACAATCTTATGATTCCGTGATGGGTAGCACTATTAATATGAATGGTACCGTCCTTGGTTTCTGATGCATTTTCCAAAAGGATGTAAAGAACAGAGAATGCTCATGCTCAGCGTTCCAACCAGCTGTCATCAGAATATTCCATTTTATTATCCAATTCTCCTTCCCTCTCACCCTTCTTTTCATTTTTCTCATGGAAAATAAACAAACATAATTAGGGAAAGTGTTCCGGGGCAAGTAAGCGGCCACTAATGTTTAAGGAATGAGGAGAAATCTTCAACATGCTGACTAGGCCACCTTAGGAGAGTCTATTTGTGGCGATAATAAAGGGCTACTGAGCTAAAAACAAAAAACTTATAAGTTTCACATTAAATTTGAAGAGAATGTCACTACTTTCTGATACTCACTGCTCCTGCCTGAAGAAAGCCCCACTTTACAGCTAGTAAATGGCCTACATTGGAGGGACATTTTCATTTAGCATTACTTTGAAATTAATATGGAGAAAAAACTGAATATATTTCAATACCATCAAAAATACACTATATTGCCAAACGTATTCGCTCAGAACTGATTATGTGGATGGGTGAGCGAATACTTTAGGCAATATAGTGTATATCAGACATGAATTAATGATGGCTTTTCTGTTTCCTTTTTTATCTGCTGCTCCCCTTCTCCTCCTCCTCCTCCTCCCCTCTTTCTCCTTCTTATTCCTCTCCCTCACTTTTGCTGCATCATCTTTGTCTTTTGCTCTTTTCTCCCAGTTCTTATTTCCAGGTATTAAACACTGATTATGTCAATTGGCTTTCAGCTAGAAACATGCCAGCACCATGGTCGGTGACACTGAAAGTTAGATAAAGAAAAGGCATTGAAGAAGAGTGAAAAGATGGGATGATTTAATGATATGTCACTAATTAGGAAAATTAAAATGTGACCTGCCCCCTCAAAAGTGAGTCACATTTGACAAATGCAGTCGTTCTGATTATTGTTTTGTTTTCTAATCCAACAATGCTGGTCAACCTCCAGCTCTTATCCAAAGAATATACGTTCTTCCTTAACTTAGGTTTCTATGGAGAGGGGGGAAATTATACCTTGCTTCATCATGTCAACAAATAAAACCCCATGCTACATTTTACACTGCATAGACTTACAGCCTGCATCTTCATTCTCTATTATGCAGTTTGGAAGTTGCCCTTAATTTCATCTTTGCATACGTTTTCCAGTTAGACTTCTATATGTTAAAATAAACTTCTTCTAAAGTCTGTGTTGTGGTGCATGCTAGGAAACAATACCACCTATCTGTTCTGACCCCCTCCGTACGGTGAGTCACGCTGACACAAGATTACTGCTAGACAATTTATTCACAGTAAATTAACACACTGACTTTGGCAGCAACCCAGACTCCCACAGATAAGAACTACACACAAGAGCTTCTCCAGCTTTAGTATAATAGTTGTGCCCTGCAAACGGCCTCCTCCCAAAGTCTCTTCTTATATATTCTCTTGGGAGGAGCCTAATCACAACCACCTGGCCCCAATTATCTTCTGTATCTCCATAGTTGCTGTCGGCGTTTATCTGCCTGTCTTTGCCTGGCGTCCGGGATCAACTCCCTTAGCTCCTCCCCACTGCTCCAGGGCCTGACATCAGGGACAAACTCCCTTTGGCTTTCACCGCTGCTGCATGCCTCAGGTGCTTCCTGGTGGCTAACCAGCCTCTCTGGTACCTGCTCAGAGTCTGAACCCTGTCCAGGGTCCTCCACATCTTCCAGAGCCGACTCATAGGGCCCCTCGCTATCAGAGTCTGTTTGCAACTCCAACGGCTCCTGCTGGGCCACAACACCTATCTATTATCAGTGTAACTTTTGAACCAAATGTTCATTCCTAAATTCTGTATTTTGTAGTGATTAAAACAGATACAAAAATGTTTATTCTTCTGCATGCATTTTACTCTCAAATTTCCTTTTTGCACACATTTTTTCCTATAAAAAACCATAACAAATAAATATACTGCAACATCTGAAGAAGTGCACAAATCAAAGGATAACTGTTCTGATTCACATATTAGTCAAGGAAATGCAAATCAAGATGGTTCAGTTAATCACAGACTAATCATAACTTCTGAATTTCCCTAAAGCAGATTATTCATCTCTTTCTTGCTCTTCTCTTCATCATATTTCCCTCTCTTTCACCAGTCATTTACATCATGCTCCCACGGCAGCAGCCAATCCAAATTCTAACAATATAGGGTTTGTGTATCCTAAAATCTAACAATATAGAATAAATTAAACATATTGGAAGAAGCATTTCAAATTCTAAAAACAACGTTTCCTCAAGTAACCCACTGGTGACATCAAGTGGAATAAGCTAACTATGAAAAGTAAACATAAACATGTGAGCTGAGGCCTGCTGAATCAGATCATAGACCTATATAGGCCAATATTTTGTGTCAGCCAATAGGCAAAGTAATGTATTTGGGATGCTCACAAGTGAGACTGAAGAGCGATAGCCCACTTTTCAGCAAACAGTATTCAAGACTTCCCGCTTATCAGTAGTTATTGCTCACCTATCTTAGAACATAGAGTAATAGAATTGGAAGGGACCTTTGAGGTCTTCTAGTAGAACCGTCTGCCCGAGCAGGAGACCCTATACAATTTCAGCTTGTCCAGCCTCTTTTTGAAAGCCTCCAGTGATGGAGCACCCACAACTTCTGAAGGCAAGTTGTTCCATTGGTTGATAGCTCTCACCATTAGAAAATTTCTCCTTAGTTCTAGGTTGCTTTTCTCTTTGATTAGTTTCCATCCATTATTTCTTATCTTGCTGTAGAAAATAATTTGACCCCTTTATCTCTGTTATTGATTGGAACACTGCTACCATGTCTCCCCTAGTCCTTCTTTTCATTAGACTAGACCAGGGATGTCAAACTCGATTTCATTGAGGGCCACATCAGGGTTGTGTTTGACCTGAGGGGGGCAGGGCGTATGGCCAGGATGGGTATGGCCAGCTTAATGTAACTCATGTTGGGGGCACTTATGGTGGCCCGAGCCAGTGAAAACAGGCTTCTGAGTTTATGGCCTGGACGATGTCCTACAACCCTTTGCCAGCAAAAACGGAACTTGGGGGGTGTGCATGGCCCTTGAGAGCTCTGTTTTCACCTAGAATGGCCTCCTGCAATCCTCCACTAGCAAAAATTGAGCACACGGCCCTTCTGAGCTCCATTTTTTCTGGCAGAGTTCCCACAAACTGGTCATTTGCAGTTTTTAGGGCAGCCCCGCCGCCAGAACTAAGCTCCTTGTGGGCTGGATCTGGCTCCTGGGCCTTGAGTTTGACACCCCTGGACTAGACATACCCAATTCCTGTTTTAGCGTCCAGTCCCCTAATCATTCTTGTTGCTCTTCTGTACACTTTTTCCAGAGTCTCAACATCTTCTTTATATTGTGGTGACTAGAACTGGATACAGTATTCCAAGTATGGTCAACTTCCATGATTCTATCCAGCCCTCTTTTATAACCATCCAAATCGATTGCCACTATCATGCAGGCTGGTGATAAATTCTACAATACAGCTGTATTTCAGTGTGTATGGAATGACAACCGCACCCCCTCCATCCCAAGTCCTGCTATGCCGCCTCATCATTGCAGGGTTGGGTGTTCCTGAGAGGAAGGATGAATACAGAATGCTAAGGGTATATGACAAGAGTAGATATTTCCATCAGAGTCACTCAAGGTATGAAGGTCATCCTATTGCCCCAGGTAAAGCAAGCTTAAAGAAAGATGATTAAAAACTAAAGAAATAAATCAGGCCTATATAAAAGAAAAATCCATCCTATAAGTCAGAATAACAGAATTGGAAAGGACCTTGGAGATCTTCTTGTCCAACCTCCCGGGGGACGGAGCTGCAGCCGGTGCAGCTGGAGCGTGTTCGCAGCAGTGCCTCCCGGTTTTATTTTATTTTATCAATTTTTAGTACTCCTATTGGATCCTTTTTTATTTAATTAGCTGCACTGGTTACCTGTCGATCTCCGGGTGCGCTTCAGGGTACTGATGACCACCTTTAAAGCACTCCATGGTAGTGGATCTGGGTACTTGAGAGACCGCCTTCTGCCGATTACCTCCCTCCGACCGATTAGATCGCACAGACTGGGCCTCCTCCGAATCCCATCTGCCAGTCAATGTCGACTGGCGACTACACGGAGGAGAGCCTTTTCTGTTGCAGCTCCGACCCTGTGGAACGATCTCCCCATCGAGATTCGTACCTTCACCACCATCCAGACCTTCCGCACAGCCCTTAAGATCTGGCTCTCCCAGCAGGCCTGGGGATAGGTTCCCAATTTACCCACCCGAGTGTTGACTGTTGAATGCAAGTTGTGTTTTATTATTTTATTTTGTTCACTTACTGTTTGTCTTTTGGTATTGCACCCCCTTCCCTGTGATTGTAAGCCGCCCTGAGTCCCCTTAGGGAGAAGGGCGGCCTATAAATCCTAATAAAATGTCTAAAAAAAAAAAGTCTAATTAACATTTTTGATGGAGATAACAGTGTAGAACATAATACAAACAAAAACTTTTGTTACTGCCGAGAATTAAAAAACCATGGGAAAAAGAAAGAAACGCCATGGCACCAGCCCAGGATCTCTCCCTCCAGTGAAGACAACAAAACAAGCAAGAATTGAGGAGCTCTTTGTTGGCAAGAGATCTATAAGTAAAACTAACCCCCCTCCCCCATTCCCAAAAATCTGGAGAGATTAGAACAGGACCGGCAAAAGAGCATTTACTAGACTTTCCCAATCTGGCAGGGGGCGGTGGGGGGGGGGGGACAAACTGAAAGCCAGCTCTTCTCACAAACAACTAGCCCAATAACTTCCTATATGGAGGCTGAGCTAAAGGCAACCAACAACTAGATAATTCAGAGTACGGAGAGTTTACCTTGGAAAAATTCAACTGAGTTTATGGCAAAGCAATGCCTTCTCACAGCGCAAACGGAGGTTTCAATATTTGAACAATTAATTGCCATCCAACATGATGTAGAGACATTGAAAAAAGACTTAGCTGTTTTTCTTCAAGTACAATATTGGGCCCCAGGTACCCACACTAAAGTTCTTGCAGAAGACTTCGTCATATGCAGGATAAGGAAAAGGAAAAAGAGCAAAGAGCCAGAGAAACAGTTAAAGAGTCGAATAAAAGGTGACAGTCCTCTCAGAAAAACAGTGCCTCTCCAGACAAGGCAACGAGAGGGAAAGGTATCAATAAAGAAGAAATCAGGAAAGTATCTTCCCTCAATTACAACAATCACATCGCTCACTACAAACCCAACGAATTGCTTTTAGAATCCATATGAACAGACTTAATTATGGACGTTGGAATTCCAGAAGTGCAATACTAAATTCCCTAAGCCAGCTTCTTCACTGTCACAGGGGCATGATTGATCTCCGTGCTGTGGAGTGGTTACCTGAGTCCCCAAATTGGAAGCGGATTCTCCTGTCTTTCAAAAAGCCCACCATACCACAGATGTTATTCAAGATGAAGGCATATTTAGCCTCCTTCCAAATCTTTCCCATCAGAGCCTTTGGTGAGGAACGGGTTACTCCGTTAATAGCTAACATGCGAGTTCCCAAGGTGGCTGCCTCCTCCTCATTTTCAACCTTGGAAAAGAGAGACAGTAGGAGTCAACCAGCCCTGCCAAGCAAAGAGATACTTAACAGCACAGAAGCTGGTCTCATTAACACTTTTGGCGCTCTCCCAAGGAAAGAACAAGACAATATATTATACAAGTTAGAAAATTTAAAGAAATCCTTATTGGTCACAATGGATACAGCAGAGCGACTTATAGACCTGTTTTCCCCTATAATTGAGCCTCTCACTTCTCCCCCAGACAAGGGATTACATGAATATAAGATCATAGAAAATAGAAGCCAAGACCCAAAGTGGGTATTAGAGACCCCAATAGAGATGGAGATGTTTTCATCCCTGTGTGAATATCCCATGACACCTTCAGCACCTTCAGCACCAAACCAAGAAACTGAGAGTCGACCCACATCAGAGCCACCATCTCAAAGAATGAAAGATGACCTAATAACGCCTTGTCCTACACCCAGAGAAGAGGCATCGGAATGGAATGCCCAACCTCCTGGTCAAGCAGAAAACCATGTACCATTTCAAACAAATAGTTGTGCAATCTTTTACTAAAAACCTCCAGGGTTGGAGCACCCACAACTTCTGAAGTCAAGTCTTTCAACCGTTGGACTGTTTAGCTGTCATGAAATTTCTCCTTAGTTCTAAGTTGCTTCTCTCCTTTATTAGCTTCCATCCATTGCTTCTTGCTCTGCCTTCAGGTGCTTTGGAGAATAGTCAACATTTTTTTAAAAAAATACTAAAATAAATATAGTTTTGAAAATATTATAATAGTAGGTTTTGTAGTAAGGATTAAAAGCATGATAAAAGATTGAAAGTTATAGGTTATGAAAAGACAATCACTCCTACAGGGTTACAGAAGTGGAGTTATATATATACAATATATAATTGTAATTTGTTCAAGAAGATCCCTCTTATATTGATTCTTTATCTTTGCTCTTTTATCCAGTATTCTTTTTTAACAAAAATACTTTATTTTTCTATGTTTTTAAATGTTTTTAACAATTGTAAACTGCCCAGATTTATAGGCAATTGGGCAGCACATAATTTTAATAAATTATTATGATTATATTGCTGTTTTAATTTCTTTTTTTTAACCCAATTTGTTTTTGCTGTTTTTGGTTTCAATTCCTTATCAGATGCCCAGTCACAGTAGAAAGATGGGAGACTATATAAACTGTTTAAATAACTAAGAAAACTAAAGAAACAAATACTTAAATAAATTGGCCTTAAAAGATACTGCTAAAATACGTGACCTGACAAATGCACGAACGTCAAAAGCGCGCCGACAAAACCGCGGCGCTAAAACCGTGATGTCAAAAGCACGCCGACAACAGCGCGCCGACAAAAGCGCGCCGACAGAAGCGCGATTTAAGTTAAGGTAAGGTTTAGGGTTAGGTTTAGGGTTTGGTTTAGGGTTAGGGTTACAGCGCGCTTCTGTCGGTGCGCTGTTGTCGGCGCGCTTCAGCGCTCATTCGTCGGCGCGGTTTTGTCGGCACGGTTTTGTCACTGCGGTTTAGTCAGGCATGCTTTTGTCGTTCGCACGTTTGTGGTGGAACCCTAAAATAAAATAAAAAAGATTGAAGTTTTGTAAGTAGAGTCCTATGAGATCCATTTACATCTGATCTTCAGAACAAACTCCTGGGCCCTGGAGTTTTAAATTCTGATTGATTTCTTTGGACCAATTTCCATTTTATGCATCTCATGGTTCTAGTAAGCAAGAATCCTGTTCTAGAAATAGAACTCACAAGCTCAACATCTGCCCAGCCTCTGTGACATCAAAGCTACATATATAGAAAATCTCTTGAGTCTTTCTGTTAAGGATAGATGAAAGAACCACTTCTCACAATGTCCAGTTACCAGCAGTGATAGAAATGGCCCCTGTTGGTCTACAAATGCCTCTTCCTATAAAATGTATGCAATTAAGGTAAAGGTTCCCTTCGCACATATGTGCTAGTCGTTCCTGACTTTAGGGGGTGGTGCTCATCTCCATTTCAAAGCCAAAGAGCCAGCGCTGTCCAAAGACGTCTCCGTGGTCATGTGGTCTGCATGACTAAATGCCGAAGGCGCATGGAATGCTGTTACCTTCTCACCAAAGGTGGTCCCTAATTTTCTACTTGCATTTTTACATGCTTCCAAACTGCTAGGTTGGCAGAAGCTGGGCCAAGTAGTGGGAGCTCACTCCATTATGCGGTGCCGCCAAACTGCTGACCTTTCTGATTGACAACTCAGTGTCTTAGCCACTGAACCACTGCGTCCCTTTGTATGCAATTAGTGTAAACTAAAAACAATAATTGGATGGCCTTATATTTCATCAAAACCAACTAAGGCAGTTGCTTCACTCTTTTGTATTGGAGCAGTGTTTAACTAATGGATGTGGTGGGTAAAGCCAGGACAAAGATTTAGGTGACCAGAAAAAAAGTTAAACTTGGAACCAATTAATTTTATACTTATTTAAAAGTCAATTCAACTAATTACATTTAACTGTATACTTACTTAAAAGTCAATCAAGCTCAATTGAAAACTGTCCACTCTGTCACAGTAAAATTATTATTTGGAGACTCTTAAAAGCTCAACTTGTAAATGCTTTTTAGTCTGCTTCAAAATGATATGGGCTACAACTCTCCTTTTTATTTAAACTTAAGCCTCTGTTTAAAATCCCATTTAAAGGGCAACTTCTTAATCTGTGTTAAATCGATTGCTTGCACAAATTAACCGCTACACACTCCCATGCCTGGTTGTACCGATTATTGAGACTTAATAAAGTGAAACTCATGTAAACCACGAACTGCTGCTGGAGGCAGGCAGGGAGGTCGTTTTATCCTGGAAAATCCCAGCCTGGCTGATCTTCTCCCAAACCAAGATTGGCAGATCACTATGCTTTAATTATGTTCAATTTGTAATAATGAAAATATATCCTGCATATCAGATATTTACATTACGATTCATAACAGTAGCAAAATTACAGTTATGAAGTAGCAATGAAAATAATTTTATGGTTGGGGGTCACCACAACATGAGGAACTGTATTAAAGGGTCGTGGCATTGGGAAGGTTGAGAACCACTGTGTTATGGGAATGAAGAGAAGAAAAAGATTATACAAGACTACTATGGTAAACTATATGATCAAGAGAACATAGAAGAGGCAGGAGTGAAACAATATTTACAGGAAGCCAACCTACCCCAGATACCCAAAGCATATATTACACTTTTACCAAAAGAGGAGGCCGACTTACTACAAATTAAGAATTACAGACCGATTACCCTGTTAAATTCAGACTATAAGTTGTTTGCATCAATATTGGCAGAACGACTCAAAAAATACTTAAATAATTTTATTCATCCTGATCAAAATAGGTTTCTACCAAAGAGACAAATTAAAGATAACATGAGAATAATTTTAGATACTTTGGAATATTATGAGGTGCATCCCGAAAAACAATTGGCTTTGATGTACTTGGATGCACAGAAGGCATTTGAAATGTTAATTGGCGTTTTATGTTGTCACAACTGGAACAGATGGGTTTTGGTGAGAAATTTACTCAAGCCATACAAACTATATACCATAAACAAACAGCTAAGATAATGATTAATGGAGACCTGACAGACTCCATTGAAATAAAGAAAGGGACAAGACATGGCTGCCCACTATCACCTTTACTTTTTGTCTTAACATTAGAAGTTTTAAATAGAAACATCGGAGAAGAAAAATAAATTAAAGGAATGAGAATCAAAAAGGAAGAATATAAGCTACAAGCATTCACAGATGATTTGGTTTTCATCCTAGAGGGTCCATTAGAAACAGCACCTAAGCTGGTAGAAAAAATAGAGGAATATGGAAAAGTAGTAGGACTGAAAATAAATAAAGATAAAACGAAGATCTTGACAAAGAATATATCAACAAGACAAAAGGAAGAACTGGCAGGAACTTTGGAGATGCAAGTTATGAATAAGATCAAATACTTGGGGATATACTTAACAGCAAGATGTAGTGCTCTTAAAGAGAACAATTACTATAAGCTTAAACAACAGATTGTGATGGACCTGAAGAAATGGGAAAATTTACAACTATCGATGATAGGGAGAATATCTACAATTAAAATGAACATATTACCTAGAATCTTATATCTGTTCCTGACAATTCCAATTAGACTAGGGAAGGAATATTTTGATGACTTAAATAAAATAGTGTTGAAGTACATATGGTGGGGCAGGGAAGGGGAAGCAAGAATAAAACTAAAACTGTTACAGGATGCAAGAACAAGGGGCAGACTGGGCCTTCCCAACTGGGGATTATATTACCAGGCAGCAAGTTTGATGTGTGTTAAAGAATGGATAACATTAAGGAACACTAGATTATTGACTGTTGAAGGACATGATCTATTGCTGGGATAGCATGTCTTTTTATGGTACAAGGGAATCAAATCACAGGGGTATTTTAGAAGACATTACCTACGGGAGGCTTTGCTACTAAATTGGGAGAAGATTAAAAGACAATACTATCTAAAAATTCCAGTCTGGCTATCAACCATTGAAGCCTTTTCATACTCAATAATATACAAAAAGGAACAAAGTTAGATATGGTGAAATATTGAATGCAAAGGGTGAACTTAAATCTATGCAAAGTTGGAACAGGAAGAAATAAAGATGAACTGGTTTTCATGATAAAATAACTCAACTAGATAAAATTTTGACTGGTACTGATGAAAAAGTAATTTAAAAACTTTATGGACACTTATTAGAGGTTAAGTTAGAAGAAGAACAGGTTAAAGGATCTATGATAGCCTGGGGGGAAAATTTGTGGCATGGGATTGAATTAGAGAAGTGGCAGAAATTGTGGTCCCAAAATTATAAAATGACAATGACAACAGCATATAAAGAAAATTTGGGTGGCATCTACCCCCGGCGAGAATAGCAAGAATGTTCAAGAATAAATCAGAAAAGCGTCGGAAATATCATCAGACACCGGGTTCATATTACCATATGTGGTGGACTTGCGCAGAAGCAAAAAGATGTTGGACTAAGATCCACACATGGTTGGAGAAAATGACACAAAAAATATAGACTGAAAACCAGGCATTTTTTTATTGGGAATTATACCAGAAATATAGAATAGAGATTTGAAATATTTCATTGTAAATGTTTTAACAGCAGCTAGAATTATATTTGCAAAAAATTGGAAAAATGAGAAAATATCAACGCAGGAGGAAATTATTAAAAAAATAATGGAATGTGCGGAAATGGATAAATTGACATTCAAAATTAGAGAACAATAAGATGAACAATTTTATAAGGTTTGGGACTTGTTCTATCAATGGTTAGATAAAAAACCATGGTAATGGAAAATGTTGGAGAACTTTTTATATTTTAAGAATAATAGAATGATATATATGCAATACTTTAAGGGTTTAGCATTGTTAAACAGATTAGAACGATGTAATGGAATGATGTTGTATGATCTCAATGTATAGAATATTCTGTTTAAAATGTAGAAATAATAATTGGAGTTGAACTATTGATATATTCAATATATTCATATTGAAATGATGTTGTATGTATGAATTCAATACTTAGAATGACTCATTTAAAATTAAGGAATAATAATTACAATTGAATAATTGATATATAATGATAATAATGTACTTATGTTTATCTAATGAATAATTTTTGATTCGATACATAATTGTAAGTGGTGACCATGGAAAGGATGCACAAAATCTTGTAAGCAAATGACACGTTATATGAAATGGAAGAAGGCTGTATGTGTTTTATGTTTTTGTATATATATATGATAAGGGCTAGTTGGTTTTCAATTTTTTAATATGTTGCTTTGGCTTCTCTTAAGGAAGCTGTTTTCTCTGAGCATCTTTTCCTGATTTTAATTGATGTTCCTGCAGAATCAAAGAGGGGGTGGTCAGGGTAGGCTTACACTAGTTAATCAGCTCTTAGGAATCTCATGTGAAAAGCCAATTTCAACAAGCTTTATATGTGTATTGAATTATACACTGAAGCAACCAAGTCAAAGTGATGTCATATCAGTTCCATACAGCCCTAAACAATGACCTTTGGAGAGCATGAAAATAGTTTCCTGCATAAGAGAACAGAGAATGATACTGTTGCAGATTTATCTGATGAAGTTTATTTGATCAGAAATCTCACTTACCACTTTGCTTACCATTCTTTTTCACAAAAACATAGGAAAGAAATATGATACCCTACCCCTGATGCAGAAAGAAACCACAGTAAACTACATGTTTTATTTAATGCAGACACAAACTCTAAATATAGCTGTTATTTTCTTTCATTCATAAGTTTCTGTGATTTCCTTGGCAAAGGGCACCCTGCAAAATTTTAAGTACAGATGATCAGGCAAAATGCCCATGTTTTAAAAGGACTCTAAGTGTGCAACTAAAAGGGGAGGATAGAAAGGTTGTAATGCAAGATTTAATGGTAAGAACTTTGCTGAGCCTGGAGCACCTAAATGAGAGAATGATATAACATAGATAAATATTTCTGGTTCTCTTCTTTGCAATTAAAGATGTATGTGTTTGTGTATGTACACATATATCAGTGGTGGGTTGCAGGCGGTAAGTCCCAGTACGGGCATACCAGAGCCTGCCCAGAGCACCGGATACCATTCCGATATGGTGGTCCGGAGGGCCCATCCACCCGCCTGAGCTCCTTACCTGTCCTTTAAAGTCTTTGGCGCTTCCGCGCACGGGCATGACGCGCATAGCGCCTGAGTGATGCTCTGCCGAGCAGCTGGAGCATCACGGAGGCTTGCAGAAGCATTGCTGGCAGCTACAATGCATGCGTGCGCTGCGCACATCCATGTAGGTGACGCTGGGCAAGTTCCAACTGTACCGGTTGGAACAGGATCCCAAACCCACCACTGACGTATATACATACAGCTTCTAGGTCAGTGATGGCTAGCCTTTTTGTCGAGGCATGCCAAAAGCGGGGGGGTGCAGGGAGCGCGCATGTATGTGCCCACACCAATAATGAAATGCCCTTTCCCGCACATGTGTGCACAACCCCCTCCCTGTGCATGTGCACAGGCATCACTGAAGCCTCTGGACTTCTGGTTTGCGCATTGGGTGGTTTTTGTCTCTCTAGAGGCTTCAGGAGGCTTCCTTGAAGCCTCTGGAGAGTAAAAAACAGCCAAAAATCAAGCCCAAAAATCAGCTGGCCAGCGCATGCATGTGTAATGCCTTGCGTGCCCTCAGAAATCGCTCTGCGTGCCACCTGCGCAATAAGTTTGCCATCACGGTTCTAGGTGAATGGCCTAAAAACCAGGAGACAGTGAATTTTAAGTCCTGTCTTAGGCATGAAAACTGGCTGAGTGACTGTCACTGAACCAGTCAGTCACTCTCAGCCCAACCCACCTCACAGGAGTGTTATGGGGGAAAAGAGCAAGGAATATTAGGTATGTTTGCTGCCTTGAGTGACTTAGAAAGTAATAAAAGTGGATAAAAAGTGATTGCCTGCTCATTTCAAACACATAAAAATTTGAATGGGGTTTTGATTGCATGATTCAATATCTTTTTAGACACCCCTCCTCACCTACCCCACCCCAAGACACTCCCACATAGTAGACTTGAAAAAAGTGGGATTCATTTGCTTCAAAATGTAATTAATGTAAAGGGAAGTTATTGTGACGTAGAAACATACAGGTGATACGGTAGTGAGATTATCAGACTTTATTGTGAACTCTTTTGACAGGGAACTTAAGACCACCAGATAAAATATGTATCACATTTTCTGGCAATTGTTGGAATAGCACTGTGCATTTGCGGGAACATAAATATGTACAGATGTATCTTGTCTCTTGAATTTCAGGTAATGTATATTAGCTGGTAAAGGTTCCCCTCGCACATATGTGCTAGTCGTTCCTGACTCTAGGGGGCAGTGCTCATCTCCATTTCAAAGCCGAAGAGCCAGCGTAGTCTGAAGATGTCTCCATGGTCATGTGGCCAGCATGACTAAATGCCGAAGGCACACAGAACGCTGTTACCTTCCCACCAAAGGTGGTCCCTATTCTTCTACTTTCATTTTTACCTGTTTTCGAACTGCTAGGTTGGCAGAAGCTGGGACAAGTAATGAGAGCTCACTCCATTGCACAGCACTAGGGATTCGAACTGCCGACCTGTCAACCTTTCTGATCGACAAGCTCAGTGTCTTAGCCACTGAGCGACCACGTCCCTTAGCCAAGAGTCCCTTAGCCAAGAGTCCCTTAGCCAAGAGTCCTATTTTTAAGGAAAAATCAGTTACACTTTGGCAAGAACTCATAGAATAATAACAAACATCTAGCATAGCAGCAGCTGTTTTAGGTCATAATCCTGTCAAAGTCTCTGCTTATCTTGTCTGGAACAGGACTTTGTCCATCTTTATAGCGCTCAAATACATTTCACATGAAGCAGCATTTCGTCAAAATGAAACCTGGTTCAGAATGTGAAATGATTCTGTGTAGGCAACATTCAGCAAACCACATAAATCAAAAGCAATAGGCTCCATCTTCCGACAGCTACCAGAATCACTGAACTCCATATCCAAGATCCATCAAAATCATGAAATTCCATTCACTACACAACCAAATATTTCCCAGGCTCTTTTCTTAATCAAGCCCTATATTCTTCCAAGTACACATCCAATGTTTACTGGTGCCGTCCCTGGATCCTTTAAAATATTCACCCCAAGATTTGTGATTTCTTCTGTATACTTCTTAAAATACATGGTATCATGGCCCTTGGATCAATTCCTAGATCTCTTCAAGAATCCATTCCATGGTACACCTGACCTGCCAATTGTATCATGTTGTATTGTGTTCTGTGAAGCTGATATTAGCTGTTGGAATAGGAGCATACAGTATGTATTCTAAATGGAAGACAACGAGCCAAGGATCACAAGGAAAGCCTCCACCAGCAGCTCTGCAGCTCAAATCCATGTCCTTCCCCTGTATACAATTCTTCAGGTCTTTTAATCTAAGGAGTGATTCAATGGGCTTAAGAGAACTAGAGGGGAACACTTGAAAAACTCTTAATAAGATGATAATTGCAAGTCAGCGTGTGATGAAAATACAGAGGTTAAAATGTGAACTGTGTCAGAACAAAGCTTTAAATAGATCCTTCTAAAGATCGCTATAAACTGTTTTTCACTTTTCAAAGCCTTTCTTCGTGTACTTTACAAAGACTGATGCACAGATCAAATTCTGCAGGAGTACAGGATGTATTTTTAAGACATTAAAAAGGAAACAGTTGAATTCAAAATAGGGGGAGAGGATCTCTGGAGATCCAAACAACAGGAGAGAGAGAGAGAGAGAGATTAAGTTTGTAAATCGGATGCAATAAGATGACAAATTTCAATTATTCATATTCAAGTACTCTTCTGTGAATCATCAGCAGACCTTGTCATATCTCTCTCTCTCTCCCTCTCCCTCCCTCTCTCTCTCTCTCTCTCTCTCTCCCTCTCTCTCTCTCTCTCTCTCTCTCTCTCCAATTTGAATGATTGATAATGTTTATGTCAAGGGTGACATTACAATCCCTGCTTCTATAAATGCCCTGCAAAAAAAAAACAGAAAACCGGGATGATTGGTATCTTGGGACGTCAATGTTTTTATTACTTGCTAAGCAAAAATCTGCCTCTTAAATCTGGGCAGCCTGACTTCATTATGTTTGAATTATTCATGATAGAGCCTCAGAAGTCAGCAGATCAAAGCAGACTCCTTGCTTCAGAGGAAGGGATGAGCGGATCTCTTCTAGAACTCCAATCCAGGAATCTTTTGGATCCTCAAACAAATCAACACAGAGTTCTCACTTGGCGTACAAATAGTTAGGTTCAAATGATCCTCTTTCAGACACATCATACAAAGGAATAGCTCTGGGGAGAAGACTTTAATGCTGAGAAAGGTAGAAGGGAAAAACAAGAAGAGGACAACCAGGGGCATGGTGGCTGGATTCAATTATAGCAGCAATGAGTAAACCATTGGAAGAACTAAAAGACCAGCCAAAGAACATATTGCCCTGGGGAGGAGGTGGGAGGAGGAATCTATCTCTGTAGTTGCTAAGAGTCAAAATGACTTTATGGCACACAGTCTATCTTTATTTCAGTTTTCTGTTAAAGGTCAGGCCTTTTAATATTCAGGGGGGAAAAACCTCCTACTTATCTTGGGATTGTGGTCATTTTTAGCCCTGATTACTTTTGAAGTAGCATTAGGAAAATGGGTATCCACACATGATTAAAGCAGTTTCTCTATGAACCTACAACTTGCTAGAACTAAAACATGGTATACGCATTAGGGGTTTGCTTCAAACACTGACAATTTTCTGCAGTTTGCCAAATATGTTGAAACATTGTAGAGAAAAAGAGCTGTGTCTAACATCTCTTAGGAAAGTGATGGCACACCTATAGCATGTGTGCCAGAGATGGCACGCAGAGCCTTCTCTGGGGGGGCATGCATGCTATTGCCAGCTGCTCTTCCAGTTTGCATACAGTGCATACATGCATACTGTTCAGCTGGTCTTTGGGCTTCCAGCACCCCAGCACACGCAAAGACCAGCTGGCTGATGGTAATAGTGGTGAAAGATTGGAAGAAAACTTGGGGGAAAGTTACCAGAACAATAACATTAAAGGGGTGGGGGGAAGAGTGGGAAGAAAAATATAGGAATTATAAAAATAAGGGGGGAAAAGAAGCTAGGTGAATGGGTGGAAATTAGAGAACATAAAAGAAGTGAAATCTCTGAGAGACCAAGAGAAAATGGTTAAAAAAAGGAGGCAGAGAAAGAAAAGGATTTACTAGTAGAAAAAAATGAAACGTGTTAATATTGTTAATGATATGTAGCTAATTATGATGTGAAGGAGCTATGTTAATATTATTAATTGTGGATAACTAACTAAGTGAAATGCTTATTATATAAAATTGATTTTGAGGATATATGTTATCTATAGTTAAACAGAAAAACAGATGGAAATGAAATGATAAATTTGGTTAACTTTGGGGGCAGTGATGATACTGTTTATGTATTAAGAAGAAATTAAATTTAAGATGGAAGATATGGAAATGAAATAACATGGCTGATATTGGAAATGGAAATATGATGTAAAATGAACTATGTACATGAGAAGATGTTAAAGGAGAAATCCGGGGCAACACTTTGTTTATAAAAGAATTTAAAATTTGCGACAACAAAAATAAAAAAAACCCTTGTTTAAAAAAAAAGACCAGCTGGCCGACGCACATGCACACACCAGAAACCCAAGGACCAGCTGGACGGTGTGCGCGCATGCGCTCCGGCATGCATATGTTCCGGTTCTCCATCACTGTCTTAGGATCAGGTTGTACAGTGGTATTTGATTATATAAACAAGCAATAGCAATAGTTCAACCACTGAAAATGCAACTTGTATCTTTTCTGTATTGGTCAATGATAGCTATGATATGCTTTGACCACAATGTACAATGTCTCCTGCTAGATTCATACCATCAAACAAAAAGCAAAAACCCACACTAAATAATCCAGTAGGTACAGAGGTGGGCTGGCAGAATAAATGGGAAGACACAATAATCTTTATCAGGATCAAATGCCATATTATTTAACAGGAAAATAAAAGGAAAAGAAAGGAATTGACAAGAGCACCGTGATCTTGGAATGCAAATGATCACCCCCATTGACAAATAACATGCTTCCTAAGATGGCTTGCTAAGAAAATGTGTGTACTTTAAAGGAAGCCAGATGCAGCAAAGCAGGGGGTGTCACTGCAGGAAGTGTAAAGTCTATCTAGAGGGGGTCTGTCAGTGTGTGAACTGTAAGGATTAGTGAGCACATTCCAATTTCCACACAATTAACCTTAATTCAGAGAGAGGAAGCAAGCGATCACACTTAGAGCCTGGCATATCCACCCACTTTGCTTGCTGGCTATCTGCCTGGAACATGCAGAAAGAAGTATAAAATCCCTTAATACCACTACAAGGTCAGCAGACCAGAATAAAATAAAACAAAAGTAAACATTACACAATATCAAGAAACGAATGTATAAATTAACTAATTAATTCCATTTTAAGGTTGTCAGCTCTTCAGGAAGCAAACTTTATAAGAAATATATGGGAATTCTGTGTTTTTTTTATGTAGGCTATAATAACAGATTTTTGACAACCTGAGAGTGTATACTAAGAAGAATCAAGGAAGGTCCATTTTAAGTGTCTTTCCAATGGTTTCCTTTCCAGAGTTTAAGTCATGTTTTACTATCATTATGGTGCTTCTCCAAAGTGATTTCTATAGTTCTCTACACAGCAGGGGTGGGTTCCTGCCAGTTCTAACCTCTTATATAGAAGAGCTTCCACAAATCTACCGTGCCATTTAGAACCGGTTCCAGCTCCCTCCCCCTGCCCGCCACTCACTGATTGGCTGACTCACCAATTGCCCCGCATGCCTCTAAGAGTCCTATCTAAACCTTAAAGTCTTAAAGCAGTCAGGTTTGAACATCTCTGGGGGGGGGGTTCTAAAAGGTTAGGGGTGCAAGGGTCTTGTAACTTGACAGCTTTAAGACTTGCGTCCTTCAAATGCCAGAGTTTCTGAGCCAACATTTTGGTTGCTAAGCAAGAGCGTTGTTAAGTGAGTTTCACCACATTTTACAAGTTGGCCAAGCCCACCCAGTCACATGACTGCCAAGCCACTCCCACTCAGACAGATGGCTGGCAAACCACTCTCACCCGGTCACATGGCTGGCAAGCCATTCCCACAAAGCAGGCCACACCTACAGAAGAGGTTCTTAAAAAATTTGAAACCCACCACTGCTACACAGATAGTGCACAATTATTCCTCAAAGACCCCGTAGGATGAGCTTGATCTTCATTTCCTTTCCAAAAGACCATCACCAAATGGGCTGGGATAAGTTCTCGAACTTCCAGATATGGGTGCCACATTCTGGTTTTGTTCTGCCCCTCATACCCACCCATCCTAATTAATTTGAGAAATCACAAGCAGCTTCTCCTAGAACAGTGGTGGCGAACCTTTTCGACACCGAGTGCTGAAAGAGGAGCATGTGCATGCTCATCGGGATCACAATCCCGGAAGAGGAGCTGCCCAGGGGGCATGTGCATGCCGGGAAATGAACTTCTGGTTTCCAGCACATGCATGCGCACCAGCCAGCTGATATTCCAGTTTCTGACACGCACACGTGCACAATGATCAGCTGGCCAGTGTGCATGCCAGAAAATGGTTTCTGGCACTGCTGCACAAGCGAAGGCCAGCTGATTCTGGCCCGTGCATGCGCACTAGAAACCCAGAAGAACAGGAGATGCCGCGTGTACCACTTTGGGCATGTGTGCCTTAGGTTCCCCATCATGGTCCTAGAATAATACCTTTGGATGGGTGATTTTGGTTGGAGTGGGAAGTTTTGAAGTTACCTATTGTCAACTAGATAGCCTTTCTTAATTACCAGTTGTTTTATAACTGTTCGAAGTTTAGACAGCCACAAAACAGGTGCTTCATTGCCTGTAAGTCACCCCTGGCCATACATCCTTATCGACACATGACCATATGTCAGGTGGTTCAGGATTTTGACCTGTTGTGACATTTCACAATCATCTGATCGCAATTCATGATTTCTTTTTGTGGTTTCCAGCATTTTTCTAGGAAAATAAACACCGATTCAAATGAATGGACTCACTTAATGACGATATACAGTGGGGCAGGTTCCTCTCTGTGCTTCCGGAAATCTAGCACCATCTCCTTTGTCTTACTAGTACATGTATTTTGGTCATTAGTGTGATATTTCTGCATAATATTATATCATCTAGATTTATAGCTAGACTTATAGTCTTTCTCTCAAGTGGAAACATCTCTTGATTTCTGCCTTAAAAATGATCATTCCCCCAAATCTTTTATAACACTTAAGTATTGCCTGCTAATAACCATGGTGTTTGCTTAATAACTACTGCAAAAAACGGTCATAAAATTGGTTTGATCATATGAGGACCTGCAATCCTTATGACCATAATTACCAGATTCAATTAGTCATAAGTCGAGGACACCTATAATGGAAAGTTGCCTTTTTGAAAAGGCTGTTTAGGGTAAGGTTGCCAATCCACTCTAGTTTCGTATATGGAATTCTTTCTTCCATGATTTGCGTATCTCAGAATTCATTACTGCTAAGAGAAATGCTGTATTGCACCCAGTTTGAGCCTCCTGGATGGAAACGTTTATAGTTTCGCTCTTTTGAAAAATGACAGGAAGAACAGTTTAATTTGCCAGAAGGAAGTGACTCTCGTAACAGTTTCCTTTTCTTGTTTTAATTTTCATGCTGTTTTACAGAGACTCCAAGTTTGATCAATGCAGGAAATGGGTTTGTGGAAAGCTGCTTAAACTTTATTTTGCAGGATACTTCTCTGCTAAAACTCCTCTTGTCAAATCCTACTGGGCTGAGCTCAGAACAAAGGGGAATAATACATTGCATCATGTTTCTTTCTTCCTTTTCTTTCCATTCTGCTTTGGGCCTCCTGCTATCCTTCCAAGCTTATCCACAGGAAGGTAGCTAATCCCTGGAGATGTCTGGTTATCAAAAGAAGGCAGAAGCTCAAATGCTTCTCAGTTTGCATCTATCAGACTATCACAACAGTTGGTCTCTAATGTTGGCAAAAGGTTGTTTTTAAGGGTATAGGCTTTGAGGTATGAGCAGGTTTCATCATTGTAGATACTGTGTATTTGATTTATAGTCATGGATCTTCTGCACGTTTCACTTGGTAATGTATTCAGGAAGTCTGGCTAAGGAAGAAGTAGAATTCCAGGCATTATACATTGCACAGCTTAAACATACAGGCTGTATGAAGATATAACCTTTTTTTTTGGAGTATAAGAGGGATCTTTTTCCCTCAAAAAAGAGGCTGCAAATCTGGGTGCATCCTATACACTGAATACAGTATTTTTTACCTCCCAAAACCCTGCTCCCTTCACCAAAATGGCAATGCATAGCCTTTAGGAGTCTTGCAGAGTGCTCCTGGGAGCTGGAGAGGGCAGAAATGAGTGAAAAATGGGGCCTCCAGCCCCCAGAAGCACTCTACAAGCCTCCTAAAGGCTATTCATGCCCTTTTTAAAAAGGGGGGGCGTTTTTGTGAAAAATGGACCATTTTGGGGAGGTCTGCAGACTGCAAAAACTTTTTTTTTGTATTTGCCTCTTCAAAACCTTGGTGCGTACTCTGGTGCATCTTATACTCCAAAAAATATGGTAAATATCAAAACAGAGTACACATTTGAGGAAGGTATATCAATTTGTATCAATACTTTTACATTAATTTACATATCCAGCCTTCCAGATGTTTTTAAACAGTATCTTGCACCGACTTTGAAAATTGGATATGGATGATGATGATGCTTTAGGCATAATTGAGCAAAAAAATTGAAGGACTTCAAACTGTGCACTTATTACAATATAGGATTTCAAAGGCTGCATCTTCTGTCCACATGCATACACAAGTATTACATACTTACGATATATACCATAGTATTTTCTGAACATCTAAGGTACAGTTAAACAAATTCTTCAGAAATGTATACATACATTTTTTAAAAAGGTATTGCTATCTGTATTGCTACAATGTGAGAGTCTTTCTGTTATCTTCCTACCTGTAATAAATTTATTTACTTACTAATTAATCCTAGTTTACCCAATATTTTCTAGGTTGCTGCTTAATAAGGCCAAGAGAATGTAAAGAAATGCAATACATAATATCAGCATTCTGCCAGAGCATATCAATAAATTTATATGCTCCAAGAAGTCATTACTACATGCAGGGACTAGTCAAAAGCTAAAACATCTTGGAGTTGATATAGATCAACTCCAAGTGATGGTGAACCTTTTCACTGGAAACTCAAAGACCAACTGCCCAGTGCACATGCCTAACAGAGAGGATTCTGCATGCCACATCTGACACATGTGCCATAGGTTCACCATCACAGATATAGATAATTAAGTTGTTTTACTGCATGCAAGAAAGAAGCTTTAAGTAGTCAACAATTTATTGCCACAAGACCCAACGATAACCTCAGTAACAGACAAAGAGATTTGATAGTTCTACTGAGTAACAAATCTGATAAATAAATAGATTGCTGAGTGCATGGGCATTTAGTTCAATAACATCATGTACATCATGAGATCATCACATAAATGAAAAATGAACATGTGGAAAAGTTAAATCCATATGATACATCACAGCCTTTTTCCTCTTCTTCAAGAAAACAGGCATTGGGGCTTTATATATGACATGTTTTAAGAATGCACAAGGGTGGGAAATTTATAAATACGATAAAAGCAATTTACACTCAACAGAATGCAAAAGTATTGGTTAATGGAGATATGACAGAAAGTTTTAGTATACAAAAAGAAACAAGGCAAGGTTGTCCCCTCTCCCCATTACTATTTATTTTAACATTAGTATTGCAACCAAACATAGACTTCAACAGATAATTAAAACTGGGGAAAAAACAATTGCTACCAACCTGCCTTCCATGAAGGACCTGTATACTGCACGAATCAAAAAGAGGGCTATGAAAATATCTACAGACCCCTCACATCCTGGACATAAATTGTTTCAACTTCTACCCTCAAAACAATGCTATAGGGCACTGCACACCAGAACAACTAGACACAAGGACAGTTTTTTTCCAAATGTCTCACTTTGCTAAACAACTAATTCCTACAACACTGTCAAACTATTTACTAAGACTGTATTACTATTCTTCTTCTCATCCTTCCTATTACTTATCTCCTCCCGCTTAACACTATAACTATGTTGGTTGTATCCTTACGATTTATATTGTTTTATTTGTTTCCTAGTATGATTTGATTGCTTATTAGGAACCTATGACTATCACTATCAAGTGTTGTATCTTGATGAATGTATTTTTTTTCTTTTTATGTACACTGAGAGCATATACACCAACAACAAATTCTTTGTGTGTCCGATCACACTTGGCCAATAAAGAATTCTATTCTATTTATCTAATAACCAATACGGAAATAACAATCATTGTAGATCTATGAGTTATCTTGGCAAGGCAAGTGGGTGAAACTGAAAATTTGTGCAAGGGATAAAATTTTATTACTACCTAGGTAAAAAGCAAGTGAAAGACGACAGGAAGATACAAGAAATATTGTTCTGAGAAATTAGTCCTTCCCCTCTCTACTCTTTTCCCAACATTGTCTATGTCTATAAACGGTCATTCATACAGTTAAATAGTATCTTGGAGATCTGGTATAAGGAAAGTGTTACATCCCACTCTTACTACACTGTCAGGAAGGATCTCTGATCTCCTTACCACCACCACAAATATGAAAGCTGATATTTCAAGCTTAAAGAGGAAACAGATTCTCTCCGTCACCACATTTATTTGGCTGTACCTCACTATCCCAATGTGGCACTGCATTTACCCAAGCTGGTTTAAAATAATTATCAGTGGCATCATAATGCATAGAAATACATTTCCCACTTGCCAATTAAGTGCTAAAATGCTTTATCTTTCTTCTCTCAATCCATTAGTAAAGAGTTGATTCCATACTGTCAAGATATGCCAACTCTAAGCTATACATATGCAGCAACCAATGAGGATATATTCTCACTGGGAGTTCTGCCAGCTACTGCCAAACATGATTAAAGATTAAAAAATAAGAACAAACATTGCTGTTGCTTGGCCCTTGAACTTAAAGGAGAAGGTAAAAATGATTGTCCTATTACAAATCAAGGCTTTAGGCAACAGCAAGTCTGGCCTTGCACTTAAATTCTTGAAAATACTATTTGTATGCACTGAATTCTGTATTATAGACACTCTGTGCTTATGAAAAAATATCAATTGGGATGGGATGTTCTGTTATTTTTTTTCATTTTCTTGGACTGATTAAAATTCCATCTTGAAGTTATTGTTGTGAGGAGTGTTGTCCTGCTTCTCACAAAATGGACAGCCATTTGGTTGATTTTAGACAAAGAAACTGCACTTTGATTCTTATTTGTGTGAAAAATTGACTCTTTGGAATAAATTCATCAATTGTTAGTAAAAGGATTTTGAAAAAGTAAATTGAAAATGGCATTAACAGCCCATTTAATACCTTGATCAGCTAATTGTGCTTTGGCGCGCTTTGAGAGGTTATAAAAATAAAATAAATTGGCTAAAATTGTTTCTTGAGAATATATTTCACTAAAATATTTTGTTCTCAGTTTGGTTCTGATAAGTTGGAAGTCTTGGAAACTCCTAGGGTTTTTAGGATATTAGATAAAGTTTATTTAGAGGCTTAAAAACTGTTAAGTTTTATCAATAATTAGATAACATCATCCTGAAGAAGATCTGTCACTGTAGCTGCCAGGTTTCAAAAATGACTTGATAGCACATCATCAGTCAATCAATGTATAGCTAATTAACAAATTTGGAATAAAGAATAGGAATTCCAGTTCTAGATGTCAATGATATAAAGCAGTGTTTCTCAAACTTAGCAATTTCAATACCATGGGATTTTGGGAAATGAAGTCCACATATATTAAAGTTGTCAAGGTTGAGAAACACTGATATAAGGTGTTAAAAATTGTTAAATAATTTTATTACAGTTTTTCATATCTGTTTCTCATCAACCTTTGGCTCACTTTCCTCTTTCTTTTCTAAAGCCGACCATAAAATCCAGTTAAACCAGCCAATCCATCTTATTCTTTCCCATATCTTACTGAATAAGAAGTCAATGCCTGTGAATGTGGAAACCAAATACATTATTGCTCTTTTATTTCCACCATAGCATTTTCAAGTTTCTTATTATACTGTGTTCCTATGCAGTTTAGGAACTGATAAAACTAGCTTCATGTACAAGATTTCAGTATAAATAATATATACTGATTGGACTTTATTGGACATCTTGACTTCAATGCAATGTTGGCACAGCTGCCTATAATTAGTGGTCCAGAAAGAAGCAAAGACTTTGTGCTTTTCCATCTAGATTCCTTGTGAGACAAATAGCCTAAAACAAACCTTTCAAATGAGCCTGTTTCCCTGTAAGCTCTTCAATTATATCTGACAGCTGCAAGTTTGTTTCAAACCTTGATCATGCTTACAGTTTTTATTTCCATGAAGAGTGAAAAACACTCATCTAATAGGATATGTTTATTCCTATATTATACTGCTTTTTGTTTAAGGAAACAAGGCATACAAGATAAGATACATTGCAAAAAGCCATGATGATATCAGGTAAATGAAATAGGAAATAAAATTAGATGAGATAACTCTAACTGGAAGACCACATTAACAGAATCTTGCAAGTCTGGCACCACTTTTGACCACTAAAACAATTAAGATAACCCTCTTAAGGTTCTTCCGTCTATTAAGCTCATTAGATTAACAGAGTTGAAAGGGATCTTATAGACTATCTAGTCCATCTATTCCAGGGGTGTAAAACTCACGTTGTCATGGTGGCATCATGTGATGTATCAGGACTTTTTTCTCCTCCTTCGCTAAACCGGGCGGGGGGAAGGGCCAGCACCCATGGGCGGTGAGTTTGACACTCTAATCCAACCCCCTACTCGAGCAGACCCTACACCATTTTTTACATATGTCAGTCTAGTCGCTTCTTGAAAGCTTCCAGTGATGAAGCTTCCACAACTCTGAAGGCAAACTGTTCCACTGGTTGATTGTTCTCACTGTCAGAAAAATTCTCCTTATTTCCAGGTTGAATCTCTCCTTGTTCAGTTTCCATCCATTATTCCTTGTCTGGCTTTGGAAAATAGATTGACCCCCTCCTCTCTGTGGCAGCCCCTCAAATATTGGAACACTGCTGTCATGTCTCCTCTGGTCCTTCTCTTCACTAGACTAGCCATGCCCAGTTCCTGCAACCATTCATCATATGTTTTACCCTCCAGTCCCCGAATCATCTTGGTTGCTCTTCTCTGCACTCTTTCTAGAGTATTAACATCTTTTTTATATAGTGTGGTGACCAAAACTGGATGCAGTACTCTAGGTGTGGTCTTACTAAGGCTTTATAGAGTGACATTAGTATCTCCTTTGATCTTGATTTAATCCCTCTGTTAATGCAATTTAGGAATCGCATTGGCTTTTTTGGCTGCCACCGCACACTGCTAACTCAAGTTTAATTGGTTATCCACTAAGACTCCAAGATCCATCTCCCACTCTAAGCACTTGTAGACTACCCCCTCTCTTGTCTGATTGCTTCCTAGCCAACATCTCTTCCCCTTGTAGCCCAAGGTCATTCGCACATTCCATTACAGATGAATACCGTTGAAAAACTACACCTCTAATCATCAAGAATTAGAAAGATTAGAATGATACAGTCGGAAGAGGCTGTAGAAGAGTACTCTCCAACTTGGCAACTTTAAGATGTGTGGGCTTTAGTTCACAGAACTGGCGAGCCAGCGTTTCAGTTTGAGAAACACTGCTCTAGAATACAGGAAAGGACTTTATGTTTCCACAAGTTGTCTGTTCAAAGCTTTAATTTATTTAGGGTTTTTTAAATTTATTTTTATTTAGGAGACAAAACTTTTAGAAAATTACACTGTGTTCATTCGACAGTCACTTGTAATTTCCATTATTGTAATAGAATTAAAAGAAATTTCTCAAACATGAAAACATCCAAACTCAACATGAAATGCTACTTAAATGTATACGGTTAATACAATCATTACATCTAAAACTAAGAGCAGATTGTTTTAGCTGTGATGCAAAGATAACAGATGGGAGGATTTATATATAATTCAGGTAAATGGGACATGGGATTTTGAGGGCAAATGTTTATTATCAGGATATAAATAGCTGAGTCAACAGTTGTGAGAAAAGCTCTTTTTTATGTGATGTAATCTTGATTAATGTCATTTGAACTAATAATCATAGCAATTTTGGCTCCCCTAACCGTCCCCCCCCCCCAAAAAAAATAGGGTTGGTTCAAGTGCTGGCAAGGATCCCAGTCTCTTTCATGAGGATTGCACATTTTTGTAATCCAAAATCTAGATTGGATTTAAAGGATTATTTTACAGTTTCTCCACTTTCATAACAGGTTTATTATATCATTTAATAATTTGATTGTCCTTCAATCAGTATTAAATGTTTGTTCAGAGCATTGCAGAAAGCAGCAGAGATAATTCATATAGAGAAGAAAGGAAAAGTAAGAAAGCAGAAGAATCAGTTTGCTTGAATCCATTCTTTTCATGTTTCATATGTCACTGAAATTATATGCCCTGGCTGTTAAATTGGTGGCTTTTTTTCTGATTTAGATGCTAGGATTAAATTGCTTTTTATTACACCAATCTTCTTCCCCAACCAGGTGTTTCTCAGTTGTTTAGACCAGGGGTGTCAAACTCCAGATGTGGCCCACGGGGTACTTAGATCTGGCCTGTGGGGCTGCTCTGGGAACAGCGAAGGACCAGCCTGCGGTGCTCCTGCCTGCTAAAATGGGCTCCCAAGCTCCATTTTCGGCTGCCACGGCTTTCTGCAACCCTCTGCATGGGAGAGCCCATTTTCATTGGCAGAGGGTTGCAGTAGGCTGTGGCAGCTGAAAACGGAGCTTGGGAGCCTGTTTTCGCTGGCAGAGCACTCGGGCCACCACATGTGCCCCCAACAAGAATGATGTTAAACTGGTCCCACACATCCCCATGCCCCCAGAGTCAAACACAAACTTGATGCGGCCCTCAATGAAATCGAGTTTGATATACCTGGTTTAGCTGCCAGGATTCCAGCAAAGGAGTGAAAACTAATCTATCCAGAAGGCCTCAGTTTGGGAAAAGCATTGTTGAACATGATTTAAAAGGCATGGGAAACATGTGGTAACAACAAGAAATGTTTTGCTCCTTCTCCAGTAGTTCTAATGTTAAAGATCTAGGAATCTAGGGAAAAATGTTAAACACTGTTACTAAAATAGTCCATATTTAAACAATCTGAACTTACAACTGACCTCTTTTAGAGGGTGTTTGAGGTGAGATGGACAACAGCTGCTAAGTACAACGCTTTGAAAAAAATAAGACTGAAATAAAAAAATCAATGCAAATTTTCCTCTGTGTGTGTATGTGTGTGTTATGTATGTACACATATATTCACACACAATATTACATATATACACACACTTTGCTCCACTGTGATTAGAAGAGCTCTCCAGTAGTTGAACTAAAGTTCTGTTCATACAGTATGTTTTATGCCAATTTGGACTTGATGTCCAGGAAAGAATTTTGAAAATAAATATGAACTTTGAGTGATCTAGTGAAAAGAGAAAATTTGCTGGTGACCTGAAAGTACCTCCAAGGCTGTGAGGTTGCACAAAAAAGCAACATGTGTAAGAAAAGAAGTTATGGGAAACGAGTGGGGTGTTGTTTTGGTTTTTTGTTGTGCAACTGTTTGCATAGCCTGCAGTTTGATACTTTGAAGCTACTATTTAAGGAATATTTTGAAAGGAAAGAGGGGGGATTTCTGATTTATTTCTGTTTCATGACATTTTCACATCTGTTTTCCCATGAGTCTGTTCTGTCTTATTTTTGCACTGGTTTGTAAAGGTTGATGAACAGCACTGATATTACATGTAAGTTTAAAAACATGTCCTCTATCAAAATGCACATTTCAAAGGTACCAATTATACAGGTTTTTTTCTGACAGATTTACACATTAATGAAAAAAAAATTCAACCATAGACTAAGCATGATAAATACCCATTATATTCATATTTGCTTTCTTAGTAAACCGTTATGCAGAGCACTGAAAAGAAAGGGAAAATGCTAAAATAAAAAATAAAATTAAAATAAAAGCAAAGGAGAGGAAAGAAGAAAAACAAAAATAGTTTATGCTTACAGCCGTTTTCTGTTCCTGTAGATAACCTATTTCTCCTCCTCCTCCTCCTCCTCCTCCTCCTCCTCCTTCTCTCTCTCTCTCTCTCTCTCTCTCTCTCTCTCTCTCTCTCTCTCTCTCTCTCTCTCTCTCTCTCTCTCTCTCTCTCTCCATGAAATGGAGGTAGTGACAGATTTTATTTTTCTAGGCTCCAAGATCACCACAAGTCGGGACTGCAGCCAAGAAATCAAAAGATGCTTGCTCCAAGGGAGGAAAGCTATGGCAAATCTAGACAGCATACTAAAAAGCAGAGACATAGCCCTGCCAACAAAAGTCTGTATAGTCAAGGCTATGGTTTTCCCAGTTGCAATTTATGGCTGTGAAATTTGGACGATAAGAAAGACTGAGCGCCAAAGAATGGAGGCCTTTGAACTATGGTGCTGGAGAAGACTCCTGCGAGTCCCTTGGACTGCAAGACGATCAAACCGGCCAGTCCTAGAGGAGATCAACTCTGACTGCTCTTTAGAAGGCCAGATCCTGAAGATGAAACTCAAATACTTTGTCCACCTAATGAGAAGGAAGGACTCACTGGAGAAGAGCCTAATCCTGGGAAATATTGAGGGCAAAAGAAGAATGGGACGACAGAGAATGAGGAAGCTGGATTGAGAAACTGAAGCAGTAGGCATGAGCTTAAATGGACTCCAGAGGATGGTAGAGAACAGGAAGGCCTGGAGGATTGTTGTCCGTGGGGTTGTGATGGGTCGGACATGACTTCACAACTAACAACTATCTATCTATCTATCTATCTATCTATCTATCTATCTATCTATCTATCTATCTATCTATCTAATTAGCTATGTATTTAGCTATCTATTTAGCTATCATACACCATCTATTATCATCTATCATCCATCATATATTGCCTTTTTTGTTATTTAAACTTTTCATATCTCTTTCTGAAGATCTCATCAACTCTATCCAGCATTGACTTTTTGAGTCTTCCTCTTTCTTACAACCCATTAGTTCTTGCTTCAAGTCCTCATTCATTCTTCTTGCATAACCAAACCACCTTAATAACCCTTTTTTATACTGGTAACTCATTTTATTATCTGTTTCAATTGAGCATCCATCATTCTTGACCCTACATTTCTTGATTTACCACAACTCTATGGCTATCCCATTTCCACTTTATTCAATTTATTCTTACAGTGTGCTGTATTTGATCTACCCAACTATCAATAGAGATGCGGTCAACCATTCTGGAATTATCCCATTCTTCTGTTTCTGATTTTCTATCACAGGGTTTTATTAGGATAATTTCCCTAAGAATTACATGTAATAATGATGCCGAACACACATGAATTGTTAAGTGCCATCTCAGTTTTGGTTTTTTTTTTTAACAAAATAGGCATTTTGATAAATGAACTTCTGAGGTACAAAAATGACAACTGACTACTTCTGAGTATTAAAGAAAACTAAGCAGAAGAGGTTAAAGAAACTTAATTGTGTTGCAAATAAATAACCTGGAAATGTTACTAAAGGAAGAAACCAAATTATCTCACTTGAAAATTTATGAACTTTATGTGTGAAATATGATTGAGAGATTCTGGAACAATTAAACCAAGCCACAGGTTTTATACCTATGTTATAGATAATCTGAATTTCCTTCACTATGCTGTGCTTAAAAAGTTTAAAGGAAGATTTGCAAAGAAGTTACTCTGAAGGGCTTACTCTTGTTCTGCCTTTGTGGGAATAACACATTTACATTCCTTGTGGGTAGTGATGAGCAGCTTTTCCTTTTACTGACCTTCTGTATGTTTGCTTTTAACTTAATGAAATTTATAGCCAATAATCCAGGATCATTGTGGCTCTATGCTGTGACAATTTTTCTGTTCTACTTTTTGGCAGTAAGGGAAAAATGCCGTTCATGCATATATTATTTTAGATCAGCTCAAGGTATCCAGAGGTTTTTTTTTTAATCAGACTTTAAATGAAGGTGAGACTTTGATGGGAAAGCGAAGGTTAGATTTAACAAAGCCTAAGAGCTTGTTTTTAGATAATTTCCAGGTTTAAATGATACAAAAACAGGTCAATATATTTTTTTAAAGTTGGTTCTGGTAATTATGGACTGTTTGATTCAAATTTAATGCTCTTTCGTGGAAGGCAAATTTTAATTGTGCAAGGGCCTCTTACTTTTTTCACTTTCTCTCCAGGAAGTGAGGATGCCAATAACAAGATTTTATATAAAATATTCCTTTAGATAAGGGATGTCAAACTGGCAACCCACAGGCCAGATACATCATATGGGGGTCACGCCCAACCCAGCTCTGTGAAGGGGGAAAACATTGCAAAATTCACCTGATGGCAATGTGACACAGCGAGTTTGACACCCATGCTTTAGATTAAAGCATATAGGAGACCCTGGTTACTCTATTCATAAAACACCTCCTTCATGTGTGAAATCTGATTGAGAGATTCTGGAACTGTACTGTATCCTTCGTGATACAGTACATAAAATATGGTTGATTCCCATAAATCAGCAAAAAAAAATTATTAGAAGGAACACGTATTTTCTCTACACATTCCTATCACTACCATAACGATGAAACTAGCTCTAGAAGCTAGTACTGAAGGCATTTGTGTGCCAAAATCTCAGAATTAACCTTGTGGTTCTCAGTATGACTCAATCAAGGTTTTACAAGAATGGTAGCTTTCCTCACTTAGTCCTTGAGATGGTTTTAAGGAGTTACTATGTTCCAATAAAGCCCATGAGCCACAATTGTTTAAATAAGAATATCTGGTATCTTTTATTCATGCTTAGTTCTACTGGATTTTTGTTCCAAACACTTGGTTTATCATAGCTTTATTTAAGACTAGAGAAGCCAATCATTGTTCCAATCTAAAATTCCCTCTGAAATCTTTTACTTAACAAAGTAGCAATTGACTCAGTGATGTGAAGTCATCCAAACATACTCAAACAAATATCAACATCTGCATGACATTTTCCTCATTAACCAATCCTTTCTAGGATTACCCAACACACACTCACTCTCTCTCTCTCTCTCTCTCTCTCTCTCTCTCTCTCTCTCTCTCTCTCTCTCTGTCTCTCTCTCTCTCTCTCTCTCTCTCTCTAGCTATCTAACTATCTAGCTATCTAGCTATCTAGCTATCTAGCTATCTAGCTATCTAGCTATCTAGCTATCTAGCTATCCATCTATGTATCTATCTTCCTCCCCCATCTCATTTTTCTTTTCTCTTTTTTTTAAAGGCCGGTTACTTCCAAAGTTTATCCAGGTACATGAATTGCATTCACCCTGCTACAAAATGAAAAAGGATTATAGAATAAATTGTTCACTCTGGATAAATATGGTGCAAGTCATTTGTGAACAGCAGATCTGTAACTCCTCTAAACATCTGCTTGTTTTGGATATTTCAGGCACAAGTTGAATGTTTAGCTTTTTAATTGTGAGTTGTTTTGTTTGTACCCAAATATATGAAAGTGAACTTTTGAGGACAAAAAAAAAATACTCGATAGCATTCAGCTTTTTCTTTTAGAGAGCATTAAGCAAAGGTCAAGTAGTGGCCAAAATCAAGAAGTAAGTTTTAAGAGAGATAAATCTAAAGTGCTTCTTTGATAGCAGAAAACAGATGGGGTGCACCTGGTTTTATAGCAGTGCATATGAACAGAATTTAACAAGTTTAATAAGCTATTAACTGAATGGGAATTAGCAATGAGTTTTTAGCTAAAAAATGGGACTCGGTGGCTCAGTGGCTAAGACACTGACCTTGTTGATCAGAAAAGTCGGCAGTTTAGCAGTTCTAATCCCTAACGTCACGTAATGGAGTGAGCTCCCATTACTTGTCCCAGCTTCTGCCAATCTAGCAGTTCAAAAGCATGTAAAAATGCAAGTAGAAAAATAGAACCATCTTTGGTGGAAAGTTTTGCCCATTCCATGCGCCTTTGGCATTTAGTCATACCAGCAACATGACCATGGAGATGTCTTCGGACAGTGTTGGCTCTTCGGCTTTGAAACAGAGATGAGCACTGCCCCCTAGAGTCGGGAATGACTAGCACATATGTGCAAAGAAAACCTTTACCTTTACCTTTTATCTAAAAAGAACACCAGGAAATATGATCATGAGGCTTTAAAATGATATCTAGTTTAATTATATTAAAATAAAGAGATACTTATTAGAAAATAATAGCAAGTAGTTGGTCCTTCTTTGCCTCTTTGAAATTGGACATTGTTGGCGTCCAATGTTTCACAACTAGAAACTAATATTCTAAACTTTGCAAAATTGAAAAACCTGCATATTTTTAATCTTTTCTAACTTTTCCTAACATATATAGTTTTTTGATTTTGATTTTTGATTTTTTCCTTTATTTGTATGCTGCCCTTTTCCCTGGGGGGACTCAGGGCAGCTCACAATTCAAAAGGGGGGGGAGACAAACAGTAGACAATACAACATGTTAAAAAAAAGAGCACAACAGTCACACAGTTTGGGTGGGGCTACAATCTTAACCCCAGGCCAGCCGGGACAGCCAGATCTTTAAAGCGGCGTGGAAGGACTGGAGGGTGGTGAGGGTCCGAATCTCCATGGGGAGTTCATTCCAAAGTGTCGGAGCAGCCACCGAGAAGGCTCTCCTTTTGCATACAATTTTGCCTACTTGACCATTTTTGACATGGGTATCCCTATACAAAATTCATATAAAATATAAATTCCATCCTTCTAATATTAATCCATCACTTTTTAATATATACTATTTACAGGCAACATTTCCAAATGTAAGGTTTTTTTTAATTATCTGGAATTGTTTATTGTGTTTGGAACAAGCCAAAATAGGGAGTCTGAACACGGCCTATGACCTATGTTAGGAATATAATCTAACGGTTGGGTTGGCAATATATAAATCATGTAACAATGCTATACCTGTTTCTTTAAATCATGCTGTAATGTGATTGGTTGCTGTTTCCTCAATCGGCCATAAGATGGAGCCAGAGTCACTATTAGATGCTGATCTGATCTGAGTATTTTGAAGCTGGCTGTTAGAAGTGTCCTATAGTGATCAGTGTGAGCTATTGTAAGTTTTGCAACTGCTAGCAAACTTTGTGTACCGGATTGTTTGTATGATAATGGACCATGTTATTTGGATTATCCCTTAACTGAAAGACGTTGATGACTGACTGTCTTAACCGTGTATGACTTGGACTGTTTGATGGACTCTGATACCTCTATTTCCATGAAAGTAAAAGCCTATTTAAACTACAGTGTCTCTGTATGCTGGTTTGTGTGTTCTCCAACACCATTCTCACAACGCTTCTCTGAACGCACTCACTCTCCCAATGGGGAGCTTACATAACAACCTAGGCATGCTGAATGAGTAGACCTGGCTAATTCTTGGATGGGAAACTACAGTGACAGTAAGGACTATAGGTAAGAATGAGAAATATGTTTTTTTTAATTGTGGTAGGAAACAATGGCAGGTTATGTCCATATTACTAATTGCAGGCTATGTCCATATTGCTGGCAATAAAACTCTGTAATCCAGTGTCTCTCAACCTTGGTGTCGTTAAGATATGTTGACTTCAATTCCTGCTGGGGAATTTTGGGACTTGAAGTCAATACATCTTAAAGATCTCAACCAAGGTTAAGAAACATTGCTGTAAAGGTGGAATTCAGCCGGTTCGGACCAGTTTCGGCAAACTGGTTGTTAAAATTCTGCCCAGTTCAGTGAACTGGCTAATCCTACCACTGGGTGGCCCTGGCCTCACCGGTTTTTCGGGCCATCTTGTGACCCGTTTTGGATATTCAGTAGTAGTAAATAAATAGAGAAGGAAATTGTACCTTGTTGAGGCCTTTGAGGCAAATGGCTGGGAGGTGGGGTTAGGTGTGATGAGTGACATTGAGTTAGCCACACCCACCCAGTCACATGACCACCAGGCCATGCCTACCCAGCCAGTCATTAGGGCAGAGAAACGATTGTTAAATCATTTGAATCCCACCACTGCTGTAGATATATCTATGAAGATGCCAGAAGTAAATGTTTATGTTCAGTTGCTTTTCTTTTCTACATATTCACTGCTTTTCTTCTGCAGTCTAAGGAATACATCTTGAGTTATTTGTTCTCACTGAGCTGATGTCTTTCTTTTATATAGCCAACATTTTTTGATTGATACAGTCATTCATAGGTTTTGTAAAGCAGATAACAGACCCTGGGAGAAGTACTTTTTTTTCCAAACAAATTTTGAGGATTGCCAAATACACAATTCTGACATTTTGCCTGGATCTTGAAGAGAAAACAGGAGTCCTATGTGATAAACCCAGAAACTGAAAGTATTTACTACATCTGGCCAGGTACAGATTTTAATAAGTCTTAATTGATCTAATACTTATTGCAGGCTTTTATATACAGTTTAGGCAAATAAAGTATCAAAAAATTCATTTTAATTTATAGTTGCAGGTAACTAGGTAACTATTACCACTGTTCAGTGTTGACTCAGATACTGCATGTACATAAAGATATGTATTTTCTTCAGGGTATGTATGTTCCCAATAATATGCAATGAAAGAAATAAATTTGCAGCTGCCTTATTGTTTCATGCCCTCTTCATATGCATCCTTTGAAATACTCAGCAAAGATGCCACACCCGCAACTATAAATTGTGCATCATCTTTCCAGTGTCATCACTTTATACACAAATCTCTGCCCCAAGGTGCCAAAATTGAGGTTCAACTTAATTTAAATGAATGAAAATAGAAAAAACTGCAAATCTAGAACCTGAAAAACATTTTTTGTCAATAAAAATTAATAGATGATTAATATGTTTCAACCAAGTGGTATATATGAATTGAACTTTATATTCTTAAGACATAATTTGGAGCTAATAACACATTATAGTAAGCTGATAATGAAAGTAATGCTTGTGCCATCTAGCGGGTTATAAAATGTTTACACAAACTGTATCCTACAAAATTTTCATAAGGACATTTTTATTCATGAAATGCTTATTAGTAGTGCACTAGCTCCGTGGATCAATATAGCTTCAGCAATTCACATGTTCACATATGCCTTGATAAGTCTGCACTATGGCCAACTCCATTGCCCTTTGATTTTCAGTAAGAAATAGGAATCGGGCTACAAGATAGATTTCTAGAGCCATCAGCCCCACCATTTAAAAGACTTTTCTGAAACTTTTTAAGTCATTTTGGTAGCCTCAATGCTCTTTGCCCAGCCTCTCAACTGAAGTTTCAAATAAGCTGTCCACAATGCACTACAAAGTTTGGTACTGCAAAGTTCTTGAACTGCAAGCATCAATATACATGGGGCTGCCCCTGAAGAGTGTTCGGAGACTACAATTGGTCCAGAATGCAACCGCACAAGCGATACTGGGTGTACCGAGATACACCCATGTTACACCCATCCTCCGCGAGCTGCACTGGCTCCCCATCGGTCTCCGAACGCGCTTCAAGGTGCTGGTTATCACCTTTAAAGCCCTACATGGCTTAGGACCCAGATATCTACGAGACCGTCTTCTGCCACATACCTCCCAGTGTCCGATAAGATCACACAGGATAGGCCTTCTCCGGGTGCCGTCGACTAGACAATGTCGTCTGGCGGCTCCTTGGGGGAGGGCCTTCTCTGTAGCTGCCCCGGCCCTATGGAATGATCTACCCCCAGAGATCCGGACCCTCCCCACTCTCTCGGCCTTCCGAAAGTCTACTAAGACCTGGCTGTTCCGGCAGGCCTGGGGCTGTTGACCTCATGAATGAGGTCCAGCTCCACTAAGGTTGAGTGCATGATGTGTCTTTTTAACTTGTTTCCTCTCTATTTTAAATTTTTTAGTATTCTTTATAGAATTGTTTTATGTAAGCCGCCCGGAGTCTTTCAGGATTGGGCGGCATATAAATTCATTAAACTTTGAAACTTTGAACTTTGAATATACGAGAACATTTTGCACAAGCTGTGCATGTTTCAAACCTGATTTGGAAGCACTGGTTTGGATCTTAAAAGTGCAACACTCGCCTGCTACTCATTAAAGCAGCCTAACTTTTTTCTGGATTTCATGAAATCCTGAAGAAAGGGGGTAACTGTTTTAAGTTAGTTAGTCAGTCCCTTAAAGCAGCAGCATTATTTACACAGAAGTTGTGTAACATGTTTGACGCATGCATAATGCTATTTAATGCCAACAAGATAATAAAGTTGTGTGCAAATTCTTTTGAACGTTATCCAAGCGTCAGCTGTTCCTGATTCCAATATGGAATTATTCCAGTTGCTTTTATATTTTTTAAAAAGTTCTGCTTCACTAAGAAGAGCCCCTCATTTATTTCAATTAGTTAATCTTTGGGCTAAAATCTTACAAAACACCACATGAAAGAAAAATGAGAGGCAACCTTATGCAGATAACTTTTCAGGGGTATCAACAGGGAGTCAAACAAAGTCAAAAGGGTGCCCGGAGCCATTTGATCAACATCTCCCCTTTTTTACTCATGTTGCATATGTAGTACACACACAAAGAGATGGGCTTTCAATCGCATCAGCACCATCTGGACTTTATGTCTTCCTCCCCTTCCCCCATGACCCTGATTGCTTTGTTAAGTTGCTTTGGAAACTTTGGAAATGCTGTGGAAACATATATGGTGTCATCAGAGAAAACTATAAGGGTCTTAAGTGCTTCAAAGGGGAAACATTTCAGTCACTTGGAAAGAAACTCCATGATTTGGAAACACTGCTGATAGGATCCTGGCATAAGCTACATACTGTATAGTGAATGAAAAGCCACTCCACACTGTATTCTAAAACTAACCATCTACAAAATATTATTTCAGCCAGAAGTCTGAAAAGATGAATGTTAAAATCAGTGGTATCAACCACCACTGACAGTTCCCCATTCATCAGGTTCCAAGCAAAAGACATCTATCCCATGAACCAAGCTGTTTATGTATCAAACATAGCACACAACCCATATCTAAGATTTACTTACATGTGGCAAGATGTAATTTTTTTAAAAAAAATCACCTAGTTTACAGGGATTGGAAAAAGCAGGAAAAAATATGCATAATACTCAACTGAAATAAGTAAAGTTAAAAAAATGACATGAGGTATTTTTATTTTTTTTTATTTAATCAAGCATGAATTAAATAACAGATATAAGTATAGACATGGTTATGAATACATGAAATGAATACAAATACAAGGGGATATTAGGACAGGGATGGTAGGCACGCTGGTGCACTTATGCATGCCCTTTAAAGACCTCTTAGGAATGGGGTGAGGTTAACAGTAGACAGTCTAAGGTTAAAGTTTTGGGGGTTTGGGGAAGAAACCACAGTGTCAGGTAGTGCATTCCAGGCAATTGACAACTCTGTTACTGAAGTCGTATTTTCTGCAATCAAATTTGGAGCGTTTTACTATAGGTTAGAATCTATTGTGTGCTTGTGTGTTATTGTGGTTGAAGCTGAAGTAGCCATTGGCATGTAGGACATTGTAGCAGGTAGGAGAGAGATAGCCCAGGAAATCTCTGTGGATGCACAGAAAGTTTTCAGCTCAGTTCAGAGTTAAAAGGGATGTAAGGGGAACAGAAGAATAAGGAGATAAACCAACTATCAAAAGGGAGTAGAAGTAAGAAAAGGTAAGGGTTGTGTCTGATGCTAGAAGACAGTAAGATGACAGACTACGGGGAGGTTGCAGACTTTCTAAATTCCTATTTTGCTTCCATTTCTCATCAGAGAGGAACAGTGCTCAAATGCTCTAATCCTGGGATGGCGAACCTATGGCATAGGTATCACAGGTGGCACGCAGAGTGATTCATCAGGGCACGCGAGGCGTTGCCCTTTCAGCTGACCAGCGCACGTGCACGCACTGGCCAGCTCATATCAGCCATTTTTTATCCTCCCCAGGCTCCAGAGGCTTTATAGGAGCCTGGAGAGGGTGGAAACAGCCTCCCCCGCCCCACCAGAGGCCCTCCGGAGGCTTCAGGAGCTTCCCTGAAGGCTCCGGAGTGCAAAAAACCAGCCCTACAGGAAAACTGGAAGTTCGGAAATGGACTTCCAGTTTGCTTGTAGGGTCTGTTTTAGCCCTCCGGAGCCTTCAGGGGCCTTCCGGAGGCTTCCCTGAAGGCTCTGGGGGAAAAAATGATCCTATGAGCAAACCAGAAGTCAATTCCAGTTTGTCCATAGGGCCATTTTTTGTGCTCTGGAGCCTTCAGGGAAGCCTCCTGAAGGTCCCTGAAGGCTCCGGAGGACTAAAACTGCCCCTACGAGCAAACCGGAAGCTCCTGAAGCCTCCAAAGGGCCTCCGGGGGGGGGAGGCTGCTTTTGCCCGCCTCAGGCTCCTATAAAGCCTCTGGAGCCTGGGGAGGGCAAAAAAGCATGCAAAAAAATGGGGAGAGCGCTGGTCATGCGCGTATGTGCGCTGGGGTCCCACCTTGCATTATGGGTGTGACACACCTCTGCATGACCCCCCTTCGCCCACCCCCCGCTTTTGGCACACGAGCCAGAAAAGGTTCGTCATCACTGCTCTAATCAAAGCAATTGAGAATAGGAGAGAATGGCAGCCCAGATTGGGTAAATAACTATTTGAGCAGGGCTTCGCTACCTTGAAGAAGTTTAAATTTACATTTCATAGTCTTGAATAACTTTGCGAATATCATCTCAATGACCGTTTCTTTGATTCTTGAAGGAACTTAATGCCAGAATTCTGGAGAAGGGTAAATATTGTTCCCAACTCCAAAAAGGAAAAAGAAAGACCCGTAACTACAGATCGAGCAGCCTGACTGATTCTCGTAAGAACTCTCAATTGGATTATGTAGAAGATGATTTGTGGACAGTTGGAAGAAATGCACTGTTTGACATGCTCCCACATTTATCAAACCACAACACAAACCAAACCAGCCTGAGTTCCCAGTTTAGTTGACTACAAAAATGTTGACATAACAAAACATCTAATATAGTCTCCCATGGAATTCTAGCAAAAAGGAGGCTAAAATGTGGAGTAGATAGATACAGAACTGGTTGTATAGTTGTTTCCAACAGGATATGAATGTTTCTACTTCAAGCTAAAAAGACGTGTCAAGTGGATTCCATTGACTCTGTACTAAACCCAGCTCTATTGAACATATTCTGAAACAAACAGCATCGTGTTTATTTAAATTGTCCCCATTAATTACCAGTTCCTTCTTTAATTTCCACAATGAGTTCAAACGTCAAGGGCGGTTTCCAGAATTTGACTTTAGAAAAGGCTCGTTTTTTGTTGGGCACGTTTTAATAGCCACTCAACCTCTCTTTCCTCTTCCAACCCTCAGAGCAGCTTAGTTTAGGATTCAACAAAGGCAGGTTCCATATTAATGAGGACTAATCTTCTAGCAGGCACAAGGTACCTTCTATGGCAAAAAAAGAGGAAATAATGATCTAATTATCGTTAGAGGTGAAAGTTTGTTATCTCATAGCTCACAAGAGTAGACAGGAGGAAATTGCTCGACACAAGAGCCTCTCTTTCAAGGTGTTAAATAAAAAATGTGGTTCAATCACAGTTCACATAGGCTCAGGACTAATCACACTTGACAACAGTATAATTGGAAAGTATCTGAATGTCTTGGTGGATTTCTAGGTTGAACATGATACAAGAGTGTGAAATAGCTCCAAAAAGAGCAATTGCAACTAGGCTACATCAACAGAAGTATGTTGTCAAAATCAAAGGAAGTCCTCTCAGTTCTACATTAAGCAGTCCATAACTAGAATAATCCTCATGTTGTTGCCACTGTGTTCAGGAAGCACAATAACCACCTAATGTTCAGAAGAGAGCAAACCAAATAATAATCAATCTGAAAGAAAAAATACATGTGAGAAATTGTTGGGAGGTGTTGGATATGTTTAGTCTGAAGAACAGAAAACTGTGATCAAATAGAGTTTATTGTCTTCAAGTAGTCTCTTGAAAAGGTTCTAATGCATGGAAAGATAGAAGGAAAGAGAAGAGGATGAATTGCAGCAAAGTGAATGGATTCACTTGCTGTGGCAATGAGTGCACTATTGAGAGATGGCTTAGTGGTAGATCGTCATGGAGAATATCTAGCTATTGGAGTTGGAAACATTTAGAGGGCACATAATCAATTATTTATTTTTATTTAGTTAGTTTGTCAAACATATAAAAGATAACAGGTATAGGTATAAATATGAACACAGTAAATGGATACAAATAATTGGAGACAGTAGGCCAGGGATGGTAGGCATGCTGGTGTGATTATGCACACCCCTTACAGACCTCTTAGGAATGGGGTGAGGTCAACAGTAGACAGTCTAAGGCAGTGATGGCTAACCTTTTTGATGTTGCGTGCCAAAAGTAGGGGGAGCACAGGGAGGTAGTGCGTAGCGTGCTCACACCCATAAGTCTATGTGCATGACTCTCACACACACACCTGCACATGTGCATGCGACCCTTGCCCTCCCCATCTTTTTGCGTGTGATGAACCCGTTTTTTGCCCTCCCCAGGCTCCAAAGGCTTTCTAGGAAAAATGGCCTCCCTGCCCCCTCCCATCCCCTCGGAGGCCCTCAGGAGATTTCAGGGGGCTTCCTTGAAGCCTCCGGAGGGCAAAAAACAGCCCTAGAGGCAACCTGGAAGTCCAGTCCCAAATTTCCGGTTTGCCCATAGGGCCATTTTTCGCCCTCCGTGGGGCAAAAAAATGGACAAAAATGAAGACTGAAGTCATCTGGCCAGCAGTCACACGCACGCTAGAGCGTGCCTTAACAAATGGCTCTGTGTGCCAACCGTGGCACGCGTGCCATAGGTTCGCCATCATCGGTCTGCAATTGAGTTTGGAGCGGTTTACCTTGAGTTTGTATCTATTGTGTGTTTGTGTACTATTGTGGTTGAAGCTGAAGTAGTCATTGACAGGTAAGACATTGTAACCGATAATTTTATATACTATGTTTAGGTCAGACCATAGGTGGCATAGTTCCAGGTTGCCCAAGTCCAAATTTTCAAGCTTGGTGGCATAAGGTATTCATAGGATTTTCATGGGGAAGTGAGATTAGATTTGTTTCAAAAGAAAAGTAGGAATGAGTGAGTTTAAATAACAAGGAAATAGATTTTGGTTGGAAACCAAGCATTGTCTAGTGGTAAAAACTTTTCAACAATAGAACAGATTGTCTGGCAAAGTGGTGGATTTTCCTTTGCTAGAGGTGTTTGAAAACAGGCTGGTTGGTCAGCTGTTAGGAATACTATACAAGTCAGGTGTGTGTGTGAAGTAGGTGATATCTAAGGCCCCTTCCTATCTTTATATTATATGATTCTGTTAAACTACTTTGGAGAAAGAATCAATACTTATATCTTATCAAACAATCTTCATTTTTATAACAAAAATTGCAATGGCTAGACAAGAAGATTAGAGATGATAGATAGGTAGGTAGGTAGGTAGGTAGGTAGGTAGGTAGATAGATAGATAGATAGATAGATAGATAGATAGATAGATAGATAGATAGATAGATAGATCAGTCAGAGAGCCATAACCACATGGTACTTGCTTGCAACGATCTTTCATGAGCAAGAGATTGACACATAGATTATTGCATCCATAAGCATATTCCTATTAGCTAAAAAAAAGCAAATGTAATCATCATCCTTAATACATGGTTTTGCTCCCTTCAGAAGCACCGGAAATTTCATGCAAATTCCATATGCTGACAATATGAAATGAGTCAACATGTTTAGGTTATTTCCACTTTCACATCTGGAATATTAACAAAAGGAAAAGGAAAAGGATTTGGTATGCTTTTTTGTGGGTTTATTCATTCAGAAACCCATGCTGTCACACCACAGATTTGGCCTGCTGTTGTGACAGTGGTAAAGAAAGCAGGAACTATCTTTTTAAAAATCAATATGGATTTTGTATTGTGCTTTTTATAAATCAATTCCAATCTGTATTGCAAACCATAAGAAAACATATATGATTTATCTGTTTTTCAAATAATTTGATTAGTTTTATTTTTGCAAAAACTTAGCTTTGGATGTTCCTTTTGCCTAATCCGATTGGACCCAAATAGCCTCCCAGTTCCAGACAGTCCTCCTGCAATCCCCTCTGAACCAAATAATAATTGCAACATACCAACAAGTGGGGATCTGTAACATTCCTTCCTGTGCCGGGGACCCTACAATGTCCCTATATGATGGTGATATTTATGATGAGACTTCAGGACTTATCCTTTCTTTTAAAAGTTTCATGGTTTTTAACAAACTTTTCTTTTATTATGTCCCTTCTTCTTCTTTTCTTTCATTGTACATAGGTACCTTAGCTCAGAATGGGACAATTTACCATAGCAAACTCACTGTGGCCAACTCACTGCAGCCAATTCACTACAGTCAACTTGTCCAGGGGTGGGTTCTGGCTGCTGCTACTGCTGATTTGCTCAAAAATGCTCCGTGTGCGCGCTTGATGCGCAGTGCAACAAAAATTGCTCTCGACATGAGCAGAAGGAAAAAACAAGATGGTGGCACCATAAAAACTGCCGAGAGCACCAGTTTGGGGGCATGGCAGACCTGGGTTGCTGCCAGTTGTGGAAACCCGGACCGCCAAGTTACTACCGGTTCGGCCCAACTAGTCCGAACCGGTAGGAAGCCACCTCTGAATTCGGCATTGGACAACTTGCCATGGCCAATTCACCACGGGACAACTTGCTGCAGGACAATGTAACAATTCTATTTAATTGGGTTTTTTTGTTTTTTAAATGCCATTCATGTTTCATTTTCCTTGTGCATCATTTCTTTAATTTCTATTCCACCATTTCTTTGATATTTGTATGACTCTTGTCCCACAGTGAGTTGTCCTGTAGTGAATTGGCCATGGAGAGTTGGCTGCAACAAATTGTCCTAGACCAGGGATGGTGAACCTATGGCATACGTGCCACAGGTGGCATGCAGAGCCATTTGTCAGGTCACGCAAGGTGTTGCCCTGTCAGGTGGTGTGTGCTAGGCAACATGTGCTCTGGCTGACTTCAGCCCTTTTTTTTGAGGCCATTTTTCACCCTCCCCAGGCTCCAGAGGCTTTATAGGAGCCTGGGGAGGGCACAAGCAGCCTCCCCTGAAGCTTCCCTGAAGCCTCCAGTGCGAAAAAATGGCCCTACGGACAAACCGGAAATTTGGGATGCCTCCTAAAGGTCCCTGAAGGCTCTAGAGGACTAAAAATGGCCCTACGGACAAACCGGAAGTGACTTCTGGTTTGCTCGTAGAGTCATGTTTTGCCCTCCAAAGCCTTCAGGGAAGCCTACGGAAGGCCCCTGAAGGCTCCAAATGGCTAAAACCGGCCCTACGAGCAAACTGGAAGTCCATTGCTAAAGTTCCAGTTTGCCTGTAGGGCTGGTTTTTTTGCACTCTAGAGGCTTCATGGAAGCTCTTGAAGCCTCCGGAGGGCCTCTGGGGGGTGGGGGAGGCTGTTTTCGCCCTCCCCAGGCTCCTATTAAGCCTCTGGAGCCTGGGGAGGGCGAAAAAAGCCTGCAAAAATAGGGGGGAGTGCTTGCTCCTTCTATAATTGATCTCCAACTTTGCTGAAATTTCATGCATTCTATTGTCCATAACAGACAATTTTCCTTGTGATACGGAACACAGTTAGGAAATGTGAGATTTCTCTGCTAGACATTCTAAAATAAACAAATCCAAGACAAAAACAATCAAAACTTGAGAAGGGAGTATATAGGTAGTTCTTGACTTATAACCACAATTGAGTCCAAACTTCATGTTGCTAAGTGAGACATTTGTTAAGTGAGTTTTTTTCCCATTTTACGACCTTTCTCGCCACATTTCTTAAGTGAATCACTGCGGTTGTTAAGTTTGTAACAGAGTTGTTAAATGAATCCGGCTTCTCCATTGATTTTGCATGTCAGAAGGTCACAAAGTTGATTACATGACACCGGGATACTGCAAGTGTCATAAATATGGGTGAGTTGCCAAGCGTCTGAATTTTGAACACATGATCATGGGGATGCTATAATGGTCATAAGTGTGAAAAAAGGTCATAAGTCTCTTTTTTCAGTGCTGTTGTAACTTTGAGCAGCCACTAAATGGAAAGTTGTAAGTGCAGGACTACCTGTATATCAATGGCGAAGAGCAAATGAATGGAACACTTTCTGCAGATTTCTCAATACGCAAGGGTACGACATAAGGATGTCCAATTTCCCTTTTACTATTTGTAGTTGGTTAGAAGCAATGGTGGATTCCTAACGATTCGGACCGATTCGGCTGAACCGGTAGTAGCTTGGCAGCCTGGGTTGCTGGAACTGGCAGAAACCCAGGCCTGCCATACCCCCGAACTGGTTCTCTCGGTGGTGTCTATGGCGCCGCCATTTGTTTTTCCTTCTGTGCATGGACAGAGCAATTTTAGTTGTAATGAGTGTGCGTGCACAGCGCGCATCAAGAACGCACACATGGTGTGCCCCTGAGCAAACCAGCAGTAGTCTCTGCCGGAACCCAGCCCTGGTTAGAAGTTCTGGTAGATGAGTTTCAAAACGATAAGAAAATAACCAAGAAATTCAAGGAGAGCTATACAAGATGAAATGTTATGCAGATGATGTACTACTAACAAGTATGCAACCAGAAACCATTCAACACTTGATAAAAGTAACCAAAGAATTTGGCTGCCTTTCTAGATACAAAATCAATGGAAAGAAAACTAAGATAATAACAAGGCATTTCCCTTCAAACAGCCCCCCTCCCCACTTTATTAAAAAAACCATTGTGTGAGATAACAAGACAACCAGTGATATCTAGGACTGTTTGTCAGGATGCAATAAAGATATATTTCAAAACAGATATAACAAATGATGGGAAGAAATTAAACAATATCTTGAAAAATGGAAGTTTTTAACTTTTTTGGCTAGGATTCATTGTGACTATAAAAATGAATACATTACCCAAAATGAACTGTTTATGTTCTGCTGACCATACTGTGGTCTCCTATTTCAATTGCCGTTAGCCCTGAACAATGGATTCCAAATGAATCAACATGATAAACTGAACAAAAAACACACATCCTTCTCTTTCCACTTCCTCTGCTGTACAGATAACAGATGTTTAATTTCACTAAAAAAAATATGCCATAGGAAAAAAAGAGGTGAGCTCTCACAACTTGTTATGGAACTGAATAGAAAGTGGATATATTTCTATTTGCCAGGTTTTTATAATATATGGGAAGAAGGCAGAGGTGGTATTCAGCAGGTTTTGACCAGTTCTAGAGAACCGGTAATGGAAATTTTGAATAGTTTGTAGAACTGTTAAATATCGCCTCTGACTGGCCCCACCCCCATCTATTCTCTGCCTCCCGAGTTCCAGCAGATCGGGAGGAAATGGGGATTTTGCAATATTTTACTGTATTCCCCTGCCACACCCACCAAGCCATGCCTACCAAGCCACACCATTCCCACCAAGCCACACCAACAGAACTGGTAGTAAAAACAAATTGAATCCCACCACTGGAAGAAAGTCAGTAGAGTTATTTTCAAAATCAAAGCATCATGGCGGTTCCATATAAAACTTACAAGATGATCAACATATCCATGTATTGATTCTCATCCCGTGTTTCAAAATATTATTTCTAGGGAATTCTAAAATTTCATTTTCTTCAGCTTCCAACAATGTGCTGCAGGAGGCTGCAGATGGTGATCACATCACCATGCAACCACATGTGTTAATGACAGCAGCTGGGACTTCTGGAACTGCCATTGTTAAGTTGGCAAGTCATATGACTTTGTGCCTTTTATGACTATGTTGCTTAGAGACAGAGTTCCCAGTCCAATTCACGTAAGTAAGCAAGGACTACTTTAGCATGACTTTGGAAACTTTAGCTACTTCAGCCCATTACCAACCTATCCTTCATGTAGATTTTCCAGTAGGTATGGGACTAGGGTTGGGCTTCAAAAATTTCAGCAATGGGTTCTCTGCCCAGTTGCTGGGGGTGTGTGGCCATGTGGGTGTGGCCTAGTCAGCCTCCTGCACCATGGTGGGGGGGGCAACATTTTTGCCTTCCCCAGGCTCCAGAGGCTTTCCTCAAGCCTCTTGGGGGGCAAAAACTGCCTCCCCCACTCTCCAGAGACCCCCTCCAGGCCTGTTTCCTTCTGGAACTTCCGGGAGGCCTGTTGCTCCCCCTCCCCAAGCGTCTGCGCGGGACCTGCACTTACCTCGCATTCAAAATGGGCTGCAGGGAGAATCCTGGGAGGGGTGAGAGGGGTGGGAGGGGTGGGTAGGGCCAGCCAGGGGGGGATTTGAAGGTTCTCCAAACCATCCATAATGTTAGCTACAGGTTCTCCCGAACCCGGGCGAACCCATAGCAGCCCACCCTTGTGGGGGACCCTAACAGATCTCCAAATGGGAGTAATCAGCCAAGCCTGCTAGTGTAACCCATGTTAAACCAGGATCCAAAGACAGAAACATAGAACGCTGAGTGAATGGTAATTCATCACTTGCATTTAACCTGCATTCTAACTTTCTGACATTGTCTTGTGGTTACAGACATACTGAGAAAACTTTGCTTAGTTGTTACACTAAAAAAAGAAAAGAAAAAAACAACCAATGAGGCACAATAGGAGTTGAAGTTTCCCCCAGATGCAGCTCTGTTATGGGTAAATTATTACAAAAAATAACAATGCAGTCATTTGAAATTTGAATCAAATCATTAACAGGAAACTTTATGCAACACAGAAGCTCTTAGCTGACTCTCTTGCTCTTTGATCAGATACACTATTTTGTCCTTATCACAACACCTCTGTTCATTTACATTTCTAATGCAGTCTTTCTTTGCCACCATCAACTGTAAAAAAAAGGCTCATATCCCAAGTGCTGTACAATTCTTGACTTACAACCACAGTTGAATCCAAAAGCAAGACAGTTGTTAAATGAGTTGCACCCCATTTTACAACCTGTTTTGCTACAATTCTTAAGCAAATCACTGCAGCTGTTAAATCATGCAGTCCAGGGGTGGATTCCAGCAGGCACTACTGCTGGTTCACTCGTGTGTGTGCCATGGGCGCATGCGCAGGGCAATTAAAATTGTTCTATGCATGCACAGAACCAAAAAACAAGATGGCGGTGCCTATGGCGCCGCCTGGAGAACCAGTTTGGGGGTGTGGCATACCTGGGTCACTGTCGCTTCCAGTGACCCACGCCGCCAAACCACTACTGGTTCAGCCGAATCGATCCGAACCGGTAGAAATCCACCACTGATGGAGTTGTTAAGTGAATCTGGTTTCCCCCATTGACTTGGCTTGTTGGAAGTCAGATGGGATGGTTGCAAGTATTGATCACATGATCCGTGGACCCTACAACTGTCATAAATACATGTTATTTGCCAAGCACCCAAATTTTGATCATGTGATCATCAGGATGCTGTAAATGAGAAAACCTTTTTCAGTGCTGTTGTTAACTTTGAATGGTCACTAAACAAATGGTTGTAAGTTGAGGACTACCTGATTTCAAGAGCAAAGACATAGTGGAGAAAGTAAGAAAATCCCAATTTTCTCAGATTTGTTCTGCCAGGCAATTGCTCACAGTGCCAAAAATGAGTGACACATTAACCAAACTGACGGTTGATCTCAAATGGGGATGGGAATTGTACTATACATAAAATCAGCTGTAAACCAGACTATAATTTTTGCAGCTGCTACCAGAAATACAGTAACTCGTTACTGTTTTATAAGCTGATTTTTCAAGCTTTTGGCGTTTGCTGGTTGAAGTTCCTTTGCGTATTATTGCAAGATAAACAGACCCGATGATGGCTCTGGGGCCTACTCCTTTCTACTCCAAATAATGTAAGACAGTGTTTCTCACCTTGGCAACTTGAAGATGCCTGGACTTCAACTCCCAGAATTCCCCAGCCAGCATTCGCTGGCTGGGGAATTCTGGGAGTTGAAGTCCAGACATCTTCAAGTAGCCAAGGTTGAGAAACACTGATGTAAGATGTTTCAGATCACTGACATTTCCCTCAAACTAGATGTAGACAGAAATTTGGACCAACGGAATACCATTTCTACCCTTGGGAAGAACTCTCAAAGCAACTCTCTATCTAATTTTCAGTGGTGCCACCCTTCTTCTATCAGTGATTCTCAACCATGGTAGCTTTAATATATGTGGACGTCAACTCCCAGAATTCCTCAGCCAGCTAAGGAATTTTGGGAGATGAAATATGATTGTTACCCAAATTAAAGGGAACGCCAAATGTCTGGGAAGCAATAAAAATAGGGGAAAAAAATATGCTAGCATGAGGCTTGACTCAATCTAAGAACTTCAGAGGAAAAGGTTTTAACAAAGCATTTCATGTGGATCTTCTTAAAAAAGACATAATCACCTGAACTTAAAAGTAATCCTCAACTGAGGATGGTTGCTTAGCAACCATTCGAAGTTACAACCTACCTGCAAAAAAGGGAGCTTCAACTGAAGTTCCAATGGTTTTCTCCCCCTACTCCATGGTCATTTGACCACACTTTGATCCCTTGGCAACGCAGCCACATTTATGGCTATTTGCAGCATCCCACAGTCATTTGCCCAGGTTTTACAACAATTTTGCCTGCAAGTTACTTCCAGTTTTTGGAAAAATCATGCCATAGTGAACAATGAGTTTGTTTAACAACCACTGTGTTTAGGGGTGGGCTTCAAAAATTTTAGCGAGGGGTTCTCTGCCTGGTTGCTGGGTGGACGTGGCCTAGTTGGCCTCCTGCACCACAGCAGGGGGAGCTTTCTTTGAGCCTCTGGAAGGGCAAAAATGGTCTCCCCAGGCTGCACAAGCCCTCTGGAGGCCAGAAACAGGCCCTTCCCAGCCTTCCAAAACTTCCAGTAGGCCCGTTCCCCCCCCCCGAACCTCTGTGTGCATCCTGCACTTACCTGCATCCAAAACAGACCATGTGGTGACTCCTGGGAGGGATGGGCGGGGCCAGCCAAGAATGGAATTTGGGGGGGTTCTCTGAACTGCACAGAATCTTAGCTAGAGGTTCTCCTGAACCCCTGCGAACCTTCAGCAACCCATCCCTGATCCACGTTCATTTAACAACCCCTGAAGAAAAGGTTATAAAATCAGATCAGTTATATGATTAATAGGGAAGGCTTCATTATGGTCATATCTCAAGGACAACCTGTAAAATGGAGCAGAAGAAACCATGGGCTGCCGTGCGCATCTGTAGAACTGTAATTGCCCCAGTAATGCCACTGAAGTTGCCTGTAATTCAGATATCCCCAAAGGAAGTGAATTGACGTCTTCAAACGGCACCAGATTGGAACTGAATTATGTGAAGCTATTTTCTGCAGACCAAAACTTAAAATAAACAGATGCCATCCAGATGTATTGAAAAAAACTTTTCTGGGAGGCTTTCATTTGGTGAAGTCTGATGTAAAATAAGCTTGCAACCAAACCTTCCTATTTTGACCTCAGACACATGTGCAGGAAAGAATCAATGTCTTCCTCCTGATGGGGGGAGTGGGGGCCTGCAGGGATTACTTAACTTTTTCCCAAAAATACAGGAAATGAGACTCACTAGTCAAAATAACTAGAAAAGTCAGAACAGGATTCAAAACATAAAGCTTAATATTAGCTTGATGTAAAAGGCTGGGGTTAATTAGGAAAACCTTGAATTTCCCAGCATAAGATAGCATTTCCATTTCAGAGGGATCCATCTGTTAATCTGATACAAAGCTTGATAACATCTGACATCAAAAATGAATCAGACAGGTTTCAATTCTCTCATTGCTTTCTGAATTTGAATGGTCATTTCCTCGATTATAAAAGCTGGTAGAACTTTAAAACTTCAACTTTGCCAGCAAAACAAATCAAGATGACAGGTGGAATCTCTGTTCCCTGGGTTCTTTCATTTTCTCACCACTTCAAATGTCATGATAGATTTTTGCTCCATAGAATAATTTTGTGGTCTCGAGATATTTCCTTTCCATTTTGCCCTCTTAAAAAAAACCAGTTTTCCAACATCCTGCGTTACTTATGGGATTCTCTTTCCCCAACTGTTTCTACCCATCCAACCCAGTCTGGCAGGAGGGGCATATGGTCTGGATCCCATCAGCTAAAGAGTGTTGGCTGGCCCAGAAAGAAAGACTTCCCCCTTGCCATCTAATGGAACCTGAAATTAGATAGTTCCAACTTTGAGGGCCTTTAGTAAAACTCTGAAAATGTAATTATGTGCCTGAGCCTCTTGACTTTGGTGATGGTTGTTTTTATGATGCTCAGCCTCTCTGTGTTTTTGTTTTTAATGTAGAATATTTTTATCAATTTTATCAATTTTCTTACAGGCTGCCTAGAGTCACATGTGAGATGGCCAGCTATTGTTCTGACCGAGGCTTCCCAAGAGCATGAAGCAAACTCCTTGTCCCAACAAAAAACCCTTTTATTAATTTACTGTAAATTCTGCTCATTCACATCCCGCAAAGTTTTTCAAGGGAGGATTTACAGTCACAGACCTTATCTGGCTTGGAGAGCTGACAGGCTGATATCCATAAAACTTGGCCAGGAGTCTCGGAGAGTCATGAACCAATTAAGTGAACTAATTGTTTTCTGCAAACTCCACTCCCCTTTTGCTCCTCTTTTATTTCCTCTGGGAAGGGCCAGTCATCATCCACCTGTGGCCTTACTCCCAAGCAGGGATGTACAGTCAGCGGAGGCAGGGGAGGCAGAGCCTCACCACTGTCATCATGAAAAGAAAAAAAATGTAAAAGGAAAAATGCAAGAGCTGAGGTCAGGCTGAGCTAGTTGGTGCCAGAGTCACCGTGCCCTCTACAGGAGGAGGCAGGAGAACGACGTGCCTCATCTAGTCTGACTTTAGGCATTTTATAATCACTCGAGCAGAGTTAAGCAAGGGTTAAAAGCCTAAAAATCCCTGACGTAGGTGAGGCACGTCGTTCTCCTGCCTCCTCCTGTAGAGGGTGCTTTTTTAGAGGCTTTTTTAAACAGTTAAGCAGAGTCCTCCATGGTGACTCTGGCACCAACTAGCTCAGCCTGACCTCAGCTCTTGTCTTTTTCCTTTTACATTTTTTTCTTTTCATGATGACAGGCAAGAGCAGAGTTTAAATCCTCTCTGAAACAGCTGGAAAAGGTATGTGTGGGTTGGAGGGAGGGGGAGGAATTCAAACTACATCCTCAAGTGTAGATCCCTCCCCAAGTGTAGTTTGATTGCAGGCAGAGCCATGTTGCCTTTTCAAACGCACACACACACACACACACACACACACACACACACACACACACAGTTGGATAAAACTATATAAGCCCAACTTCACTGATTACAAGTTTGAAAAGACAATGTGGGGGAGGGGGGTATGGCTGCTTTCAAGCCATTGGAAAATATATCCAATCCAACTTCTGTGTTTGTGTCTGTTTGATAGAAGGGGGAGGGAGAAGTGAGGGAGGGAGGGAGGGAGGAAGGAGGGGGAAGGATAAGAAAAAGAATGAAGGAAACTTTTTTGCAAAGCAGAAAAACAAATGCTGTCTCTTTCAATCGGAACTGAGCATGCCTGGCTGTGGAATTCTGGGAGTTGAAGTCCACAAGTCTAAAAAAATTTGAAACCCACCACTGTATCAGTGCCTCACCAGCCGTAAACCTCACCGCACGTTACTTCTCCCAAGTCTACCCCTGTTCTTCAGCTGTTCCTTTCATCTGCAAACTGTGTGCATGCACATACTGGGAACAGGCTCCAGCTGTTCATCTGCCTCACTGATATTGCCTCGGAAGGCAGCTGATAACTGGCATACAGCTCTGGCCCCCTCTCTTCCTCCGACACAGAGCCCTCATCAGAGCCTTCCCCAGACTCCAGGACTGGCCCCAACCTCCTCACTGCCTGAATCTGCTGCCAGCTCTGCTGGTGGACCAAAACAGCTATATGTAAATAAAAAAGGCTAGCTTGCTGCTTAATAAACAAACAAACAAATATTTTTGTGGCATTCATGAGCTTATGAAATCTATGGTGGATTGAGGTGGACTGTAGAGGTAAATGTGCTTTTATACCGTAGCTACACCATTTCCAACCATCCCTTACAGCTGATTGAACACTTTCATTGCCTTCCTTAGTGTCTTCAGACATTCATAGTCTTGGTAATCATGGGCAACCTTTGCTATATCGCATTAGCAACTAGCACATTTACAAGCTATAAATATTCCAAATCATTACCACCTAATACAGAACCTGATTAAGAATCCATATAATAATAGCGCAAACCATTCTGCAATATATGGTTGATAGTCCTCATTATCAAGTCAACCATTAAGCAATGAATATATTAAGAAGACTCAGCAAGGACTTCATTAGCAGGACATTTAAGTCAGCATGATAAAATATAAGCATCCTTTAGTGAAAGTAACAAGCATCCATTCTGGCCATTGTTACTTTCTTATTAGTGCTTAATTAACAACCTGTCTTCAAAATATTTAACTTTGAAATACTTTTTCTTTAGATAACGTATGTGGAAATTGCCCTGTTTAGGTCAAGAAATTGAAGCACAGTTGTCGATGCTTTTCTATAAAGAGCCATAGAATCAGGGTGCTGAAAAGGATCCAAATCCAGCTTCAGGATCTTATGGAAATCAGAATAGGATTCCACTTAGTAGTCTGATCAAAGTTTCAAAACATTTGTGCCATAAGAAAAATGTAACCAGTGGCAGTCAGAAGAATTGTCAAACTATTTAGTAAGACTGTATTAATATTCTTCTTCTCATCTTTCCTATTACCTATCTCCTTTTCTCCTTATAGCCACAACTTTGTTGCTTGTATCTTTATGTAATATATTGTTTTATTTAGTTTCCTAGTACAATTTATGTTGATTCTGTCACTAAGTGTTGTATCTTATGGTTTCTGATGAACTTATTTTCAGAGACTCAGGATGGTTTACAAAACAACGATAATTGTTTTAATTTTTGACCAACTGCAGCTACCAGTATTTCTCCAAGAAAGCCCAAGTAGGCTGTGTTGGAATAGTCTAAAAGGCCTAATGGTGGTGGTGGCATGAGTTTGTCAAAGAGAGAGCCAGTTTGATCTAATGGTGAAGGCACCAGGAAAGCAGGAGATGGTGAGTTCAAGTCCCACCACAGCCATGAAAATCAGCAGTCACACACTCTCAGCCCAATGTTCTCCAAAATATCACCACTCACATTCATAACTGAGTTCCCTCCTCCCTCCAGCACACTCCTCTATGGCGTTCAATAACTATGCTCTCACTGAAGAATAGGTTGCCTCCTTCTGTTCCCTGCTCCTCACCCAAAAAGCAGCTTTCTCACCTCTTAGGCCATTCATTCTATACATGCAATGCTATCACACCATCCTGAAATAACAGCAACAGGCCCAACCATTAGTGTCTTCTCTCTTCCTTAGATTTGTCTGTTCCAGGACCCATTCCTCATCAGGCTATAGAACGTGTTGTGGCCCAGCAGGAGCCATTGGAGCTGCCACCAGACTCCGACAGCGAGGGGCCCTATGGGTCGGCTCTGGAGGATGTGGAGGACCCTGGACAGGGTTCCGACTCCAAGCAGGCAGCAGAGAGGCTGGTTGGCCACCAGGAGGCACCTGAGCCTTGGACCAGTGGGGAGGAGAGTGATCCGGACGCCAGCAGTGAGTTGTTCCTGGATGCCCGGCACCGAGGACCTAATAGGTGTCAGTAACAGTTGCGCAAGTACAGGAGGTAATTGCACTCAGCTGGTGGTCATTAGGCTCCTCTCCAGACTATAAAAAGACTGCTTGTGCACACACTGCTCTTGTAGAAGTCAACGCAGAAACTAATGTTGGAGAACATTATTGTGAGTTTGGCAGGCTGGATTGCTGCCACGGCTTATCTGTGCTGGATTGCTGCCCAAGCTTGTCTGTGCCGGTTTGCTGCCAAGGACCTGTCTGTCTGTTAATTAAATGCCGTAACTTATCTTTGACTCGGAGCGTGCTTTGGTGTGGAATGAGGGGGGTCAGAACAGAACTTCTTCATTCATGTCCTGTAACCCTCTTCTTTCCTTACTATGTAGTACTTATTCTTGTCTGCGTGGCTGGCCAGAGGCCAATGATAGCTATGACAATTCAGAGATAAGCAATCCCAACTTCGCTTCCATCTAGTACTTCTATTGCTCTCCAGTGACAGACAGATCATATAGGGTCACTTTGGGTCTTCAGGTCTAATGGTTCCTTCTCCAGACGCAAATTTCCTCTGACTTTCTTCAGCTTCCCATTAACCTCTAACCTTTTTTTTTAATTCACCATGCTAATTTATTCAACCCTACTACCATTTCCCTACATCTTACAGCTTCCAAATCCTCATATTACACTCATTCTAGTTCCCAGGCTCTGTACTCCAGACACCATACTATATATGGTTGGTGGTAAAAATCATGTAGACTGCCCATACCCTGATGCCAAGGCAAACCAGACAATCGCTGTGAAACTTAGAGGAGGTATTTCAATTAAACCTTTGTTAATTAGGCATGCGACTTTTCATAATGTTTTCATTGATATAAACCAGTGGTGGGTTGCCAATGTATTAATTTTTTTAAAGTTTTTTTTAGATAAACATTAAACATATAGTGCAACATTTCTGGCATAAACATTTCCATATTCTGTAGTTTTTGGATTTACAACAATTACATTTTATATCCATTACATAGGTTTGCCAATTTTTTTTACTACCAGTTTGGGAGCGCTTCCGGGCCCACTTCCACGTGTTCAATGCTTCTGCGCATGTACAGAAGCATCCGGGCAGGTGGGTGAAGCCTCCTGCCGCTGCTACTACCAGTTCACCCAATCCGGACTAAACCGGAAGCAACCCACCTCTGTTATAAACCTAATGTGTCCAAGACCTTGTAGACAGACAGATGAGAAGCTGAGCAGTGAGTAAAAAAAAAATTGAACCCTGACTCTCCAAAGATGTAGACACCCTGCTGAAGTTTATTCTCCCCAGTCCCTTGAGCATTCAGGGGCAGGTGTTAAAAACAAAAACACATTCTTTGGTCACTCAGCAACCTAAACCAAGAACTCAAAGTAATTGTAAAATCTTTAGCAAAGGGAGTAAACACTTTCAACAGCAGCAGTTTCAGGTTTGTTCTCCTTCTATTGAACCTTCCAGTCTCAGCTATTGGCATATATGCAACTCTTTACTTTTGTGGTCTCTGACCTCTTCTTTCCTCCAAGAAAGACTTTGCTGCTTGAGGAACCAGCTCACTTCTCTGCCCGGACAATCAAATGAGTCAAGCCAGATAATGAAGAAGGGTAGAGAAGTTTGTTTGTACAGACCTAATAAGTATAATCCAACAGGTGCTTTCTCATTGTTATTCTTTGGCATCAACCTTCTGAACCCTATACCAGGGGTGGTTTTTTTAATTACCTATTTTGTGGGAGTGGCCTATTTTGTGGGCATGACTTGGCAGTCATGTGACTGGGTGGGCATGGCCAGCTTGATGTCACTCACCAGGAAATGTCATGGATTGGGTAAAATGTGGTGAAGCTCACTTAACAATGCTCTTGCTTAGCAACCAAAATTTTGGCCTCAAGTGTAGTAATAAGTCATGGACTATCTCTGCCTTCTTCTGCATGGCAGCCTTGTCCTAGTAAACTCCTTCTCCTTTCTGGCAATTTTCCTCTCTGTTAGAGGCACCAAAATAATCCAGATAATGTAAGGTTTCCTGCTTCAGCAGGGGGTGGTACTAGATGACCTCTGCATAGCCTTCTAGCCCTAAATTGCTGTGCTGATTTTCTTTCTTTCTCCCTCTGTGGGAAGGAACCAACCCCCCAATAAAATATTACTCCCAGAAAGGCTCATTCCACATGCCTGCCAGATAGATAATGAGATAATGAGCCTATAGAAAGTTTGTCTCCATTCACAAGCATGGAATGATCCAAACCCTTTTAGAAACACAAAGTCCATATTGCACAAACCCCAAAATGTCAAAAACATAGAACCATATAAGAACCATATAAGAACCATATAAAAACCTCCTACCTTTTATCCAGTTTGTTGTTCAGTTGACCCAGAAACAAACTGCTGAATGTCACTTTGCAAACTTCCTTTTGAGCAGCTTTTCAATTTAAAGCAGGTTCCTATTTAAAGTTTGCAGCATTAAGACTTGTGGACTTCAACTCCCAGAATTCCACAGCCAGCAAAGCAACCTTGGCAACTTTAAGACTTGTGGACTTCAACTCCCAGAATTCCACAGCCAGGCATGCTCAGTTCCGATTTAAAGCAACATCGTTTTTTTCTACTTTGCTGAATCCCAGTTAAAAAGTGAGATTCTTTCTTTCTTTTTATCTTTTTCTTTCTTCTTTCCCTTCCTTCCTCCCTTCCCCCCTCTCTCTCTTAGTTTTTAAAACCTCTTTTCCCATGCCTGAACTGGCAGGGAAAAAGGGCTTTAAAAAAAGCTTTCGACGGAGGTTCGGGGGCGTGGCCATCCACCATTACTACTGGTCCGGTCCGGTATGCCAGATTTTCACTACCTCTTCTGGCGTACCAGACAGGACCTGGAGGAACCCACCTCTGCCCTATACATGCTCCTTCACCAGAACAGCCTTATTGTTCATCTAGAATTGAGTTTGAAGATGCTCATCCTCTGCTGCTGTGGATTACTCAAATGAAGGTTGGTGGTGTGACTTCACCACACATAGCATTTCTTAACTTTTTCATATTCTGTGACTCCCGGGAGTGACAGAACAGTGAAAGTAATAACTGTTATTTATTTGTTTAGGATGAAATTCATATGGTTGCCCGATTGAACCAACTGCAACTCTAGGCAATCAACCAAACAGCATGCAAACAGTGATAACAATTTATTAAATTTATTTGTCACCTGACTCCCAGAGACTCTGGGTGGCTTAAATCAGTGGTTCCCAAACTTGGCAACTTTAAGACTTGTGGACGTCAACTCCCAGAATTCTCCAGCCAGCAGAGCTGGGAGTTGAAGTCCACAAGTCTTAAAGTTGCCAAGTTTGGGAACCACTGGCTTAAATAGTTAAACTAAACAAAGAAACAAAAACAGAAAAAGAACACAATAAAAAAAGACAAAAGAACCACTAAAGTTAAAACAGCAACAAAATTAAATTATGGTTCCTAATAAGTAATTGCAATGTTTGCAGCTCTTTTAAAAATTTAGACGCTCAAGAAGAAAAGAGGGAGGCATAATTAAACAGCAGAGATTAATGTCATAAGAAGCTTGAAGAGGTATCCTGCCAGTATATGAATGAACGGTTACAATCAGATTCTCCCCAAACTAAGCAGTCAGGCAAATTGAACTGCTGGCAGCAGTCAATATGGCAGCAAAGGTATTACTCTGGAGTAGCATTAGTTCTTTTTAATTTGCCACTGAACTGCAGATGATGAATAAAGGGATCTGAAAAAAAGATTCCTAAAAAAACATGCCGTGTACTGCACCCCTTTCTGAAGTGAATTGATTAGCCACACCTCCATATCAAAATGGAGCCCTTGAAGAGCATCCGGAGACTTCAGCTCGTCCAGAATGCAACCGCGCGAGCGATTGTGGGTGCACCTTGGTACACCCACGATACACCTATCCTCCGCAAGCTGCACTGGTTACCGATTGGTCTACTGATACGCTTCAAGGTGCTAGTCGTCACTTATAAAGCCCTTCATGGTATTGGACCTGGGTACTTGAGAGACCGCCTGCTGCCAATTACCTCCCAAAGACCCATTAGATCTCACAGGGTAGGCCTCCTCCGGGTTCCGTCTACCAGCCAATGTCATCTGGCTACTACCCAGGGGAGGGCCTTTTCTGTGGCGGCTCCGGCCCTTTGGAACAAACTCCCCACAGAGATTCGGACCCTCACCTCTCTCGAGGCCTTCCGAAAAGCCGTTAAAACCTGGCTGTGTCGGCAGGCCTGGGGTCAATAAGTTCCCTTCCCCTCTTGAATCGTGTGGCTGTTGCTTGTTTTTAAATGTCCTGTACTTTGTAGTTTTTGTCTCCTTCCCTTCCCCTCCTTGGGTTTGTGCGCCGCCCTGAGTCCCCCCGGGAATAGGGTGGCATATAAATAAAATGAAACTCAAACTCAAACTCAAACGCAAAATGTATGATCGATAAACAACCTGACAATTTCTGATATAAGATGGAATGCTATTTCAAGGAATGAATTTAGATATTTTTGTCAACAGATCTACGACTACCAAAATCGTAGTCAGGCTTCCATCCCTTGGGAACTAAGTAATAAAATCCAAAAAGACAATATTTCAAGAGTATTGTGGAGGGGCATAATATCCTCTCTGGGTATAATATCCTAGTTGGCTTGTTAATTAAAGTTTTGGCATGTAGCAAATGTAAGATAGTTTCCAAAAATCAAACTGATTTGATTGTCAGCACAGTGTTTCAAAATTTCTTTCCAGATGGAATGAAGACTACACAAAGAAAGCAAATTTGGTGTCATGGTTCGGCTGCTGGTCTAGAAACCAGGAGATTGGGAGTTCTAGTCCTGCTTTATACATGAAAAAGCATCTGAGGGACTCTCAGTCAGTCATTCTCTCTCAGGCCAACCTACCCCATTGAGTTGTTGTGGGGAAAATAGAAAGAGGAAGGAGTATTGGTATGCTCCATGCCTTGAGTTATATACAATATTTTTCAGAGTATAAGACGCACCTTTTTCCCTCAGAAAAGACCGTGAAAATCTGGGTGCATCTTATACACTGAATACAGCATTTTTGGCTTCCTGAAACTCCGCCTCCTTCACCAAAATGGTCGTGTATAGCCTTTAGGAGGCTTCCAGAGTGCTCCTGGAGGCTGGAGAGGGCAAATTGACCAAAAAATGGACAATTTTTTGCTCGTTTTTGTCCCCCCCCCCCAGCCCACAGGAGCACTTTATAAGCCTCCTAAAGGCTATGGATGCTGGGTTTTTTGACAAAAAAATGGGCATGCTTTCCCATAAAATGGGCCTTTTTGCTCGTTTTTGGGGGGGCAATCCCCAGGAGCACTCTACAAGCCTCCTAAATGTTATGCATGCCCCTTTTTGACAAAAATTGGGCCTGTTTTTGCAAAAAACGGGCTATTTTGGGAGATCTGCAGAGTGCAAAAACTTTTCTTTAAATGTGCCTCTTCGAAATATTGGTGCTTTCTTATACTCCGGTGCGTCTTATACTCCCAAAAATATGGTATATTAGAAAAAAAGGTGACATAAAAGTCTAAAAAAATTACTGTTGTGGAGCAACTAACAACAGAAAAAAGGGTGAAGTTATTCACAGGAATTCCTTGGATCTGGCTGCTCCAAGCTCACTCATTTATTAAACCATAAATACATTCGTATTCGTACCCTCTCCACCGTCCCAGCCTTCCGCATAGCCTTGAAGAACTGGCTCGCCCGCCAGGCCTGGGGATAAGGACTCCTACCCCGCCCGAATGATGAATGTATGTTGTCTACTATTTTATTATATGTTGTTATCTTAATGTGTATTCCCCCTTCCCTGGTTTTCTGTGAGCCGCCCTGAGTCCCCTCAGGGAAAAGGGCGGCCTACAAATTCTAATAAAACCATAAAAAACCATAAACATCTCCGTAATCAAAATTGGTATAGTGCAGGGGTGTCAAATTCGTGGTCCGCGGGCCAGATGAGGCACTGGCCATGCCCACCCCCAGTTTAGTGAAGGGGGGAGTCACAATACATCATGTGACAACAATGTGACGCCGCAAGTTTGATACCCCTGGTATAGTGTGTACAATCTCAATTTTGAAAACAATGATAAAAGTAATGGGTTATAAGTAACAAACTATTCAGTATTGTGAAAAAGACGATTGCCTGTTATGTAAAGTAGGATCATGGTTTCTATAAACATTTAAATCTGTAGCCATCCAAGTTGATGTTGCAAGAGTTTCTAAAACGTCTATAGATGTTCTAGGTTCCCAATACAGACTTGGATGGGATATGCTGAATCTTCCAAAACATTGAGAGGCATATTTTATGGCCAAGTGTTTCTTATTAGCATATCATCCTCACTTTCAGGTAGTAAAAGTAGGCTGGAATCAAAGGCATAAGACAATAAATATTTTCCATCATCAATAGTAGTGTGAAGGAGATCAGCTCCCAAGAATCTGCTTGCATTACAAAACAATAAAACAAAATAACTGGGCTCTAAAAACAAGAGATTGAATGGGAAAAGCTTGTTTCAGATCTTTGAAAAAATTTCTGAGACCCTGGAATCCCCGAAAACAATCCTGTAGCGCATTTTGCAAAATCCAGTTATAAACCGACTGTAAACGTCATCAAAAAAAAAAAGGCATTAAGAGTTGTCAACCTTATTTTACAAAGTTTTTTCTCGGGTAACACTATACTGCTAACTAGGGCATACAAAACCTTTGCTAGACCAATCCTTGAATACTGCTCACCTGCCTGGAATCCACACTGTATATCAGACATTAATACAATTGAGTGGGTCCAGAGATATTTCAGGAGAAGAGTACTTAACTTACCTGCTTGCAATAAAATATCTTATGCCACCAGGCTTGAAATTTTAGGCATGGATAACTTCGAACTACGCCGCCTACATTCCGACTTAAGCATAGTACACAAAATTATCTGCTATAACCTCTAAACGGCTACTTCAACTTCAACCGCAATAATACACGGCAAACAATAGATACAAACTCAAAGTAAACTGCTCCAAACTCGATTGCAGAAAATGTGACTTCAGCAATAGAGTGGTCAATGTCTCTACACGCTATCTGATTCCGTTGTTAGTTCCTCAAACCCTCATATCTTTAACCTTTAACTGTCCACTGTGGGCCTCACACATTTCCTAAAAGGTCCCTAAGGGGGCGTGCATCTGCGCACCAACGTGCCTACCGTCCCTGTCCTACTGTCCCCATTGATATGTCCCTCATTTTATGTGTTCTTGGCCATGTTATACTTATTTTAACCATCTACTTGTACCAATATCATGTGAAAATGTCCATGTCTATTACCTGTTACCTTGTACCTGCTGACAAATAAATAAATAAATAAATAAATAAATAAATAAATAAATAAATAATAATAAATAAATAAATAAATAAATAAATAAATAAATAAATAAATAATAAAAGAATAGAATAGAGTCTGATTTTCCAGGAACCATCTGAATTCCTTCTGGCTGCTCTTCCAGCCTGGAATAAATGCCCAAAGACACTATAAAACAAATATAATAAGATATAGTTCCGTTCATTTTCCATAAAACAAAATTTAGATTCTAATTCGCTTCCACTGTTTCCTAAATTGATAAATATTTCCTGGATCTCCAGTTCCAATTTTCTGATAGAGGGTAAAGGAGGAGAAACTGGAGCTTCCCCCAATCAGTTAGCTGCTAATTCCATTCTGGAATTCTCAGAATTCTATTTAATTCATTTGAGGGGGTGCCAAGTTCAGGAAAGCCATAGTAACATGGAAGCAAAGCAGCGGTGGGTTGATGGCTGTATGCCCTGGTACGGGCATACCGGAGCCTGCCCGGAGCATCAGATACCGTTCTGGTATGGTGCTCCAGAGGGGCCACCCACCTGCCAGAGCTCCTTACCAGTCTTTTAAGTCTTCGGCGCTTCCGTGCACAGCGCATACAGCACCTGCGCAATGCTCCGCTGAGCAGCTGGAGTGTCGTGGAGACTCACGGAGGTGCTAAGATGCATGTATATGCTGCACACGTCCATGTGGACACCGCTGGGCCCGTTCCAATTGTACTGTTCAGAACAGGATCCGGAACCCACCACTGAAGCAAAGATACACTCACTGGTCTCTACTCCAATGTTTCATTCCATATCTCCATCAGTAACTTACCAACCTGCTAAATGGGACATGGCAGTTTTGTAACATTTAGCTCCTCCTCCACCCCCCTTTTTTTTAAAAAGCCCAAACACCTTAATTAGAAATTAATCCTGTCCTTCAAAGTCTAGCACATCATGTTTTACTCTTAATTAGCATCAAGATTTGATGAACTTATGAAGTTATTATTAAAAGGTGTTGTTGAGAGTGTTAAGAACAATTTTCTAGAAACCCAGCTTGTTACCAGTCTTGGTTGTTTTTTTTAAAGGATGCTTGTAATAGGTTGTAATGAATATGTGTATTTCTATTACATCACAATACATATGAATATTTAGGTCTCTATAGCAGGTGAAAAGTTAGGGTGGCTCAGTGGCCAAGATGCTGAGCTGATCAATCAGAAAGGTCAGCAGTTCGGTGGTTCGATTCCCTAGTGCCGCGTAACTTTACTTGTTTACTTGAGTGCCCGTTTCTTATCCCAGCTTCTGCCAACCTAGCAGTTCAAAAGCATGTAAAAATGCAAGTAGAAAAATAGGAACCATCATTGGTAGGAAGGTAACAGCGTTCTGTGCGCCTTTGGCGTTTAGTCATGCTGGCCACATGACGTCTTTGGACAGCTCTGGCTCTTCAGCTTTGAAACTGAGATTAGCACACACACACACCCTAGAGTCGGAAATGACTAGCACTGTTGCGCAAGGGGAATCTTTATCTTTATTTTTAGAGCAGGTGAAATTGGGTGTACAGAAACTTCCTAAACACTAAAAAGTAAAGATTGGCTTTCTTGTGGTAGACCAATTCCACATGTTTCTGTTGTGGCTTCCAGAAACACATTTCTAATTGCTGTCCCATTTGCTGATTTCTTCCCACACCCACATTATTTCCAAATTAGCCACTTTGAACTATTTTGCTAATGCTTATATTTTTGTAGGAAGCCTTTCCCAACCAGATGGCCCACAGATGTGTAGGACATCAATCTCATCTGCAACACATCTGAAGGGCACCACATTGAAACAGTCCTATCTATTTAACAATATTTAAATCATCTTAGAAAAGTTCCCTAGTCTCTCCAAAAACTAACTTTTCCCTGTTTCCTGTTGTAACATTTATACAACCCGTACATATCAGTAAGTATATAGAACAGGTGTGTACAAGTTAAACCAACTTTTAACATTCTTATGTGATTCATATACATTATTATATTGTATATTTTATATGCAGCCCAAGGCAATTCCTCTTCATTCAATGCAGAGCAGAAAAGCCAAAAGTTTGGATAACTATGGTATAAAAACAAAAATTGTCTTTAGACACATAATTTTTTTTAATGGCCTATCGATCAACACACCTAACTTTTTGGGATATTTTTAATCCACCTCTTTGGCTTCAAAGCAAAGTATAGCCATCCAAAGTCCACAAATGAATCCCTAAAATCTTGAGTACAGACCTCAAAAGTTGCCGCAAATTTTAACTGCAATATGATCAGAGGAAACTGTATGGTTAATATAACTCAATTTTATTTTAAAGTTAATCGAAGTTTTCTTTTTCTGGTTCTATCTTCATTTGATGTAGGGCCCTGGTGACGATCACATCTAAGAACTGACCTTTGACTAACTTAAAGGGGAAACAGAGTATTGGATGAATCATGGGCTATCTTTCTGTTAAGGGTGTCTTTTCTTCTTTTCCAATGAGAGCATTTTGACTGCGTCAAAGACTTCATTTCCAGAAAAGTTTACAACTACCCACAAAAATTACATCAACAACGAATTGCCTAAACTAAACATAAAATGAGTACAATCCAAAAACCTCAGGAAAATGATATCTATGAATCATGTTGATTTGAAATGTAAACAGGATATTGCTGTTTCAACTATAGTACTGTTTACCAATTTGCATGCAAGTAAACTGAGCAGTATTTTAAGGTTAACTTGGACAGCAGCAATAATTCTAATTATAGTACTCTTGCATATGCTCATAGCAGCAGAGTTTTCATCCCTGATTCTTGATTCTGAAGCTCCAATTTTACCCAGTGTTTGGAGTGCTAAAGAGAAGGGTCTTCCAATTAGATCTCAGTCAACAAAACCCACCTCTCTGTTGCAGTTCTTTGAAACACTGTACATGAAGGTTTCCTTGTGTAATGGTTGTCTGCCTATAGTAATGATGGACTCTGGTCAGGGTCATCATGGGTGAGGGAAAGACAGAGGTGGGTTCCGGCTGCTTCTACTGCCGATTCGCTCCGTGCGCACTTGAATAAAAAACAAGATGGTGGCATCTATGGTGCCGCCAAGAGAACCAGTTCGGGGGCTTGGCAGACTGAGTTACTACCTACTCGGCCGAACCAGTCCGAACTGGTAGGAACCTACCTCTGGTGAAAGATAAAAAAATGGCAGCTACAACTTTGCAATCAAAGTTTTTACATTTATCACACAAAGGATGCATATAAAGAAGTGTGGCTTTATCTTGACCAAATCTGGCTTGCAAACTTCTAGATTAAGTGGTAGATCATTGCAAAGGAAATGTATTGCATTATCTATTCAGACTACAAATGGGACTATCTGAACAGATTCTAAACTCATCAGTCTACCACATTCTAAAGTGATTCATCTTTTATCCACAGAATACTTAATTTTACAGAGAAGTAGGTTTACCAGAATTATCCTATGAGCCAGTTATTCATTTATTTCATTACTCTCACTTACTCTCACTTCAAGAAAATTGAGGAAAACTCTTATCCCTAATGGGATGGATAGATAGATAGATGATAGATAGATGATAGATAGATAGATAGATAGATAGATAGATAGATAGATAGATAGATAGATAGATGATAGATAGATAGATAGATAGATAGATAGATAGATAGATAGATAGATAGATAGATAGATAGATGTAATTTTTGTTTCCTAGATTTTTAGGGCAAGTGTTTAAAATAAATCCCTATCTTTTAGTTTTAATGAAGCACATATCACATGCTGGGAAAATGTATTTTCTAACTGAAGACCTATTTCCTTTATAATTTGTTGCACAGACTGATCCCGCTGAAAGTGCTAGTTATCACCTACAAAACCATCTGCAGCATAGCATTGAGTTATCTTAGGCACAGCCTTTCTAATATTAAATGTGCTCCTTCAGTAAGAATATTGCGAGAAAACCAGCTTAAAGTCAACATTCTATGTAGGTTTGGTGACCAACTTTCTCGTCTTGCTTTATTTATAGTTTAATTTCCAGAGTCCTTTATCCCTTCCCCAGATTCATATGCTGGTTAGTGCTAAGTCTGATCTTTTAACCCAACAATCCTGTAGGAAGTTATCATCCAGCCCTCTCCCAGAAAAATGAAATACCCTAGGAAATATTGAAAAGGCAGAATATTATATTTTCCTGGATGTGAAAGAGGGAGAAACATGTTTTAAACACAAAGTAAATTCCTGCAGCTTCCTGACCATCCACCCCTCCTTTTGTCAACGAGCCATTAAAGCCTAAGCTAGTCCACTTTACATAATAAAGAGTTCTCCCCTTCAGCTCCAGGGAGGTGGGATTAAGGCATAACTAGCCTTTACCCACTCACCTTACCCACTCATCTCAGAACTCAACCAAATCTGGATTCAAAACTCAGCCTAGAGAGTTGCCCCTGCATGGCCCCATGTGAGTCTGACAACCAATCAGAATATGTTTCTTGCACAGGAGCAGGAGGCAGATAGGTGGGACCGAACAGATTATAAAAAGCCCTGCAAGCCCCTCCCTTGACCCTTCTTCTTCTTCACCCAAGACCAGGAAGCATGTGATCACCTTTTTCCCCAGGACCTGAAGCCATGCGGTCCTGTCCACCATTAAACATTAAACCATCTTTCTAAGCAGCCTCCATGCCCCCAGTGTCTTTTTCCCCACTTGGAGCCGAACCCAGAAGGACATTTCTTCCAACAATCCTTTCATGATGTTTTAAGTATATGCCATAGCCATTTTTCTTCTTTTGATGATCATCTGCCTGTGCATCATTGCAGTTCAGAGTACATATAAAAAAGATGAATAACTATAGAGAGCCATTAGATAGGACCCTGGGGAATCAATGCAGAAACAATTACAAAAACAAAAACATGTTTTAAGACGAGGGAACTAGGAACACATAGGAAAGAAACTCAAACTGGTTTTTGTCTAGCTCCCCGGGGTATAAGAGGAAGGAAAGAGAAAACACAGTCAAGCTTTTAGGATTCTGTTACTACAGCTTATCTCCATTAAGTCGAGTTCAAACTTCTGGAGTCTGTTTCCTGACCTGGATTATCTTGAAGGCTGACAATGACATTTTTTTTTTTTACCCATTGAAATGTGCGCAGGGGGCTTCGAGGGGAGGGGCTGCCGCCGTCGGGAGCTAAGTAAAGCTCCTGCCAGGACTCTGGTTCGTATATCTTATAAGATCTATAGATATCTCCCCTTTCTGGCAGAAAGGGGCAGGGAGAAGGTCAGTCGTTAGGATCTCTTTGTAATTCATAGCTTTTTTTTTGCTGTGAATGGAGAAGAGGTTCAACATTAGCTGAGCCTTTACTCCGGCCAGTTTTCCGCGCTGCTTTTTTTTTGCAGCCTAGGCAGATTGCCTCCCCCCCAGGACAAAACTAAGCTATTTAAAAGCCAATTCGGGCGGGGAACATTCCCGAGGAACTTTCTCTATTACTATTTAAAATACCAGCTTCAATCTCCCAAAAGGCTCCCTTTCTTCTTTTTTTAACTGCGTCACAAGATGGCGATCTCGTAGCTTTTGTGCTTGATCTGACGCAGCTAGCTGACCCTACCCTCCTGAAGGCTTCTCCGTACTAATTGCTAAAAGATTATCTGAGGGGAGCACAGACTTTGATTTTTGGCTCGCTGGATTGCTTGTCTTTTATTTTTATTCTGGAATGGCTCCCAAACTTAAACAGAAGCGCCTCCTTAATAATATATCTCCAAAAACTGCCAGGAAGTCGCTACCCTCGCCTCCTACACCCTCCACGGGAGATTTGCTAACACAAGAATTCCTTCTTAAAACGCTTAATGATTTCAGACAGGAGATTAATCAACTGATTTCGGATTTATCTGATGAATTTGATGCTAAAATTGCTCAGGCAAAGCAGGATATAATCGGAGTAATGACAGTAATGACAGATTATATTGCTGAAACGGAGGACAAATTGGAACTTTTGGAAGAAAGTAACCTTAATCTGATATCAAAAATTCAAACGTTAGAACAGGAAATTGAATCTGCACAAAAAGAACTTGTCAAATTAAATTATAACAAGTCTGCCTTTGCTATACGTGTTAGAGGGCTGCGTGAAAACCAACAGGAGAATCTGAAACAGACATTCTTTGAGGCTTTCAGCCGCTTGGTGGGAAGTCCGGGACTTAACTTTGATTGGCAGATTCAAAGAATTTACCGCCAGAATTCCTGGGTAGCAAAACAGCGACAGCTTCCGAGGGACATAATAATATACTTTACTACAAGGGAATCTAGAAATGAGATAACACAGAGGCTCTACGGAAAGAGGTTGAGAATTGACGGGGACGACTTGATTGTTTTTAAGGAGATACCATTTCAAATGTTAAGAACAAGGAGACAGTATGCTTTCTTAACCGAAGAACTCAGAAACTCTCAGATTTCATATAGATGGGAAGTCCCAGCTGGTATTACAGTTACATTTGGCGACCAAAAACACCGCATTAACTCTGTCTGTGAAGCCCGAAAATTTTACTACGAGACCCTGAAGGCGGGACTTCCTGATTCATCCGGATCTGGGGAGAGACAGGGAGAAGGAGAAGACAAACAGCGAGACACGTGGCTACAAGGTGGAGCGTGTTGCTTTTCTCTTCCGGAAGGGCAGAAGACTAAAGAATAAAGACTAGCGATGTTTTTAAAGCTTTATGATTTCCGTCTGGGATAAAATGGAGAAGTGGCATATCGATGATGAGACATGGAGACTGAAAGAAGCGTTGCTGATTGGGGACATATATTGTACAGAAATTTTGTTTGAACTCTAACTTTAATTGTGCATGAACTATTCTTTTAGGTGAAGAGAGCGGAAATTGTGATCTTTTTGAGTTGTGGTTTGGGACAAACGGAGTTGGGAGGTGCGTGGGAGAGGGAAGGGCAGCGAAAGTTTAATTAGATTACATGGGGCTAGAACGTAAGCTGATGTTTGTTTGAGTTGCTATATCAATATAAGGTTAAGAAAGTTTGGTCGGAGAATCTTCAGGAAAGTGGAGTAAATATGGGAGGAGCAACGAATATGGATAAAATACTTATGTGGATATGGATAAAGGCAGGGTGGAAGGTAAAAAATTTATATGTGGAGGTGGGTAAGGATAGAAAGGGAGGTGTTGGAAATGAAAAATGAAAGAAGTATTTGAGTTAATGGTGTTATAGAAAGGTTTGGATACTTGGATAAAAAAGGAGATAAATTAAAGGTTTGAATAGATAGACAAAGCAAGGAGATTTTTAGTTGGGGAATTCTAATTGATCAACTTACCTGGCTCAAATATAGTTTGAAACCCTGCAAGTAGTAAAATAATCGAAATTTGGAATGAGTCACATTGATTAAGATTTATAGATAATGGGAAGCTGTGGTAATGTAGTGGGCTTATGACCCTTTTTGTTTCTTTCTCCTTTTTGTGTGTGAGTGTGGGTGTTTTTTTTTTTATTTCTTATTTTCTACTATTTTTCCTTTTTCTTTTTGGCTATACTTTTATCTTACTTTTTTTAAATTTTAAAGTTAGTTGGCCTTATTATACTTAAATGCTTGTTAAAGAATTATGCCGGGCATGGGACCTGCGAAGCCGTAAGGGGGTTAGGGAGGGGGGATTATAGGGGGGAGGGGGGAGGGTGGAATTACAGTTTCAATCCTTAGAACAATAAGAATTCACTTGTGTACTGCCGTTTTTTTTTTTCTTTTTCTTTTTTTCTTTTTCTACTTTTATTGTAAAAAACAAATTGAATTGTATGGATACACCAAAGTGGGGAGAAGAGGGGAAGAGAAGGGAGAAGTAAAGAGGGAGTGAGAGGGAATGTAAGGAGGGTAAATGGAGGGAGGGGGAGATGTCTGAGGGGGAAGGGAAGTAGAAGAGGGGAATGTTGGAGGGGTGAAAGGAAAGTTGGAGGGGGAGAAGAGAGGGTGTATGGGGGAATGAAGTGTTATGTTGGGGGGTTTTTTTTTTTTTCCTTTTTTCTTTGCACAGTATATAAGTGATTGTACAAAATGAAAATGAAAATGAAAATGAAATAAAATATTTAAGATGGCTAGTCTCCTAATGAAATGTGCGCAGGGCTCTTTTGGAATTTTAGAAAAAACATTTAGAATCACTAATCAATTGGAGATTATTCAAGGATAATAAATTATCTCTGGAATGTATGCTTCCACTGCAAAACAAGCTGAAAAAAGACCCACCTCTTTGCAAAGAATATTAACTGCCCTGAGGACCAGGGTTCCAATTCAACCTGGCATTTACCATACTTTTTGGAGTATAAGACGCAACCCCCCCTAAAAGTCAGTGAAAATTGCAGTGCGTCTTATACACCGAATGTTGCTGAAGCCACACCCATCCACTGCCCCCTCTTCAGCCATTTTTGGCCACCACGCGCCGTGTTTTTTGCCTCCGCATGGCCCATTTTACACATGTTCCAGGCTGCGGGGATCGTCATAGCACATCGCTGCCAATCGCCACCTCCACATGTTATATTTTCAGCCTGCACATTGCATTTTTGGCCTCTGCACATCCCATTTTTTTCCTCCGTGCATCACATTTTCAATCCCCGCTGCCTGAAACTGGTCGAAAATGTGATGCACAGAGGCCAAAAATGGAGCATGCAGAGGCCAAAAATGTGATGTCCAGAGGCGGCAATCAGCAGCAATGTGCTGTGGTGATCAGCTTGGAACGGATCTAAAACGGAGTGTGCAGAGGCCAAAAACACGATGTGTGGTCGCCAAAAACGCAACACGCAGAGGCGGCAATGAGCTCTGGCAATCCCCGCAGCCTGGAACAACTGATTGGAGGTATTCCGGGAGGCCGATCCAACTGCCAATCAGCTGTTTGTGCTAAATCAGGCTGCGATAACGTGCTGAAGCTGACCAGGCTGTTTGTTATTTGCTGCAAGGACTCTAGCCAGATGAATACCTGTTCTGACCCCCCTCGTCCCACACCAACACACACTCCGAGCCAAAGATAAGTTACGGCATTTAATTAACAGAAAGACAGGTCCTTGGCAGCAAACCGGCATAGATAAGCCATGGCAGCAATCCAGTCTACCAAGCTCACAATAATGTTCTCCAATATTAGTTCCTGCGTTGACTTCTGCGAAAGGGCATGTGCACAAGCAGTCTTTTTATAGTCTGGAGAGAGCCTAATTACCACCAGCTGAGTGCAATTACCTCCTGTACTTGCGCAACTGTTCCTGACGCCTATTAGCTCTTCGGTGCTGGGCATCCAGGAACAACTCACTGCTAATGTCAGGAACACACTCCCTTGTCTCCTCCCCACTGGTCAAGGTTCAGGTGCCTCCTGGTGGCCAACCAGCCTCTCTGTGCCCTGCTTGGAGTTGGAACCCTGTCCAGGGTCATCCACATCCTCCAGAGCCAACTCATAGGGCCCCTCACTGTCGGAGTCTGGTGGCAGTTCCAACGGCTCCTGCTGGGCCACAACAAATATCGATGGATGCTGGTAGGCAGAAGTAGATTTTTTTACCTCCCCCAAAAAGGTAGGTGCATCTTATAGTCTGGAGCGTCTTATACTCTGAAAAATATGGTATGTACTGCCTATCATATTTTGCATTATCAAATGCACAAAATTTGATAAAGAAGAAAATGCCATATTTCTTAAAAGACAAAACTGGGGTAGAAAAATTCCCCCAATAACCATAGTAATATATCTAGCGGTCAGCAATCATGGTTAATGTGGTGATGGAGCAAGGTTGCAGAACTGCCCTCAAGACACCAGACAAGAGAGGAACCAGTTCACTCCAACATTGCTGATAATGCATTTCAAAAGTTAAGATATATGCATTACCAGACCAAAATGCTATGAAGGCTGTTATTTAATCATTCTTTGGAATGAGACTTTGTGGGAAGCCCCCTCTTAGAAGAATGAAATATTTTGGGTAATATTAAAAAGGCGGGATAAAATATTTTCCCTAAAGGAGTAATTTTAAAAAATCTTATGGGAGGCAAAAACCAGTTTCCTTGCCCCAAGCAGAAACTGAGGAGGCCAGCTTTTAGAAATGCAGATTTGGTAATCCATTTGGAAAGACTGGATCAAGACAGAAACTCAGATAAGCAACAAACAAAAGGTTGACAAAATTAACTCCAACAAGTACTAAGCAATAGCAATAGCAGTTAGACTTATATACCGCTTCATAGGGCTTTCAGCCCTCTCTAAGCGGTTTACAGAGTCAGCATATTGCCCCCAACAACAATCCGGGTCCTCATTTTACCCACCTCGGAAGGATGGAAGGCTGAGTCAACCCTGAGCCAGTGAGATTTGAACAGCCGAACTGCAGTCAGCTGAAGTAGCCTGCAGTGCTGCATTTAACCACTGCGCCACCTCGGCTCCTAAGGATTTGCACTTCCCCTTTTGCCTATATAGTCAGCCATGACGCCATAGGAATCTGACAACAGCCAATAGAATATTAAAGGACATGTTCTTGCACAGGAACAGGAAGTTCAAATACAAAGCCCAAAGAAGGTATAAACCTTTGTAGGGAAGGTTGTTGAGAAGGTGGTGGCTCTCCAGCTTCAGCGTACCTTGGAGGAAGCTAACTATCTTGACCCCTTCCAGTCTGGCTTCAGACCCGGTTACAGCACAGAAACCGCTTTGGTCGCATTGACTGATGATCTCTGGAGAGCTAGGGATGGAGGCCATGCTTCCATCCTAGTTCTCCTGGACCTCTCAGCGGCTTTCGATACCATCGACCATGGTATCCTTCTGCGACGACTGCGGGAGATAGGGGTGGGCGGCACTGTCTTGCAGTGGTTCTCCTCCTATCTCTCGGACAGGTCGCAGTCGGTGTTAGTGGGGGGGCAGAGATCGTCCCTGAGGCCCCTAACCTATGGGGTGCCGCAGGGGTCGGTCCTATCCCCCCTACTATTTAACATTTACATGAAACCGCTGGGCAAGATCATCCGAAGGCACGGGATAAAATACCACCAATATGCGGACGATACACAGTTGTATCTGTCCGCCCCGTGCCAACTCAATGAAGCGGTGGACGTGATGAACCGGGGACTGGAAGCCGTTAAAGACTGGATGAGAGCAAACAAGCTGATACTCAACCCAGACAAGACCGAGTGGCTGTTGTGTTTCCCTCCCAAAAATTTGACCAACATACCATCACTCAGACTGGGGGGACAAAATTTATACCCCTCAGAAAGGGCCCGCAACTTGGGAGTCCTCCTGGATTCACAGCTAACTTTTGACCACCATCTCTCAGCTGTGACCAGGGGGGCATTTGCCCAGGTTCGCCTGGTGCGCCAGTTGCGGCCCTACCTGAATCGGGAGGCCCTCACAACAGTCACTCGAGCCCTTGTGATCTCTAGGCTGGAATACTGTAATGTGCTCTACATGGGGCTGCCCTTGAAGAGCATCCGAAGACTTCAGCTAGTCCAGAATGCGGCCGCGCGAGTGATCGTGGGCGCACCACGGTTCGCCCACATAACACCGATCCTCCGTGAGCTGCACTGGCTACCTGTCGATCTCCGGGTGCACTTCAAGGTCCTACTCACCACCTATAAAGCGCTCCATGGTAGTGGATCTGGCTATTTGAGAGACCGCCTTCTGCCAATTACCTCCCTGCATCCCATCAGATCGCATAGAGTTGGCCTCCTCCGTATTCCATCCGCCAGTCAGTGCCGACTGGCGACTACTCGGAGGAGAGCCTTCTCTGTTGCGGCTCCGACACTATGGAACAATCTCCCCGTGGAGATTCGTACCCTCACCACCGTCCAGGCCTTCCGCACAGCCCTCAAGAACTGGCTAGCCCGTCAGGCCTGGGGATAATCTTATTTTCGCCCCTCCCGAATGCTGAGTGAATGTTGAGTTTTATTGTCTAATTTACTTTGTGCACATTTCTTTTTGGTATTGTCCTACACTCCCCTTCCTTTTTTGATTGTAAGCCGCCCTGAGTCCCCTCAGGGAAAAGGGCGGCCTATAAATAAATAAATCTAACATCTAAATCTAATCTAAAAAACCCACCCATTCTCAACTCCATTTTGTCAGCTGCCCAGAATCACATGCTGGTTCTGCTTTATCAATAAAGAGAATCTTTCTGTTCAATCAGCCTCCAGACTCCATTTTATCTCCAGTGCCTTTCTCCAAGCTTGGAACTGAACTAGATGGATTTTTCTTCGAACAACTTCATAGCTATCAGTATGAATGCTTACTTTAACATGTTATTCAGAGATGCAAAGAACGGGTCTAGGTAGCAGGAACCAGGGCTGTAACATTTTCTGACGTTGATAATCCATTGTTTACCAGATTTTTATTGATCTGGGAATTAAAACCATATAAAACCGTTTCCATAACCCTCACTTAGCCATACAAATAGCCACTCATTCTAAACAACAAATAGTTAACTAAATGATCTGATCCATGCTTTGATCAGGATAGCAGGAATTGCAGAGTAAAATAAAACTTACAAGGCACTATGTATTTTACAAAACTATAGCTTTAGCTCCACCTGGTGGCTAACTGGATCTTTATTCCCCAATAAAATAAAATAGTGCCAAATGGCCAAAGATCATCAGTTCAAAAAACTCAAAAACTTTCTTATTAATACCAGAAAATAATTCCTAAAGCAAAAGCCACTAATCTAGAAAATATAGATACAATAGCTACATATACATGTATATATGGGAAGATAGGTCACCAAAAATTTAATTTTCTAAACTGAAAAAATTGTTAAAGGTTTTTTCCATTTATTAGACTTTTATAAATTTTACATTATCATCCGTATTTATGTGAGATGAGTTAACTGAATTAAGGCTGACTTGGAAAATTATTACTTATTTCCATTAAGATCTTGGTAATTACTTGGATCATAAAGCAAAAAGGAGCTTTTCTTCCCTGGTTTGAGGTCATATACTCACTTGGGCCCTAAAAATATAGGTGTAGATTAGATTTCGATGAGAAATTTCATGATTAGTTAACTTAAAACTCTTGTACTTTAATTTTTTTTACTTGAAAAATAGGTGCTAAAATGTTTTGTTTAAAAAAATAGAGAGTCTGGAATGGTAATTTGAAATCAATTAGTCTTGAATGATTATTTTAAGGAATTTCAATGTCTACAAATTTATTTCCCTAATTCACAACAGCAGCAATATAATTGACTCAAATGTTTGATAGTTCAATTTAGATCAGATCCCCTAATCTGAGATATTCTCATTTATGTTTTGAAATTGACTTCATCTTTATCAGAAACTAAATTTTAAAAATGGAATTGTTGATGTTTAACAGAAGAATTGCAATTTGTAATCCAATTTGAATTGCAATTTGTAATTGGACATCAGAAGATACTTGTCTTAAGAAATATTAAATTCATTCTTTGGACCCAAGGTTGAAATTATCAAAATATTTTGAGTTTATTGTGTGCCCCAAAGAATTTATCAGAAAGGTAGATGTATCTAATGTAGATACTGTTTATTCATGGTGTAAAATGATGTAATATTGACACTCTTTCACAAGCTCTGGAGACATGGTTCTGCCAATGGTCCAGGGAATCCCAGACATGGGATTGGTTCTACCAATGGGCCAGGGGGAACCTAACAAGTGGTTTATCTGATTGGTATCACTAGAGGAATGGGGCTTTATTGGGTTTTTTAAACTGGGTTTTTGATCTTTGTAAGCTGCCCAGTCACCATCACTGATTTGGGTGCTCATATAAATTTTCTTAACACATAAATAATACATTTGAGAATATGTTAAGTCATGTCTCTGCCAGATAGCTTGGAGACCTGACGGGAACATCACAGTAGAGGTGGTTGATGCATTATGAGGCAATCCTAACCGACCCACCTACCCTCCGAGGCATCCTGCTCCCTCCTTCCCCATCTTTTAACAACATTTCTATTTTTCATTGTAATTCCCATTCTTATTGTTTTGGAAATATTTATATTTTTAAGATTTTGGGGTTTGTAATGTTGTAAGCTGTCCGGAGTTGCAAATGAATGTATTAAATAAACAAACACATGTGAGTTGGCAATATTGTCACATTAAAGATGTAAATGCCGTTTTGAAATATACCCCACTTCTAAAGAGCTACTTGCTTTTTTTTTGTAGGTTGTATATAAATTATTCAAATATTTTTGCATTTATTATACGTTGTTTCTGTAAGCTGCCGTGTGTTCTAGTTTCTGCTTTGTGTCCTTCAGTCTTGAGAAAATCCATATGTGTATTCCTTTTAATCATGATCAGTTGTAGACATTTATATCTATTCCTCATGCAGGTTTAATTCCAAAAGGTCATGGAATGCATTCATTCCATGACCTTTTGAACTTGCAACAGCCTTGAATCAGTGGTACATAAAACCCGTCCTCATACTATGGCCGTATGATCTCCATGGTTATGTGATCATAGTCTGGGCATTTGGCAACCAGCTTCCAATTACAATGTCATGGCATCCCATGGTTAAGCTTCCTAAAGGCAGCGAGAAACCTGGCAACCTCTGATGTCTTCACTTAATGACCTGGGGGGGGGGGGGATTTGCTTAATGGCAAACTGGAAGTGCTGGAATGTCCTTTGCTAAACAGTGAGGTCATATGATATCAAACTTTATGACTGCATTAACAATAGAAATTCTGGTACCATTATTGAGAACTATCTGTAGCAACATACCATTATGCATGCCTTACGAAAATACGTACTATTGTTTACTTGCTATAGTTTTTTTAGCATTTTTTTATGATTTGCAATTGATCCATTTACCCAGCCATGTAGAATGACCTTGGTATTTGATAAATTAATTTTCAGAATCCACTGGAGGTGCAGACTTTGTACGGTACAACCTTCATTACAACTTCAGATGTCAATGGACCATTTCTTCAGATCAATGGAATGTTCGAGGGGGGGTTGCATTAACTGTTAAAACTGATTGTTTCAGTGGCCTCTATTAAAGCTTTGCCCAAAGCTGTTATGCTATTTATCATATTTGTGATGCATATTCCACAATACATCATACAATTTAACACTTGCTGAAAATCATTTGGGTTCTTGGCCAACTGGTCACCCATTATCTGTATGCTTATGTCCCCAACCAAATTACCTCTATTATCAAAAGCATTCCTTATACACTGGTCTGTTAAACATTCTCAGCATTAAACACTCTCTTAAGCATTATCAAATATGCTTTACTTCTGTCATAATAGCTTGCCTCCAAGAGTTGTGAATGGTTCAATAGTGAAAGCTTTAAAAAATAAACTTTTAAAACTTACTTTTCAAAATAAATCAAATAGGCAACCATTTGGCTGGGATGTATAAGATCTCCTGCCTCGAACAGAAGGTTGGACTAGCAGACCTGAGAGTCCCTTCCAGCCCTATTTTTCTATACTCTATAAACCACTGTTGTCCTTCAGTAAGCAAGCTCCTTATTCACAAAGTATTCCATAATTCAAGCTTGACTTTTTATATATATTTTTCTACATTTAACAAATATACAATAAACATTATTGTGCAAGAATTTGCAGGGATGTTGGAAGAAGAATGCTAATATCCTGTTGAATTCTTCACACATCCTTGCCTGGCTATAACCACACTGTGCTACCTTTTGTAATTTGGCTCATTGTCACTTATTATCTCTTGGAGGATTTTGCCAAGCAGCTTCCCATTGACAAACTAACGGCCTGGGTTTTTTCTTTATTCCGATCTTTTCCTGTCTTGTCACTGCCTTCTTTCAATGATAAAGCATGGATACAGTTGCCTCTCGTACACACAACCATTCCATAAATAAACCAGGTATATTTTTCTGCTTACACAAGCTACACTTGCAGACTTCTCTCACTAGCATTTATGCTTCTTTTTCAAAAAAATAAATAATAATCTTGGATTCTAACATTTACATCATTTGGATCAAATATACATTTCTAAAAGTACTTCTTCGAACATTCCTTCATTTACTTATGCCAAAACATTTCAGTTTTTGTTTCCATTAATTTCACTAAAGGCTCCTCTTCATTCAATTCCTAACAATGTTTTATTTCCCTCAAAATTGCTCAGGAGTTCCTTTATTTTAATCTTGACTCTTCCTTGGTCTCCTTGACTTAATTCTTTGCACCTTTTTCTTTCTAGCCATATTGTGCACCATCATCCTCTCATCCTCATTTTTTTGCAGGCATTACAGGTAATCCTGGACTTACAACCATTCATTTAGTGAGTCTTCAAAGTCACAACAGCACTGAAAAAGTGACTTGAAACTGATCCTCATACTCACATAGCATCACCAAGTCATGTCATCAAAATTAAGGTGCTGGACAATCAGCATGTTATTTATGACTGCTGCAGTGCCCCAGGGTCACGTGATCATCGTTTGCAATCTTCCCAATGGCTTCCAACAAACAAGTCAATGAAGGAAGCCAGATTGGCTTAACAACCCACCGAATTCACTTAACAACTTCAGTGAATTGCTTAACAACCATGACAAAAATGGTAACAAAGTAAGATGCAGCTCACTGAATAACTAACTTGCTTAGCAATGGAAATTCTGGTCCCAATTGTATGTCGAAGACTACCTATATTCTGCATTTCTCATCCAGAGTCTCTTCTACTTCATCATGCCATTAAGTATCCTTTAAAGCAGAGCTCCCCAACATTTGCAGCTTTGTGGAATGGCAGGTGGGGGGGGTCCGCATGAGCAGCAGGGGAGGACTCACACGGACAGCTCCACTTGCACAAGCAGTGGGCATGCATACCCACCATTCACACTTGTCCGCTGCTTACGCAAGAGGGGATGTACACATGCACCCCACCACTTCCACAGCCTGGTTCCAAACAGCCCAAGGCCCGGTAGCGGGTCACGGCCTAAGGGTTGGGACCCCTGCCTTAAAAGAACAGCTCTTTCAAGAGAAAATGCTGATTGCTGTGTAACTTTTCCTTTGCATAGCTGAATCAGAGAATTCATTTATAAAAAATCTAAATGGTGCAAGGGTTTACAGGCAACTTATTGACTTTTATAGTTTCTACAAACTGTTTTCCATTTTAAAGCGGAGACTAGATAGCAAACAATAAACTAGGTATTATATAAAATTTATAGAGTATACTATATCCATTTTTACTCTTGAATTCTATATAACTAATCTGGAAGCTAGTGTTCTATTTTAGATGCAAAACAAACCAATATGTTGTACACAACACAAAGCAGTCAAGATTAATTCTGAAATGAAAATTATCTTGAATAAAGGACAATTTTAGATGAGTAGATTCAGTGGAATGTTTCAAGATTCTAAGAGTTTTTATTTTGTACATGTTGGATAGATCCAGCCCACGAAATAAACTTTCTGCATCTGAATAATTTATCAAAATAATATTTATTTTCCCACAAGGATCAGAATCAATTTTGTAGGATCCAGATTCCTGGGTCTTGCAGCATCCAAATAAAGCTTTTGATTTACACCACTTCCATAAAATTTGGAACTGAAGCAAGTCTTTTCATAATTACTGTATAGAATAAACTGCTAGAGAATTACCGCTTTGTTTCAAGAAGTAGAACTGTAACAGTTCAGGAAATAGATGTTTTAGTGCACTCTTGTTGGCAGACATGCTTCTCGGTATACTGTCTGTTCACTATACCAAGTGAACACTCAAAATTTCCATTCTAAAATAAATCTGCCTCAGTGAGCAACATACTGAGTCAAGCTGCCATTTTATCCCTTACACCTGCACAGTTTTAAGACAAAACTTTGCCAAATATTACATAATCTTTTTTATTATTATTAAATGAAAAAATCATTCTCTTACATTATCACATTGCTAGTCAGAGAAATGCTGCAGTGATGAAGAAAGGCAATGTGGAAAAAAGTTCTCATTTCTACAACATCCATTTACAAAGAAATTAAAAATCAGGTTCAACACAGCTCATTAGCATAACAATCTTAGGTTCCTTCATGAGGAGTCCCCAAAGATCCTCCTTCTACTGGTGCATATCGCTACCATAAGAGTATCGTTCTCCTTTTTCAACATTTCTTAAATTGCATGAGATGCACAGTACAAATCTTCAACTCTTCACGCATCATCATCTGATGTGTCGCTGCTGCTTGTCTCGGTGTCTTCATTCTCAAGCATTGCTTTGAAAGTGCTGTTTTTCCAGGGATTGGACTTGAAGTCACAGATGAGACCATTTTTTAGAATGCAATTTTTTCTGAGGCCATTTTTTTGCAACTGGAATAGAAAACAAACAGAATTAGAACTCTTAAAATGCCAAAGGATCTTGACTTTTTGGGTTTTATACTTGTCAACAAAACATAGCTTTATATATTTTTAATAGCACAGCACACCGTTTCTGTTTTTAATTTTGAGCATCTGTGACTCTTTTGGTTGATTATTGCACAGTAAGCCAGGATTTAGGGACAATTATTTCACCTAAAAGCTGAAAATAATAATTAAAATAATTGTCTAGCGTGCAAAAAAAAAACAAAAAAACCCTTCAAGTAACAAATGATAATCACTAATCTTCTTCCAATCTTATAGGAAGAGGAAGAGTTGAAACACAAGCAACCTCAGGCTTAATGAACCAAAACTCACAAGAGTAGACGTAAGTTCTGACTGTCCCAATCAGACCAGATGGAAGAAAAATGGGAGTAGATGGTAAATGACCTATCTCAGTATAAGTAGTCCTCAACTTAAGACTACAATTAGGACTGAATTTTCTGTTGAGGTCATAAAGTGAGACATGGGACCAGACCCAATTTAATGACCATTTTACTTGGTGAATCATCATTAAATGAACAACCTATAGGTAAAAAGGCTTGGTTATGTTGGAGGACAGGCAGCTATGCAAGCTTGTTTTGAACCTGCAATGTGGCAGTAAAACGTAGATGGATTTTCATTTTCATTTCTATGTTTATCATCACAAACACAATGATGTCCATTGATATTATTTACATGTAACAGGTACTAAAGAAAGCCTAGTGGGATAGGCCAGTTAACTGCTACAAAACTTGGGGGAGGGATGAAGAATGGTAGAGTAAGAAAAAATGGAATATTAACCATCATACTGAATAGTTTGAGAGGCTCAATTACTATTTTGCATTTCAAAACAATGATTGTATTTCCTTGTAAAAGGATTGTGAACACTTAAAAAAATAATTCGCATCTTGAAAAACCATTGCACTCTTCTATTAAGACTTCTATGCATTTAGGAAGAATCCTCAGGGTACTAAAATATTGTCTATTATTGATTTGCTGTAATAGGAAACTTGTTTCTCCCTCTCTCATGGTCTGAAATTGGTTTATTTAGCAATTAACTAGAATTTATTTAAAATTAGTTATCCTGATCCATATACCAAGGCATAAGCAGAATGAGATCTAAAATCCTGGTTTCTTTCAAAGAAAGGGCAAGTCAACAACTTTCTCAGCGGGTTTTCTGCTTGCCCATAGATGCCAAAATATAACTCAGCACATGTGTAAACCCTTCCAGAATTTCACAAAGAGCATTGGAAAATTAAATAGATCAGACTTCGTTGGCTTTTGAAATCTTCAAATATCACCCCAACAATAGGATACAGAAATTACTTTAGGAAATATTAAATAGGTATCCTGATCCATACTTTGCTCTATAAAACATTTCACTCAGAACACATTTTGTGCTAATTTATCTTACCTGTTCACTAATGATCTGAAATTCTCTCATTTCATCTTCCGTTAGTGGAGCACAAGTGTCATCGTTTTCACTGTCTTCCTGCCAACCCATTTCCTTTAACAACCTTTTAAAAAAGGGAGAAGGGACAATATTTTTTATTAGATTTATATCCTGCCTTTTAGCAAGCAGCTCAAGGTTGTATGTATGTATGTATGTATGTATGTATATATGTATGTACATATACACACACACATATAGGCATAGGAAGCTAATATAGACTCCACAATGATCCTCAGACACAATTAAGATACCTGAAAGAGGGACATTTACAACATGTTTTTGCAAGACTTTTCTACTTGGAAAAAATTCTCAGAAATTCATGAACCAGTAGAAAAAATGCATCTCCCTTTTTGGCTTGATATTTTCCCCCTCATGTTAAATACAAGGTTCATAAATATTTACACTTTTATAACAATTTCACCAGGTTTTTTTCCAATGGCAGGAAACCTCTCTTACTCCTGGCTCTATTTCTACAGAGCAATCCATCTATGGAGATTCTCAGACATCCAGATTATGGTTGTCCCAAAGGTGCTTTTTCAAGAGGCTTTCTTTGGACTTTCTTTTTTCTTTTCACTTCTCATCCAAGAAACTTCTTCTGACCAGATGGTGGGGAAGGAATGGAAGGGGGAGGGATACGACATCATCTATCTCCAGTCTTCAACCCTTTCAGCAGTTTCAAGAAGGCTCCATACCCATTTGCACTACTCAGGTGACCCTGAGGACACAGATAAACCCCAACTCTCTAAAAGAATGAAAATCACCAGCTGTCTGCAAGGAATTTAAATCCTTCCATTCTCCATCATCCAGTCAGAGCTAAAGAAGCTTCTTGGATGAGATGCGAAACGTCTTCAAAGAAAAACAAAATTTAGTTGCCTCTTGAAAATGCACCTTTGGGACAGAGCAGTCCATCAGTAAATTGAACTGCACATCAGGGATTTAGTTCTTTAAAGTATTCTTATAAATTATTTTATGAATAATTACATTATGCTCAGATTCTTGCTCCTATTTTGATCATATAATTTGTTTATCTTGAATTGTTTTTTTTAATAGCAATAGCAATAGCAGTTAGACTTATATACCGCTTCATAGGGCTTTCAGCCCTCTCTAAGCGGTTTACAGAGTCAGCATATCGCCCCCACAGTCTGGGTCATTTCACCTACCTCGGAAGGCTGAGTTAACCTTGAGCCAGTGAGATTAGAACCGCTGAACTGCAGATAACAGTCAGCTGTAGTGGCCTTCAGTACTGCACCCTAACCACTGCGCCACCTCGGCTCATTAAATGAATTAACTAATTAAAATAACAATGTAAAGATAAATTATTCCACTAAATGGTCCACATATAGCTTTTTCTTCTGCTAATGAATTAAATTATTTTGATATAACCAAAATACTAACCGATGTTCTGCTTCAAGTGAACTCGAAAGGACATCAGTCTGTGGAAATGCTGAAGACTGGATCATTTGCTGAGGATTCTCATTTTCAAAATTCCTGTTTACGTCCCTCCCTTGGTGGCCATTGTTGCTGTTATGTAAATTAAATTCATCTTCATCATCATCATCATCATCATCATCATCATCATCATCCTGTTAAAGAAGTCACATATCTGAGTAAATTCCAAAAAGAAAAAAAAAAGATTTACAAACAGTAAGTTGTAGACAAGTTTATACATTTGGAAAATGCCAAAATTAGGAAAGGCTAAACTTTGTCCCCAGGAATGTGCAGATATTTGAAATGGACCTGGGAAAGTGCTTTAGACCCAACATGTGTCCTTGTTGTACCTAACAGCAGCATTTGTGGTCTTGCACAATTGCGGTTCCAGGAAAATATGTGTTGAATAAACATTAATGAATCGGACCCATACCAGGTCAAAAGCACCTTCCCACTTTACAGGTGAATGTAATTTATCTTTAAAAGAGCTTTCTGCTAAACAATCCCAATGCTGAATGTATAGCAAAGTAGTTCCTAATTGTTTTAACTGTTTTTACACACATATTCAAAAGCTTGGTTACAGGTATTCCTTGAAAAACTGCCCATTATGGTTGCATGTCGCAACCGTTGTTAAATGAAATAGCTGCACATAATGACCCCATTTCATGCTCTTGTTGTTGCAAGCGCTAAACAAACAGGAGTCATTAAATGAAGCACAGGGTGACTCGGTGGTGGGGAAGGCCCTGAGAAGTCTGCACAGGCCCATGCTTGCCTGTCTCAGTCCTCACAATGTTACCCCCATCCTAAGGCATCGTGTGCTCCGCTTCACACTGGGGTCCCTACAGTCTTTTAGCCTCCTTTCCCACCCAGCAAGCAAAGGGAGATCAGGGCAAACAGAGTGTGGAAACTCTGGCAAGGAAGGGGAAAGCAGAGCACACGGAGTTTGCAAACTCTGGCAAGGGAGAGGACATCCCATCCAAGGGACTTGCAGGACTCAAGCGTGCTTAAGGCACAGCAGTTCACAACTTACTTTTCTGTTTTTTCAGCTGCTAAGGGAAGCAACTAGGCCCCGAATGGATCAGTTTCTTACACAGTCAGCCTCCTGGCAAGCTCCTCCTATTTTGCAACAGGTTCAATTCTGGTGATACTGAAGAGTTTTTTTTTTAAAGGACCCTCTATTTTTTAAGGAGGCTCCATAAAGTGCATGAGCAAACGGAGCCTCCTTTTTTTAAAAAAAAACAAAACTCTTCAGTATCGCAAAAGTATGATGTAGGATCAGCAACATAGCAAGTGCATGTGCTAACCTATTTGCTTTTATTTTTCCATTTGTTTCTCTTTAGTTCTTTACATTTTTCATTGTTTTTTATGTACAAAATGACTCTGATCACATAAGCTTTCTCAGAAGTATGCTTATCAGCACAGAAAAAAAGACAAAACTAAGCAGTACTGCTGCTTGTTTTCCCCAACCCTTATGAATACACATAATGTGCTGTCAAAAATATACCTTAAGAAATTCAAGGGTTGCTGAGCTAAAGGCTAGATTAACTGATTTAGTAAAAATCACATATATGCTGCTAAATTAACATGCCCATTATTATAGTACGTATGTTGTTTAACATGTTACGCATGTTATTTATTCAGAAGTCTCACCAAGTTCAACTTGGGCTCACTACCACAAAGTTGTGCAAAGGACTTGTAAAGTTTCGTATTAATTACTGATATTATGCACACATTATCTTTTTATTCCCTAACATTTAACTGTTTTTTTTAAAATTATAGATGTTATTATCTTTGGTTTGTATTCTGGTTTAACATTTTATTATGTAAAAAAGCAATAAATGCTTATAATGTAATAAACACTGTTAGGTGTTTGCTAAGTTCCTTAGGAATGACCGAAAAATAAGTAATGGATAAACAGGCATATTATTCCCTGCACAACTTGCTGTACCTTCTCTTGCTCAACAGAGTTTTCATCATGTTCTTCCACTGGATCCCGTTTTAACATCTTCAAAAATTCACTCTTCTTATCAGTGCGTGTTCGTGTTAATTTGGTTAAACGAGGCTGGCCAAGTTTATCAACTGGAGATAAGGAATTTGACCGATTACACTAAAAAGAAGAAGAAACGTGTGTAATGAGTGGCAAAAAAGTTCTTGCTATTGTTTCATCAACAGAATTATAGGGAGCATTGATTGTTTCAGATCTTCCATTTAATTTTTCAAAATTGTCATAGAGACATATTTTGACAAAAAAAGGTACCTCTTTCATTGACTTTTGTGATCCAATAGGCTTGGCAGTAGGTTTTAAAGCACTAAAATTTCCACTACCATATGCAGAGTCATGAGGAAATGAAGGCCCAGTTTTGTTCTCTTTTGTTTGGCTTTTCCACTGTGTGATCTAAACATATCAAAATAGTAGAATGTTTTTGTACTCAGATTGATAAACAACTTAAAGTGTCCAACAAAACTCGTCCTTTACATTTATTTTCCTTAACAACATAATATGCTGGTATCTTAAAATAGCAAAGACGAGGGAAGTCTCTATAATGAGGAAGAAATAAAAGGAAGAGCCAACAATGAATTGTAGACATCCCCGTAATGTCCAGAACTTAGTAAAATTAAGTTGATGAATACATACAATTTCATATTACAGTACTGTTACAAAGTAAGATAAAAATTGCCAGAAAAGTCCCTAAAATATCCATTTTTCAAGCTTTACTGTATTTTCCCCACTGCTTGTGAAGTATGCATGTCTTCTTACATTCACTGGATTGGCAAAAGTAGAAATGGATGATAGAAATGGCTACAGTGGATGGGCAAAAGTAGAAATGGCTTAAAGATGGTCGTCAACTTATGTCCAGCTGCCTAGCAAACATTCGATGTTACAACAGACCTTGAAAATGGAATCTATGATCCAAATTTGAAGTTACAAAATTCACTTTTTCCCCCCAGGGTCACATGACTGCATTTTGGGCACTCAGCTATTGACCCACATTTGCAGTTGACCCACAAACATGGGTCTGCGATTTTGTTCCCACAAATTGGCCTTTAGTTCCATTTTCTCACAAAAACTGCCCCATTGCGAACAGTGGGTTCACTTAACAACTATCACATTTTCTTAACAACTGACTCAAAAGATAATAAAATTGGGTCTGTCACATCATGACCTGCTTTACAACTATCAAGACTTATGAACTAAATTGTGGGCTCAATTATAGTCATAAGCCAAGGACTAATCATACAGTACCAGAGATGGAAAAGTACAGATGCCTTTGAAGCTTAGCATCACATTTACCCATTGCATGAGTGCGCAGGGAACATTTACCTGGTGAACTAAATGCATTTTGCAATATTTAAACAGGGCTTCTCTCCCTCTCCTCATCTGTTATTTTTCCATCCAGATTTATTCTAGAAAGGAAAACTTTCTAGCACAACCATTTTTTCTCTACTCCATTACCATTTGGCTCCCCTCCCCTTCTTTGCTGTTCATGCAAGTCAGAATGATTTCCACAGGTAAGAGAATGAATTCCTCTTCTCTGTAATTGAAATGACAGCTCTAGTTTAAAAAGTTGGAGAAGCTGTAGTTGTATCTGCTTTTTATTTTCAGTAAGTACGATGTTTTCAAATCTTACCTTTGCTGGTGGAATAATAGGTTTAGGAACTAAACCTTTATAGACATTCAGGCCAGTTCCATTCCCAACCAATTGTGATGAATGAATATTTCCTCCCACAGGGAATCCAGATATCTGCAAATCTTTTGTATTGCCTTTTTTAATAATCAGCATTCGTGGAGATCTAGATTTAGGATTTAGAGGGTATTCTGCAAAGACACAAAAATATATGTCATTCTAGATTATGGCTACATTTAAACCAGAAATACAGTAGTCCTCATATATAGGTAGTTCTCAACATACAATCACAATTAAGAACAAAATTTCCATTGCTAAGCAAGACAGTTAAGTCAGTTTTGCCCCATTTTACAATCTTTCCTGCCACAGCTTTTAAGTGAATCCTGCAGTTGTTAAATTAGTAAACAGTTGTTAAATGAGTCTGACTTCCCCATTTACTTTGCTTGTCAGAAGGTGATCTCATGACCCTGGGATACTGCAACAGAGGTAGTATTCAGCAGTTCTGACCAGTTCTGAATAACCGGTAGCGTAAAATTTGAGTAGTTCGGAGAACCGGTAAATATCACCTGACTGGCCCTGCCCTCATCTATTCTCTGCCCCCCCCCCCCCCCCCGAGTCCCAGCTGATCAGGAAGAAATGGGGATTTTGCAGTAAATTTCCCCTGGAGTGTGGAGGGAATGGAGATTTTACATATCCTTCCCTTGGAGTGGGGTGAGAATAGAGATTTTACAGTATCCTTCCCCTGCCATGCCCAACGAGCCACATCCATAGAACCGGTAGTAAAAACTTTGAATCCCACCACTGTACTGCAATCATATAAATACATGCCAGCTGCATAGCAACTTAATTTTGATTATGTGACCATGGGGATAGTGCAATGGTTTTAAGTGTGAAAAATGGTCATACATTACTTTTTTCAGTGCTGTTGTAACTTTGCAGTCACTAAATGAATGGTTGTAAATAGAGGACTATTTGTATACAGTTGTTGAAATGTTTTCTAGATGAGGTATTTGCATTCACTGATACTCGTGATACACTGTTTAGACTTAGACACAGTAACGCTATGTCTAAAAACACAGAACGTACTAATTCTCCTCCAATTTTGAGTCCCAACAGATCAGGAACCAAAATGATTACTCAGAAACAAGAGGAAGATCTCAACAATCTTGGAAATCGATGTGTGAAGAAACATTCAAAAGAAAAAAAAACTTAATAACGTGTTCCCCCCAAAATAAGACAGGGTCTTATTTTCTTTTGACCTCCCCGAAATAAGCACTTGACCTTATTTTCGGGGAGGTCTTACTATTTTTTGAGATGCAGGAGGCGGCGAGCATGGTCATCCCATGGCTGCTGCTGTGTTGCAATATTTTCAGGGAGGGCTTATTTTAGCACATGAGCTCAAAAGCCCGATTGGGTTTATTATCCGGGGAGGTCTTATTTTCAGGGAAACAGGGTATCCAAACCATTAATGAGAATTAGCATGGACAGCAGTCCTGCAATACAATCTGAAATCAATGCAAAATAAAATAAGGAAGAACAGAATGAACATCTAGGTGATGATGATATAATGCTGCATTTTGTTGCAAATCTCACATACTTATTTTCAGTATCTATCTTGTCTCTTAGCATGCAAATACATGAATAGGCCAAAGAAGGACAAACATATATAAGCCTAATTCTATATGAATAGCATCTATACACTAACTGATATATAGCACACTAAAAACTATTAGAAAAATCAAGATATACCAAAATTTTGGGGAGGGGGCAACTTGTAACCCACACATATAGATACTACCTTTTTTTTTAACACGAAGCCTCTAAAACATTACTGTGGAAAACCAGCAATATAAATTACCAGTTATTAAGACAAAAAAAAGTATAAGCCCCAAATAGATTTAACTTTTAAGGCAGTACTACAATCCAAAATCCCAAGTTACAAATGTTACTTCAGAGGCACTTGCTGAAAAATCAATTAATATGGTTTGTGTAATATATAATAATAATCCTAATGTTCTTACCCCAAACACCTTCCGCTAATGATTTATTCTGGTTTGGTTCCCTCTCATGTTCAGGATTCAGGGATGGCTAAAATAACAAATCAACAGCTTGATTAGTTTAAGTTCCATTAGAAACTGTCTTGTAATTGAAATATCATTTTCTAGATTGAAAGAAGCATTATCAAAGAGCTCTGAATCAGTAAGAAGCGATAATGAAATTGGTAAACTAGCCATACTAGTCGGATGGAAAGGTAATCTTAACAAGGCTATAATCTAAATGGTTTATATTGGCCTGCAAGATAAACATCAAACATGAGAACAGGATGGGTTTACCACACTGAACTTAGTAATTTAATAACATTTGGTCTAGTATCATTAGTGGTAACATGGTTACCATTGGAGAATATTTCCTTGAAAATGAGGTTGGATGACGAGACACAACTTTCAAGATTATTTTTTGGAACTCTCTTAAAATGAAGACACCTTGCGTTTAAGGAAAGGCAGCTACAGAAAGGAAAGTTGGGTGTTTCTGGACTTGCACGTTGAGTCCTGAAAGTCCTTGGGCAGGAAGAAACTTGCAGGCTTGCAAACTGTTGGCCTAATCTCCTGTTGCTTGCTGAATGGGAAGGAAGATGGAGTTGCAAGCCCCAGTTGTTTCATCCAAGCTACGTCCGCCTGAGTGAATGAGTAGCTGCAGGAACTCTGGATGGTGGGTGTTGAGCACCGTAGCATCCTTACAGTTTGGTCATAAGGGTGAATGACTACGGAGGTGCTACTGAATCTTAACTTTGAAACCAGGCTGTAAGTAGTTTTTGGGGAGTCTGTCATAAATTCAAATGGTCACTAAGTGACCTGTCATAAGTCAAGGACTACCTGTAATATCTTTCCAATATCAAAAACCAACAATAATTTCATGAAACGTTCTGAATAGTTTCCTTCTGCAAGTACCTGAATGCACTATGATAAACTTACAAAATCTTCAGCTTCAAATTGTTTGGGTTCTTCCTTGCGTGTCTTTTTCAGTGTCTCACATTCAGATGCTTTGTTTTCTTGTGATCCTTGGCTTTTTCCAGACTGAAAGCTCCTGGTGCGAGCACGTGAACTTCCATTATGATATCCTGCTCTATAGTTTGAGTTTTCTGTTCCATTTCTGCCTTGTGAACGCCAACCATTTCTTTCTTTTCTTCCTGAATGCCCTTGAATAAGATTTAAAAGATTACAATCAAAATTACATGCCGTGTTGCACAAAATTTATTATAGGAAAATGTAAATGAAACAGTTCAATTTAATAACCGATTCTACTTTACAAGTATGAAGAGTCTTTGGACAATATATATAATTTCTCCAATGACATGCAAGTTTCCAGAAAGGAGCAAGAAATAGTAAAAACATTTATACCACTCTTACTATAATAAGCATAATGTATCTAGTGGTTTTAAGGTATTGCAGAGGACTCAGAACTATGCTAACAACTATTTTTTATTCATTCTACCTATAAATTAAAAGTTATATACCATTTTTTTCAGAACCTGTATAATCCCGCTGTAATTGAAAATATCATGATTCTATGTAAATAAACACTTTGATGTCTTATTCAAAGACAAAAAATTACAAACAAACCTCCATTTGAATAGCCACAACTAGGATCCAATCCATCAGAAGAGTTATGCCGTCTACGATTAACTTCATAACGATTTTCTGTCCATGAAAAGGTGCTGGAATGTTTCTCAAAATTCAGTGATGACTAAAGATGAAAACAAACATTATTTTATGTTGTTTGTATCAGAAGCACAAATTAATCAACACATTATTATGTAAATTTGCTGAGGAGTATAATCTTGTTTTAATACCCAACTACTACACTCTAATGCAATCTTATCCTTACCGTTTAAACATTCCAGTGGTGGGTTACAGGCAGTACACCCCAGTACGGGCATACTGGAGCCTGCCCGGAGCACCAGATACCGTTCCGTTACAGTGCTCCGGAGGGCCCACCCACCCGACCGAGCTCCTTACTGGTATTTTAAGTCTTTGGCGCTTCCGCGCACATGCACGACACGTAAAGCGCCTGCGCAATGCTCCACTGAGCAGCTGAAGCATCAAGGAGGCTCACGGAGGCGCTAAGACACATGCGCGCACTGTGGACGCCATGTGGACGCAACCGGGCCCATTCCAACCGTACCGGTTGGAACAGAATCCAGAACCCACCACTGAAACATTGTCACATTAAAGAAGAAAGGTAAATTATACTATATATACTACATCCATTCAAATATTCAGAATAACAGCACTGAAAGGGACCTTGGAGATCTTCTAGTGTTATGAATATGCACACTGAAATACTGAAACCTATACAGAAAACTAACTCATTCATCACTCTTCCTAGATTTTTCTGCTTAAATCCTTTGTAGGACATTTAGATAGTCAAGGATATGAAATTATTCAAAATTTCTAAAAATGTTGATACTACATACAATCTACCTTTTCAGCACATGGTGGAGCTAGCGTTCTATTAATCGGAATACTGCAATCAAAGAAAGTTGCTAGTTTTATTGATTTATTATGCTTCAAACTGTAGATCTCCGGACTATTGTGAGGTGGGAAAAACTTGATACTTGGAATGGAAGTACCCATGTATTCTATTTTGTTAATAAAATCAAGATAGAATGTAAAAAATAAACCACATTCATAAAATTAAAAATCAAAATATAATGTAAATTGTCTTTCAACTTTATTTCCATTTTTTTCTTTTATTCCTCCATACCCAGTAAACTTTTGCAGCACTTATAAGAAATATTAACAATAAATATGAAGCATTTTTAAATTATATTTCAATTATAATAAGAATACAGTTAACCACGAAAGTGATGCTAAAAAGCCAAATTCAAAACAGTAGTTAAAATATATATTATTAAAAATTAAGAATTGAAGTTTAGTTTCCTAATTTGAAATGTATATCAAATAATAGAAAAAAAGTAAGGATAAATATTTGAAAAAACACCAAAACATTTTAATTGCAGGTTTTTATGGTGTTTTCCTGAGGGGACGTTTAAAAAAAAAATACAATGGGTAGGATTCAGTGCACAAAAATCTGGGTTAAAAATTCCTTCTTTACCCAGCTCCTTAGTACTTCCTTGAAAACCTCTTCTGGATGACTGCAACACCTACTATTGCATGGTAAACGGGAAAGGGAAAATTGCCTGCATTAGTAATTTAATAAGTAGTACAAATAACCTTTTGTGATGGTGGTGGAGTAGGAAAATTAAGCCAGGCTGGAGCAAAGTCATGCTGCGCCATTTAGGTCCAGTCTTCCAATCAGTGAAACAAGGCTTCAACACCTCATGACAATACCTGTCAAACAAATGTCATAAGTTTTTAAGTATGATATACTTTAATCCTGGGTCAATTAACAACTAAATACAACTAAATAACACCAATACATAATAGCTTTGCAAAGCCTATTTGGAAAAGAATGTTAAATGGACAACACAGAGAGATCTCATATTTTGAACCAAGAATTTTAAATGTCAACAATTTTAATGCTGTCATCAAAATTTACATTTTATCTAATTAAAAAAGATATATATTAGCATTTTAAGATGATGTTTGGATGTGAAAATGTTTCCTGTATAAACCCTTTAATCAAAACCTCCCATCTGCAAGTGAAGGAGAGAAGGACCTTACATCTTTAATTCATACTGCAGAAGGATTTTAAAAACTGGAGACAAGTTTTTTCTATACAATTATTTTCACCCCACCCAGTTAAGTCTCACCAAATAAAATGAGACATACTGTATTTTTCGGAGTATAAGACGCACCTTTTTTTCTCAAAAACAAAAAGGTTGAAAATCTGGGTGTCTTATACACCAAATACAACATTTTTTTTGCCTTCTAAAGCCCCGCCCCTTCACCAAAATGGCTGTGCATGCCCTTATGGAGGCTTTCAGAGAGCTCCTGGGGGCTGGGAAGGGCAGAAATGAGCAAAAAACTGCCCCCCACGCACCCACCCCCAGCAGCACTCTATAAGTCTCCATAAGGCTATGCATGCAATTTTTTTTGACAGAAATGGGCCTGTTTTTGCCAAAAACGGGCAGGTTTTTTGTTCATTTTTGCCCCCCCCCCTTCCCTGGGCCAGGAGCACTCTGCAAGCCCCCCCAAGGCTATTCATGCCTTTAAAAAAAAACGAGTTTTGGGGAAAACGGGCCATTTTTGGGAGGTTTGCAGAGTTCAAAAAACTTTTTTTTTCTCTTTTGGAAAGCTCTTTAACTGATTGATGAGAATTACATTGATCAAGTGCTGTACCAGCAGAAACACCTACTTATCTACTGTGTTTCTCTCTCTATTTCTCTCTCTATCCCTCTACCTACCTACCTACCTACCTACCTACCTACTACACACACTCTCTCCCTCTCCCTATCTACTGCATTTCTCTCTCTCTACTTCTCTATCCCTCTACCTACTTACCTACACACACTCTCTCCCTCCCTACCATATTTCTCTCTCTATTTCTCTCTATCCCTTTATCTACCTACATAACTACTCTCTCTCTCCCTACCTACTCTATTTCTATTTCTCTATCCCTCTACCTACCTACCTACCTACCTACCTACCTACCTACCTACCTCTCTCTCTACCTATCTCTCTCTCTCTCTCTCTCTCTCTCTCCTGGACTACTATAACACGCTCTACATGGGGCTGCCCTTGAAGAGTGTTCGAAGACTTCAGCTTGTCCAGAATGCAGCCGCGCGAGCGATTGTGGGTGCACCTCGGTACACCCACGTTACACCTATCCTCCACGAGCTGCACTGGCTGCCCATTGGTCTCCGGACACATTTCAAGGTGCTACTCGTTACTTTTAAAGCCCTACATGGTATCGGACCTGGTTACTTGAGAGACCGTCTCCTGCCAGTCACCTCCCAAAGACCTATTAGATCCCACAGACTAGCCTCCTCCAAATTCCATCTGCCGGCCAATGTTGGCTGGCGACTCCCCGGGGGAGGGCATTCTCTGTGGCTGCGCCGGCCCTCTGGAACGATCTCCCCATTGAGATCCGGACCCTTACCACCCTTCCGGCCTTCCGCAAAGCAGCTAAGACCTGGCTGTTCCAGCAGGCCTGGGGCTGTTGAACTATCCAGCCCCCTTCGAGGTTATGACTGTTGTTGTATTTTAAATTTCTGTTTTCTATTTTTATTTTTGTACCCCCTCCCCTTCTGTTTGTTAGCCGCCCTGAGTCTTTCGGGAATAGGGCGGCATACAAGTCAAATAAAACCTAAACCTATCTCTATTTCTCTCTCTTTATCCCTCTACCTACCTACACTCTTTCTCTATCTCTCTCTATTTCTCTCTCTATCCCTTTATCTACCTACCTAACTACTCACTCTCTCCCTACCTACTACTGTATTTCTCTCTCTTTCTCTCCTTGTCTATCCCTCTATCTACCTACCTACTTTTTTTTTAATTTGCCTCTACAAAACTTGGTGTGTCTTATACTCTGAAAAATACGGTACTTTGAATCATATAGAGACCACGTTATTTGCATAGCCTGTGACAAGATAGGCAGCAAATAAATTTAATAAATAAATAAAGCAAGGCTATTCACAATTAATAAAATAAATGTAAGGTAATCCTGGCGCTATAAATTGAGTGAGTAAAATACAAAAATATCCATCTTGAACTCCTGCAGAAAAGGTGAGATAATTTTTTTTTTAAAAAAATAACCAAACCACTTCCATATTTTAACAAGAAAATCATATGCCCAAAGATTTGAAATCTGTGCCCACAGATTTGAAATCAACTCAACAGTCTATCTTAACTTGGGCATAACTAAAGTTCAAAATTCTGATCACAGAAGAGATAAAAATAATGCCATACAGTAAATGAATCACTTATTTATCCTCCCCCACTCAAGTTAAAAATCAGTTCTGATTATATTTACATGTGGGTACTTTAAAAAGTATTGCAAATCCTACCCAAAACAAGTAATAAGGTATTGTTGAAGGATTCATAAAAATACATTCAAATTATCTCATCAATTATGCAGTGTATATGGACTTCAAAGCACAGGCAGGCTTATTAATATTAATATTATTTAATTATAACATTAAACTGAAGTAAATATTATATTTTTTCTTAAATCAATAACCCTAACCTTTACAGATCTAATTTAAGAAAACTAGCCCAGCAACCTTAAGAAGAGAAATATTTGTCAAGGAAAAAAGCCTTCAGTCAAACACTTTTCTAAAAAAACAGTTATCTCTTATTCTGCCCAGACTTTCATCCAGGTTTTCGGTAAGAATAGTTTCATAGGCATACACACCAAATACAAAATAGATCCAATCAGATTCACAATATTTATTCTGCAGCACATTTTCCATCACACTACTTTTCCCCCTTTTTCCTTCCCTTCTTTTTCCTTCCCTCCCTCCTTCATTCCTTTCCTTCTTTCAGCTATAGAAAACTGCCAGGATTATTTATATTACAATGCCCTCTTCTGCTTATTGAAATATACACAAGAATAATGCTGACATAAAAGAGTGGCATGAAACATCAAGCAATGATACAATACAGGTCTACTTTTATTGTTTCAGCACTTGTTCTTCATTTGACACACACCTATGGCAACCATGAAAGAGATTCCCCCTCCTCAAGAATATTTTCCAACAAAGCTGAAAAGATAGAAGGCTATTATAAAATATCGTTAAGTAATTTTAAAAGAATGAAGAGAGAAACTGCAAAGCATGGGGCTGCCCCTGAAGAGTGTCCGAAGACTACAGCTGGTCCAGAATGCAGCCGTGCGAGCGATAATGGGTGTACCTAGATACAACCATGTTACACCTATCCTCCGCGAGCTGCACTAGCTTCTCATAGGTCTCCGGACCCGCTTCAAGGTGCTAGTCGTTACTTTTAAAGCCCTACATGGTATTGGACCTGGCTACCTGAGAGACCGCCTCCTGCCATTCACCTCCCAACGACCAATAAGATCACACAGGTTGGGCCTCCTCCGGGTGCCATCGACCAGACAATGCCGGCTGGCGGCTCCCCGAGGGAGGGCCTTCTCTGTAGCTGCACCGGCCTTGTGGAACGAGCTACCCGCAGAGATCCGGACCCTCACCACTCTCCCGGCCTTCCGTAAAGCGACCAAGATCTGGCTGTTCCTGCAGGCCTGGGGCTGTTGATTAATTTCCAGCCCCACCTGATAGAATGAATGTTGTATTAATTTTTAATATTGTATTTTTAAATATTTTAAATGTTTTACTTTGTTGTGAGCCGCCCAGAGTCCCAAGGGAGTGGGCAGCATACAAATTTTATTAAAGTTCAAAGTTCAAGGATATTGGACAGACAGATAAAATTCTACTAAAGATAATGCATATAATTTGTTTCATAACCCCAGCTTGTTTACAAGCCAACCAAGCTGCAAAATGGGTATGCTTTTCTCCTTGCTCTAACAATTGGCAAAAGCATGTTATTTCTTTCAGCTCTATGCTGGCTAAACATAAACAGAAAGGCAAAACAAACTGCAACTTCTGAACTAGAAGAAAGTTGGAGGCATTTTTGTTTTTGTTTTTTCTGTGTGCTTGCCCTATTCCTTCTTTCCCTTTCTGATAGGGTCCTAAGCAAATTTCTTAGCACTTCCTAATTGGTTGACATGCCAACTCCCCAACTAGGTATATGTTGCTCCCAACCAAGAGAACACAGAATAGCTTTCTTTCCAACAATGTGCTGAATTTCTAACATTAGGTTAGGGGAAACTAATGGAATGATCTCCAAAGCTGTCAAAATACATCAATCCTATTCATAATTCCACACAAAAAGATAAGAGCCAATGTTTTGACAATCAAATTTGTTAATAATTTAGCAGTGTTCAGAAATAACCATGAAATAAATAAAAAATTGTGGCCAGTACCAAATCAGTTTTCATCTTCTCTTGCAACCTTTGTAATATATAAAAGGTGCAATGATTTGGAATTAAGTGATTTTTCTTTTCTTGCAAGGAGGGGGTGGGGGGAGTCGGCCAAGCAAACTCCCCTTCAGATTCAGTGACCTGAGCATGGTGAAAGAGAGGAATTCTCTTCAATGCCAGATCACTTCTGCTTTTCTATGTATGAACAAAAAGATGTTCTTTTCTCCATGCACAGAATGGTTTGGTTAGCACTAGGGGGAATGACTCCATCCATGAAGGGACAACTCTTAGCAAAAAAGAGGTTTCTCACAAAGCACTTTAAAAAGCTATGAAAAAAGAAAAAATGAAGCAACTGTTTACCAAGAGCAATTAACAGAAACTGCAGGAATGCTCAATGTTCATAACCACTAGCTTACGCAGATTGATATGGATTCCACATATTGAAAAAGCCAAGGAGCATTTTTTCTACAAGTAATGTTACATTTGCTTATTTTATTTTTATATATTAAAAATAAATAAATTTATATGGCTTCCCAACTCACACACAGGTCACTCTGGGTGGCTTACATCAAAAACTCACAATATAAAAATCATAATCCCCATCCCCATCGTAGCAGCAATACAATCATATTTATTAAAGAAGTCATATATGGTAAAACATTTTACATCCATTTTTTTTAAATGGCTCCCTGTAAACTATTACTTCTGAATCCAGGGTCTTCATATAAATTATCTTAGTATTTAGATAATGTGTTGGCTTCCAACTCCATTTGATGCAGTAGAATAAGATAGTAACATTGAACCTCAACTTTTTACTTTCACATAATAGTATAAACTAGCCATTTCTATCAAAAGAAATCTATCTAATCAGTAAAACCCAAAATCAAAGTTTCATTTTTCCACCTCAAGCACAAAGTCCAAAAGCTGTTTCCAAGTAGAAACAAAAATAATTGTGTTTTTTTCTTTTATCAAAGCAGTCAAGTTAGCCATTTGGAAGTCAACTCCTTATCTTTCTTTTTCCCTTCTTTTCTATACTTTTCCTTTCCTTTTTCCCTCTATTTTTCCTATTATTTGTTTTTGTTTTTTTATATTTTATATTATAAATTAATTTTAAAAATTGCATTAGATAATTATAAGAATTATCTAAATTCACATAGTAGAATTTTGTCACTCAATCTAAGCAGATTTCATCTCTGAACACCTAAGGATGCTTCTTGCAAATGCCATGTATCCTGAATAACTCAGAATAATAGACTACAAAGATAATTTAACTAAACAGAAAATATATTACATCTATATGGAGAAAATTACCTTTACAGAGAAATGTATCTCATTTCCAAAGAAGAATGTCTTTAAGTTTGATGACATACCATCACACAATTAAGAATGCTCTCATACTTTGAATTAATGCAATCCTACTATTAGTACCTTACTATTACAATACCTTACTATTATAATTACAATACCTTACTATTACAATACCTTACTATTAGTTTACAATTCCTATTATGTATAATGTTAAAAAATAGGTATTGTAATTGGGGGGGGGGAATTGGGAAGACATGAAGATGTTAACACATACAAGTTCTATATGTTTATTCATTAGGATGAGAGGCAGTTATTCATGGAACTCTGTTCTGTAAACCACATTCTAATCTTTACATGGAAGTCCATTTTTATGTTACTTTCTTTACAAACTATCTCTCAGCAGTGCTTCCAGATAAATCAAGATATTTTTTTTAAAAAAAGTAATGTATTAAATGCATGGGGAAAAACAGCTTCACTTGGAAACAAAGAGTTCCAAGTGAACAACATTGGTGCCATGAAAATGTTTTACAAAGAGATCTCCTTGTTATTATTCTGTTAGCTGGTGGAATATCTAGAAGATATCTTCTAAAAAGACTTGGAGAAAGTTATAAAAAAATTTCTCAGGTAGTGGAGAAAGGTAGTATTATCTAGTCTATCGGATAGTTAGCTTCAGAATGTTGAATTTAAATCAACATTCCCACCATTATTATCTCATATATTTCTTAAAGAGACAACCTGTTAAAAAAGAGCCAAATAATATTTTAATGTTTACAATACTGTGTGTTTGGCAAAACATATCTTATTTTCATTATTATTTTCCATTTTTTAGATAATGAAGTTTCTTCCAATATTTTTTGATATAGTTTCCTGTGACTAGCAAAAAGTTTCTGACCTTAAATATGGGAATATAAAAAACTGTATCACTGATTATGTTGCTTTAGCTTTTTTGTTATTGTCCATATTATATACCCAAGACTTTTTAAAAGCATTACGTGCATTCCATTAAACTTATCTTAACCAGGTTAAATACACCAAACTCTTTCAACCATGCACTGTAAAGCCAACTCTAGTTTCTCCCCATCTTTATTATCAATCTTGTTAATATAAATTCTCACACACTTCTGTTAAGAGTTCCTTCAAAGGACCAATATATTACATGTAAGTTGACTATATTCTATTATCTGGACCCTGTTCTAGTTGTGTTAAAACTGCAAATATACGTTCAGCTTTTGACCTACCTTGATGCCAACTGAAAAAGATTAGCATGCAGGCCAAATCTAATAAAGGGAACTAATTTCAATATGAGTAAAATTATTAAAAACCAAGCAAAGCATAATAGCAAATTGTAAACCGTTAACCGATATATTACTGTGTTTCTTTTCATCCTTGACTGAGGAAACAGATAGTTCAAGTTTCTTACAAATGCCAAATGGGGGAGGGGCTCTTCCACAAAGAAAAGTGTCACATCACAGATGCCAGCTTTCTGGGTCCCATCAATGGTATTATTTGATGAAAAGGACTCAGAGCAGAGAACACCAAGGACCCCAGAATTAATTATAAAAAAGTGAAGTACAAATAATTAAAAGATTTAGGCCAGGGGTGTCAAACTCAATTTCATTGAGGGCCGCATCAGAGTGATGTCTGACTTTCGGAGGGGGGGGTGGCAGGATAGGGGTGGCCAGCTCGACATCACTCATGTCAGGGGCACCTGTGGTGGCCAAGTGCTAAGGCAGACTTCCCCTCAGACCATTCCTATCTCATTATAATATCCTTCCTTCAGAAGCCATACAGATTCTTAACCATCTGCCTTTCATGGTGGAGATCACCTTGTTTCCAGGGACCCTGGCTGGAAGGAAACAAATGGGGCTTCCGACTTCCTGTTCGCCCTGGTTCTTCTGAGGTAAATCCTCAGGACCCTCTTCGTGTCCAAGGTGTGCCTCTTTCTCTCTAATGGGTGAGAAGGGTCCGGGCAGAAATGGGCAATATCAGCTCCTGCGAGCGATGGAAACAAGAGCACACCTTGGGTATGAAGGAGGGGTCCAACCTTAGCACTACCCTGTCCTGGTGGAACACGCAGAGATCTTCCCTGTAGACAGTGCCTGCAGTTCAGAAGTGTCAGGAACTTCAGAGAGACAGTACGTAATGGATCAAACAGAGGGCCTGTCAGAGCGTCCAACACCTTGTGTCCCAGGAAGGGTACCTGTGCACCATGTGTGGTTTAAGATTGGAGGCCCCCTTGAGGAACCACCTGATCATCGGATGGTGAGTCAGTGTCTGAGATCTTCCACCCAGGAGTACCGATGAAATGGCCAAGACCTGTCTCCTAATCGTGTTGGGAGCCAACCGTCTGTCCAGCCTCGCCTGAAGGAAGTCCAGAACTTGTGCAAGTGGCCCTGACCGGATCGAGGCCCCTAGAGATGCACCATGTTGAAAAGGCCCACCATGTAGCACCATAAATGCGCTCCGTGGAGGGTCTGCGAGCTGCCTGGATAGTCTGTATAACCCTGGGGGAGGAGAGATCTTCCCTCAGGATGCTCCACTCAAACGCCAAGCAGTCAACTGGAGCCACTGAGGGTCAGGGTGTTCCAGTGATCCCTGACTGAGGGGGATCCTCTCCTGGGGGGTTCTCCAGGGCCTGTCCACCAAGAGGAATTGGAGATGGCAAACCAAGGTCTTCGGGGCCAATGTGGGGCAATCAGTACCACCTCTGCCCCCTTCTGCAAGATTTTTTGTATGACCCTGGGAATCAGGGGTAAGGGTGGATAGGCATAGAGGAGCCCCCCGTGTCCGGTACCTGGAGTAAAACCTCGGGAACTGGGCATTGAGAGGGGTGGCGAATAGGTAAACCTCTCGGCATCCGAAGTGCTCTGCCAGCTCCTCAAAGATTGCTGGCTGCAGCTTCCACTCTTAATTGTCCACCTCGGTCCGGCTGAGCCAGTCAGCTCTGATGTTCTCCACCCATGCTATATGTTCTGCCCTCAGCGAATGCTGCCTAAGGTCATAGGCTATCCAAGGTGCTTCTGCGATTTCTCATAGTCGGACATGCAATTCTGAGTTTGTGGTGAGTTCCGGCATGGGGACTGGCCTGTCTGACCCTTTTGCCATGGCTAGAAGGGTGCTATGATTCTATGACTAGGATTAGCTCAAAAATTTTCTTGAGTGTATTATGAATTCTTTGAGTTCAATTCACTTGTCGGACTCTAGGGTGCGTTGCCAAAATTTGTAGATGCAGGCGCAGTTCACGTGTCAGCCACTAGAGTGCATTGCAAAACTTTGTAGATGCAGGCGCAGTTCACGTGTCAGCCACTAGAGTGCATTGCAAAACTTTGTAGATGCACACACAGTTCACTGGTCAGCCACCAGAATGCGTGTAAAGATGAAGTGAGGAAAGCTAAGGCTCACAATGAAGAAAGGCTTGCCACAAAAGTAAAAAATAACAAAGAAAGCTTCTTCCAACATGTTAAAAACAAGAAAAAAGTTAAGGAAACAATTGGTCCATTGCTGGGAGAAAGTGGCAAGAAGGAGAAAGCAGAACTATTTAACTCATGTTTTGCATGTCTTTACCCAAAGGGATAAAACAGTCCAACCTATCAAAAACAGCACCACAAAAATCAGATTAGGAACACAAGTTGAAATAGGGAAGAAAATGGTAAGTGAGCACCTGTCTACCCTAGACGAGTTCAAATCACCAGGACCAGATAGATTACACCCCAGGGTTCTGAAGGAACTAGCAGACGTGATCTCAGAACCACTGAACTATATCTTTCAGAGATCCTGGAGCACCAGGGAACTACCAGATGACTGGAAAAGAGCTGATGTGGTTCCAATCTTCAAAAAAAAAGGGGGGGGAACAATCCAGGAAACTATAGACCTATCAGCCTGACCTCAATACCAGGAAAGATTCTGAAAAAAGATAATCAAGCAACGAATTAGCGAACACCTAGAAGCAAACAAAGTAATAGCTAAAAACCAACATGGGTTTGTCAAAAACAGATCATGCCAGAGTAATCTTATTGCATTCTTTGATAATGTGACAAAAGTAGTGGACCAGAGGAATGCCGTCGATATAGTTTACTTGGACTTCAGTAAGGTATTTGATAAGGTAGACCATAACCTACTACCAGATAAAGTAGAAGAATGTGGGTTAGACAGCATCACCACCAGATGGATGTGTGACTGGCTGACCAACCGTACTCAACGTGCAGTCCTCAGCGGAACTGCATCTTCATGGAGGGAAGTATGCAGTGGAGTACCCCAAGGCTCTGTTCTAGGCCCAATACTCTTCAACAACTTCGTCAATGATTTGGATGAGGGAATAAATGGGGAACTCATCAAATCTGCAGATGACACCAAGCTGGCATGAATAGCCAACACTCCAGAGGATAGGCTTAAGATAGACAAACTTGAACATTAGGCACTATCTAATAAAATGAAATTCAATGATGAAAAGAGTAAGGTTCTACATTTAGGCAAGAAAAACAAAATGCACAGGTACAGTATAGGTGGTACCTTGCTCAACAGTAGTAACTGTGAAAGGGATCTTGGAGTCCTAGTGGACAACCATTTAAATATGAGCCAGCAGTGTGCAGCAGCTGCCAAAAAACCAATACAGTTCTAGGCTGCATAAACAGAGGGATAGAATCAAGATCACATGAAGTGTTAATATCACTCTATAATTCCTTGGCAAGGCCACACCTGGAATATTTGCATTCAGCTTTGGTCACCACGATGTAGAAAAGATGCGGAGACTCAAGAAAGAGTGCAGAGAAGAGCAACAAAGAGGATTAGGGGACTGGAGGCTAAAACATATGAAGAACGGTTGCAGGTACTGGGTATGTCTAGTCTGATGAAGAGAAGGACTAGGGGAGACATGATAGCAGTGTTCCAATATCTCAGGGGCTGCCCCAAAGAAGAGGGAGTCAAGCCATTCTCCAAAACACCTGAGGACAGAACAAGAAGCAATGAGTGGAAACTAATCAAGGAGAGAAGCAACTTAGAACTGAGGAGGAATTTCCTGACAGTTAGAACAATTAATCAGTGTTAACAGCTTGCCTCCAGAAGTTAGGGCTGCCCCAACACTGGAAGTCTCTAAGAAGATGTTAGATAGCCATTTGTCTGAAACGGTATAGGGTTTCTTGCCTAGGCAGGGGGTTGGACTAGAAGACCTCCAAGGTTCCTTCCAACTCTGCTATTGTGTTGAATTCTGCTCTTTGCCTAGTCACCCCCACCCTTGGATGGACCTTCAGGGGTAATCTCTAACCTGATTGGAGGCTCTTTTGCCCCTCCAGTGGGGCTGTCGGCTTTAGAAGTGAGGACTTGATTCCTGCCTGTGTCCTCTGAGCTGCAGGAGGCCACCATCTTGGGCCATATGGGGCCTCTCCTCACCCTTCTTGCAGGCTCTGCAGGGCAAATACAAGAGCCCTGCCTCTCAGGGCTTTGAAAAAAAAACAGCTTGTGCTACTAAGAGCTGCTGTGCTTTCACCTGTGGCCTCCTGCTGTTAGCAATCCTTTCTCTTCCTTAAAGGGGAAGTTTTTCCTTAAAGGGAAGACCTTCTTTAAAGGGGAAGCCTCAGGAACGATCTGAGCCTCATTGCCCTGTCTGGGCTTCTCTGGCTAGTCAGGAACTCAGAAAAGGATTGAATATGGCTTGCATAAATCGTGATAGCAAGGTTGCTGGAACACAGGATGACAAAGCCCGAAGTGTCCAAGGGAATCCTCACCTCGAGGGAGGGGTCCCCTTCTGCAGCCCTGCCAGGTGAAGAGAAACCTGGTAATCTTTCCTCGGGTTCCAGGCGGAGAGGGGGGGTTCTTCCTGCTGCTGGCCTTGTGGCAGATGCCTCTGCCTTTCATAGTTGGAGCTAGGCTTGGGGGGGGGATTGATCCACAGCCTGCCTCTTTAGCCCCCTTGATGGAGATATGCCTCCTTTTGGCCTTTGCTTCCCTCCCCCGCCCTTGGCTGATGCCTCTGTGATGGTTTCTAATCTTTTTAAGGGCTCCTCAGTGCCTCGTGGTTGCTGGCTGCAGGGCTGAGTGCTTGGCTCCTGCCGGCCTCCTCTGAGCTGCTGGGGGCCACCATCTTGGACCACGTGGTTTCAAAAATGCCTCCCAGCTCCAAATTCAAAAAGCTCCACTTTGCTGGAGCACATGGAAACGGCTTGTGCCTTTGCAGGCTGCTGCGCGGCTTCCACTGCCACTGGGGGCTCTCTCTCTCACCTCCCCCTGCTCTTTCTGAGCCTCTCCGGCTCTCCTCTTGTTCTCTGGTGATCGCTGCCAGCGCAGGCACTCCGAGGCATTTTTAAACACCGTGGTTCATCGCTCAACCCCTGAGGGGAGCAGGGGAGCGCTCCAGCGCCATTAGAGCCTCCTTGGGCATTGCCCATGCTGCAGGGGCCTTTGCGGAGCTCGCTTGCCTATCTTTGGTGAAAGTCCTCACTTAGCACCCTGGGTCTCGTTCTGTGACCTGGGCTGCGTGCCATCTTAGCGGTTGCTGCGCAGGCTTTCTACCCCCATTGGGGGTTTCCTCAGCCTCTAGTGATTGATCAGGCAGCGTGGAGGCAATTTCGATCACTTTTGCAGCAATTTAAAAATTTTCCTTTAAGTTTCTTCAGGATCCCAGGATGAACACAGCCGTCCGTTGATGGACTGAGTCGATAACTGGGTGGAGCTTGGTGACCAAGGCGTGGCTAAAAGAGCTTATCTGACTTAGTCCAATCAAGAGAGGACAAAGTCAACCCATCCTGGATACTCCTCCCCTCACTATGGAGAAAACAGAGCTCAGGAGGGTAGTATGTGGCCCTACTGGGCCCAGGAAAATGAAAGTCGGGGGACCGTGCGTGGGCCTCCCATGCTCCATTTTTGCTGCCAGAGGCACCACAGGCTGGTCCTGTGCTGTTTCCAGGGCAGCCCCGCAGGAGGATCTAAGCACCCCACAGGCCAGATCCAGCCCGTGGGCCTTGAGTTTGACACCCCTGATCTAGACTGTCATGGTGATTACAGTTTTCCACTATAGCTTCAATTATGTATTAATTATAAAAGTCACTTTTAAAAAACTAGGACTCACTATTAAGCTTTAAGCAAAGAATATATATTAGGAACCATATTAAATGCATTATAAATTGACCAAAATTATAAGCTACAGTAAGTTGATTCAATACTAGGAATCTATTGAAATTAGAATATCCTATGTAGTTAAAAAGGGGACGCAGTGGCTAAGCATGTCGATCAGAAAGGTCGGCAGTTCGAATCCCTAGTGCCTAGTGAGTGAGCTCCTGTTACTTGTCCCAGCTTCTATCAACCTAGCAGTTCGAAAGGACATAAAAATGCAAATAGAAAAATAGGAACCACCTTTGGTGGGAAGGTAACAGTATCTTCGGACAGCGTTGGCTCTTCGGCTTAGAAATGGAGATGAGCACCATCTCCTAGAGTCAGGAACAACTAGCACATATGTGCAAGGGGAACCTTTAGCTTTACCTTTATGTAGTTAAAATTCAGACCTCATATATAGAAAAGGGGAAAGTCTATATTAAATCCAGAAAATGGTTTCTAATCAGAACTAAATTACGTATTAGATTTACTTTTAAGGTAGAGTTAATCTGGACATCAAAACATATTCCCACAATTTGGAAAACTAGCCTTCCAAGAAAGGAATTGAAACGTCTTTCTGGTAAGAAGCATACCGTATTTTTCGGAGTATAAGATGCACTTTTTCTTCCCCTAAAAGAGGGTGAAAATCTGGGTGCGTCTTATACACTGAATGTAGTTCTGCCCACTCGCCGGCCCAACCCTCTGGCCTCTGCCTCCCAGCAATTTGCCTCCTTTTTTTCTTGTTTTCCTCCCCAAAAGCTAGGTGTATCTTATACTTCGGAGCATCTTATACTCCAAAAAATATATTACATCCTTAACATTTACAGTTTAAAGTTAACTCTCTACACTCTGAAGACTATATTGTTTAGTAAAATTTAATACAATGTAATAAAATATTGGAGATTGAACTGAGAATTCAACATTAAAATGCTCATAAAAATGAGCCTACCTAAGCCAGATACCATCATCAATCATATTAAAAGCCACCAAGAAGGCCAGTACTGAGCTATACATCCCAAGGCCTTTAGAAGTTATCGACAAGGGAACTCAATGCTGTCTCCATTCTATGACTATGCCTGGGTACACACTCTGTATCCTTCAGAGCCCTTGGAAGTTGCAGCCTGACCACCTTCTTTATAGTATTCCCTAAAAATCAAAGGTTGGAAACTGGATGTAAATTGTCGAGTTTGGTCAAGCAATGTTTTATTCAGAAGATTGCCCCTTCATATTAATTAACCATTATCTCATTCCAACTACATTCACTTCCACTTTTCATTATGGCCTTGATGAGTTAAGAGGGACATGGATGTAACAAACATGTGACTCAGGGGTGGGTTTCTCGCCCCGTTCCAACCGGTTCGGTTGGAACGAGGCCGGCGGCATCCTCGCGCACGTGTGCGGCGTCCTCGCGCACGCATGCGTACTAGCGTCTGCGCGATGCTCCAGCTGCTCCTGGAGGATCGCGCAGGCGCTGTATGCGTTCTGCGCATGCGTGGAAGCGCAGAATTCGTAAAAACCGGGTAAGGAGCGGGCGCGGGTGTGCGGGCGCGCGCGGGTGCGGGGGGGGGGGCTTCGCCATTCCCGGAAGTTACTTACTTCCGGGTTCGGCGACCAACCGGATCGCAGGGACCGGTGCGAACCGGTTGAAACCCACCCCTGATGTGACTAGTACAAAATTCTGAGGACTCTGACAAGACAGACTCCAAATCTTCCCGGACAGACAGTAATTAATCAATTCTGTAGGATCTGTACACCCAGATCCATTTAGAGCAGATGCAAGCAACCCTATTTGCTAGATGTTAGAATACTGCTCACAATAGACCTGCAAACATCTTCTAGACTCTCCTTCCCCAAGGTGTTGGGGTTCCACAATCTTTCCAGCTCGGCAGACTCGCAGAGGCAGTGGCAGCAAGGGAGAGAAGGGATGGTTTCGTGCACATACATCACTTTTACAACGCAGCATCCCGCTTGTGCTTGCCCACCACTTCCACAGCCTGATTCCAAATGGGCCTTGGAGTGGTTGAGGGTCCCTGCCCAAGAGGATCTAGATAGATCTAAGCACGTCATTGGCTGGCTATCCACTGATGAAGTGACCAGAAAAATAACATTCTAACACCACAAAGTAATCCCTAATAAATGCTTTTACCTGTATTAAGTCAGATTTGCTCTTTGCTTTCCACCAGGTGCACTCAAGGTACCTCTTATCTCACCATCTCCGGACTCCTCTTAAAAATCAGGAGGTGCTCCAAGGTCAGTGCTGGTAGTCCCCAACTTAACAACCATTCGTTTAGTGAGCATTCAAAGATACAACAGCGCTGAAGAAAGTAATTTATTTTTCCACACTTACATCTGTTGCAGTATCCCCTTGGTCACATGATCAAAATTCTGGCACCGGGCAACTGGCATGTATTTATAACAGTTGCACTGTCCCTGGGTCATACGATCACCATTTGTAACCTTCCCAGCTGGCTTCCAACAAGCAAAGTCAATGGGAGGAAGCTGGATTAACTTAACAACTATATCATTCATTTAACAACAGTGGCAAAAAATGTCGTAAAAAAGGGCAAAACTCACTTAACAATCACTTTGTTCAGCCTGAACCGGGCTGAATTTGGGTCATACGTCAAGGTCTATGTGTAATAGGAAGGGGTTGCAAAGATGCAATCTGGTCTAAGATTATAGTTGACCTCACATATCAAACAGCAATTGAAGCCTCAGATAAACTATTTATCAAAGTCTACAGACATTCCAAATGTTCCCTTTGAAATCCAGTCTGATCAATAAGATGCCTGAGATAGACAAATCAAATCAAACTTTCCTGTATTAAATAACAGTCACAAAAAATTTCCAAGTGTTTACAGAATTATCAGATCATGAGGAATAACCTGACCTATCCACATCATGTGTGGTCACACCAATACACTGCCACACCTGAAACCTGGCTGGGCTATGTCTTTTCCATATCCAGCCATGCTTTATTTATACACACCAGGACAGCTCTCTGTTTCATTATTAACTCCTACATGAGGTGAACTTTAATACAAACCAACCAGGCCTTAAATAGCAAGACATCAGTTGGGCACAGGTGGTCTCATGACTAGATATTCGAATCCAGGAGACTGGAACACATATCAATTTAAGACACCAACACTGTCTTTTCTGAGAGTGGTCCACCCTCCATCACCCAATGTATTTTCCTCTCCAGATTTATCACTAGGATGTTACTACCCACACTTTCCTGCCCAAGTAAGCCAGAATCTTCCTAGCCAAGGCATCCCTCCTCCAGATACAGATGGCATATTTGCATAATAATTGGACAGACTAGTTTCACAGCCACTCCTGCAAAGCACTCAGCAGGAGTGGCTGCTCCCCTCATACAGCTTGTCAGCCTTTGAGATTAAAAAAACCTATCAGCTTAATGCAGTAATTATGGTAGTTATTTATTTATTTATTTATTTATGCATCCTGCCTTTATTATTTTCACAAATGACTCAAGGCAGCAAACATATTCAACGCACCTTTCTCCTCCTATTTCCCCCGCAACAAACCTGTGAGGTGGATTGGGCTGAGAGAGTGACTGGGCCAAAGTCACCCAGCTGGCTTTCATGGCTAAGGTAGGACTAGAATTCACTGCCTCTTACTTTTTAGCCTGCTGTCTTAACCACTACCAAACTACCTCTCTAAAGAAGACCAATAAGACCTATTCAAGTTCAAATTCAGCACAAAACTCATTTTGTACCACTTTAATGTGGTACACTTTATTATGTCTTATCCACTGTACATTACAGTATTCTTGAAGGTACAATGCCTTATACAATCTAATATATCTAGATAAATTATTCTTGATAAATCCATGCTGAATTCTAATAGTGGAACACACTATATTAATGCTTGCAATAAGTAGATTCTTGCAGCCATTATGTCATAATAGTTTGCCTCACAAAGGGCCAGGCTGGGCACGCTTTCAGCTGGGAGAAAGAAAGTAACAAAGGGAAATGGGGAAGAGATAGGTGGGTAAGAGGAGCTGAAGTGCATAAGTGCAAGTGGAAGCACCCAAATGTTGATTGTATGACTGTGGGAATGTTGCCACAATCATAAGTTCATTGACCAGGCCTGGCTACCATTTGTTCAACACCACTGTAACTTTAAATGGTCAGTGAATAAATTGCTAACCAAGAACTATCTGTACACTGTTTCCTGTCCAAGAATATTTATTATTATGTAATTATTGGAACAACCCTCCAAAAGATAAGCCAAATCAGCACAGTCCAGAAAAATAAGCCAAACATTTTGGTGCTTCCAACAATAGTATGTGCGCATTGCTAAGATAAAGGTTTCCCTGTCAAACATGACTGACTCCAGGGCATGGTGCACATCTCCATTTCTTGGCTGAGAGAGACAGCGTTATCTGAAGACCATTTCCATGGTCATGTGGCCAGCATGGGCTATCTTCCCACCAAAGTTCTACTTATTAATATATTTGCATTTGCAGGTTTTGGAACTGTTAAGTGGGCAGGATCTGGGGCAAGTAAAAGAGCTCATGCTGTTGCGCAGAGCTTGGGCCTCGAATCCAGGCTGTCAGTTCTCCAGCTAACAAGTTCAGCATCTTTAAGCGCATAGCATCAGTTAATTAATATATTACTAGGTATTAATACATATTATCCAGAAAGTAAGTTGAGCATTAGAAGCACATTTAAATGAATATAGTACATATACACATGTATCAAACACCATAGGTTGCTAACTCAGGAAATGGACAATATAGTGGTACCATTTACAACCTAAATGCAATAGATTGGGCAGAACCAATTTCATTGTATTTAAGTACAATGACAATAAAGATTATACTTAACAGAGAGAAAGGCCAGTGAGAAATGCCAATAATTCAATGATACCCTTTAAATTAGTTATAAAACCTCACATCATTTATGTATATCAGTTTACCCAATAGACTATTGTTTGCGTGTCTATTTTAATATTTTAATTAGACTCTTATGAAGCTGAAGATCTCATTCTATTCAAATCTATCAGGTTCTTTACATGTAACCTAAGATGATATTTCTATATAAATCATTTCTTTTTAATGGAAAATTAATGAAACAAACTATTGAAAACACAGTTTATCACAAGATTACCAACATTCCATGCATTCTTAGTTTCAATAGTAATCATCCACTGTCACACAAAAGGAGTTGCATCAGAACATTATATGGCAGGGTGCAAACCCACTGTAGTACCAGCAAGTTACACAACTGGAGAGAAGATACCTATCCACATGAATGATTCAGGCTGAATGGGTACCCACAAGCATTTATTACAAGATACCTGTGCAACATGCAAGGAAGAGAAATGAAGAAGGTATAAGACCAACTATATGACACATCCTGCCATACATCAAAAACATTTACAAAGCAGTGCAATACAGCTTCCGACATCTGCAAGAGGGCATTGCACACTGTCCAGAGGCTATCATACAAGGCAAATCATGCACTGCAAAGATGACTTGGAGGTGGAAGATACTGCTAATGAAATCTACCGGATCCCTTGCATGGATTGCCCCTATCACTATGTAGGAAGACAGGGAGGAAGCTAACCACCAGATTGCATGAATACAAGGGAGCAGTCAGATGAAAAGGCCCAAACTCATTGGCAGCCTCTCATTGCAATGAATAAGGACATGCATTCAATTTCACAGCTACTAAAAGTTGTTGGCCATGCAGATAAAAAGACAGCCAGGGAAATGATTGAAACCTGAGAAGCAGGCCCCTTGCCAGTCAACAGGAATGATTTACTACCAGCTTATCAGGTATTTAGGAGCCTGATGACTTGGAAGCACAACACAATAGGACAGCACCACATAAACATGATGCAAACCCAAAGCACATATTCTGATAGACAGAAGTTCCCCTGACAATAGGCTCCAGCACAAGTCCGAAAGCTCGGAAGACTAAACCTCTGGTCCTGGTGATCGACCCAGGTTGGATGGTACAATCACTGCCCAGATGTTGACCAGAGCAGCCCAATTGTCAATTTATTTTAGTTTTTTCACAATTAACAATTACAAGCATCAAAGTAATATTTATTTCATGTTAAACTCATTAGGGATTAGGTAAGGTTTTATTATTTGTATTGTTTATCAGTTTACAGTTGTGTTTGCATATATACAGAATAACCCCACAGGTAGCAAATAAATTTAATAAATAAATAACACACACACCAAAAACATCACCTAAGTAAAAGCACATTATCTTGTGGTAGCCAAGACATGGACTTAACAGAACTTGAAAAATAAAGTATTGAATGCAGATTTCCTCCACCAATTTCTTAAATTGGAGGATTTGTTAATCTTATAATTTATAATCTTACAACATGAAGACTATCTAGGACAATATTTTCATGTTTTTCACTTCATAATTTAAAAAAAACATTTTTGGCAATTGTGATAAAGAATATAAGTTACAAAAAGTGTGCTTCATACAGCTTGGTACATCAGGGGACCATTTTTCCTCTTCATTAATTTAGCATGCCTATACTGTTGAATAGTCTCATAAATGCAGATTGTCACTCAAAAGTACAAAAAAACCCATCTGTTGAAATCAGTTTATGCTGTTAAAAAAATAAAAGAATCTTCTTTACTTTATGTCTAATTAGTCCTTCACAATCCAATCCCCACTCCTACACATACAAAGCCTCCTTTAAAAGTGGCTATATTGCCTACAGATAAACTTCAATAGAGACATAAGTTACCTAAACACCCAACAACAAAGTAGTAAGAATCCACTTTTGAACAAGCAACTCAAGTTGAAATCCTTACTAAGCAATTAAGGTTAGTATATAAAACTTCAGATAAAACATGTTTCCTACTCTATTAACAGGGCTGGAGAAAATATAGAATACAATTGTCATGCAAATGTTAAATATTGATGTTTTTAAGTTTTTATGCATTTTTAAAGTATTTATTTATCTTAATAATCCTCATAGCTATTTTAGAAAAAATGATGAGACTTATCCCTAGTGCTGCAGATGGGATGGCAGAACGAATAGTTTGCCTAAGGTTATGCAATGAATTCATGCACAAGAAAGGATTTGGTCTGGAAAATGTGTGCATAAAGAATCTTTTTAATGGAATTAAAAGTTTCTGTGTTTGCAACCAACAAGAACTGGAACTCATTTCTACCATTTTTCTATTCTTAATTTCAACAGCATATATATCTGAAAAATTAGTGTTATCACATGCTCTGTTCTGTCTTGCCCTCAACTTCTTGCTTAGCTACCACAAAACTTTATAAACATGAATCCTAACAGAATTAAACTAAAAAGATCCTGATAAGATTTTATATACATTTGTATACATTTTTGTTTACATTTGCTGAAGTTGTGAGACAGATACAGGTGGTCCTCATTTATCAAACACTCAGCAACCATTCAAACCTACAATAGCGCTGAACCAATGACAGTTACAACCATTTATTGTATTGTTGTTGCATGTAGTCATATGAATATGATTTGCAACCTTCCCGGCTGGCTTCCCACAAGCAAAGTCAATGGGGAAACTGGCAGGAAGTTGCAAGTCACAAATATGATTTTTCGATTTATGACTGCATTTCTTAATGCCAGTTTCTGATACCAATTAACATTGTTAAGAAAAAACTGTCTGCAATTAATAAGATAGCATGCCACAAATTTTACATAGAAATGTGTCGATTCTAGAACAATGAAAAATAGAACTTAGAAATACCACAATTTATCATAATCTATGACAAATATTTTTTCTTCTGAATGCCCCACTAAGAATTTGATATATATATTTTTTTTAAAAATGTAATATGCAGTTTGAAATTTTGAGATGCATTTTCAAGTATGCCTCAAGAGTAAAATGGCATACATATCTCTTTGGATCATGGTCCCAAATATACTTGGTTAATTTATTAAGTTGCACATAAAACTAAATGCATGTAATTTTCTTCTAATTAAAACCAAGGTCACTTGGTCCTCTGAAAAACAAGCTTCAGAAGCATGAATATACCTTTCTGCAACACCCCAGCAACTACTCTTTTTCCCCATCAAAGCTATTTCATAACTCTGGGAAAAGACACAACTGCTTTAAATGTTTCAGAGCATTACATGAATACTCTGAAATGCTTCCTTGGAATCAAATGCAAAGCATAGTCATTTAAATATTATGAATACATGCCCTAACCTTTTGATAGCCTAAATAATACCCAACCCAAAGATCCACAAAATAGATTGTCTATTTGTCAGGGAGTAGAAATATAGGGAAAGGTATGCTTTGAGCAATAGATACATGAAAATTGAAAAAAGAACATTCCAACTTAAATTCCATTTATCTTTCACTGTAAAAATGTCATGTACTCACTAAACAAAGTTATTTGTTGAACATTTAAGGCTTTAAAGTAATTACCATATTTTTCGGAGTATAAGACGCACCTTTGAAGAGGCAAATTTTAAAAAAAATAGATAGAGGGATAGAGAGGGAGAGAAAGAGAGAGAAATACAGTAAGTAGGTAGAGAGAGAGAGAGAAACACAGTAGATAGGTAGGGAAAGAGAGAGAGAGAGAGTAGATAAGTTGGTAGGTAGAAGGATAGAGAGAGAAAAATAGAGAGAAATACAGTAGATAGGTAGGGAGAGAGAGTTAGGTAGGTAGGTAGAAAAAGGGATAGAGAGGGAGAATAGCAATAGCAATAGCAATAGCAGTAGACTTATATACCGCTTCATAGGCCTTTCAGGCCTCTCTAAGCGGTTTACAGAGAGTCAGCATATTGCCCCCAACAATCTGGGTCCTCATTTTACCCACCTCGGAAGGATGGAAGGCTGAGTCAACCCTGAGCCGGTGAGATTTGAACCGCTGACCTGCTGATCTAGCAGTAGCCTGCAGTGCTGCATTTAACCACTGCGCCGCCAAAGCTCAAAGAAATAGAGAGAGAGAGAAAATAGAGAGAGAGAGAGAAATACAATAGATAGGTAAGTGTTTCTGCTGGCACAGCACTTGATCAATGTAATTCTCTTCAGTTAGCTTTCCAAAAGGAAAAAAGTTTTTGCACTCTGCAAACCTTCCAAAAACAGCCCGTTTTTCACAAAAATGGGCCTGTTTTTTTTTAAAGGCATGAATAGCCTTGGGGGGGGGGGGGGCTTGCAGAGTGCTCTTGGGAAAGGTGGGGGGCCGAAAACAAACAAAAAACAGTTTTTTGCATGCATAGCCTTATGAAGGCTTATAGCTGGGAGGGGGGAGGTCCGTTTTTTGCTCATTTCTGTCCTCCCCAGCCCCCAGGAGCTCTCTGAAAGCCTCCATAAGGCTCTGCACGGCCATTTTGGTGACGGGGCAGGGCTTGGGGAGGCAAAAAATGCTGTATTCAGTGTATAAGACGCACCCAGATTTTCAGCCTTTTTTTTTTTGAGAAACCTTATGCTCCGAAAAATACGGTAAATTGGCAACTATAAGAAATTATTTAAAACTACTGTTTAAGTAGCCCAAAGTATGTTTTATTTATTATATGTAATTTATACTGAGAAACAGGAAAAACCATACAAACTGCAATAAATGGTACTTACTTCTGAATTAGATTGCTGTGTCCATTTTATATGAGGTAGCACTGGATTCTGTTGAAAATAAACCTGCAACATTTAAAAATATTAAAGCATTAAATAAACAAGTGTGCTCTCTATCCTAATTAAATGTGTAGCTTTTTTGTTTAATAGAAATACAAACCAAATACAAATTTATCAATCACTATTAATCAGTTCTCAGCAAGATCAAATTAATCTACAGATGTTCTGAAAGCCCAGTTAAAATTCTATTTCTAATTAGAACCAATTCTAATTCTATTTTGTACAAGAAGATTCCACACCTTGCATTCAGTCCTTTGCAACACCAATTATTAACCTTATTTCCAGATTCTGGAAACCATCACTAATATAATCCAAATAGCGAAGAGACTATGAAATACTAACATTATGGAGGAAACCAAATGTCCGCATTTTGGCTCAGCAGTGCTACCTAAAATAGGTAGCAGAAAGGTTTTAATAGCAAATCTTTGTTGAGTAAACTCTTACAACTCACACAATATGCTAGAAAATACTGTAATGCAATGCAATAAATATTAGCTAATATCTATAAACAAGAAAATAGTTCTTTTCTATGACTTACAACTGTTCAGCAACTATGTCCTGAATGCATATTTCAGACATATGTTCATATATAGTCATGAACATCTTCTCAAGATTCCAGATCTCTACAAGCTTTTCTACAGTTCAGACATACATTTAGATTGGTATAGAAAAGCCTAGTGGATCAAGTGCAATGGCAAAAGCTGTTATAGCAACAGGAAAATTCCTAACAACTGCTTCAATTTTTCAGATTAATAAAAATTGTTTCTATGCTAATATTACTATTACATCCTTGACACAGTCTTGACACACATAAAGCTTAGGAATATAACTTCCTTAATAGCCACGCTTAATTGAGTTTTAAAAAAATTGCACTCTTTCAAACATCCAGTTTCAATGTCAATAACTTGCTTTATTAAACCGGTTTCTCAGGTTAGACATTATAGGACACTATAATAGGCTTTAATATGCCACAATATAAATGCGTGTGTAAGGAAAAATTGGAAGGAGAATAGAAAGAAAAACTGTTTCCTATTTGAAAAAAGTTGACAAGGATCAGGATCAGAACATATGAATATGAACACCTTATTTCTGAACACCAACATTATTTAAATTTAAAATATAAGAAATTCAACTTGAATTCAGTGTTATTTCAAACATTTATGCATTAATCAAGCTGCATATTTAAATATTCAATTTAATATCAAATATTTCTATTTGTCCTAGAAAGAGAAGTTGCTGTAGTAGCACAAACAAGCAACCTCAATGCTCTTAAAAGTCTACAAAAATAGTATTTGGGTGAATACTTACAAAATCCAAGAGTACTGCGGAGATTGGCATCGACTTCCCAAAATTTGTTTTCCAGTTTTGCTTCCCTTGAAATATCCTGAGCTCCCTAAAGATACTACATCTGTAGCAAACAGCTGACTCTCCAAAATCAGCTACCCATTGTTCATATATAAGGATTCTGCCAAGTTATTTCTTGAAGCAAACAAGTCTGATTTTAGAAGCTTGTTTTCAGAAACAAAGTTTTCTTCACTTTCTTATTCCATGTATTTTGCACGATAATGAGCATCAGCTCTATAAAAAAATAAATACCCCTTTTAAGACATAAAGAACAGAACAAATTCCACATCCAAAATGAGGTGCATTTCTAAGAGTTAATTCAGGCATGAGCACACAGCAGCTATCTCAATATTTCCATAATGCTTCTTTATATAAAAAGCAAATGCAAATGAAAAATAAAGTCCATTGCCTTCATGTAGGAAATAGGGTTCACTGCAAGCAGCAATATTACTCCTCCTAAAAATTTAAATAGTTGCCATCAACTATAACCAAAGGGGAAGAACTAGAAGCCACGGCTAATATATTTTCTAAATATAATTGGCAAATTAAGTCAATCTCAATTTTTCCTGAATTCACTGAACTGAAAAATAAGAGTTTTCAAAAAAATGCAGAGCCTAAGAAGTTTATATAATTATCCATTCCATAGGGACAAAAATTAGTCCAAGGTGTCTTCAAGGAAAAGGGGAGAAAATTTTCAAAAGTTCATAAAGCTTTAAATTCTGAAGATTTCAGAAAAACACGAAGTGGAAAGCAGTTGAACAGATCGACTCCATGGTGGAAAAATATTGTCCTTTTCAATTGAGAAAGCTTTTCCTCATTTAATCGGAAGCAACGTAAAATAACCCCCGACGTTCAAAACTAGAGAATTACCTAAAATGGAAGAGGCACAAGAAAGAGACAAAACACGCTGTAAGTCAGGTTTCCTCGCTAAATAACATCGAATTGATGCTCCAAAATACATCCAAACAATTTCCCCCACCCACAAACAAGATAGATCTACTAGGCACACGAAGACGGATCCATGCCTGCTGGATTCAGCAGCCAAGGAGGTTTAGGGGAGGATTCTCACACACACACAAACACTCACGGGGAGAGCCGACGCAGCACCGCCACGGGAGGAGGAAGGCCACGGGAGAACCGGAAGGACGAGGCTTTGGATCCAAGTTCTTTTACCCCAATAAAGTACAGAACCGGAGTGAACAATAGCAAGATCTTCGGGTGAGGGGGGGGGAGAAGAGGGGTTGCAACGCTTTTGCCCCGAGACCTTTCCTCCGCGAGATTACTTTCGTGAGAAAAGTCCAAAAGGCTCAGGTTGCAACTCCACCGAGCCAAAAGAAAGTTAAAATGCCGAGCAGGAGGAAGAAAGGTCGGGGAAAACCCAGGGCCCGCTGCTTTCGCTTGCTGAACCCCAGGAGAGCGCGCGGGTTTTGCCTCCTCTTCCTCCCTCCCCCGCCAAATTTGGACTGGGGTTAAAGTAGGGCACAAGTCCTTGTTTCCTTACCTGGCGAAGAGGAATCGCTAGTCCCTTCCTTCGCAAGTCCTTTTCGGACATGCGTTTGGAACGAGACTGAAGTAAGGCCGAAGAGAGCCGCGCCTCGGGTTCAGAGGGCCCCGGACGGAAGAGGCTGAAGGGGGCGAAAAAAGGCCACACGCTCCGGCTTTGGGCGGGCGGAGAGGAAGCCTTTGGGACGGCGACAGCTCCCAGGAGAAAAGCTCCGGCCTTCCCGCTGGACTTTGACCCAGCTCTCCGCCCCCGCCTTTCTTCCCCCCACCGCTTTTCAGCGCCGCCGCTGACGCCTCCCCCCCCCCGACGCAAACATCGTTTCAACGCTACTTTTTCCCTCGGCCTGCCGAGCAAGGAGTGGGGGCGCGTGTCTCCAACCTACCGGCAAAGTTCCCAGACAAAAGCGGGACCTCCGGATTTGAAAGCTCCTTTTTGCCGCCGCCTTTTCTCGCCCGCCGCGCGCACAGATCTCTCTCTCTCTCGCTCACCTCGCACCAGTCAGTCCATCCCAAAATGGCGCCGCTCCGAGCCGCAGCAAGCGATGTCCTGCGCTGAAACCTCGCGAGAGTTCAGTTTACACCAGCCGCCGCCGCCACCAGCACCACGAGCCGGAGAGGCGATGGGAAGGGACGGAGACGGACCGTTGGAGGGTTTCCCGTCTGAAAGCGGCCTAGCGGGAGGAAGAGAGGGCGGAGGGCATTCCCCCGGAGAGGGATGAGCAGGAAGGCCCGCTGGATTCAAGAGGCCCGGAACGTAATTTCGCGGATCTTCCCTGCGCTTCTAACGCTTCATCCTCCAACCCGCGAGCACCCTCCTGTGACGTCACTCGGAACAATCCCGAACTTCCGAGCATTCTGAAAGGGGGAATCCCCTTTCCTGAGCTACTCCAGCTGGAAGAGGGAATCCCCGCCTCCCCCTCCCCCAGTCCATGCCATCAGCGAAGCCAACATTAGCCATGCGCTCATCTTCTCCCTGCGCGGGATACGTTTGACCTGGATTGCTTCTCGCAATAGCGCAATAGCCTAATATTGAATCCTGCCACCGTATAACTGTTCTCCGGAGAACCAGCGATCAGGTGTGATCTGAAAGCAGGAGCAAAAAAAGAAACGTGTCGTCGGCTGATGAGATCTCCAAGATAAAGGACCCATCATTTCCAAGATGATACCTACCTGCAGCTTAAGAAACGCATCTCGCTGGAGCACATCAACGCAGAGGGGAAATTCTGTAGCGTTAAATTCCTGGACGGACGCTCCTGATCCCCAACGTCCTGTGCAGATGAGATGGATTTGCTCATTCTTCTGGAGTTCCAATGATAGGCCGAGCTTAAATGTGGCTGGATAGTCTGTTTCTTAGCAAGTTGTGCCAATTTATTTTTATTTCATTTTAATTCAACCAAACAAGACAGACATTCAACAAATAATTAGAACTGCAGAAAAAATAATTGCTACCAACCTGACTTCCATCGAGGGCCTGTACATGTCAAAAAGAGGGCTGTGAAAATATCTACTGACCCCACACATCTTGAACATAAATTGTGTCAACTTCTACCACTATAAGGCACTGCAGACCAGAACAACTACACACAAGGACTTTTTTTTCTGAATGCCATCACTCTGCTGAACAACTAATTCCCACAACACTGTCAAATTATCTACTAAGACTGTGTTACTATTACTCTTCTCTTCCTTCCTACTACCTATCTCTTCCCACTTATGACTATAACCATGTTACTTGTATCTTTACAATTTATATTGTTTTATTTGTTTCCTAGTACAATTTGATTGCGTATTAGTAACCTATCGCTATCACTAAGTATTGTATCTTATGTTTCTTGATGAATGTATTCTATTTTATTTTTCTTTATTAACATTGAGAGCATATGCACCAAAGACAAATTCCTTGTGTGTCCAATCACACCACACTTGGCCAATAAAGACTTCTATCAATTGTCTACCATTAGTTCTAGGGTTGATGGGAGACTCCACCTCCCCCCACCCTTTGCGCTCTGCTCTTCAACCCCCCACCTTTGTTATCATATTAATGTATTCTTGTTTTATTTTTCATTGCTTATTGTTCTATGTACTTGTTCAAACACTCTTCATTTCTTTTTATTGTTGTAAACCACCTAGAGTAGCCCCATAGTGAGATAGGCAACAAATAAATTTAACAAATAAATTAATAAATAATCCAAGCAATTGGATTATTCTACCGTAACAAATTATGGATTTGCATTTTGTGTAATTGTAAGAGGTGTACATGACAAAGATCAAAAAAGCAAGGAACTCCAAAACTTAGGCTAAGTGTTTTAGCAGCCATCAAATCAGCATTTTAAAAATACAAATTCCACCGTGGCACGACAAAACCGCGCTCGACTAAAGCGCGCCTGATTAAACCGCGTCGCTGACATCATCAACAGGGCGACAACAGCGAGCGCGGAGAAAGAAGGGCGCTTTAAATAGCGCTTTGAAAGCAATCCGATTCAAGTTAGGGTTAGGGTTAGGTTAAGGGTTAGGGTTAGGTTAAGGGTTAGGTTTAGAGTTAGGTTAAGGGTTAGGATTAGGTTTAGGGTTAGGTTAAGGGTTAGGTTTAGGATTAGGTTTAGGGGTTAATTTTAGGTTTAGCGTTTACAGCGTGCTTTTTTCTCCGTGCTCTTGTCGCGCTGTGATGTCGTCAGCTACGCGGTTTCGTCGAGCGCCCTTTAGTTGAACGCGGTTTTGTGGTGGAACCAAATTCCACTACTGCAGTAGATGCTTTTAAAACTAGGAGCTACTGTCTAGATTTGCATCCCTATTTCCAGGAGTTCAAGATAGCATTTCATGGTTTTTCCTCCTCTAATTTTAAATTTGTAAGCCACACAGAGTTGCTTTGCAAAGTTAAGATGGACTTAAGCCTGTATTGACTTCATCTTTAAAAAGGTAAAGGTTCCTCTCGCACATATGTGCTAGTCATTCCCGACTCTAGGTGGCGGTGCTCATCTCACTTTCAAAGCTGAAGAGCCTGCGCTGTCCGAAGACGTCTCCATGGTCATATGGCAGCATGACTAAACACCTTCATGACTAAATACTGAAGGTGTATGGAATGCTGTTATCTTCCCACCAAAGGTGGTTCCTGTATTTTCTACTTGCATTTTTTACTTGCTTTCGAATGGCTAGGTTGGCAGAAGCTGGGACAAGTAACAGGAGCTCACTCCATTACGCAGCGCTAGGAATTCGAACCACCGAATTGCCGACCGTTCTGATAAACAAACTCAACGTCTTAGCCACTGAACCTCCACGTCCCTGTCTTCATCTTAGCCCTACCCTTAACCATAAGAGGTGGTCCTCGTTTATTAACCACAGTTGGGACTGGCAACTCTGTCACTAGGACCAGTCATAAATCACCTCTTTCTGCATGGGTGTAATTTTGAACTGTTGCTGAATAATCATATAAATCCAATAAACTAACTAACTAACTAACAATCGGTAAGCAAGGACTACCTGTTAAACATTGCATTTTAAAAACAAAAGCAAAAGCACTTTCTTAAAGTATGTGAGCACACAGGAAAAATGTGGGATATCTAGTTTGGACTTTGCATGTTTGTAAGTCCAGCAGCTGTGGTTTCTAAATCATGTTGTGTTTTAAGATTATAAGTCATAGTTATGCATTTGCTTTTGTTATAATAGATCCACCTGTAAGAACCCAAGCAGGAAGTCCCACTAAAAAACAAACAAACCCAACCCACTGAATGCCTGTAGCAGCTGCACATCAGCAGTCACCTTTGTAGTGATAGTGGAACTCTGGAATCCTTTCAACCACACCCGTAAACTCAGGAAGCTCCTACCATCACTTGCTGTAGACACCAGCTGAAAACTCGGTTCCACCACAAAACCGCGGACGACAAAATCACGGTCGACGAAAGCGCGTATGTGACATCATCACAGCGCGACGAAAAAGATCGAAAAATGTAAAAATAAAGCGAAAACCTTACCCTAACCCCCCCAAACCTAACCCTAAACCTAACCCTAAACCTAACCCTTAACCTAACCCTAAACCTAACCCTAAACCTAACCCTTAACCTAACGAAAAACCTAACGCTAACCCTTAACCTAATGCTAAACGTAACGCTAATGCTCTAACCCTAACCCTTAACCTAACCCTAACCCTAACCCTTAACCTAACGCTTACCTTTATGTGAATCGGCTTGCTGTAATTTAATTTTTATTTCAATTTTTCGATCTTTTTCATCGCGCTGTGATGACGTCACATACGCGATTTCGTCGACCGCGCTTTTGTGGAACGCGGTTTTGACGGGTCACGGAAAACTCACCTGAACACCAGGCCTTCTTGGTATGAACGTTGGTCGTTTTCTCTACCCCTTTTAATGAATGTTTTATTTAATACAGGTAGTTCCACAACTGGGACCAGATGTCCCATTGCTAACAAGGTAGTTAAATGGGCTGTGTCTGATTTTATTACTTTTTTTTTGCCATAGCTGTTAATTTGAATCACTGCAGCTCCCCTGATTGACTTTGTTTGTTGGTAACTGGCTGAGAGGCTACAAATGGTGATCACAGGATACTGTAGCTATCATAAATACATGCCAGTTGCCAAGCCCCTGAATTTTGATTACACGGGTGGAGGAGGGAATACTGCCATGGTTAAAAATATGTGGATCGGTTGTAAGTCATTTTTTAAATTCTGTTATAACTTTAAACAGTTACAAATATTGTATAGTTGTGGGTCAAGGATTACCTGTATTGTTTTTTTATATATTTTTAACATATTTCTAACATGCAATTTACTGCTTTCCAAAAAAAAGCCTTAGAGTATATAAATAACATTTCATTGTAAGAAATGATATCTAAAAATATTTAAAACATTTAGTGCTAACACTAAATAGGATGCTATATATGAGTACCTAACCAGTTGTGATTAATTCAATAAAACACAGCATGACGCATAAACCCACTCTGTAAATTGGAACAGATGGGAATGGAGTGTGGAGAATACTTTTAAAAAGCCCCAGGAAGTCAAAACATTCCCAGGGAATGTTGGATCTGGATACATTGTTGCAGTAAGTCTCAGTCATCTCTCTTTGAGATTCTAGATTGTAGATTTAGATTGCAGCAGAATCTTCATAATAATTCCTAAACTAAGACAAAATGGATTGAGAAGGCGGAGGAGAAAAAAAGAAGCATTAGTTAATGTAGTCTGTCGAAATATCCTACATTTATTTTTTTTCCCTATCAAAAACGCCTATTGGGAGGGGGCTAATGGCATGAACACAGGAAGAGCCAAGGAATGCTCTAGCAATGCATAGAGCAGACCGCAGGTAATCCTATAGGTCCTATCCTACTGAAATGATTTGCTTGGGTAGACTTAAAAATATTACTGAGATAAATATAGATACAAATCATTACATCACCTGCTGTCCACAGCAGTGGATCTGCTATAGTGAAATGTGTCTAGTTGGGTATGATCTGTTAAGCCTTAAATTTAGTACAGGACTTTATTCTCCTAAAGCAATCCAAAGGTTATATCTTAGAAAGAAAATAAGCGGACAACTGAGAGAAGCGAATGTTGATGTACTTCTAAAACAATATAGTATTGTCTGTCCGTCCAATATTATTATTACATAAAATGTTATTTGTATTCTTATCAGTTGGTCTTCAAATAAACAAGAACATGGTACACCTTCACACCACCATACATAGTGATTATTAGACTACCAGGTAAATAATTGATAAAGAATATCTCGATATAAGAAATGCATTATTCTCATGTAATAGTTGAGAGACTGTAAAATATTTTTTGTGCCACTAATCAAATGAATTGCATTTTCCTATAACTACTTATGATAGTTTTGGTGTTTCAGATCAAAAGTAGCCTGGTTTTGAAAGTAAGTTGGTGGAAAGGGAATTGTTACTCTGTCTGGACTATCAACCTCCCAGAGATATCTTCTTGTTGAGTATTATGGAAACTATATATAGTTATATGTATGTATGTATGTATGTATGTATGTATGTATGTATGTATGTATGTATGTATATATATATGTGTATATATGTGTATATATGTGTATATATGTGTATATATGTGTATATATGTGTATAGATAGATAGATAGATAGATAGATAGATAGATAGATAGATAGATAGATAGATAGATAGATGATAGATAGCACTTATATACCACTTCACAGTGCTTTACAGCCCTCTCTAAGCGGTGTACAGAGTTAGCATATTGCCCCAACAATCTGGGCCCTCCCTTTAATGACCTTGGAAGGAAGGAACCTTGAGTCAACCTTGAAATGTTGAGAATTGAACTATCGAACTGCTGGCAGCTGGCAGTCAGCAGAAGTAGCCTGCAATACTGCATTCTAACCACTGCTTCGCCACAGCTCTTGGTATATGCAAAGTACAATCTAGTTCACAATGCTGGACTAAACAAGTTTGTTGGTTGGAATAATCCAGCAGCATTCTTGTTACATTCCTTCTTCAAAGATAGTGTGAAAGATGCTGGGATGTTTCAGTTGTAATATATACTGCAGCAAAATGGGCATCTCATCCATAATGTCATAAATGTACCAGGTCTGGACCTTCCTGATGGAGAATCCAAAAGTCTCTGCCACATCAAGAATCGGGAGGGGAGGGGGATTACCAGAAGCAGGAGACTTTGACCTAGAATCAAGAACCTAGAGCCAGGATGGTGAACATATGGCACGCGTGCCACAGGTGGCACGCAGAGCCATTTCTCAGGGCATGCAAGGCATTGCCCTGTCAGCTGGCCAGCGCACAGGCCATTTTTCGCCCTCCCCAGGTTCCTATAAAGCTTCTGGAGCCTGGGGAAGGCGAAAAAAGCATGCAAAAAATGGGGGGGGGAGAAGTGCCTGTCATGCGCACATGCGGGCTGGGGGGCTCACACATTGCATTATGAGTCTGGCACGCCCACGCACTGCCCCCCTGCGCTCTCCTTGTTTATGGCATGCAAGCCAAAAAAGGAGACCATCCTATTTACTAATAGTTCTAATAGTTACAAACTCATCAAGAAGGATTTTTAAATACCTGTGGAAAAGTAGGGAGGTAACTGATGATGATTAAATAGTCTTCTTCCCTAGTCTGCTCCTGTTTTCCTACCATCTTTTCACTCTCATGTCTGATGTATTGTTAGAAACTTGATCACTCCCAATTTTTTTGTGAATCTTCGGTTAACCAAAAACATAGTTCCTTAAATGTAGGTTTGCATTTTCCCATCATGATTCTCCAGACAGTGGCTTTGCCTGTAAGAAAAAATATGGTCCTTGGGTTTCATACATTACCTCAAGAATGTTGGCTGTATTTTGTACACCTGCTACCCAATCCAGGAGAGTATCTGCATACATTAGAAAGATGTATTCTCTTTCTGCGTATAATAGAAAGATGTTCAGAAAAGAGCAGCAACTTGATATTTATCATGTGTGGGAAGTGAAATGTGTTTAGCTGACTTTTTTTTTTTTTGCCTGCAACTAGTGATAAAAGTTTTTGCTAGATAGCAGATAAATTCACACAAACGAAAAAGAGAGGCAGAGCATTTCAAACTGCTTAGCCCGCAGATTTATTGGTGTTGGGGTTTATTTTCCTCCAACCTTTGAATGCATTTTTTCCAAGACATTTTCCCAAGAAAATCCCTTTTCCCCACTGCCGACCAAGTTCTTTGTAGAAACGCGCGCAACTTCCTGTTAAAAGACACCCCCCTCCCTCCCCAGAAGTTTCTCGGCTCTGCCGGGCGTTCCTTCACGTTCCCCCTTGCAACCAGCTGGCAGGGGACTTTCGCTTTCATTTCCCAGGATGCAAACCCGCGGCGCTGCAGAGAAGCAGAAGAGAAAGCGGGGAAAAGACCGTAAGTTTCTCCAAGTATGAAAGTGGAAGCAAAACCTGGGGTTGCGGGGGGGGGGGGATTAAATGCTGTAGCAGAAGGAGAATCAAGGGTGGGTTTAGAAAACCCACCGATCTCTCCCCTTCCTCTTGTTTCGGAGAGGTTACGGCGCCGGAGGGGTCTTTAGAGATGAGCGGAAGGAGATTCGGAACCTGACGGATCCAGCCCTGACGCAAGAAAAGGCGCCTCCCCCCCCCTATTTTTGATGGGTCAGAAGGTGCGAGGGAAACAAAGAAGCCCCGTCCTAAACTTCAACCACTCAGAAGGGTTTCAAGCCATTGTTAACGGGTGAATCTTACGCGCCGCGCCAAAGATATACAGTATATAGTGCGTTTGTTCTCAATGAACGAAGGCGAGAGAGGCCTGTTCTAAACTTTATGGTTCGGAATGGACAGGTCCAAGGCCCCTTCCTCCCCCCGCTCCCCGGAAGCAGGTCTCGAGCGTCCTTCGGATCGGGCGCCGTCCGGACCCGAGAAGAGATGGTGTCCGTCGCGGGCACGCACTTGGAAAAGGGGTTGCGCAATTTAGCTAGGGTTTGGAAAGCCAGATTAGTAACCTAGCATTCCATTCCATCCAGTAGCTTTTAAAACGGTATTTTCTTTTGGGGATTGGTTGGTTAGTTTTAAAGGAGGGCGGGGGGGGGGGCGCCTTTATTGTCTCTATTTGGACCCGAGGATCTGGCACAGAATGACAGAATGAAACTTTTCCGCTGACTTTCATATTGGCGACGAAAACTGGGCTGGTAAATGGCGCCTGTAAAAAGGGTTGCGATCCAGTGGGCGAAGCTTTTCATTTACAGCCCGCATTTCCGGTGTCCTTGCCTATTTTAAGAGAGTCATCCTATTGGAAAGTAACATGGGATTTAACAATCCACCATTTACTATAGTCCGATGTTTCTCACCTTCTGCGACAAAGATGTGTGGGCTTGAAACTCACAGAATCCTCCAGCCAGCATGCAATGGAATTCTGGGACATGAAGTCCCTGCATCTTAAAATTGCTGAGGATTTATAGTTCAACCATTCTTGTGAGATTAGAAATACCAGGGATTAAAAACTTCCAGCACTTCTTAAGTGAAAGTCTAAAACTAGCTGTTCCCTGGATGTTGCATTTTATTTCCCATAATGTGGAATGTACCCTCTGCTTTTGTGCTTTATTTAAATCACTACTTTCTGCTGGTTTCTGAGTCTTTCTAATCCAAAAATATGTTATGCACTGGAGTATCAAAGAATTAGTTTTATATGTCAACCTACACTAATGTTGTAACATAGTACTTCAGTTAGCTGACAAATAACTTGATGTGCCAAGGTGTAGGCAGCTCAGAAAACATTTCACTCACATTATTTTGAAGTGTTTAACCTAGGTCAAACAAGTAACCGCAAGCTCCCAATACTTGTTGATATTCTGCATCCTATGTCAACAGTTTAGTAAGCTTACTATGAACAAGTACCAGTTTTGTTATGCTTATGCCATGACTTGTATGTATTCTAATTAAAAGGATGTTGTTACGCATTTAAAAGGGCCTTTCCATCAATCCCATGGTAATCCAAACTTAAACCCAATATGGATAGAGAGGTTAATAATGACTATTTGTGAGGTTTTTGTTCTCATGGAGAATTTGAAGTAATAACATTTATAGTATCCATCAGAGAAGCCACAGATGTTTGGAAATGGAAATCCGTTATTAATGAAAGCTCTTAAAATTAAAAAAAACACTAATTTTAGCTATGTTAAATTGCATTAGTTCTTGAATTCAGAAGATGGCTTAAACACTACAATCTCCTTTGAGTTAAACACAAATACTGGTAACTTGATTAATGTATTTATGTTGTTTTCTTAAAGTATGGAAGCAGTTCCCTATTCTAGGATTTCTTTTGACTTCTTGGTTTAGGGTAGAAATTAGAATTCTAGTCCAAGTACTAATAAACCTCCATTTGCTTAAATATTTCTGCTCAGTTAATGCATCTAAGTGTTTTTCCCTTATTGGACAGAAAAGGGAGAGATGATGAAAAGGATTGAGTTCGAAAACACAAACTCATTATTCCTCTCTTTCCTCTTTTTGTATTGGCCAGTATTCTGAATAATTGACATTTCTACAAATCTTTATTACATGAACCAGGAGCTCATTGCTGAAGGAATAGGAAGTTAACTCTTCTTAAGTTTCAAATGATTTCCATCTATATCAAATGAAGGTGTTTACACTCCATTAAACTGGAATGCAAAGGAGTTAGGCAACTGCTGTACCATAAGGTTTGAAACTTAGAATGTGTAATGGACAGAGAACAGACTTGACAAGGACAAGAAGTTTTTCTTTACAGCTGTACCTTAGGAATCCCAGGAGGATTATTTCTACCTTCCTCCCTATTAAGAAAATGAATTATAATTCTTCCCAGATTTAAATAAGTCTGAAGTACATGTATGTATAAACAAATGGATTCCATATACTATATATGTTTATGCTGATATGTGTATACACATTCAAAGATAATGACTATTATTTACTCAGAAGCAAAGTACATATTACCAAGATAGATGAAAATGTTTTGAGGTGGCCTGTTAGCAGGGTTGGTTTGCCATCCATCTATTAACCTGATGGGCAATTGCAATGTACCAACTCATTCTTCTTTCCCTTTTCTTGCTTGAAAGTAATTGTCTCACTATGATTTTCTTATTCTTAAGTAGCTACACCTTCTCTGGACAGTATCCAAGCATCTCCTTGCCAAAGAGGCCAAATTGGCTGTCTCCTCTGCTCTCTTGGCTAGTGATACGCATTTCTGTTATTGGCAGATAAATTGGCTAAATAATCTTTTTAGCCTTTTAGGATATGATTGTGTGCTATGTTCAACAGCCATGGGGTTCTCTAAGAGCATTTGGAGATTGCTCACTCCTATAGTAGGAAAACTATAAAATACAGAAACAATTTCAGCTAGCAATTTCTATTGTGAAGAACATAGTGAGAAATGGAAGTTAAACGGAACTGCCAAAGACAAAACCTGAAAGACCCAAGAAGAAGGAAAAATTGGCTAGAACTGCCTAAAAACTAGTCAGTTTGGCAAAACAGAACTCACAAATCACTGCAAGCTACCCACTGAAAAGCTTAACTGACGGTGGAGTAGTTTTCTGCAAGTCTACAGCACAGCAATGTTTTTACAACAATGATTTGCATTGAATGTTTCTCAGAAGGAAACCTTTCTTCCTCTCTTTCCATTGTATCACAAAACTCATTGTCTAGGCTCTAGAGTATGTAGTAGAGAACTGAAATGTTTGGAACAAAGTGCTTGGACTGATGAGTTAAAAGAGATAGGCCACAATCACATACATTTGGAGAAAAAAAGCCAACCATCAAGCACCAGAGTGGTTCTATTATTCTTTGTGGTTGTAGGGCAGCACAGAAGATACTATACAAATGGTAGGAAGAATGGATTCAGTTAAATGACAGCATGTCCTAGAAGCTAAGATCTATATTCATTGAACAAACTGGAGCTGAAAAGATGCAGATATTTCGGTAACACTCCAAATGTCAACAAATCAACCACGAATTACAAGAAAGAAAAATAATGGTCTTGGTGCAGTATAGCCTCCACAGTTCCCAGTCTAGAATATTACAAAAAGTCCTCTTGTGAGATGGACATCTGTATACATGTGATTGATTGATCAATAAATAAATAAATAAAAATATAGTAAAAGCAAAAGGCTTAATATCTCTGAGCCAGAAGAATTATACCAAGAACAAGAGAGGAAGAAAATCTAAATATAGCAATAGAAAGACTTGATCACCAGGAGCAGAAAACACTTGGAAGATTTATTTTTGTCAAGGGAGGAATTAAAAAGTGAGAGAATGTAAGCATATGTACCTATCATATTCACTGTTTTCTAATTCTGAATCTGTAAACAACTACTCATATAGAGTAAACTACTATTCACATTTATAGAAATATGCAATGTATAAATAACTTTATACCATGTAGATGTGTCTACATCCATTCATTTACAGATTCATTAAAACACACATATTTGAAAATGGTGCCTAAAATTTCATATGCAACTATCTACATATGAACTATCTTTCATATGCCCATTATCTACATTATTTTGATCCAGTGACATATCTGGATAAACTACGAAGTCAAGATTTTCATGTTTCATAAAGTTATTTTGGGAATTTGAAGAGTGCATTGGATTCAGGTGAACTCTGAGCTGAATGGCTGTATTGCATCATTATTTAGTAAAACGAAACCAGGATCTCAAGTGAAGCACCCAACATGAAAATTTTGAGTACTGCATAGGGAAAGTCAGTGTGTCTGGGATCAATACTACCTTACCTTCTAATTAGCTAGTGCGTTATCACATTACAGGGGAAATGGGCAACCTAAAAATTTAATAAAATAATAAAATAAATTGTTCAAAATGTTTACATACACAATTGCATTGTAATCTGTTTAATAAGTTATGTTTATTATAGAGATCCAAAATCTGTAGTTTCCCATCACTTCCATTGTGCTTTTAGACTGGGGTTTCAAGGAGCTCCTGTGAAAATACATTAGGCAACTATTCTGTCTTGTCTTTCCTCAATTTTTGTGGAAAGAAAAAAATACCATATTCTGGTGAAAATAAAAATGTAGGGGAATAAACAGAATATTCAATGAGCAGAACTACAAGGATATGTGATGTCCCCTTGGTTGGATTAACACGCTAATGGATAAATATATAAGGAATATTTGTGATGATGTCAGAAGTGTATTGGCTGGGAACAGGAATTCACATATGCTTTTGTGTACAGATAATGCTGAATTGTTGACTGAGAACCTGAAAGACCTGCAATGAATATTAGAGGAAGTGTATGACACAGCAAGGAATAGGATCTGAAAATGACTGTCAAAAATATAGGTAGCTGTGCCTGACAGGGAAAATAGCATTATTACAAGTTATATATAAATGGTAAAACAAGTAGAGTAAATAGATGAATTCGTGTATTTTGGAAAAATATTGAGAAAAAATAGGAAATGGAAGAAGAAATGTTGAATGTGTAAATTCTGGAAGAATTATAGTGGTTAATATTCAGCCTGTTGGCAGTGAAGAACATTTGTTGAAAGAAGCAAAAATATCTTCATAGAGTGGCTTCTATCGATTGTTAAATGGAAATGAGGTGGATATGTTAAGAGAATCATAACAATCCATTGATTTCAGTGGAAATAGGATACTTCAATATAAGTAGGCAAACAAAAAGAGAAGGGTCAAAAATAACTAAGTACTCTGAGTTGAATGTGGATCGGTACAGAAGGACATGAATGACCAATATGAAAGAAGTATACTGAAGGGGTATGGTCGTACAGAAAGAATGAGGAGTGAAATGTAGAACAAATATATGGAGGAATAATAAATGAGAAGAATAACGAGAAAGCCATCCTTTGATGGATTTGATGAGATGAGGGGAGAGAGAGAGAGAGAGAGAATGATGTGGAAATTAAGGCATCAGAATAGAAACCTCTGGACCGTGGTCTAGGCCACAAACCTTGGATGGCTATGGGCCAGGCACATTCTCTTAGCCCTAGAAGGAGGCAATGGCAAAACACTTCTGAAATCTTGCCAAGAAAATAGTCGATACTGATTCAAAGACACCCACAAAAAAGAAAAGAGATTTTAAGTGTGAAAAAAACCCAATATATATGAAGCAGTATATGGATGAGGTTAAACTAATTATAACTTGCAAGTATTGAAAAGTATGGAGAAATAAGTATGGTGTTTGTGTACACTACTACTGTATTGGCTACATTTTCATTCCTTTTCATATTCTTTTCCCACACTCTATATAATGTTGCTTACCTTGAAATGGAATAGTCTAATGAGTATGTATGTATGCATATATTTCATCTGGGAAAATGGAGTATATTGAATATGGAAATCAGCCAGCTGTCTTATGCATATTTATTTGAAAATAACTTATGCATCCCACTACAACCTAGCTACATCATTTGGCAACAAGTATTAATCCAGCAGAATTTAAGATATTTCTAGATAACACTTTTATTATGTATTTAAACAGTTTTTACCAGCAATTCCTTCCTCATCTCTTATTTGTTCAAAGTTGTTTGGAGGCATATAAAACGATTAATTAATCTCACTACTTTCATTGGTGCCTGCCAAAGAAGGCTCTTAGCCCAATCTGTCAGAATATATTGTGTGCATCTATTCTATTATTTCTTAATAATTTTTTTGTGGGGAAAAATACGAATGGGGAAAATACAAGAGGGTTCTAAGTGGAAAATGATGACCCCTACTTTTCTGGTAAAAGTCCCATCAGTGAAGCAACCGTAATAAAAAAAAGCTGGAAATTAACTTTTAAAAACTTGTTAGATTGGTGAACCCAGGGATCCCTGTGGCCAAACCCTCTCTCTTCTCGAAGTCTGTAGCCAAGAATTAATGGCTGAGCGTCTGGCATCATCCTCAGCCACAGCGCGATTGGTTTAGTAGCGACACTGGGATGGACGAACGCGTTACCAGTAGGCTCGGGAGATGCTTGGAAAACATTGCGAGTTAGCACCGCTTTCCCAGAGATCCTCGCCTCAACTAGAGGCGGCGTTCAGGCGTCTGTCGGAGACCTATAATGTGGGGAACCCCACAGTGGCCAGGCGGCTAGTGGCGACGGCCCAAACGGCCCCTTCCAACTGTTGTCGCTGCAGCTACTCGGTGCTGCTATCTAAGCAAATCGCGGCCAGGCGTTTTTAGCGCGGTGCTCGAACTACCGTGCCTGCCCGACCAGGTGGACTAGTCCCGTGGGAACCCTTCCCTCCCGCTGCCGCGGTTCTTTTATCCCGGCGCTTAAGAGAGGTCCCATCAAACTTCGCGAATGAGGCGAAGGCTTCATCCCCATGGCCGGACTGCGAGCGGGGAGTTCCCATCCACCTTCCCCTTTCCTTTCCTTCCTCCCGGCGTTCCTCCGGGGCTGCGGCGTAGCCAAAGTCTCCGGCAGGATGGACGGAGCATCGGCGCCCTTTTCTCCGCCTCTACCCCGCCGCCCGGCAAGGCAGAGAGGCCGCTTTCTTCCCCGCTCCTTCCCCACCCGGCTGTAGCCCCAGTCCCGGCCGGGCTGCCATTGGCTTAGCGGCCCCATCCGGGCATTTGGCGCATCGCTGCTGCTCAGCCCGAGCGCTCCCAATATGGCGGAGGTGAGTGGGGAAAGCGGGTAGGGGCGCTGGGGTCCGGCCGGTTCCTGGTCGAATTTCGCGGCAGGGCGGCCCCTTCAGGCCGCTCCGGCACCCCCATAACTCCCTCCCGGGGGTCGGAGCCCTAGCAAAGAGGTCTTGGGGGGCGGCTGGGGGCTCCTCAGGCTACTTGAAGCGGAGAAGCGCAGCCTAAGCGACTAGGCCGCGGCTGCCTCCGTCCGTCCGTCGGTCCGTCTGCCTATAGCTGTCTGCTGAGCGCTCTACCGGTCTCCACCCACAGTCCCGGGGCCGGGAGCGGAGAGGTCTCTTTTCTCCGGTTCCGCGGCGGGTCGGAATCCGGGATGGAGACGGTTTGGCTGGGGTGAGATGAGGAGGGAGGCGACGGAGCGGTGAGATTCTCCGACGGGCAGCCCGGATCTTTTGGTCTCTCCTTCTTAAGCTGCCCCTGTCACCTCTCGGGCGGGCCCTGCCGGGATGGGACGAGTGTCAAGGCCCGGGTCTCGCGTCGGGGACGAGGCGGAGGAGTTGGGAAAAGAGGAAGGTTGGAGGGAGAGAGACAACTTGGGGGCTGAATGCGGAGGAAAAGGGAGGCGAGAAGAGGGAGCGGTGGGGGTGCGGGTGGGGGGGGAAGCGATGGAGGGATGCTGAGAGGCGAAGGAGGGGAAAGAAAGAAGTTAGAGGGAGAAATGGGGGGGAGGAAAGATGGGGAAGTGTGTTTGTCTAAGAGAAAGAGAGATTGAATAATTAGGAGGGGTTGCCTTAACATTTCCCTTTTATAAGACCACTTTTTCCAAGTCTCTCTGGCCAAGCTATTTGTAATCTATTTTTCCCCCTCCCTCTCTCATTGCTTGTTCCAGGCTTCCTTTGGGAGTTCGAGCCCAGGTTTGTCCTGTTCAGTTCCTTCTTCTGTGATTCCAGCAGTGGGAAGCTTTTGGGTACGGCTAAGGGCCCGAGTACAGGCACATCTATCAAAGATGTTTTATGTGTTTTCTTGATGATGTTAAAATGATTACTTCCTTCTTCATTGTCTGTAGTTCATGCTCAGTTGTTTTATCCTAAAATCACCTGTTTGGTTCTTATTGAAAGTATGAAGCTCTTTGCAGAGGCATTCTGCCCTATAGAAATTCTTGTGATCAGTTTCAAATTGTTCTGTTTGATTTTCCAAACATTTATTGAATATGCAAGAAGCTTCAATTTAAAAAATTGCTGAATAAAAATGTATGTTGCTTCAGTGATCTGCAGACCTCCTGCTATTTTATTAAGCATGATATGAAGCATGCTTATTTGGAAGTAAACCATTTTCATTAATTTGTATTTTGCAACATAAGTGAAAATCACAGTCTTGATTACCATATTTTCAGAAGTAAATTGGACTTACTATAAGATTGTTAATATGGGCTTTAGACCCTCTAACAGTGCATTATTTTATTGGTACAAAGAAAAATAATACAATAAAAGTAGGGAATGAGAACTGATTAGCAGTTTTCTGTTCACTTAGTAGAAATTTGTCATTTTTGTGTGTCCTTCAACCCTATATACTTCCCCAATCCTCTTCCAGAAGTTCTGTCAACTCTTTGGAGTATGTTTAGGGAACAAAGTTGCAGGAATAGTGGGATGCTCAGCTAATATATGCTGTTCCTTCAAAGGAAAATAAAAGCAAGTATAATCGTATTTGGAAGTAAGTTTCATTGATGATAATGGGACCCAACCATTCCTGGCTAGAATAGATTGTATGTATTCCTTAATTGTGTATATTGCCTTAAGGAAAGTTCCATTGCATTTTGAAGCATTCATCCTTGATCATAATGCTTCTTTAGTTTTAAGCAATAATATTAATGTCTTTCTTTACAGGATGTTAATGAACTAAATAGAAATATAACTTTATGAGAAATAAAAGCGAAGTTATTTTTGTCAGTGAAAATAAAGTGCAATGTATTAACTTGTAATAAAATCAAAATTAAACTATCAGATAATTACAACATATAAAATGTATGAAGCGTCTTATAACATGCTTTTGATCAACTTGTTACACAGTACATTATATTTTAAAATATTAACTAATTTGACAATGTTTCTGGGTATAATTTTGAAATTAGCCCCTTTGAATTTAGGATAAATTCTGAGTAGAACTATGTTATCAAGGTCTTCTTCCTTAAATATATATATTTAATAATACATGTAATATGTAAATATAAAACCATTTCAAAAGTATCTCAAATACATTTTTTTAAAAAAATGGTAAAACATCTTTCTAATGTAACTATAGTGCAGTGCTACACTAGAAATCTGATGTCTGGCACAAGTTTGGATGGGTAAGATTCCCTCCACTTGCTAAGTATGATACTAAGTATGCTTATTTGGAAGTAAGTTCACTACAGTTCAATAGGACTTTCTTTATGGGAAATGAGTTGAAAATTCCAGCTTTTTTAACTTGATCACCATGTTTTTCAGAAGTAAATCCACCTGATTGGATTGATAAGGTCCCCACGATGGCTCACAACAGTAAGCACAGCCTTGCAAAAACAATGTGATAGATCTGTTGCTGTGTTCCAAATGTTGGCCATTTGTCTAAAATCAGTCTTGGATTCTCTGAATCCAAAGCTGGTTTATTTCCCAAAATGGCCCTGTAGATCAAGCCAATCAGCTACATCTGCTTGACGGTAGCCTTGTTATCATCCATTTAGCAGACTGAGGAAGTGACACATGATACCCATGTTTACTCCCCTTCCTTTAAATTTCATCTTTGGAACTGTAATATCACTTTTTTAGGGAGTAAGCTTCATGAAATCATTATGGTTTGCTCTGATAAAGGCAGGCATAGGTTTATATTAACTTTATAATAATGATCCAATTTTATTGTAACTTAAGATTTTTCCATCTTATTTACAGTATAAATGTTATTTAAGATTAATATTCATTCTAAGAATCATTTTAAAAAAACAGTGAGCAAAATCAGCTAAAGTTAAGCATGATTGATTGCATTAATTTTATGTTTTCAATCAAGAATAAAGGCACTTTATAATGCTTAAACTCTTGAAATTTGATTATTAAATGTCACATTTTTGTCATAATCATTTCTATCATGATTGAACATATTTTATTAATTTGAATAAACAACTGTTAAGTGCCATACATAATCATTTTCAAAGAAAGAACATTCCAAAAATAAAATAAGCTGTTTTATATTTTATGTACATTACTGAAAATTACAGCTTGTTTATATGGTTAATTTTGACAGTTTCGGGTAAATAACATACATTTTATGTCCAAGTGCAAATACTTTTCTTTAATGGAAATGTATAATTTGAAGGCATTCTGTTAACTTCCAACGTACTAAAAACAAAAATCAAAGATTCACCCGAGTCCAGCTGACTCCTGAGGGTTATAAGAGCCCATCCATGCTACATTCCTGGCAACAGGATGGAATTTGGTTGCTATTGCCTTTTTTCCTGACATTTTTCAACCTTCTTCTCTAGCTTACAGTCTTGAGCTTTCTTGGTGGTTTCCCATCCAAGTATAAACTCTGCTTATCTTTGTCAAAATCATCCATAATCAGCTAGGTATTTCTACCTGCCAATATGCATGATTTAAAAATTGCCATTCATTGTCAAAATATGTTTTTCTAAATCTGCAAAACAGTCTATAACCATCTTCCCAAAGGGATATTCTGAAGCCATTGGAGCAACATCTTCCAGAATTCCTAGCAATTCAGGGTCTAAAAAATAATGCTTTGTACTGAGACGGTTCTATAAACACAATGAGTTGTAGAAACCAGTTCTAAAATTTTTAGGTAGCTTTAGGTCTTCCCTCAAAATGTATTAGCTTTAGAATTTGAACCATCTCTTCATTTTTTAGCATTCTGAAATAGTGCTATTTTCCTGATAACAGATTCTGTGAGCTTTCACATGCAAACTATTATGCTTATAACGGTTTCAGCACATTCAGTAATCCATGAAATCAAAATCGAGTAGCTATGAAAATAATAGCTACATTGTATAGCTACAGTGGGTTTAGGACTGGTGTAGCTAATACTAGTACAGTATAAGTGCAAATATGATTATTTCAATTTTAGTGCTTTTGACAAAAGCTGTAATGAAATCATTCTACTATGCCCGTTGAATGTGTTTGCTCCAAGGAACTCCCTTCCTACTCCTATAGAATTGTTTTAAAATAAGAAGCATTAATCTAATATTGTATTAGATTTACTCTGCAGAATCTACAGCCGTGCTTAAAATTCATGCCATGGTTGATACATGCTTGTTTGGGGCATTTAATTGTTGAATTTTGGTAATGTAAAATTTAAGATATTGGTACCTTTTGCTAAAGAGATTCAAATTATCTTTTTATAGTTGGCTCTTTATCTTCTGAGGATCATGACTTTGACCCTACAGCTGAAATGTTGGTACATGATTATGATGATGAAAGAACTCTGGAAGAGGAAGAAATGATGGATGAAGGCAAAAATTTCAGTTCTGAGATTGAAGACTTAGAAAAGGTAAGACTCCCCCTCCCGAAAGAATGCATCTAGAGGTTTGTTCTTAAACATCGTTTGAGAGTGCTGCATTCTACAACTTTTGTGGCAACTATGTACACCACTATAGTGATATAAATCAGTTCAAAAAATAATTTCTGGGAAATGCTATTTTAAAAATAACTGGAAAACCTATTTACATTAGCAATATAAATGAGGGAAAGTAATGTTAGTACGACTTCTTTTTGGAATGAAGTATTAGCTCCAAAGATAAATCTAATTATTATATAATTTGCATGTAATGAAACATTGATTGCTTTGTGGCACTGCCTTCAGCTCTCTTGTTTGTTAAGAGAATACTTTGTATTTCAATTTTAATGATGCACGCTAGATTGTAAATTAATAGTTCAAATTGTTAAGGGGATTATCACTTTCAATAAACAATGAAGCGTTAATAAATATTTTTACCAATAGCATAATTTCTTTTTAATTATTTAAGCTACTTTGTTCCTCAACATGTGTGCAAAATTATATTGTCTTCTACAAATGGCAATCTATTTTCTCTTTGTTTATTTATTTTAAAAAACTCAGGAAGGAAGCATGCCATTAGAAGATTTGCTAGCATTCTATGGCTATGAATCTACCATTCCTGTTATAGCAAGTTCCAGCGCAGATAGTTCCCCAAGCGAACTTGCAGATGAGCTTCCAGACATGACTTTGGATAAAGTAAGTAAGTTTATATGTTGCCCTAAAATGCAGGAGATTCCTAGCTTCTATTATTACCATGACTTCATTTCACTGAGAGATTACATTCTTTTATTATCTGACCATGAATCTGACATTGATTATTCCTTAAATTTCAGTGGGTTGTTATTCAACCCGTCGAAATTTTGCCATTTCCGCAAAAACGGTGGGACAAGTATGTGAACAAGCCTAGTTTTAAGTAGAATAGCAGAATTTAAAATGAAGAATGGATATATCTGTATTACTGTAAAGTTTTAAAAATGTATTACCAGTGCACAGTTATTACAGCTTTGATGTAAACTTCTAGTAGGATACAATATGGCAAGTACATTAGTTGTTATTTTGTATAAGGTTTTTCTTTTCTTTTTGTAAAACAAGAAAAAGTTAAAAGCAGGTTTTTAAATATTGTTTGGGAAACTGGTGTTCCAACTGTCCATTAGCTAACAAAAATGTACATATGTATATAAATGTATTTAAAGTGTCTTGTCTATCTGTCTGTCTATCCATCTATCCACCTACCTACCCTACCTACTTACCTATCTACCTGCACACAAACATACAGAGAGAGAGAAAGAGAAGTAAAATTTTCAGGGAAATTAAAGTATTCTATATGGTGGAAGCAGGTATTTAATAGAAATTAATGCGGAGTTTTGAATGATTTCTTAAAAGTAGCTTCCTTAAAACATAACTAGAACAGGATGAAATTCACAGAAAAGTTCAATAGCTATAAAGAGATAAAGAATAAAAAAAATATTATGGATTAGAGGAAAGAATTTCAAATGAAACTTTACTTTCTAACTTTATAAAAATGCCCATATTTATTTTGTTTTGAAGCAAAAGGTAATAAACATTTGTAGTGAAAAGGATTCTAGATTGAGATAGTTACGTGACATTTTACTCAAAAGTAGATTTTGCCCAAAGGAAAAGAGTGATGACAAAAATTGGCTATAATTGATTTGGAGCTGATTGTTATTTAAAGTGTCGGTGGGGGGGGGGGGAAGGTTAATTCACTGATACTTTTATTTTACATAAAAAGTATAGTCCTTAAACCAGCCTCACAACCTTAACAATTCTTGCAGTTTCTAAAAATAGACAGGAAATACCATATTTTTCAGAGTGTAAGAGGCACCTTTTTCCCTCAAGAAAAGGGGGGGGGAATCTGGGTGCGTCTAATACACTGAATACAGCATTTGTGGCCCATAAAACCCCCACCCCATTTGCAAAAGTGGATGTGCAGAGGGTTTGGGAGGCTTGCAAAATGCTCCTGGGGGCATGGGAGGACAAAATCAAGCAAAAAACAGGTCGTTTTTGCTCATTTTTGCCCCCCCCCAGCTCCCAGAGACTCCACAAGCCTCCCAAACCTCTGCATGCCTTTTTTGTGCAAAACACAAGGCATGCAGAGGCTTTGGGAGGTCTGCAGAGTGCAATCCCCCCCCCCCTCAGGCCCCAGGAGCACTATATAAGCCACCTAAAGGCTATCCATGCCCTTTTTTGGACAAAAAATGGGTTCATTTTCACAAAAATGGGCTGTTTTTGGCTTATTTTTGGCCACACCCGCTCCCCCCTCCCCCGGATCACTCTACAAGCCTCCTAAAGGCTATTCATGCCCTTTTTGTGAAAAAAGGGGCCCTGTTTTCGTGAAACATGGGCCGTTTTGGGGAGTTTGTAGAGTGCAAAACTTTTTTTTTTTTAAAAAATTGCCTCTTCAAAACCTTGGTGTGTCTTATACTCCAGTGCATCTTATACTCCGAAAAATATGGTAAATAGGCAAGTAGTTGAACTAAGGTTCTCTTTCAAGTTTTTTCTTCACAGATCAAGAAAACCAATGTAATCTGAATGTAGCATTACGTGATTGGAGAACAGACACATTAATCACTGAATCCAGTTCATCTCTCCTCATCCATTTAGTGCACTAGTATACAATAGCACACTACTGTAATCAAACAGCATTACACATATTTTTTTCCACTTTTCTCATCTGGAGACAGAGTTTGTTAGAGGGTTTTGAATGAGGGATAAGGCATATTAGGGACTTCTGTCCTATTTCAATTAATGTGTTAATTTCAATATGGCACCTCAAGGTGAAAAATCATACTGAATTGCTTCCCCCCCCCTCCCCCCGGATTGTTGTTGAATCAGAACTCAGCTTTATTAGTTAATTCTTCGAGACATGAATGATACTAATGATTGATTCTTTTGATTATAGGAGGAAATAGCCAAAGACCTTTTGTCAGGAGATGATGAAGAAACACAGTCTTCTGCTGATGATTTGACACCATCGGTTACTTCACATGAAACAACAGATTTTTTTCCTCGGCCTTTAAGATGTAAGGAAATATAATCAGTATCCCAAATTAGCTATTTTAAAATTAGAGAGACTGTTAGTCATTTTGTTTTGGTTTGAAGAACAAATTCTGCTGGATTTGTTGCATGTAAAAATAAAGTTAAGAATTTCATTGGCAGGGTTCTAACATGGTCCAGAGTGAAGCTAATCAAAAGGAAAGAACTACTCCTTTGGAGAATTATGATCCTATCTATGGTAACCAATAGTTCTGTGACAAGAAAACCATGCTGTTTACAAATGAATATCAACTGAACTTTTCTCTGTTTTTTCATCCAATTTCAGTCCTTTACAATACAATGCAATAGCAGAGTTAGAAGGGACCTTGGAGGTCTTCTAGTCCAACCCCCTGCCTAGGCAGGAAACCCTATATCGTTTCAGACAATGGCTATCCAACATCTTCTTAAAGACTTCCAGTGTTGGGGCATTCACAACTTCTGGAGGCAAGCTGTTCCATTGATTAATTGTTCTAACTGTTAGGAAATTTCTCTTCAGTTCTAAGTTGCTTCTCTCCTTGATTAGTTTCCACCCATTTCTTCTTATTCTACCCTCAGGTGCCTTGGAAAATAGTTTGACTCCCTCTTCTTTGTGGCAACCCCTGAGATATTGGAACATTGCTATCATTTCTCCACTAGTTCTTCTTTTCATTAAACTAGACATACCCAGTTCCTGCAACTGTTCTTCATATGTTTTAGTGTCCAGTCCCCTAATCATCTTTGTTGCTCTTCACTGCACTCTTTCTAGAGTCTCCGCATCTTTTCTACATCGTGGCGACCAAAACTGAATGCAGTATTCCAATTATTACAGTATTGCAGTCTCCATATTCTGATTCAAAACATCCAGATCATCTTTTACATGACCTGGATTGACAGTATATAATTTGGGTATTAACAGCATATTAATGACACCTCATCTTAAAGCAAAAAAGGATCTATTCTGATGATTTCATATGGATATTAAACAACATATGAGGTGACAATTGAGGTCTGATATTCCACATTCAGGAACTATAGTTGCTTTGTCTCAAGACTACTGACTAGAATTGCCCACTCAGAAGTGGAATTAGTTTCAAATCTCAGATACCAAGCTTGGCACTATTGAATGCAGCCAGTAGGTCTGCATTTCCCCTACCAGTCTTGATGAAAGCCAACCAACAAAGCAGTCAATGCTATTTCTAATCTCTGACTGAGCTTGAATCCTGTTTAAAAGAGCTAGACAAGAGCTTTCTTTAGGATCTTCTCTAACAGTCCATACCATGTTCTCAACATCATTTCCTAAGAAATATTAGACACAATTCGTCTAATATGGCTAATATATTCCTTAAGAATAGGCAGCATCACAGCTTATCTCTGGGTACATTAATCACTTATTTGGGTTGTACAATCCCAGATCACATTGTCTCTGTAAACCCATTCATCTCACTTGGTTCTGCACATCCAGACTTTGACAAAAGTAAGCAATTGTACCTGGAAAGAAACAAATCTTAGAGAATGTGATGAAACTGTAAAGTAAATGTAATTTAGAAATGTAAGATTGCTATTAAAAGTATTGTTTAGCCAGAATGTTAGGGCTAGGATATTACATGAATTACATGAATTCATTCTGATAGGTGGAGTGCATGTTGGTATGCCCCAAGTAATTTGTGATTGGAATGCTGTGATTTTGTTTCTACCATTGTGAACTGCCTAGAGTTACATTTCTGCAAGTTAGGTGACCCTATAACTTGATAGATAGAAATGTAAGTGGAATGAATATTTGTTATTAGTTATTTTACTCTGGAGTTTTTAGGTATTGATTTGCTAAAGCATATATAAGGTTGGGAAGGACAGGGCTTGCAATTTTGCTTACAGTCAAATGTATAATTCTATGGTGTAGGAATTAGGGGTTTGCAAAATGTTTCCTTTTCCAAAAGGGTTCTCACTACCCTGAAAGTATTTTGATGCTTTTAAAGCAATTTTGGAAGTGTGTAGAGACATAAACAGATGTTTTGAGCTCAGACAAGGGCCTCTTCTGTGTTTCCATCATTCACAGTCATCTGATTGGAATGATACAAAAATGTAGCTATGAAATAAAGAACTTAGCATTGAACATCGGAACATGTACAGAAGTTGGACGTGATTTGATAGAGATGTTTTATTTCAGTATTACATTAAAAATATTAAAATAGTTGTCTGTTAACACTCCTTTTCTATTGTAAAAAGCAAACACTATCTGTGATGGTGATAAAGAATCTGATGGTGAAGATGTGGAAGTAGATACCGGTAATTCATCTGAAGATTTGCGAAAGGTAATTCTTAAAATGATTTATAGTAATATATAAATTTTTGTATGTGTTCTATAGACTTAAAGTATGTAAAGTCTGATATCAACATGTATGTTGTAGAATTACATTTATTGCAGGTCTCAAAGTCTCCCAAATTGTATTTGCCTTTGAAAGTGTTTTACTTCCCCATTTCAACTGTAACCTAAAGAGTATGAGATCTGCCTGAGTGTATTGTTGCTAAAGGAGAATTTTGTTGTGATCCCAGTATGAGCCTGGAAATATTTATGGGTATGGATCTTGAGAAAAAAAACAGTATTTGAATCCTGATCTTTTTGGTTCACAAATATATATCATCATAATGAGATATGTATGTTTACAGTACCACATTCTATTTTTTTTCAGGAAATAATGATTGGTTTACAATACCAGGCTGAAATACCACCTTTCTTAGGCAAAAGTTGCAATGATGAAAAAGGTAATTAATACTTTTTACTAAATTGTTAGCTTTTAAAATAATTGTTTAAAATATATTATTAATTAAAATAAAAATTAAAACATAAACAGATTTGAGTTCAAGATCGTGAGACATGGAATATTTGGTTGAGTTATCTTGAACTTAATTTATGAATTGTTTTTGAGTGTTTAAATGAAGTATGCTACAGAGTACTATACATATTCAAAAATTGCTAAGAATTACAGTGACCACATTTTAACAGGCCTGTTGAGGAGAGGGGTATCTGTTACTTCCAAGTATCTATTAAATGTGAAAGGATATGATTGTGTTTGTCATCTATATAATGGTGTGATTACATAGATGTTGCAAATGAGATATTAATTTATATCATGTGTAATCTTATTACATACAAGTTATAAATCACCATAAATGTGGTAAATTAAGATAAATTTAACTGCTGTGTCTGGATTACTACAGATGCAATAGACTTGTACATCCCATTTCAGGAGTTATCTGGGTAGAAATGCAGTTTGCTGCATCTGGGATCTGCTAATTGAAATTTTAATTTATTCAGACATGATTACTACTTTAACATCTTTAGTCAGTCACAGGTCCCATTTCATGCTCTCCTTGACCTCTATCTGATGAATGGGAATATAGGGGAGTACACAATTTAAAATATTAGATAAATATGGAAAATACATGCTGACTCTGTAAACCGTTTAGAGAGGGCTGTAAAGCACTGTGAAGCGGTATATAAGTCTAAGTGCTATTGCTATACTATAAATGAGAATAAAGCTCTTCTTTATAAGACTGAACATTCTTATCAATAAAAAGGCAGCAATTATAATTCCATTTATTTAGCTAACTGTTAATGGTATTTGGAGATGATTAAAATCCGAGGCTTTCTGGACTGTTCATAGATTAAATATTAGCATTTCAATCACACCCTTACAGTTGTCTTTCACATACATTGGACTACAGGCAGTCCTCAAATTACAATGGCATTTGAGATTGGAATTTCTGTTGCTAAGTGATGCAGTCATAAAGCATGATGTCACATGGCTGCATCCCTTAGCAATGACAATATCTGCAATCCCTATTGCTGTTGTTAAATTAGAATTGTCGAACATTAAGCAAGCTTCTCCTCTCAGCTTTCTGCTGGCTTTCAACAACCAAAGTCAGTGGGGAAGACAGCAGGAAGTTGCTGCTGCAGAGCTGGGGAGGAAACAAGGGGGTGAATTGCATAGAAAATAATTGCATCAAATTTTTCTTCCTATATAATCAATTGTTCGTGCTTACATTGTTCTCTTATTTTAGATAATCTTGTGGCAGACTTTCTACTGTCAACTTAAATAGTTGGTAATTATTCATTATAATAATCTAATACCATGTTTTCCTGAAAATAAGACCTCCCTGAATAATAAGTTCAATTGGGCTTTTGAGCGCATGTGCTAAAATAAGCCCTCCCTCAGAAATAAGCCCTCTCTGAAAATATTGCAACACAGCAACAGCCATGAGGTGACCACGCTCATTGTCTCCTGCACTCAAAAATAATAAGACCTCCCCAAAAATAAGACCAAATGCTTATTTCGGGGATCAAAAGAAAATAAGACACTGTCTTATTTTCGGGGAAACACGGTATTAAGTTGACAGTAGAAAGTCTGTAAGAGAAAAAAAAAGATGCAGATTTCAACAATATGAGATGCTTAAACATTTGCATTAAAAACTGTATAGTTATTTTTTAAAATGCTGTTTTTAATATGTTATTAACCATATTATCTTACTTTAAATTTTAAAGATGCTACAGTTGATATTTCTGAAAAACAAATCTTAATAGTTTGTGGTAACATATATACTAAATAGCAGGAGTACAGGTAATTCTTGACTTACAGTTGACTTATGGTTCCTTTAGTGACTGTTCAAAGTTACAGCAGCACTGAAAATGTGAGTTATGACTGAAAGTTATGACCTTTAGAGCATCCCCATGATCATGTGGTCAAAATTCAGATGATTGGCCAATGGTTCATATTTATGACTATTGCAGTGTCCCAAGGTCTTGTGAACACCTTTTGCGAATCTCTGACGAGCAAAGTCAATAGGGAAGCCAGGTTTAGTTAACAACCGGGTTACTAACTTATCAACTGTAGTGATTCACTTAACAACTGTGCCAAGAAAGGTCATAAATTGGGGCAAAATTCGCTTAACTAATGTCTCGCTTAACAACAGAAATTTTAGGCTCCATTGTGGTCATAAGTCAAGGACTATCTGTATAATAATATAGCTCCTTAGAAAACAAGTGTGTGTATCCTTAAAGACATTGAAGAGATATGACAACAAATATCCCTAGAGGAAAATCACAACTGGATCTTTATCATGCCAGAGTGTAGGCCATAAAATGTTATAAATGATATAAATTGTATATTTCTTTGCATATATTACTCTCCAGTAATATGTGCAAAGAATTGCTGGGGGTTGCTGGATTACTGGGCACTTGGTCTCATCAATATTTGAATATATCTTAATAGCATATGAAAATGAGGACCAGCTACTTTGGCAACCTGATGTTATTTCAGAAAATAAAGTTAAAGAGTACCTTTTTGAAACTTCTGTAAGAACTGGAAATGAAAAAATAATTGGCAGAATTCCTGATGGAGTGCATACCCGGGACAATGAACAGGTATGTTTTAATCTTATCTCTGTACAATTTGCCAATTGAACTCTTTTTTTATGCTTAGGCATGCAAAAACAAATGTTTCCTTTTTTTTTCTATTTTTTAAAATTAATATATTTCATACCTACTGTATATCACATCTTATTCTTTGGCTTTAAAACATTTGTCCATAAACAATGTATGTAAAAGGATAAATTTACTTTGTTTATAGAAGGATTTAGTTCATTTTTGCTGCCCAGATGAGGTCCCAGATTGCTGGGGGAATATGCTGTAAACGGCTTAGAGAGTGCTATAAAGCACTATGAAGCGGTATATAAGTCTAAGTGCTTTGCTATTGCTGCTGTTGTTTTGAAACAATGGAGATACAAGGAGATTCTGCCCAGAAGAGGGATGAAGGGGAAACTATATTCATTGATTTATCTTTTATCTATGGGGCATCTCTCGCCCCTCGTACCCTGGTCACTCCATTTACATCTCATTGATTGCAGGAGGAAGACTTTGCCATTTTACCTTCTCTTAGTGATCTCTGGCAGTCTGTTCTGGAGAATTGAAGGAAGCTCCAAAACAGTGTAGAAAGTAGTGTTCACTAAGCTTCTTCCATAGTCTTTTACCACTAAGATCTTTCTGCTGGATCAGCAGCATTTAATGGTCGGAAGAGGTTTTGATCCAACTTAGTTAGTATCTATTTACACTGCACAATGTTTTATTTGAAGTGGCTAGATAACCTTGTAATAGAAACATTTGACTGACATGAGATTACAGCTGCTGGATTGTGTACGCTCCTTTTGACTGGTTAAACAAGAAATATTGCAATCTCTACTAGGCACTCTATGAACTCTTCAAGTGTAACCACAATCTAAAGGAAGCCATTGAGAAATACTGTTCAAATGGAAAGACATCACAGGGTAAGTCCTCTATCAAGAGGTTTATACGTTCAATAATGTTAAATCATAAAAGTGCAGACCTGGATTGTGATGACTGTTATTCAATACAGTTCCTCATGTTTTTGTAATACCAAAACAAATTGCAGCAAAGTAATCAGAGTGATTCAAGAGTAACAGCTGGACTAGTCCACATACTTAGATAACTAAAGAAGGCATCTAGTCTCTTGGAAGATTCTGTTGCATAAGGTTAAAGTTCTGATCAGTAACTAGAATCAGTTACACTCAGGGTTGGGATTCAGCTGGTACGGACCGGTTCAGGCGAACCGGTAGTTCCGGCAATCAGTTGACCCTGCTCACCTGCCCCTGCACTAGTCTATCCTATATTTCCTTTGTTTGAAACCCAGCTGATAGGCGTGGCAGAGCGGATTGCCGAGCCTCAGCTGTTTTACTCACTGGGGCTGCAGTAAAGGGTAAGTTTTTGAGCTGTTTTCAAACGCACTGGGCGCGTGTGAAGCATGTGTGTGCAAAGCACACACTCAGCAAACCAGTTGTTACACCGGTTGAATCTTACCACTGGTTACACTTTTATAGACAAACATTCACCATTCTTTATCATTGTTGCAATACTAGTCAGATAACAAGAAAGAATGCTTGAAACAGTGAAGTTGTATGAAATATATAGTTATGTATGCATGACCTCATCATTAGCCGTGAGTGTTTTTCCCTGCCTATTGAATTCCTGCTGCAATTGATGCAGGGGTGGGTTCCTGCCAGTTCTAACCTCTTCTATAGAAGAGGTTCCACAAATCTACAGTGCCGTTTAGAACCGGTTCCAATTCCCTCCCCCCACCAGTCCGCACATCATCAAGATGAAGAGCGAGAGGAGGAATTCTGGGAGTTGAAGTCCACAAGACTTAAAGCTGTCAAGTTTGAACACCCCTGGGGGTTTTTTTCTAAAGGGTTAGGGGTGCAAGGGTCTTGTAACTTGACAGCTTTAAGACTTGCGTGCTTCAAATGCCAGAGTTTCTGAACCTACATTTTGGTTGCTAAGCAAGAGCGTTGTTAAGTGAGTTTCGCCACATTTTACAAGTTGGCCACACCCACCCAGTCACATGGCCGGCAAGCCACTCCCACCCAGTCACATGGCTGGCAAGCCACTACCACAAAGCAGGCCACACCTACAGAAGAGGTTCTAAAAAAATTTGAAATCCACCACTGAATTGATGGAATATCATTTCTGCTTATGGCTTACTATTATTGGCTAAGTTCACACTATAGCCCAAGATAAACTACAGCTTACAAACCATAGTACCTTCCAAGCACAAGGTAAGCAAAAATCAAGTAAAACCACATTCTGGTTTAGATTGCTGCATGAACCAGTCTAGTTTGTTGAAAAGATTTTCTTTATTTTTCAAATGTTGAGACCAAATGCTTGCTGATTTGTCAAAATATCAAATGCTCACTAGTTTCTCTCTTTAATCTCCATCTTAAGATATGACCGCTTGGACAGAAGAAGAATGTAGAAACTTTGAACATGCACTTCTGATATATGGGAAAGATTTTCATCTTATACAAAAAGATAAGGTGAGCAGGTATAGAAATAATTTATAAATGATAAAGTTGTTAACATTTGAGTAGTTGGTCAGAATATGTAAAACAACATAAAAGGCATATTTTTGTCAACCAGTTACTTGGTTTTTAAAAAAAATTACAGTGTATTACTGTAGACATATTAGAGAAATAAACAGGGAAGGAAAAAGGGCAAACGAAGGGGATACAAGTGAGTAAATAAGGGATTTACAATTTTTATAGAGATTATAATTTACAAGTATATAATTAATTGAATTACCCATCTAGTAAATGAGCATGCCTCTTTATAAACTATTTTACCTAGCTGCTATACTCATAAGCATGTTTTACTGTTTCCTACAAACATTATCACTTGAGGCTTTTTGAAAATAATTTTATTATGCAGAACTGATTAACAAAATGAAAGTATATTATGGATAGTGTATCATTTGAAATATAGCCATTTTAAAAGGACCTTGAAAATTAATGTTATAAATAAACCAACTCCAAAAACATTCATTATATTGAAGAAATTGTCCTTTGATGTGGTTAGATCACTTCCTTGTCAACTGTGGATCATGAACATTCTGGACTTTGCAAGAGCAGTTGATCCATTAGATTTGTCTATGTAAGCTCCTAATGGATCCAAAGAGTTTTCAGAGGTTTGGGGATTTCCATGTTTTCTTGATCCAGTTAGATTCTGGTAACATTCAATCCTTGACTATTGTATTCCTCTGGATTGTCTCCCAGACAATCAATCAACTTTTAATTGGGTATTAAAAGTACTCTTTCATTCCTACCTAAATGAGCAGTTCCAGTTGCAGGTCATGGTGAGGCAGAGCTCGTGTTCCTGGAGTTACTAATGTGGAGTTTCTTGGAGTTGGATGTTATCTATATAAAAAAAATTCATTCTCTGTCTCTCTTTCTCTCCCTCCCTCCCTCTCTGTCTCCATAGTTTTAAATATGGTTCATTGGATATCTTCATTCTTTTCTTCTTTATATGACATTATATCCTGACCATTTGAGTGTCCACAAATGGCCAGTATATAACATCATATAAACAAGAAAAGAAAGCACTACATTGTTAATAACTGCTTGTGTTCCAAATATTGAATAAACGTTCTGATCCAAATTCTGGAAGTCTGAGATTTAACCAAATCTATAAAGATATCCAATGAATCATATTTAAAACTATGAAGTTTATTAAAAGTATTTTTAAGAGATAAAATAATTATTTAAAAATTTAGATTTCCACCTTCACTTAGCATTGCTTTTATAAGAATTAAGTGCTTTGGACAAAATTCCAATTATCTGTCAAGCTTTTTTAAACGTAGATTTTATTAGTAATTTGTGCACTGTAAAATTCTGTATTGTATGTGCATACCACCAAACCACTCTGTAGGAATTTCTTGAACCCTATAGTCAGGGACAATTACAGCTTTATTCAATTAAATAAGATGGTAATTGTTCTGATTTTGCCACTTAGTGTGTTATGAGTAGATTAAATGTATGAATACCAGAGTAAAATGAATCCATATTTAGAAGAGAGTAGTTTCTACTGTTAGCCATTAAAACATCAGGTTAAGGAAGAAGATAAAGACTGTATTAGAACATGCTGTAACAAACTTAAAATACATGGAGAGAAAACTGCCATTTTAAGTTACAGGTAGTCTTCAATTTATGGTCACAATTCAGAGCAGAATCTCAGTGCCTGAGCAAGCAGTCATTAAGTGATGCATCATGACTACTCCCTTGGCTCTTCTAGTTGCAGTTGTTAAGTGACCTTGTGGGTCTTAAGTTGGTAGAATTTAAGGTAAGGAGAATGGGGGTACATAGGGGAAGCCCATGTGTACTGCACATGAAATCAGGAGTGTGCTGCACTTTTATAAGTCCTTTTGAACAGCTGCTGAACAAATGGTCATAGGTTGAGGACTACCTGTAGTAAACTCATTCTCTGTTTCTATGCTAACAGCTGATAAGATATTTGCAGAACTATCATACTGGAATCAAACTAGTAATTTATACTTTTCCAAGTATTAACAATTTGCCAAGTATTTTATCATTTGGACTCCTTCCCCATAAGAATTTTCCACAAATATTAAGGCTATTTTTTTTCCCTGTCTTTAGGTGGGAACCAGGACAGTTGCTGAATGTGTAGCATTTTATTACATGTGGAAGAAATCTGAACGATATGATTACTTTGCTCAACAAACAAGATTTGGAAAAAAGAGGTACAACCACCATCCTGGAGTCACGTAAGTTGAAAAACTTTGGAAGAACATTTGTGCTTAACATCTTATTTAGGATTTCCCACAATTAATAGTAGTTCATCATTATGCTTTCCAAATGGACTTTGTTGAATAACCTCTCTATGATCATTTTCTTGCAGGGACTACATGGATCGGTTGGTAGATGAAGCAGAAACTTTAGGTGGTGCAGTTTCTTCAGCCATAATATCAAATAATAGACTAGAGCCCATTCCTGATCAACAACTAGGCCTCCTGAATTCAATCACTGCCAATGATTTGACAGGTAAATTAAAAGGTAAATTAGAAAAGCTTAGTATGACTATAGGTCGGGGAAATGGTTACATCTTGTATAACATCTTTTTCTGTCTTCTAGCACTGACCAACAGCGTAGCTACAGTCTGCCATTCTACAGATGTGAACTCAGAAGACGCCTTCCCACCTCTGGACAGTTTGCCCCGAACAGCAGTTAATCATGTGCCTGTCGTAACAGAAGATTTGCTTAACTTGCCTAGTAATGGCGAAAGTGATTGTTTTAATTTATTTGAGACTGGATTTTATCATTCTGAATTAAACACCATGAACATGTGCGGTGAAGAATCGGAAAGGCCTGCCAAGAGATTGAAAATGGGAATTGCGGTCCCAGAATCCTTCATGAATGAAGTTTCGGTGAACAACTTGGCTGTTGATTTTGAGAATCATACACATCATATTACTAGTGCCAAAATGGCGGTCTCGGTAGCTGACTTCAGCAGTCTATCGGCAAATGAGACAAATGGCTTTATCAGCGCCCATGCGTTACACCAGCACACGGCCCTCCATTCAGAATGAATTCAAGCAGCAAATTAAAGACAGTGAACACTGTTGGCAGTTTGTGGTAAACTTGATGAATTGATCAGGTTTGCTTAGTCTTTCACTGGAAGTTTGAACTATATGACATCAGTGATGTCTTTATGTACAGAACTATATCTTGATTTATCAAGAATAATTTCACTTTTTTTCCAATCCATAAATGTGGAAACTTCATATAATATCTAGCAGAGTTCGGGACTAAGAGAACCATGTGGTACAGCTTTAAGCTCTGCTTCCTTTCTTTTTAAACCCGTAGAGAGACTGCTGTCTCAAAACCAGCACAGAAGTTCTGAACTTAATAGAGTGGGTTTTTGTTCTAGGTTGCTTCTGCCCTAATGGATGCAGTGGAATAACATTTGTTTACAGGTACCAGTTCTGATCCTTGCTTAATGTAGCATTTAAAAAAAATAATCAAAAGCAGGGAGACATTTCTTTAATTTAAACTGCACAACTACACAAGGATATTTTTAAATTGAAGCTTGTGTCATCTGATATTAAGCCAGAGCACTTCAGTTTACAAAACAACAGATTCATCTTGGTGGATACTAGCACAAAAGACAGTAAGAGCAAAGTCTGAGGACAAGCTTAGATGCTCTTATAACATCACAGGCCACAGCTACCTTACACAAAAATGCTTTTACTGTCCAAAGGTTTTGTGTACTTTTTAACGTATTGGCTGAAAAGATGTGTTTGAGCTGGGGTGGGGGATATCTATACTTCTGAAAAATAGAATCTGAAAACATCAAGTATTATCTTAACATTGCTTAAAGCTACTAAGAATGATACAATTTGCTCACTCTACTAATGAATTACATATTGGGGTTTGTCTTTACTTCAGAACATGGCAGTTCAAAATAGCATGAAATTTCTGGATTAATAGATGGTGAATGGTGCAATGGATCTTTGAATCACTTTCAGCCATTAGTGTAGTTTTCTTCCTGGATTATTCAGATTTAAGTATATTAATATTCCAGAGAGAAATCTTTGACAAGATTGTTCTGTGTTGAAGGATTTGTGAAAGTTCACTAAAACTTTGGTTATCAATTATAAAACTTGCCAATGTTACACTGACACACAGACACACACATATGCTGGTCTTGTTGTATTCTGGTCTTTTCCCGTGTAAGATTGAGATTGTCTTGGCAACATTTCAGCGAGGTCTCACTCTCCATCTTCAGACTGGGTTTTGGGCTGAAGATAGCGAGTGAGACATTGCCAAGACAATCTCAATCTTACATGGGAAAAGACCAGAATACAACAACACCATACCTACACCCGTGAAAATCTACGAAGATTTTCACGGGTGTAGGTATGCTGGTGTTGTTGTATTCTGGTCTTTTCCCATGATTTTCACAGGTGTGGGTATGCTGGTGTTGTTGTATAAAATATTTCTACAGACTGTTAGCATCTTGAATTTGAGCAACAGCAGAGTGCTGGGAGTCACTATCAAAAGTTTTTGAGTTTCTCAAATAGCACATTTTAACCATTCTAGGAATTTAATTACCACGTATATTTGTTAATGGTGATCTGTTGTAAAGTATACACCTGAAACTTGTCAGTCTAATGCAGTACACAAAAATGGGTAGCCTTGGCCTTGGGTCACATTCTAATACTTTCAGTCAAATTGTCAGCTTCCTGTTGCTGTAATTTGTGCTGAATGCTGTATCTTGTGGGGTTTTTTCCTTATTCAACACATCTTATTTAATTTTGTAAAATACTCGCTGTATTTTTTTTCCTTTTGTTACACATTCATGTTTATGGGTTTTTCCAGTGGCTGGTGTGTATAAAAATCATCATCACAAAATGTATGAATGCTTATACCAGTTGCACTTAAATGAACACACCCATTCTCATCAACTGATGCAGTACTATGTTCAGTTTATCTATGCATTGCTGGGGTCTTAATGAAGACCGAGACAGTCTAGTTTCTCGTCTAAAATTTTGATTGTCAGCAAGTTAAATGGACACTTTAGTTATTTAATAAAGACTTTTGACCAAAATTCTAAAAATGGTATGAGAACAATGAATTCCGGCTAGTTTTAATAGATTTTTAATTGCTGATCTAATTTAGCCTATTGGCTAGCTAGCTGGTAATGTTTACTTTTAATTCCTTGTTAAAATGAGGCAATAATTTGCAAGATTATGTAAATATGTACATTCTGCATATCTTTTTAGATATCTATTTCAATATTTTCTGACTACTTCTGTGTATAGTAACATTTTGTGCATGCTTGATGTGACATTCATAAATTTGTACCACTATGACTTTATTCATGTAAAATAGCTATTTATTGAATTTTTCTTTTAAAAGCTGGACTTATACTGTTTCTCTCTATTTTAAACATTTTACTGGAGAAATTGTTACTGTTTATTAAAAGAATTGCGTTTGAATCAGAATGAAGCTGGCTAAATTGCAGCCGTGTGAAAATTACATTGCATTGATTCATTGTAGGTTAAGCACAATTCTTCTAACAAACGGTGATGACTTCTTTGTTCATTGCTGAGTATATTCCCTGTTCTCCCCTGCTCTCAATCCATTTGTGCAAACCAAAAATCCATGGTGGGCACCTGCAGTTTGTAGAGGTATCGCTTACAGGAACTCCAAAAGAACATTGGATTCACTTGGATGTGGAACTGGTGCTGCAATAGAGCAATACTTCAACTTTCGTTAGCCATTTCATCCTCTCATTGATAGCTTTTTAAGTGTTCATTTTTCTTCTTTATATAGACAGGCCAATCTTGCCTACAGACTGCTTTATATTCTCCGAAGTATTGAACTCTGTACTGTTAGATTTTTGTGCAGTTTTTCTTTGGAAACAAACAAACAGATCCATGTTAAGTTCACATCCAGTAGTGCATTAGTGATACTATTTAATTAAAACAAACTCTGAATGTAAATTAGTGGATAGCCTAACCACTAGAAGACCGCCCAGTGTTACAAGCACAGTGTCTATAAATGGGAAATTAAATGTGCAAATAATCATGATTACGATTTCCCAAGGGGGGGAGTATTCTAGTTATTGCTTCAGGCTAGTTTACGGCAGTCCACCTCTAAGAAATCAGTCACGTCCATCATTGCTAGGTTCAAATAGCTTCGCCTTTCTCATAAATTAGTGACAATCGCAACCAGTGCTAATATCTGCTGCTTAAGAGGAAGTTGCTATGGTCGCATTGGTTTTAATATTTGTACATAAACACTTATTTTTTTTGAACATTATTTTGTATTTGTTGTACTTTAATACCTGGTGTACAGTTCCAGAAATAAATGTCTGGAAACCTTTTTTTCTTCTATGAAAGTTTTCGTCCTGCAACATTATTTGTCCCTTTAGTATGTTTGGACAAAGATTTTTAAAATGAGTTATCAATTACTCCATTTGCAACTGACAAAAGGAAACTGAATGACAAAATCTGTATTATTACTATGGAAAAGAATATGGGGAAAAGAATGTGCCATTTGCAAAAAGGATCAATATGACCTGTTTTCGAGAAGAAATTGAAAACAATATTCCAACGGATCTCCATATAGAAAGGAACATTCCTTACTGAACTAGATGGTTCTATTATGCTACTTATATCACATTTTATAAATTTTACAGAAGACCATCCTATGCCATGGCAGTTAGGCATACCATGTTAAACTCTTACAGTGTTACAAACATCATAGTCCTTGAGAATGATACCAGTCTGATAACTTTTTGGGTTTTGGGATGGGGTTTTTTTTTTGTAAGTGCAGCATCTTATAGATTAAAGCAGGGGTCTCCAACCTTGGCAATTTTAAGATTTGTGGACTTCAACTCTCAGAATTCCTCAGCCAATTGGCTGAGAAATTCTGGGAGTTGAAGTCCACAAGTCTTAAAAGTTGCCAAGGTTGGAGACCCCTGGATTAAAGCATTCATAACTACTAATGTGTTGTAACACTACCTGTCCAAAGTTTAATTTGCTATAATGAAATTTCAGAACACTGGGAGTAGCACCCATTGTAAACTCTGTTGTCCCACTCATACACACGCACACCATGGGTGTAAGGAGTCTTTATTAAGGCTTCTAAGACTGAACTGTATTCCTCAGCAATTCCCTGTGCTGGCACCAGCTTAACCCCCTATGAGTTCCACAGGCTACCCAAATGAAGCCAACACCAGTCCTCAAGGCAAGGCAAGTCCAGTCCAAGGCAAAGGCAAGGCCAACAGATGAAGAGACACGATCCGAGGTGCAAAGCAAGAACACACACCAAGGAAACAAACACATTCCCAACATTGCCTCCATCTATCTACTGTGCTAAATAGCCAGTTTGTAGTGCATCCCATCAAGAGGGGCAAGGCTGATTCCTCATGAGTAATTAGGCTGACCTTCTCTGCTCCTGCCTTTTCTCTGCCCTACATGTTCTTGGATCAGTGCAGAAGGCAGTTCCTCTTCCTCATCACTCACTGGGTGCAGCTACATGCTTTCCCAACATGAAGCCTCGGGTTGTCCTGCTGCAGCTGTGCTTCAGCCAAATCCCTTTCAGACAACTGGTTGGAACCATTGACCAATTTCTCTCCAGACATGCCTGGTTTTCATCCTCTTCCAAGTTGACATCTGGAGAAGTATCTGGGAAGCATCTGGGGAAGTCATCACATAAACATATTCCACTTTTTTTTCTTTGCATGGCATGGATATCTTTGTTTGATAAGCTATAGTCTATAAATTCTCTAAAAGCGTCCTTTGAATTGTAATTTATAATGTGATGAAAGGAATATTATTGAAATAAATAGAATGTAATCATATACCTGAACCCCCAAACACAATAAATCCCTGCTTTATACTATTATATGCACACTTTTAAAAAGCTGAACACATGTATTGGGCATTCTTGGTTATCAGCAAAGAGATAAACTTCATTAACTTTAATGGGAATAACATAAAAAAATTAGTAAGATTACAGTCTAAAAATATTGAAGTGGATTTCACAAATATATGCACCAAGTGATTTATTTTTGAGCTATGAAATTTCAAAATCATAATCTTTATAATGATGCATTTGCAATGGAAATTGGTAAATGTGCAATAGGTAGTACTCTGTAACAAAAAAAACATTCTACAGAAAATATAGATATATCAACAGCTATCAACAGTATTAATTCATTACAAGGAAGGTATTAATGTAGTATTTCTCAGAAATCTACCTAAATTCCACATCTTTAAATATAGTTTCAAATGGACACAAACAATATCTGCTTTTAACAGGTTTGTTTCTATGTCTTTTTACTGGATTTAATGTATCAAAATAGATTTCACAACCTATTTATTTGAAAGCAAAGTTTTTATTTACTCATCTAAAACTTTTCTGTACAGAATTCCAAGAACTGTTGATGAGAATAAGGATTCAACTATAATTAGTTTCTGCAAATATAAGTCTAGAGGATGGATGAAGTGAGAGTTACTGTTTCTTGTGGGTGAAGCCTACACATAGATTTGTTATTTTTGTATCTGAGTGTCAGGCATAATTTTTCATTAAAAAGTAATAATCTGACATGTATGTTACCATATATAGTACATATCAAGTCTATACTATAAGCACTTATTTGGTTTATATTTTTCAAGTTAACTAAAAGGACAAAATTCTTTTAACAATAGTAAAAGAAATGATAAAGCCATTCAAAATCCAAAATATGAGTGTGTTAAATCCAATACATATAAAAGACAACAGAGGGAGACAATGAACAACTTGAAGTCTCTATGCTGGACCCAGGTACACTGGGGAACTCGTTTATTTCAACTCTTCTGCTTGTACTGGAGTTTATGTAGCAAGCATTTCCCAAATAAGTTATGTCCCATACTACTCCACAAAGTTTAAATTTCAACCAAAGCTTTCAGATAGGCTATCGCTATTTAAAAAACCCAACAAGGTTGACTTATTAAGTATACAGTGGAAGGCATGACCTAAGTCTCAAAACCTTTGTACCAAAATGTATCTTCAATAATTCTTTGTTAAAGGATACCACATTTGGTTTCATTACTGTAAAAATCCATTGTTGACCATCAAGAAATAATTGTGTAATAGTTTGAAAAAAGTTCTTCTCCTGGGCCAATGTTTCGGAGAGCTACCAAAACCACACATCTCAAGGGCCTGCAGATTGAATATTTCAGGAAAAGAAGTTGGTCTCAATTGGGCATTGATATTTTTAACAACACAAGCAATTTTTTCTTGATATATCCTCCTTCAAATATTTGAGAATGCTTAACATTTTAAATTATCAAATTATTCCAGAAATGTTCAAAAATACAAATTTCTCACCTTTCTATTTCATGGCTGTAGTTTATGTTTGGAAGATACTGTTTAAATTCTACAGGAAAACATTTAGGTATGTTCAGTTCCTGATAGCAAACATTTGCTTCTTTTTCTGATGGAAAAAGAGAAATATCTTAAATGAGGAAGAGATGCCTGTACGTTAACCTATCTCTGAATTTATTCAAATAAACAATACCTTTACTATCTAACCCCACCTGCAGGAGATGAGCAGACTATTCTCTGATGTAGAATAAATCTCCTCTATTTGAAAACTATAAATGGAAACCCATTGACAATATTTAGGCAGGCTGACAACATGCATAGCCACTTCAATTTTTAAATCTAACCAAAGGAGAAAAATTGGTCTTACCTGATGAACAATTATTAACATATTGTCCCACAGCCAATGGATTTTGTGTAGCAGTTGTAAGCCAAAAGACATCACACATTTTTAAAGGACCAATTTGATCTCTTTTGCTGCATGACCTGAATGATATTCTAACATTAGCCACAACATTCCATTTTTATTTTATTTATTTAGGATATTTATATTGCTGCCTATTCGCACATGGCGACTCAAGGCAGTTTACAAGAATATAAAAACATCATATAAAAACAATAAAACTAATAAAAGAGAGAATCACATATAATAAAATAGCCCCCCTCCTCAGTGACAACACATCGTACAAGCTGTTTAATGGGGTCCATCCTGCTCTGCATTCCCCAGGCCCGCTGGCAGAACCAGGTCTTCAGTGCCTTCCAGAAGAGAGTTAGAGTGGGGATCATTCTAATCTCTGAGGGAATGATGTTCCAGAGAAAGGGAGCCACCACGGAGAAGGCCCTTCTTCTGGGTCCTACCAGGTGTATCTCCCTAGGGGATGGGACCTGCCTCCCCACTCTGGTGGGTCGGGTACATGTGACTAGCAAGAGATGGTCCCTCATATAACCGGTTCCCAAGCCATTATTGCTTCTTGAACAGTTACAAATTACATTCACTTGCTAGAGCTGAATTACTGTACCCAACAACCATACATCCTGTTCAATGGTGGAGCTAAATATTAGAATAACTAGAATAACTTGTCTTTTTTGCTGGACTCAAAATGCTGAGTACAGGCAAAACATAGCGTGTGTCAATCAGTCTGACCTTCAGATGAAGAGAATACAGAAACTGCATTCAATTAGTGCCCTACTCTGAACTGCCACTATGGTCTTTCACCAAAAAGTACAGAAAATAATGTATAAGAGCTCCCGTCATTCTGTAATTTTAGTACATCCTGTAGAAATCAATACAAATAGCATTTTATCCACCAACTACTTATTAGCAATGATTTTGGCCAGTATTTGCAGCACCAGGAAACATGTGTAAGTGCTTTATTTGTTTGCTTAAATGTTGAAACACTTAACAAAACACATACAAGGAATATAGATCACTTTATAAAATCCGGCTGATATTTTGATTGCTTGATTATGTGCCATCAAGTCTTCTCCAGGATGATCTGTTCCCAACCTGGTCCTTTAAGCCTTACAACAATCCACCTATCACCACTGTAATCGAGTCCACCTATCATGCTGCTAGTCATTCTCTTAATTCTTTCCTTCCACCCTTCCCAGCATTACAGTATTCTCCACAGAACTAGGTCTTTGTATAATGTGTCCAAAGTATGATAATTTGAGTCTGGTCATTTATGCCTTGAATATTTCTAATATTGGCATTGTAGTTTCCAGTCACAGCAGCACATCTTGCTTGTATGTCTGTCAATGTCAACTTGATTGTTAAATTCATCAACCTCTTTTTCTGCACTAGTGGTTGAGGCACAAATCATAAAGTTATGATTATATGCTGCCCAGAGTTATTGTGTAGTAAGATAAGTGTTGTGGCCCAGCAGAAGCCGTTGGAGCTGCCACCAGACTCCGACAGCGAGGGGCCCTATGAGTCGGTTCTGGAGGACCTTGGACAGGGTTCCAACTCTGAGCAGGGCGCAGAGAGACTGGTTGGCCACCAGGTGGCGCCTGAGCCTTGGACCAGTGGGGAGGAGACAAGGGAGAGTGATCCAGAAGCCAGCAGTGAGTTGTTCCTGGATGCACGCCATCGAAGAGCTACTCGGCATCAGGAACAATTATACATTAATTGCACTCAGCTGATGGTCATTAGACTCCTCTCCAGACTATAAAAGACTGCTTGTAACACGCCCCTCTTGCAGAAGTCAACACATTGACTAAAGAGAACGTAACTAACTTGGCAGGCTGGATTGCTGCCAAGGTTTGTTTGACTTGCTGCCAAGGTCCTTATCTGTTTGTTTGCTTGGCTTTCAGCCACTGAGATTTTGGCTTCTTGCTATTAAAAGTACATTCTAGTTAAACTTGTCTTGGCTTTCATTACTGGATGGAGGAGGGGGTCAGAACAGATAGGTATGTAGAATAATACAATATAAATAAATTTAGACAATGCCATACCACAAGATTCTCTAATTAGTATTAATCAGTTTTTCTTTGCATAATAGCCTGGTATTGTCTTTAATAACTTTTTCTTAACTATGTAATTAATACCACTCCTTGTTTTTTTTATGTCTGAGTAGAAAATAATTTGATCTTCTGACTAAAAGTCTCCAATTTTAGTGCAGCTCAATTCACAAATGGCAATGGAGATTCTCAGTCATCAAAGTCATGGTTTTCCCAGTTACTTTTTCAAGAGGCAACTGGACTTCGTGGTTTTTCTTCAGCAGAGGTGAAGCTTCTTGGATAATACAATACAATAGCAGAGTTGGAAAGGACCTTGGAGGTCTTCTAGTCCAACCCCCTGCCTAGGCAGAAAACCCTATACCGTTTCAGACAAATGGCTATCCAACATCTTCTTAAAGGTTTCCAGTGTTGGGGCATTCACAACTTCTGGAGTCAAGCTGTTCCACTGATTGATTGTTCTGTCAGGAAATTTCTCCTCAATTCTAAGTTGCTTTTCTCCTTGATTAGTTTCCACCCATTGCTTCTTGTTCTACCCTCAGGTGCCTTGGAAAATAGTCTGACTCCCTCTTCTTTGTGGCAACCCCTGAGATATTGGAACACTGCTATCATGTCTCCCCTAGTCCTTCTTTTCATTAAACTAGACATACCCAGTTCCTGCAACTGCTCTTCATATGTTTTAGTCTCCAGTCCCCTAATCATCTTTGTTGCTCTTCTCTGCACTCTTTCTAGAGTCTCTGCATCTTTTCTACATCGTGGCGACCAAAACTGAATGCAGTATTCCAAGTGTGGCCTTACCAAGGCATTATAAAGTGGTATTAACTTTATAATAGCTAAGAAGCGAAACATCTTCAAAGGAAAACCAAAAAGTCCAGTTGCCTCTTGAAAAAGCACCTTGGGACGATCTCAATTCAGTTAGCTAAGCTGTCAATATGTAGTATATTCAACTTTCAGCTGTGTGGAGCTTGCCTGTTACAACTTTAATTTGCAGATTTAAATTTTATTTTTCTGCAAGGCAAAATCAGCAACTACCTATCCCAAAGGCTTTAATTTAGTTATTTCATAGAGTTTGTATTCTGAAGATCCACAGCTCCTCTTCAGTAGCATATTGAATTCTTACTACCTGAACTTTATATGGTATAAACATTTGGAATAATTATTAATTGCTCTTTATTTATATCAATATTTACTCAATGTTATTATGCCTTACCTGTATACAGCCTTTGAGATTCCCTTATTATTTCCATCAATAAGTACACCATCAATACACCTAAATATAAATGGATTGCCAATGGATTGAAAAAATATGGGTTCATGATTTTCATAGACTGTGCCTGTTTTTAAAAAAAGCAATTATTTTAGATCCTTATGTATATATTTATTAGCTATATGTAATGAATTAAATATAGTTATTCTTCAATACCGCAAAATCTTAACTTTTGTCTCAATAGCATGGTATTCTTAGAATTTTGACCTGGATTAAATACCATTTCACTTTATGACAACTGCTGAATCACACCTGTTTCCAAGGGCTTTTGTACATGATTTCTGAGCTACACTAAGCTGAAAAGTAACAACAGTTCAAGAAACAGTTGAATAAGGATTTGAATACAGGTTCCTGCAGTTGAAATTTGAGTGTGTGAGTACAGGTTGTCCTCAACTTACAGGAGTTCATTTAGTGACCGTTCAAAGTTACAATGATTCTGGAAAAAAATGATGACTGTTTTTCACACTTATGACCATTGTAGCAGCCACGTGGTCATGGAAAATTTTTTTGGATGCTTGACATCTGATTCATATTTAGGAAGGTTGCCATGTCCTGGGGGTCATGCAGTGGTGGGTTGCAGGCGATATGCCCTGGTACAGGCATACTGGACTCTGCCTGGAGCACCGGATAAAGTTCTGGTATAGTGCTCGGGAGGGCCCACCCACCCGCCCGAGCTCACCAGTCTTTTAAGTCTTCAGCACTTCCGCGCACGCACATGCCGCATATAGCGCCTGAGCGATGCTCACGGAAGCAGTAAGGCACATGCGCGTGCTGCGCATGTGTACGCGAGCATTGCGCGTGTCCATATGGACGCTGCCAGGCCTGTGGGAAGGTAGATTCACTTAACAATTGTGTTACTAACTTAACAGCTGCAGTGATTCACTTACAACGGTGGCAAAAAGATCATAAAATGGGGCAAAACTCACTTAACAAATATCTCACTTAACAACAAAAAATTGGGGTTCAATTGTCGAGGACTACCTATTTCTACCATGTCACACTGGTTTTATTTTATTAATTTATAATACTCTATAATGTATAATACTAATATCAATATGAAAGACATCATTGATGCCATCTCTCTCTCTCTCTCCCCCCCCCCCCCGCCCTTTCCCAAGGATTACTGAGCTGGTAATGGCTGCATAATAACAGGATAAAATTGCGCTATTTAAAAAAAAAGTTCATATCATAGTAAATTTGGCCCTTTCAGCTTAGTATAGGCAATCCTAGAAAACAGAATCAAACTGTTTTGAAAAACACTTAAGCAAGGGATGTTGATTAGTTTGCAGGGCATTTATTAACAGACAACTACAAAACATAACAGTCCTCACTTACTTCAAGTTGGTAATGCCCAGAAGACTAAATAAAGGCACTGGACCATTAATTCATATCAAGGAGAAAAACTGTTGTTTAGAGAGTTTTTAAACATATTAGATCCTAATTCAAACTCTGCAGGCTCCAAAAGTCTTAAAAGATCCTGGAAAACTTTTGACTTCAGTGTTGATGGTAATAAGGAAGATGGATCCAATTACAACCCAGTGGGCAGATCCAGGACTCAATTCAGAAAGTGTTGAATTCCTGGCTTGCAAACAGCTGGGTGGCTTTGTTAAGATATGAAACCATTAATCATCCTTCCATCCACCCACTTTACCTATCCATCTATCCACCTTCCCAATCCTACTAAAGTGTCCTACACATATAAACATTAAGTCAAGGATTAAACCTAAAGCTATGATCTGCTGCACCACCTTTTGAATCAAATGTAAGGCGGTTTCTATACAACTGTATATGAAAATAATATTTCCATACCAGGATACATTGATACGACTGTTCCTTCTGGAACAAACCCCTTTGCTACAAAAACTCCTATCCCAGCTGACTCCAGTGAACTGGGTTGTCGAATAATGCTGAATCCGAGTGTACTGAACAGAACTTCTTCTGGATTAAGGGGTCTTTGACATTCTTGATCGTTGTATATTGCTTTGGGTATTGTTTTGCATTGCACTGAGTGTATTTCTGGGTATTTTGATTTAATTTCTGGAATTACGTTCAAAAGGCACATTTGTCTGTTCAAGTCATTTACAAATAAAGATCTAAATGTTTTCAGTAGCGTTTGAAGGACATTTTCATCAGAAGCAATTTTGTCTTTAGATTCTTCTGGCACAAACCGCAGAGTCCTGAAGTAAAATAGGAGGAAAAGGTAAGTATAAGAATTGTCACGGTTTGAAATTCCATAAATTTGTAGGGAAGGAAGCATACAGAAATATATTTTTTCTTTTTATAAGAAAATTTTGTTTAATTGTTAATAATGATTATAATTATTAAAATATGGCTATTGTGATATCAAACGGAGAGACAGGCAGAATGTCCACTTCTATACATCACCTAGGCCACAGACCTTAACTGGATGCTCCTCAGCACCTGTTAATGCCTGCAAAGGTCCTGTGTTTCCCCAACCTTGCCTTAAAAAAAAATCCTAGAATGGCTGGTCTGGAAAAATAGTTTGTAATCACATCTGTTCCTAGGCAAATGACTGACTTGCTGTCTCAATGGCTTGTGTTTCTCCCACCAGAGTGGAAAACAAAAGAAAAGCCTTCAGTGCAGTGTTTCTGAATCTTTTCAGCTCGGAAGAGGTGGTGGTGATAGCAATGTTGGGGGAGGGAATGGTTTTGCCTGCACACATGTTCACCCACCACTTTGGTGGCCCTGTTCTGAATCAGCTGCAGCCTGGCACCAGGCCGCAGACTAGGGATAGGAGACCCCCTTGTTTTGGAATAAAATAGATGCATTTTTAATTTTACAATTTCAAATTAGCTAAATTGTGATATATGGCCCACAGCATATATGACCTTCTACATTTCAGATGTTATCAAAGTTACTAGATGATGAAGATGATGATGACAATGATGAGGATTTATTCAATTTATATGCTACCCAACTCCCAGTGATTCTGGGCAGCTTACAATTGTTAAAACTTAAAAAAAAAAACCAAAGAATAATACCGAAACATAAAAGCAGCACAAGTCAAAGGGGCAATGATGGCAGAGTGAAGAAAAAGGAATAAAGAGGCATCAATCATCCTGTCCAAAGGCTTGGAGAAAAAGCCAGGCCCTTCAAAATCCCAGTAGGTGGGGAGCAGATTGAGTTTCAGGGGAACCACATTCCAGAGGGCAGGCACTGCTACAGAGGAAGCACATTCCAAGGTCCCAATAGGTGACATTGATTCACTGCCAGAGTGAACCATTCAGACAGCTACTATGGGAAAATCATAGCCTTAGTCAATGTAGCTGGTGAAGTAGTTGTGACTTACCTCTTATCTGCAAATTACTATATCTCATAGTGACTAGAGTTCACAGGTGTGAAATTACAATCCCTGGTCCCCTTGGGATGCATGAGCAGTTCTGTTAGCCCTCTCTAGATATTGATAAGAGCAAAATGCCCACAATCTATATGGTAGTGTACATTTGTTGGCTACACAAACATGCATACCCTGTGTTTCAACTCGTTTAATTGGCAGGTTATGATTAATCTGTATCTAATAAATATCAGCTTTGTCTTCTGCTGAGGTAAAGTAGGGACAACGATCACTTCTAATAACAACCTATTTCAAAAAGAAGAGACTTAACTATTCACTGAAATCTATTATACTACTGATGACTGGATGAAGAGTAGGATATTGTAGGGCAACACCCCCCCCCCAACTTAAAACTGACCAATATCCCACAGAAGTTTTTATAAAATAATTTTTTTTCATGAATCTCAGTTGTGAGCAATAGTATCCTAGTTAACAATAAAACATTATTTGTCTATGAAAATGTAAGATTGTAATTCCCTACAACTTCACTCAGTATATTGAACCAAACATTTTCATCTTGCTACATTTATCATTTTGCAAGAAAACCTAGAATCAATTCAAACTTGTCTTATTACAGACATATGTTTGTTAATTCAGAACTCACAGATACAGGTTGGAGAGAAAGCCCAATTAAGTTGTATGTGAATTGCTGTCAGTCCTCATATACCACATTCAGAAATATTCCCTTTTGAGTTTTAATTACTGTTCAAAGAAAATGAGTTAGTTAATTGTATTAATAAAGAGAATGGGGGCTTTTTTAAAATAAAGCCATATAAAGGAGAGACGGCTGCAGGTTGTTAAACAAAAACTTTTATCAGAAAGTGGAAAAGAAAGGAAGGAAGGATGGAAGGAAGGAAGGAAGGAAGGAAGGAAAAGGTTTAGTGATAGGGATAAGGAAAATTCTGGCGAGAAGGGGATGGCAGCAATGCGATCGTTCGGAATCCCACTGCCCAGATTCCGCAGCCTTCCAGCAGCGCCCGCAAGAAACCCGCAAAGGGGGTTCCCGGTCTCTCTGCGTCGCTCCCCCCAACTCCTTTCCTTCCGCGGCCCGGGAGGGAAAGGTGGTCGCGCGCCCTCGCCCTCACCTGCGTTTGTGGCGGAGATTGAGCGCGATCCAGGGCACGAAGCGATACTTGTAGGCCTCCCAGCGCCTTCGCAACCCTCCTAGCATGGCGGGGCCGCGCCGGCAAACCACCCCCCGCCGCCCGAAATCAGAAAGGAGGCGCGCCGCAGCGGACGAATAAAAAATGTGTCTGTGTGAACGTGCTCCCGTCAATCTCGAAGGCGGCTCTCAATTTCTTGGGGGGGAAGCTAATCTGCCTTTCGCCAATATGCTTCACCGTGATGGGGGAACATAACCCCCAAATAAAAGCGCTTAATCCCAACTCGCCCTTCCAGATCTGGGCCTCTCCAATTTGCGGAAAGAATCCTCCGGAACCAAACTTGAGACGGGCAGTTTCCCGGGACTTGTTTGAAGGCGGGGATGCTGGACAAGTCGATAGAAAGTTTGCGCTCTGATTTCTGTGCCTCTCTGGATAAAATCTGGGGCAGATCCGAATGGTGGCCAACAATTGCCGTACATTGCTTACAGGCTTGCTTAGGAGCGGAATACTTAGCTTTGCGTTAAAGGCTTGTGCGCTCAGGGCTCCTTTGAGCAGTGGAGTTTTCCAGAGTTGTCGTTAGCGATTAGGAGTGCTTGTTAGCAACAGCCAGCCGTCAGCCGGCGCGAAAATGGATGAGTTAAAATCTTGATTCTTCGAATGTTAGTTGAACTAATGAGAGCCTTTTGTACAGGTAGTCCTCAGCTTACATTTCCTTTAGTGACCAAAGTTTACAACGTCCCTGAAAAAAGGGGCTTATGACGTTTTTCAGTTGTAACCTTTGCAGCATGCCCATAATCATGGGATCAAAATTCGGATGCTTGGCAACTGGTTCATATTTATGACCGTTGCTGTGTCCCAAGGTCATGTGGATCCCCTTTTGTGACCTTCTGACAAGCAAAGTTAATAAGGAAACCGGATTCACTTAGCAGCCGAGTTACTAACTGATCAACTGCAGTGATTCACTTAATAACTGTGGCAAGAAAGGTAGTAAATGAGGACGAAACTCATTTAAGAAATGTGTCACTTAACAGAAATTTTGGGCTCCATTATGGTCGTAAATCAAGGATTACTTGTAGTTCCCCCTTTCAGTTGAATAAGAGAATGTAGGCCCAACTCCCCCCCCTTTTTTTGTAATGGAAGATACTATGAAACTTCCTGCCCTTTGAAATTCGATCAGCTTTTTATTGTAATCATTTAATGAACCAGTTAATCAACTATTTTATTTATTTAAAACATTTACCGGTATATAGCCTCCCAGCTTTCCACCATTAACCTTTATGAAACTTTAAAAATTAAAGTGTTTCAGAGATATTGCCTTGTTGTTTTGTTTTGTTCACTTTCTGATTTTGTTTACAGTATTTTTAAAATATACATTTTATTGAGATTGTAAGCCTCTGTATCTATCAACTGAAAATTGAATGAATACTACTTATTAGCCATAAATAATAAAGGGATAGTTCCCTCCATATTTTAGCAGAAGACCAAGCAAAGAAATAGAGCAAGGTGGAAGGAAAGAGAATCAATGGCAGGGTGGATGAACCAGTGGTGGTGGGTACATTGTAGAACTTGAAAGACCAGGTTAGGGGCAGACATTGATGAAGAAAAATCCATGTAATTGTTAACGGTTGACATTGACTTGAAGGCAATAATCAGTCAATGCCTACTGAATTGATCTCATATAATGCTGTATTTCAATTTTTCAGGTAGCATGGCAATAATTGTGGGCACAGGTATACTTCGTGGAAATTAATTCAATAAACAAAACGCTTGGCAAATTATGTCTGTAGTATGAGTCACAAATCTGAGGTATTCATAAAAACCAGAGCACTGCCAAGCTGCACTCTCTGCTTTCCTCCCTGTGTAAAAAAGCCTTTGGAGCCAGCAATCACACAATCTGGAGGGATGCTGAAGAGTGATAGGCATACCCTTTTCGGCTTCCCAGACCCTTTGAGTAGAGCAATTAGTTGGTTGCCACACATTTTATGTAAAGGATGTCTCAGTCTTACTTGGTAGGTACCATGTTGCACGAGGAAGTTGCCTGTCATCAGTAGGATTCAAGTAGCCTTTGGACAAAGTTGAGAGAAAGGTGACTGGTCACAAAGGAGCTCCTTTTGCTGAAGACTTACAACAGTAGTGCTTCACCTCTTAAGAAACCAGGAGGAGACATTCCTTCTCAACACTGTTGTGCTCTCCTGGCTCCTTGGTCATCCTCCAATCAGCTGGAGCTGATAATCCTGGCAGTTTTATAATCCCACTAATTGGCCAAACAGAGTAAGTATCCCCTTCCCACTTCCTGGTTTGTCTTTGGGAGCTTTATTTATATACAGGTAGTCCTTGACTTACAACTGTTTGTTCAATGATGATTCATAGCTACTATGGTAGTCTCGGAAGAAGTATTTTATGACATGTATTTACACACACTCACACCATCCTCATGGTCACATGATCACAATTTGGGCACTTGGCACCTGGCACTCTTTTGGACAAAGTTTAGAGAAAGATGCACTTGGCACCTTTTTGACCACTGACAGGATCATATGGTCACGTGACCACGATTTGCAACATTTTTATGCATTAAGCATTTATTTAAGCATTTATTGAGAAGCTGGATTCGCTTAATAACCATGTGATTTGCTTAACCACAGTGATTCATTTTATAACTACCATAAGAATGGCTGTAAAATCCATCCTAGTCACATTTGACTCGATTTACAACTGAAATTTCAGTCCAAAATGTGGTCGTAAACCAAGAACCTGCTTTCAAATTAAAGGCTACAGAACTCTTAAAACAGCTCTGGTAAGTAGAATTACAAAACACCGAACAATAAAAAAATACAAATCATACATCCAGAAGACAAACTATACGTAAGAACATTTTGCATAATGATTCAACCACCATTCTATTTCAAGCTCTTGGGACAATAATAGCCAGGTTTCAAACGGCTTTCTGAATATCTTTCTGAATACAATGGGAGCTATATACCATAGGTCTCTGCAGGATGCTTATTCCACAGGCTGACTCTACAACAGAGATCAGAAATGTGTAAAATGGCACTTGGCACTGGGTGCCTTCTGACAGAATGTTGCTGCCAACACCTCTTAACTAATCTGCCATCTATGTGAGAAACAGCAAATGCTGCAAAGTAGCTTTTTCATTATGAAAGAGGTGTGCCTAGAGGTGGGCTGCTGCCGGTTTGTATTGGTTCATGCAAACCAGTAGTTCCGACCAGTAGGTGCGGGTGGACCCACTCACTCGACCCGGGACTATACTGCCCTACATCACCGTGATTTTGAAGCCGTGTGCATGCACACTCACATTTTCAGTGCTGGGCAAACCGATTGTTACATTATGTGACTACCCACCTCTGGCCGCCCCCATGGTTTCCCCTCTCCTCAATGCTTGGAGATTCTGCTGTAGACAGGAGATGAGGGCTTTGGGCTTCAAGGACATATTAATACGACTTAAATGGAAAACAGTAAACAGGACCTGTTCTGGTTAGAACTTGTGTAGGTAGAGAGGGAAGGGAAGGTTGAATACAATCTTATAGGGAAGCTAATTTGTCCAGAAGCTACAGCCGTAGGTGAGATCTCACAGGTCCATCAGATGTATACTCAAAATTGAATTAATCTTAGAATTTGCTCCCACGCTGCCACGGATGAGCCAGCAGTAAAGTCTGAATTTTCTACAGTTACTTTTATAAAGAGAAAATTTCAATCCAAAATAAATATGGAACAAGAATGAGCATGGTAGCCTTAAAAAAATAAAATCCAAATTCCAAGAATTATGAAAAACTAAAGCAAGTTCCCAGTTCCCATTAAAAATATAATTTTATAAAGCTGCAAGCTTCTATCATTGCAACCCCAACAAAATCAGTAGTTTTTAATTCGTCACATTCATTGATGGGTTTGAAAGCTTTAAGAATCCTTAGCCTACAGGAATATGTAGATAAAGCAGTTATAGATTTTTGTTTTAGCAGTTATAATTCCAAATACAAACTGCTTCTAAGACCAAGGAGCAGAAACAATGACATCCTTATTTGCAGGCACTTTTCAGACCACATAATAGGTTACAAGATCTTGTTTGCTTAAAGGAAAATACATTAAACACAGTAATTCCAGGAAGTAAGAAAGTCAACGTAATTGCATTCAAAAAAGGACAAGTTTTGTCCAAAATCTTTTATTTACTATAAAGACAAAACCACCAAAATAGGTACAAATTATACTATAAAATTGGTTCAAAGGGGTAAAAACTTTTAATTAAAATATCTTGATATATTTAAAATAACAAAGATAATGAAGCCAAATTTTCTTAACCCAGAGATCTTTAAAATTTACTTGCACAGTAAGGTGCTAAGAAGTTAGCCCTTAAGCCCTGGAACTCTTAGGAATCAGTCACATAGCAAATATAATTTCAATGTGAAAGTGAACTTTGGTAGAAGAAAATCTATAGGATACCTGAGGTAGTAGAAACTGGAATAAACAGCAGTAGACGTTATTTACAACTTAGGTACCAAATAACATTAAGAGCACAAAAATAATTACATAATACAATTTTCAGTCCAGCTTTGATCCAAAGAAAATAAGATTACATCACATCTGCATTTAAAAACACAATTACCAGCAAGCGGAGGAAAATGCAAACAAACTCAAAGAATGCTTTTAGACAACTAGAGGTGGTCCAGGTTTGATATGTGAAAGACATGGTGATCTAGAAGGATAATACTGATTAGCTTGAGGTTTGTCAGTTTATATAATTGACATTTAAGTCCAAAATTGTATTTATCTGACAAGCGATCTTCCAGTACATGAATTGGCAAGAGTGCATCCTTTAAAGCTTGCACAGAAGAAACGTAAAAACAATATGATTGGAATAAAGACAAATTCTAAAATGTCAAGAAACAAGTCAAATACATACAAAGCTACAAAACTTCACATTTAGATTTTTTTAACTCTTCAAAGTCTCCCAATAATAATAATAATAAAAAAGCAAAGGAATGTAACATTTCAAGAAGAAATACACATCCATCTTTAATGACATTGCTCTTGATTAACTTTAGCATGGTCATTGTGTAAACCTCCATTAACTTTGTTTCCAATTTTAAAAAAATTGTACATTGCCTTAATTGTACAGTATTATAGCTTATCAAGTTTGTCCTGAGCCTTTGATCATAACCAATTTCTGATCAATATTTCAACTGGCTTCTGAAGAGTTAAAATTGGAACAGTTATTTTTAACAAAAGTTGATTAAACACAATCAAAACTTTACTTCAAAAAAATTGCCAGAAAGTAAAAGAAGAGCTGCCATTTTCCTTCAATATCCCATTCATCAGAATTTAAAAAACCTGCCATTGAAATCATCAATGGCACTTTTTTTTTTAAAGTTCTGCATTCTTGGTGCAAAAATATTTCAAGGCTATTTAATTTCATTGCATAAAAATTTAAATACAACTTTTTAAATGGCTCTTTTCCATTTTAAAAGATAGTTCCCAATAACTTAATTGTCAACTTTTATGTATTTATTTTTCGTATTTCCACCCTGCCATAATCCAAATTGTAAATGAAGGGGCTGTGCAAGGAACATGCTTCAAGGCCATACGATCGGCTTGTCGTCTGTAGCTGCAATGTCATGCCCACTGACTCATTCCCAATTTTAGAACCCCTCCACTTGTTTTTAAGGGAAGACACCTAAATAAGCAATAATGTCTTCTCCTGTTTTTTGTTTTAATTAAAATAGGATTCTATTTTCAGGGAAGGCTGTTAATGTGGGGATAAAGACACAGTTCGTAGGAATTGTTTCTGGGGGTTTCAGGCACGACTCTTTACAAGTGCCCATGATGTATTTCTCCTTATCTGAATGGGTTCACACCAAGTCAGAGCACAGCCCCAGTAAAAAGATGACAAATGGCATAAGGAAAACAGCAGGAAAAACAGCAAACATAATGCAATGCTAAGAGTAAGGCTGAATTTAAAGCTTCAGCTTTAAATAGAATAGAAGTTGGGTATCAGAAGGCAGTATGACACAATACTCCTTTCTACCACAATGTTACCATGAGCTGTGATATTAAAAAGGGCTTCAAAACAGAACATTCACTTGGTCCTTGGCTATGAAGTTCTGTTATTCAAAAAAACTTGTGCACTCCTACCCCAATAACACATCTTGTTAAAAACACTGACTCAGGGGCAGCATTTTATAGCAGGTTTCAAACCAATTTTAACCATATTCTTTTCAGTAAGCTGTCCAGCAATAATTAGCTCGAACTTAATTCTAGCTACTTGGGTTTCTTTTAAAAACATTTTTCCCTGAATGTGAAGAAAAGATAAAATGAAACTACACAGTGGTAACTTCCAAAGGACAGTTACAAGACTAATAGTAAGTAAGTCAACCACAGCTGCCATACTTAGTGACTAAAGCAGGCAAAGGTGATTTTCTTTTTCCAAATTTTCTTTTTCCACATAAAGAACAAGTTTCACCATAATATAGACACGAACTTTCTTTAAAATTGATTGTTGGAATTTGCATGTTCTGAAAAAAACAACACAGTGATAAGTTTTTAAACGGCTTTTTAGCCACTCAAATGCTAATATCGCTGAAGAAATGCTTTAAAATAAAGTTTTTTAAAAATCACGTTTTCCACTAAATAATCATGCAGATCTAAAAGAGGAATTGCTTCTCTGTTCATGAACAGACACATCTTTGAGAAAGGCACAGTTTACATATTTCTGCACAATTTGTGAAATGTTACACATATTGAACTTATGTCAAGATCTCGATTTGTCAGTCACATACATATAGGTCCTCTACTGACCTCAAGTCCTCAAAACATATAATTAAGGCCGGCAGAGCAATTAATACACACTGCTATGCAAACCTGCACAGGAAGACCAGCACTTTATATTTTCAGTAGCATCAAGTTCAGTGTATCCCCAGTTTTCTACAACTACCACATAGTGCGAAAGACAGGGTGTTTTAACAACTCCCTTGCTGGGGGTCTGTCCTGAGGTTGGAGCTCCAAACATCGAAGTGCCACATCCCTTAAGCCTGGAGTCAAATGCAGTGGGATTGTTGGAGCTGTAGTTGCACTAGCAATCTACAATTAAACAGAAAATAATAATTACATAAAAAAGCCCAAAACAACAGATTATATTCTGCAGAGCATCTTAGTATTTGCACTGCTGACAATGTACACATTAAGTTTATTGCAGTTGATTCTCCTTATTTGCAGATTCCATATTTATGAATTCGCCTACTTTTTCAAATTTATTTATAACCACAAAATCAAGAGTTATGGTCTTTTGCAATCATTTGTGGACATGCAAAACAAACAAAAAATTGAGTCACTCTACACAGACATTCCCAGCTGAGGTTTCAGTATTCAAAACTTCAGTGTCTGCGGCAACTTATAGAACAGAACTACCAAAAATCATAAGAATTGACTATATATTGACAGTATAAATACATGTGTTCATGGTGGAGGATATATGCATACTTTGCAGCACATTTTCAGACTGTTCAGTAATTAATCCCTGAGACACAATAGGCAAGAAGCAGTGGTGGAATTCAAAATTTTTTACTACCTGTTCTGAGGGTGTGGCTTGGTGTGGCTTGGTGGACGTGGCAGGGGAAGGATACTGTAAAAATCTCAATTCCCTCCCCACTGCAGGGGAAGGTTACTGCAAAATCTCCATTCCTTCCCAATCAGCTGGGACTCAGGGGTGGGGCCAGTCAGAGGTGGTATTTACCAGTTCTCCGAACTACTCAAAATTTCTGCTATCGGTTCTCCAGAACTGGTCAGAACCTGCTGAATACCACCTCTGGCAAGAAGACATTTGCTCTGTTTTTCTTTTCTTTTTCTTTTTCACTGCTATTTTTTAAACTACTGGAATTTACTCCTACCCCTTTAAAAGTAAAATAATAAATTGGAATCCTTGCATATGATGTGGCTATTACAGAAATTTTTTCTCAAATGGACAGAATTCTTAAAATATAAGAGATTCCTAATCACCTTTTGAAAAGGATATATAATGTTCTTCACATCCTTTAGTTTATGTACATGATTATCATTTAGCCTAATCCAGCTATCTGCTGCAAATTCCTTTCCTCTCAAGTTCTAATGACAAATTTACACTGCACTCTTGGGCATGTCAATGGCCTTTGAATGGAAGAAGCTCTCAGTGCATTTCCTCAACTATAGGCTTTACACGTTTTCTCTTACGGATCATTTTACCTTAAATATCAAAGCAAGATGATTGGAATGTTTCTCTGCGTTCCAGGGAGGCTTAGCGCAAGCCATTTCTATAATAGCACAGCCGACACTCCACACATCACAGCTTCTGCCATACTGTTGGCCTCTTAACACCTAAGAGAGGAAAAAATAAATGAGATTAACTTTTATTCATCAATGGAGCATCTTTAAAAAAACAGTGTAAAATACTTTATCATGAGATTAGCCTAAAATAGTAGGACACCATCATAAAATGTCACAAGAGATTCCTTTATTTCAGTATCCATAAAACACTGTCCCTGAAAATATTACTCTTACTATTAACCCTTGCAAATTCCAGATCAGAGCATAAATGTCAACTTTATAGATTTTCTTCAGCTTTTGCTATATTTTAGAAATTCCATGAAAGTTAAAAACTTGTTCCTGTGAGACCAGTGGCCCCATTAACTTTCTTCGAAGGAAATGGAGGACTATTTGTGGTTCCCAAAGTGCAGAAATTCTTTGTTTAAGAGCAGCTGTCTAACATGAACTCTGCTTGACAGCAAAGAAAGAAAATGCCAGTTGTATTACGGGAGACAAGTCAAGGTATTTTTCTATTTATTTCCAGAACAATGTTTCTTAAAACACAAGCAGCAATGCTCACTTGTAGCTTGGTCTTAAAGGATACTTCACATATCATCACAAAACAGGCTGGTCCACTAATATTATAATGGGGAAGAGGCTTTTAAAACTAACATTGAAAGAACTTTGTACCTACATACAGGGGAGAAGAATTCAGATAAATGAAAATGTAGATGCAACTTCCTGATTTGGGACACCATTTCATATTACTATGGTGATACGGTCATTAACTATTTCAAGTTAAGAAAAAACTGAGCAAGGATATTGGGATATGATTATGGCTGGTATTGCCATACAAATTATGCATATGTCTTTGGATGATGTCCCAATATATAGGTCAAGGGTGGGAAACTATGGCCCTTTTATGACTTGTGGACTTCAAGTCCCAGAATTCCTGAGCCAGCCATGTTCCCCACCTCTGCCATAGGTGGTAGATGAATGTTAAATTATTCAAAGTCAATCAAACTCTGAATATTGAGAGGGCAAAAATGGGAACTATTTCAATCAGTTCTTGTCAGTTTCTTTGAAATAGGTGGCTGGTTGGCCTATGTGAGAATCATGAAATTGGATTTTGGCTTGATCAAGGAAGGCTCTTCTCATATTCATGTACCCTCCCAAATAAGCGTTCATGGAATTAAAGAAAGGTTAAGTTAAAAGTTGTTAATATCTCTTTTCCCAAGATGAAATCTTACCTCTGGTGCCATAAATGCAATCGTCCCCAATAACTGTCCTTGAAATTCTCCAGCACCAGTTCCTTTTGATGCCAATCTAGCTGCAGCTCCAAAATCAGCAATTCTTAGCCTATGACCTGTGCTATCAATTAACAAGTTGGCACCTGTTGGCATTATTAGAAAGGCAATTAAGTGATGAAAGAATGCAAAAAAATCAAGAACATCTATTAATCGAAGTAAAGAATAAAAATCTACTGAAGGCCCAACAGACGAAACAAGAATACAGAAAAGATGTGATAAAATCAAGAATGGAGAGTTGGCAGAACAAAGCACTGCATGGCCAATTTCTGGAAAAAATAAAAGATAAAGTGGACAGTGAACAAACTTGGTTATGGTTAACAACAGGTACATTAAAGAAAGAAACAGAGTCACTAATCCTGGCTGCGCAAGAACAAGCTATCCGCACAAATGCCATTAAGGCCAAAATAGAAAAATCCTCTGATGATGCCAAATGCAGACTTTGCAAAGAAGCTGATGAAACTGTTGATCACATGCTCAGCTGCTGTAAAAAAATCGCGCAGACTGATTATAAATTGCGGCACAATTCAGTAGCACAAATGATCCATTGGAATTTGTGCAAAAATTATAATATCAAAACAGCAAAAAACTGGTGGGAACATCAGCCTGAAAAAGTCACCGAAAATCAGATGGTCAAGATCTTGTGGGATTTCCGTATACAAACCGACAAAATACTGGCGCATAATACACCAGACATCACACTGGTTGAGAAAAATAAGGTCACAATCATAGACATCGCAATACCAGGTGATAGCAGGGTCGCCGAGAAGGAACATGAAAAAATCGCAAGATACCAGGACTTAAAAATCGAAATTCAACGACTATGGCACAAACCAGCAGTGGTAATTCCAGTGGTAATTGGCACACTGGGTGCTATTCCAAAAGCACTGGAATTACATTTAAAACAGTTAAAAATTGACAAAATCACCATCAGTCAAATGCAAAAAGCCGCACTGCTTGGATCTGCACGCATATTAAGAAAATACGTTACGACGTCCTAGGCCCCTGGGTGGGGCCCGACTAGTAACCAATGCCAAATCCGGCGAAACAACTGGCCGCTGTGATACAATTGTATAATAATAATAATGGAATATACGATAAATTAGAATCAAAGAACAGAATAACAATCTTGATATTTGAACAGTTTTAGACGCAAGGCTTTTTTATTGCTGTTGGATATGTCTATTAGAGTTGTTCCCAAATTTTATTATGATTTCTAAGTTAAAAGAAATAGTAAGAAAGCAAAAACTAAATCCAATGTTTGTGTGTGTGTGTGTATGTGTAAATGCCCCAAACTCTATGGCCTCCCCAAGATACACAAAGAAGGAACACCACTCAGACCCATAGTCAGCTCCATAGGCTCACCTCTACAGAATCTTGCCAAATTCCTCGCCAAACAACTCCAACCCTATGCAGAATCCATCACCTCATACATACAAAACTCACTCCACTTCATAGAAACAATAAAGAAACAAAACCTACAACCTAGCGACCTACTTATGAGCTTCGATGTCATATCCCTCTTCACCCAAGTGCCTATAAAAGAAGCCTTGACAGCTATCCAGAATAAACAGAACCCCCCTAAACACATCCTGGACCTGACCAACCACTGCCTAACCAACACATATTTCATCCATAATGGACAAAGATACAAACTGCTAGAAGGAGCACTCATGGGATCACCCCTCTCACCCGTCATCGCAAACTTATACATGGAACATTTTGAAACTAACGCTTTAGATAAATCTGAACACAAACCCAAACTCTGGCTTAGATATGTTGATGACACTTTTGTGATTTGGCCACAAAGGAAAGAAAAACTGGACAACTTCCTCACACATCTCAACAGCCTACACCCCAAAATACAATTCACTATGAAAATAGAAGCAAACAACCAACTTCCCTTTCTGGACGTCCTAATCTACAAAAAAACAGCCCTAGTCAACAAACGAGCCCCATCCACCACCCAGGCCGTTACAACACAAAACAACAACGGACACACATCCAGCATCAATCAGCACCAATCTACCATAAAGCCACACATCCAATCAATCCACTTGCTGAAATGGGCCAGCACTCCACCCACCCCCTACCAAGATTTGTAGAGAGAGGGCAGCTCCAATCACGCTTTAAGCCCAAAACACCAGCCTGAAGATGGCGAATGAGACCTCACCGAAACGTTGTCAAGACAATCTCAATCTTACACGGGAAAAG